>NC_045596.1:150637998-151237998 GCF_009762305.2 Zalophus californianus
GGCCCCCGAAGGCCCCTGAAAGGACCCACCATGGTGTTAACCCTGAACAAGGTGGCACATCAGTCAGGAGAGGCTGCCCATGTCGCCATTGGCAATACCCAAACAATTCTGGTGCCTTAAAACGTTGATTGCATTTCCTGCTCATTGCATGTCTGTCACAGGTCACTGGTGGAGCAGCTTATTCTTGGAGCGTGGGAGAGCATGGCCTTCTGCCTGGAAGTGACACAAGTATTTCTACTCGTGTGTCCCTGGTCAGAGCCAGCCCCAGACCACACTTGAGTTCAACAGGGCGGGAATGCATATCCTCCTGTGGGAAAGGTGCAAAAAATCTGTGGCCCCGGGCAGCCTACCATGCCTGGGAGGCCACACGAAGGGGCATACTGTAGCTTAGTCACTTTGGCCGGATTGTGAATAGACTGTTGGGACAAGGGCAGATGCAGAGCTAGAAGGTCATTCCAACAGCCCAGGCAAGGGAGATGGATGAGAGAGATGCCTCCACACATACTGGCACACAGGGCCTTCCAGGGGTGGGTCCTCAGTTTGGCAGGCCCACAAATTTGACTTTGTCAATGCTCACAGAGGTGATCAGAGGGCTGCCACACAATAACCAAACTGTTAAGAAATTGATGTATAAAATCTGAACGCTGATTCATCAATCTGGGTATGGGTGAGGAGACACACCTTCCCTGGTGTTTACAAAAGGACTCTGAATTCAGGAGTTAGGCAGGCCTGAGTTCAGATCCTTCTTCTGTGATTTCTTAACTACATGATAATGGAAAAGTTCCTTAGCCTGTGAGCCTTACTCTCCCCATCTTCAAATCAGCCCATGACTTCAGCTACCTTTGCAGGGAAGAATAACTGAGTTACTGTGTGTCACATGCTTAGCCTGGAGTCTGAGCCCCGGTAGCTGTTCAGTAGAGGGGAGAGATCATTATTATTGAAATCTTTATTAGCGATTAGCAGATGACGATCAGCCTGGATACAGAGCCAATAAAGAGATATTTCCTATAAACCATGGTAAGATGATGTTCTACAACACAGACTATCTGTGTAGTGGCCAAATTCTGTCCCCCTTGGCCCATCTCCCTGATGTTAAAGAGCTTTTTCTTCAGGATATGGTATGGTTTCTCAGATGTCAGCTTTCCCGAGACCTTCCAGTCTTCCCGCCCTCTATTTACACCAGGCCATTTCGATTGCCCCTTGTCAGTCCCAAGGGTGCCATCCACAGATGGTGGATGCCATCTTCTGTTTGGACCCTCACTAAGGGTCAGTCTGGAAATATCAAGGATGTCTTAAGGTTACCCCATGTGGTAACCTCCTATGGGGATCACACCCTCTCCAAACACAGAGATGTGACCAAAATGAGGATGTCAATGCTTGCAAAAGACTGAGGGTCAAAGAAGACTGTCAGACCTTCAATTATTTACTGTTAGCATATTGTTAGTGAAAGTTTAAAAAGGGGATTGGTTTCTTTGTTGCTTTTACATCATACTTACTGAGCATAATTCTGACTGATAGCCAGTAATGCATTGGTTTGCCTAGAAGTATGCTGTTGGAATATGGAGGACAGCCTTATGGGGCCCGTCTAACTTGCAATGAGGTCCACTAAATTTTTCAAGAAGGATAATAGATCCTGACAAGTGGTGTGCTGGTAAATGCTTAACAGTCGGCTCTTTCAAGCCTCCAACATGACATCGGCCAGCCCCCAAAATTCCTGCAAATTTCACGATTGGATCTCACAAGCCAGCATGAGCCGGCTCAAGCACACTGATCATGGCTGAGGAGTGAGATAATCCCAGGTTCCATTGTTAGCTCTCTTGCTTACTACCTGTGTAACTTTGGCCAAGTTACTCAACGTCTTTTAGGTGGCATCCATAATGCTGGTTTCCTTCCCCCAGTTGCCCAAATGGGAAAGTAACTTTGCACCAGTGCTCCCTTGCTGTGTCTTCTGGGTGGAGGTGAGGACAGGAGACAGGCAGGAATGTTTTGAGCACTGTGCACACAGCTGCTTTATCTTTTTTTCTGGGAGCATTTCTAAGAAGAGAATAAGCTTTTAAAAAAAATGTTGGAAGATAGGGGAAGTTGGTTGGGTGGAAAGTGAAAAACCACCCATCTAAAAGGAACTCAGTGTGGGGAAAATACACAAGGGGGACTTGAAGAGTAGATGGTTGAGTTCCCGTAATATTAACTTCAGGGAAGAGGTGATGGTGGAAAGAGGCAGATGTTGACCTTGACTGACCTTGACGTGCAGGTAGACAAATAGCCAGTTGAGCATGTTTCTTGGCTTGGGGAATCTCTAGGGGTATCATACCATACAAATTAGGTGAGTATGTGATGTCAGAACGTGGCTGCAGCAACACTGAAATCTTTCAATTTCAGGTTCAGTTTCTTTACCTGTGAAATGGGGATAATAGCCCAGCGAAGAAAGGATGACTAGGGCAATAGCTAACGGTCAAGTGTGAGGACAGACAGATAGAGTGGATCCCAAAGCCAAATGTCACACAGTGTCAGGAGAGATAAGTCGTTTGCACGGTGCAGGAACTGGTTGAGGACTTCAAAGAGACCTCTCCATTGGAGCTGTGGGTCAGTATTAAAGGGAGGCAGCGAAGTTAAGGGAGCAAGGGGATTATCCTCGAGAAGTTTGGAGTAGAAGAGACAAAGGGAAGTGGATCTCACTGGCAGAAGGTGCAGGGATCCAGGGAAGATCCAGTCTTTTTAAGACCGGAGGAACTTGACCGTGGTTATATGCTGATGGGAGGGAGCCAAGAGAGAGGGGGCTGGGAGTCTTCACAGCTGACTCTTCCTACCCCTGCTCCACCCTGTGCTCAGTGCCCCACCCAATCCCTCTTCTAAGTGTTTTTCCAACATGTGATTTAGTGGTGGTACTAAGCCCTTGTAGCAGAAAGGTGGGGGACAGCAGCTGGTGACAGACCTGGGCATGCACATACCACCCCACAGAACAAGGTCCTGCTGTTGACCTTGTCCACTCTCACTCAGGAAGGCTTATGGCCATCTCTAGATACCCCTAGGGGTTCTCAGAGTACTCCTTGAACCCACATGCGTTGGAGCTCCCACTTACTGGCCCCTTGGTGTGGCCCTGCCCTGGTTGTGGCCCTGCTTTGGGCTTGTCATATCTCAGCTCCCCCTACCTCACTCACCCTGGTGGCCTGTACCCTAATTCCTCCCACTGCATCGTATCTTTCCTTAGGATTCTTCCACTTCATCTGCCCCCTTGCCCTCTGATTTTAGAGTCCCGTCCTTCCCCAGACACCATGTTACTATGTCTCTCATGCAATGGGACATCCACACTCACATTTTTTGTTTTGTTCCCCAACTGGCAATAGTTCAGCTGAGAGTGACCCTTGGATATTGTACTGACACCACCAAATTGGGCCTTCCCTGATGACTACTGCTTCTTGGTAAGGGGTGTCCAACTGCAGATTGCAGCCCCTCGTGCTCTGTTCCATTGGTCATAGGTATGGCCATTCCTTTTCTGGAAATCTTAAACCCTGGGCCTATGATCAGAACTTGAGGGCCCCACTCCCAAGCTTTTCTCAGGGGGAGTGACCCCCGAGGAGGCTCCAGCTTAGCATCTTCCCAGCTGGTGGGGCTGGGCTCCAGTGGGCTCAGTGGGCCAGTTGCAAGCCCCGCCTCCTGGTCTGCACCAGGAAAAGTGAGCAAGCCGTGAAGGTCACTGCCCAGAACTTGTCACAGCCAAACGTGAAGTGTTTAACAATTTCCAGTCTGACCTTTGGAATATAAAAAGTGATCAAGCCATAGTGGGAGCAAATTGTAAATGCTCCCAGGCCTGTCTGAGAATCTCATAGGGGGCCACAAGGCCCCTTCCAAGGCTGGTTCCCCTGGGCTTGGGTCTTGGCCAGGATAATGCATTGACTTTTGGGTTAACCTCAGGTGTGACAGAAATCTTCTGAGTGAGCCACAGCAGTGAGGGAAAACCTTGCCCTTCTTCCCTCTGCAATGGAATACACTGCAGGCCTTTGAAGATTAATCACTTGACAGAGGGAAACGATCTCAGTTAATTCTATTGGAGTTACCTCTTTCTTTGGGGCTTGAATGTTACTCTCCTGAGGAACGTGGACTAGAATGCAAATTCGGTTTGTAGCTCCAAAATCAAGGGCCTCTCTCAGATACCCTGTCCACTTAGCAAAAAATTGAAATCCTTCGTACCCAGAGTACCTCAATCTTTTTTCCTCTCCCTTCACCCAGCCTCTTCTAAGGCCATGTCTGGGGGGTCCGTTAGTACAGCAGTGACTTTCAGGGCCCCTGGAATCAGACTCTGAGTTTGAATCCTGACTCTACTTCTTGACAGATGTATGATTTTTGAAAAACATCTTAAGGTTCTTCTTCTAAAAAATGGAATTAGAGCACTGTACTAGTTTGCTGGGCTGCTGTGATAAGATACCACAGACTGGGTGGCTAAAAAACAGGCCTTTGTTTCTTCGCCGTTCTAGAGGCTGGAAGTCTAAGATCAAGGTAGAGGCAGGACTGGTTTCTCTGGAGGCCTCTCTCCTTGGCTTGTAGATGGCCACCTTCTCCATGTGTCCTCACATGGTCTTTCCTCTGTGTGAGTGCATCCTTGGTATCTCTGTGTGTCCAAATCCCCTTTTCTTATAAGAACAAAGTCAGATTGGATTAGGGCCCCCTCTAATGAAGTCATTTAACTTAATCACCTCTTTAAAGGCCCTGTCTCCAAATACAGTCCCATTCTGAGGCCCTAGGGATTAGGGCTTCAACACATGAAATTTTGGGGGGAAGAATGACACAGTTCAGCCCACAATAAGTACCTACACCACATGGTTCTTCTAAATAAGATAAGGCATATACATGCTCAGTGCAGTGTTCTCTGGGACAGTCAGCTACACTGTTAAGGAATACATCTGTCTGGGGCTCTCCCTCCCCTGCCCCAGTTGAGCCCCCAGAATTAACTGGCTGCCCCAAAGCACCTTCTGCTGACAGTCCTTCGAGGATGAGATGCACTTATAGTCCTGTGGGTGTGGGAGGCCACAGGTTTTGTCCAGGGAAATGATGCAAAGTTGGCAAATCATAGGATATTTGATCCATTGATCAAGCATAACAAATATGCCAATGTCATCGATGGGGTCCAGACAAGTTTCCTGGAGGCGAGTTTGATAACAAGTGTATCTAATGCCCTGTACCATTGGTTCTTGAGCACCTGGAGGGCAAGAGTTACCCTCTGTTGAGCAGCCAGTGAGAAACCCAACTCCCTAATGGGATCCTAAAGTGGGCCTGGTTTTCCTGGTCTCTCTAGGTACTCAGCTCTTAAGCAGCACTAACTCTGGATGCACCCCCCCCCCACCAAAGAAAAAAATTTTGTTTAGAGCTTTGCATAGAACAAGGAATTCTTTGGTGAGTGTGGTGAATTAGAAAGTAGCCACCTCTGGACATTCCCCCTGCCCCATAGGATCATCTCTATCGATGCTGCTGGCAGACAGAGTGGGGCAGGCTCAGCATGGCATGATGTCCCCACTCATGTTCTTTCCTGTCCCTGCTCACCCTGCTCTGGCTCTGAGGAGAAGGGGCTCCAGACAAATGCATTCTTTGTGGTCTTGGGCAGGGCCTCTTCCCTGAGCACCCTGCACATGGGCCAGGTGTCAGAAGTTTCCCCTCTCCCTTTTTTCCTCTAACTTGGAGCATTCGCACAATGCCAAGGATGTGGCCTGGCATTCAAGGCCCTCAGGGACCAACAGCTTGGTGTTAGAACAGACATCTGCCATTAGAGAAGGCTGATGGCCTTCATCACAAATGACCTCAGGAAAGGTGCTACCTGGTAGGCCTCAGGAGACCCGAGCTGACCAAGGGACAGGGTGCAAAAAGCATGGAGAGCCGGGACCAATGTGATCAGGCAGGCAGAGAGCTGTACCATGGGCCTAATTGTACTGTCAGTGGTCCTCAGGGTAATCTTGGGCAAGGAACCCAAGCCCTTGTACTTCTGCGTCCTTTGAATGGGTGGGTTGAAACGGATGGTCCATGAAGCTTCCTGTGGATATACCATTTGGTGATCTACACTATACCAAGTTGGGAACAGACAGGCAGAGAGGTAAGAGTGAGGCTGGGCATCAGCCGGGCCCTCAGATCTGTCTTCCATGTGACTGTGTCCCAAGCCCCCCTTGTAATTCGCATTAATGTCTTATGATGTTTGGGGAACATTCATGCGGGACCCTAGAGAGCAATTCTGGAAGCATTAACCAAGAACCAAGCAGTGTACTGGTCAGCTCCAAGGGAAGAAGTTTCTATAACACTTCATGAAGGGTGAGGCAGGAACAGAACACCAGCTCTCAAAACCACAGGAACAGATCTGGAAATGTCATAGGTAACCCAGAAGATGGAATAATGAGGAAGAATTGTACTTGGCATGGCTATGTGATTGGTGGACATGAATTCCTGTTTATTTGTATTTGGTATGGACCAGGCGAATGTCACAACGCACAGAATATTGAGATCAGCACAGTGAAGGCTGAGGGGCTGTCCCGCTTCTGTCCACCAAGTCTGTTCAAAAGCAGACATCAGAATAAGCCTGAATTAGACCATGCTCCGGCAAAAGCTAAGCTGCTTTTTCTTACTTCATGAACTTGGCACTCTTGTTTTTCTTAGAACCAGGGAAGTAATACATTTTGATTTGTTAGAAGGAACCAAAAAAAAAACCAAGTCTTCTTCCCATTCAGCTTCTTTAGAACTCCCATCTGATTATTAAAGGTCAGCGGTACCACCAAGATTATTAACATCAAGAAATGAGTTCACCAGGAGAGGGCTAATGTCACAAAGATGTTTAAGAGGAAATTTCTGATGATGCTCCAGGATTGGTAATAAGCCTGGCACAGACTACCAAGATGATGGCACATTCCCTGCCTTCTGGAAACCCACAGCCTAAATCATCTGACTCCAAAGAGGACCCGTTCCCCACCCTTCCCACCCCACCACCAGACAACAAACTCAGGAGTTATGTTAGCATGACGACTGTGACTTGGTTGCAGAGCACACGTGGCCTCAGCAGGTGCTGGTGGAAATGCCCTGTGTGTACAAAGGGCAGAGCAGGACACATCAAGTACCGTGTTCAGAACTTTCCAGAAAGGTGAGAGGAAACTCATTAGGTGTTCTCAAGATTGGCTTCTATGGAGGAATTGGTATGGTTTCTCCCCTGTTTGTTGTCAACAGTGGTTGCTATTATTTACAAAAGCAATACATATTCATTGTAACAGTTAACAGTTTGGAGGTTTTTCTATGCTCACGCCAACATAATAGTTTTTATTATTGCACTGTATCATTCTTTTTTTTAAATTTTTTATTGTTATGTTAATCACCATACATTACGTCATTAGTTCTTGATGTAGTGTTCCATGATTCATTGTTTGTGCATAACACCCAGTGCTCCATGCAGAATGTGCCCTCTTTAATACCCATCACCAGGCTAACCCATCCCCCCACCCCCTCCCCTCTAGAAACCTCAGTTTGTTTTTCAGAGTCCATCGTCTCTCATGGTTCGTCTCCCCCTCCGACTTACTCCCCTTCATTCTTCTCCTTCTGCTATCTTCTTCTTTTTCTTTTTTCTTAACATATGTTGCATTATTTGTTTCAGAAGTACAGATCTGTGATTCAAAAGTCTTGCACAATTCACAGCGCTAACCATAGCACATACCCTCCCCAATGTCTATCACCCAGCCACCCCATCCATCCCATCCCCACCACTCCAGCAACCATCAGTTTGTTTCCTGAGATTAAGAATTCCTCATATCAGTGAGGTCATATGATACATGTCTTTCTCTGATTGACTTATTTCACTCAGCATAACACCCTCCAGTTCCATCCACGTCATTGCAAATGGCAAGATCTCATTCCTTTTGATGGCTGCATAATATTCCATTGTGTATATATACCACTTATTCTTTATCCATTCAGCTGTTAATGGACATCTTGGCTCTTTCCACAGTTTGGCTATTGTGGACATTGCTGCTATAAACATTGGGGTGCACGTACCCCTTCAGGTCCCTACATTTGTATCTTTGGGGTAAATACCCAGTAGTGCAATTGCTGGGTCGTAGGGTAGTTCTATTTTCAACTGTTTGAGAAACCTCCATACTGTTTTCCAGAGTGGCTGCACCAGCTTGCATTCCCACCAACAGTGTAGGAGGGTTCCCCTTTCTCCACATCCCCACCAACATCTGTCATTTCCTGACTTGTTCATTTTAGCCATTCTGACTGGTGTGAGGTGGTATCTCATTGAGGTTTTGATTTGGATTTCCCTGATACCGAGCAATGTTGAGCACTTTTTCATGTGTCTGTTGGCCATTTGGATGTCTTCTTTGGAAAAATGTCTGTTCATGTCTTCTGCCCATTTCTTCATTGGATTACTTGTTCTTTGGGTGTTGAGTTTGATAAGTTCTTTATAGATTTTGGATACTAGCCCTTTATCTGATATGTCATTTGCAAATATTTTCTCCCATTCTGTCAGTTGTCTTTTGGTTTTGTGGACTGTTTCTTTTGCTGTGCAAAAGCTTTTTATCTTGATGAAGTCCCAATAGTTCATTTTTGCCCTGGCTTCTCGTGCCTTTGGTGATGTTTCTAGGAAGAAGTTGCTGCGGCTGAGGTCGAAGAGGTTGCTACCTGTGTTCTCCTTTAGAATTTTGATGGACTCCAGTCTCACGTTTAGGTCTTTCAACCATTTGGAGTCTATTTGTGTGTGTGGTGTAAGGAAATGGTCCAGTATCATTTTTCTGCATGTGGCTGTCCAATTTTCCCAACACCATTTGTTGAAGAGTCTGTCTTTTTACCATTGGACATTCTTTCCTGCTTTGTCAAAGATTAGTTGACCATAGAGTTGAGGGTCCATTTCTGGGCTCTCAATTCTGTTCCATTGATGTATGTGTCTGTTTCTGTGCCAGTACCATACTGTCTTGATGATGACAGCTTTGTAATAGAGCTGGAAGTCCGGAATTGTGATGCCGCCAGCTTTGCTTTTCTTTTTCAATATTCCTCTGGCTATTCGGGGTCTCTTCTGGTTCCATACAAATTTTAGGATTATTTGTTCCATTTCTTTGAAAAAAGTGATGGTATTTTGATGGGGATTGCATTGAATGTGTAGATTGCTCTAGGTAGCATTGACATCTTCACAATGTTTGTTCTTCCAATCCATGAGCATGGAACGTTTTTTCCATTTCTTTGTGTCTTCTTCAATTTCTTTCCTGAGTATTTTATAGTTTTCTGAGTACAGATCCTTTGCCTCTTTGGTTAAATTTATTCCTAGGTATCTTATGGTTTTGGGTGCAATTGTGAATGGGCTCGACTCCTTGATTTGTCTCTCTTCTGTCTTGTTGTTGGTGTATAGGAATGCCACTGATTTCTGTGCATTGATTTTATAGCCTGCTACTTGACTGAATTTCTGTATGAGTTCTAGCAGTTTTGGGGTGGAGTCTTTTGGGTTTTCCACATAAAGTGTCATATCATCTGCAAAGAGTGAGAGTTTGACTTCCTCTTTGCCGATTTGGATGCCTTTTATTTCTTTTTGTTGTCTGATTGCTGTGGCCAGGACTTCTAATACTATGTTGAATAGCAGTGGTGAGAGTGGACATCCCTGCCGCGTTCCTGACCTTAGGGGAAAAGCTCTCAGCTTTTCCCCATTGAGAATGATATTCGCTGTAGGTTTTTCATAGATGGCTTTTATGATATTGAGGTATGTACCCTCTATCCCTATAATCTGAAGAGTTTTGATCAAGAAAGGATGCTGTACTTTGTCAAATGCTTTTTCTGCATCTATTGAGAGGATCATATGATTCTTGTTCTTTCTTTTGTTAATGTATTGTATCACGTTGATTGATTTGCGGATGTTGAACCAGCCTTGCAGCCCAGGGCTAAATCCCACTTGGTCGTGGTGAATAATCCTTTTAATGTACTGTTGGATCCTATTGGCTAGTATTTTGGTGAGAATTTTTGCATCCATGTTCATCAAGGATATTGGTCTGTAATTCTCCTTTTTGATGGGGTCTTTGTCTGGTTTTTGGATCAAGGTAATGGTGGCCTCATAAAATGAATTTGGAAGTTTTCCTTCCATTTCTATTTTTTGGAACAGTTTCAGGAGAATAGGTATTAATTCTTCTTTAAATGTCTGATAGAATTCCCCTGGGAAGCCATCTGGCCTGGGCTTTTGTTTGTTGGGAGATTTTTGATGACTGCTTCAATTTCCTTAGTGGTTATAGGTCTGTTCAGGTTTTCTATTTCTTCCTGGTTCAATTTTGGTAGTTGATACATCTCTAGGAATGCACCCATTTCTTCCAGGTTATCTAATTTGCTGGCATAGAGTTGCTCATAATATCTTCTTATAATTGTTTGTATTTCTTTGGTGTTGCTTGTGATCTCTCCTCTTTCATTCATGATTTTGTTGATTTGGGTCATTTCTCTTTTCTTTTTGATCAGTCTGGCCAGGAGTTTATCAATCTTGTTAATTCTTTCAAAGAACAAGCTCCTAGTTTCGTTGATCTGTTCTACTGTTCTTTTGGTTTCTAGTTCATTGATTTCTGCTCTGATCTTTATTATTTCTCTTCTCCTGCTGGGTTTAGGCTTTATTCGCTGTTCCTTCTCCAGCTCCTTTAGGTGTAGGGTTAGGTTGTGTATTTGACACCTTTCTTGTTTCTTGAGAAAGGCTTGTATTGCTATATACTTTCCTCTCAGGACTGCCTTTGCTGTATCCCAAAGATTTTGGACAGTTGTGTTTTCATTTTCATTGGTTTCCATGAATTTTTTTAATTCTTCTTTAATTTCCTGGTTGACCCATTCATTCTTTAGTAGGGTGCTCTTTAGCCTCCATGTATTTGAGTTCTTTCCGACTTTCCTCTTGTGATTGAGTTCTAGTTTCAGAGCACTGTGGTCTGAAAATATGCAGGGAATAATCCCAATCTTTTGATACCGGTTGAGACCTGATTTGTGACCTAGGATGTGATCAATTCTGGAGAATGTTCCATGGGCACTAGAGAAGAATGTGTATTCCGTTGCTTTGGGGTGGAATGTTCTGAATATGTCTGTGAAGTCCATTTGGTCCAGTGTGTCATTTAAAGTCTTTATTTCCTTGTTGATCTTTTGCTTAGATGATCTGTGCATTTCAGTCAGGGGGGTGTTAAAGTCCCCCACTATTATTGTATTGTTGTCAATGTGTTTCTTTGCTTTTGTTATTAATTGCCTTATATAATTGGCTGCTCCCATGTTCGGGGCATAAATATTTACAATTGTTAGATCTTCTTGTTGGATAGACCCTTTAAGTAGGATATAGTGTCCTTCCTCATCTCTTATTACAGTCTTTGTTTTAAAATCTAGTTTGTCTGATATAAGGATTGCCACCCCAGCTTTCTTTTGGTGTCCATTAGCATGGTAAATGGTTTTCCACCCCCTCACTTTCAATCTGGGGGTGTCTTTGGGTCTAAAATGAGTCTCTTGCAGACAACATATTGATGGGTCTTGTTTTTTAATCCAATCTGATAGCCTGTGTCTTTTGATTGGGGCATTTAGCCCATTTACATTCAGGGTAACTATTGAAAGGTAGGAATTTAGTGCCATTGTATTGCTTGTAAGGTGACTGTTACTGTATGTTGTCTGTGTTCCTTTCTGATCTTTGCTGCTTTTAGGCTCTCTCTTTGCTTAGAGGACCCCTTTCAAGATTTCTTGGAGGGCTGGTTTCGTGTTTGCAAATTCCTTTAGTTTTTGTTTGTTCTGGAAGCTTTTTATCTCTCCTTCTATTTTCAATGATAGCCTAGCTGGATATAGTATTCTTGGCTGCATATTTTTCTCGTTTAGTGCTCTGAAGATATCTTGCCAGTCCTTTCTGGCCTGCCAGGTCTCTGTGGATAGGTCTGTTGCCAATCTAATATTTTTACCATTGTAGGTTACATATCTCTTCTCCCGAGCTGCTTTCAGGATTTTCTCTTTGTCTCTGAGACTCGTAAGTTTTACTATTAGATGTCGGGGTGTTGACCTATTTTTATTGATTTTGAGAGGGGTTCTCTGTGCCTCCTGGATTTTGATGCCTGTGTCCTTCCTCACATTAGGGAAGTTCTCTGCTATAATTTGCTCCAATATACCTTCTGCCCCTCTCTCTCTTTCTTCTTCTTCTGGGATCCCAATTATTCTCATGTTGTTTCGTCTTATCATATCACTTATCTCTCGAATTCTGCCCTCATCATCCTGTAGTTGTTTCTCTCTCTTTTTCTCAGCCTCTTTATTTTCCATCATTTGGTCTTCTATATCACTGATTCTCTCTTCTGCCTCATTTATCCTAGCAGTTAGTGCCCCCATTTTTGATTGCACCTCATTAATAGCCTTTTTGATTTCGACTTGGTTAGATTTTAGTTCTTTTATTTCTCCAGAAAGGGTTTCTCTAATAACTTCCACGCTTTTTTTCAAGCCCAGCTAGTACCTTTAAAGTCATGATTCTGAACTCTAGGTCCAACATTGTACTAATGTCCGTATTGAGTAGGTCCCTGGCAGATGGTACTACCTCCTGTTCTTTTTTGCTGAGGTGATTTTTTTCGTCTTGTCATTTTGTCCAGAGGAGAATAGATGAATGAGAGAACAAAATGCTAACAGGTTTACAACGTCTCCAGCAAATATACTGTATACAAATCAGAAAAGATCTGAAACCAGGGGAAAAGAAAGGGAAAGAAAGAAAAAAGAAAGAGAAAGAAAAAAAAATAAAAACAAATAAAAACAAAAACAGAACAATACAAAAAAAGCAGAATGTGATCAAATATGATCAGGCTAGTGCATAGATCAGTGCCACACACTAGATTTTGGGCGTATTTTGGTCTGTTAGAAAAAAGTGCCTCCTAAAATTTTAAAGGAAGAAAGACATATATGTACAAAATAAGGGTTGATACAATGAAGGGATAGAAGATGACTGTAAAGATGAAAATTATAAAAGATTTTATAAAAGGACTTGATAAGATAAGAAGTTGTTTGAAAAAAGAAAGAAGGTTTTAAAAAAAGAAAAGAAAAAAGGGAGAGAATGTGATCAGGCAGGAGACTAGAACAGAGCCATACACTAGTGATTTAGGGTATATTTTGATCTGTTAGAAGAAACTGTATCTGAAAATTTTAAAGAGAGAACAACTTATATATATATGCCAAAAATAAGGGTAACTACTATGAAGGGATAAAATATGACTCTAAAAATGAAAAATAAAATATGTGTTTTTTTTTAAAAGAGATTGATAAGATGTTGGTTGAAAAAGGGAAATAGAAAAAAAAACAGTTAACAAAAATTAGCTTTGATGAACTAATGAATCATGGTAAAAAAAAAGCTATGAATTCTATGTGCAGTATTCCCCTAGCACTGGAGTTCTCCCGTTCTCCTTGATCAGTAAACTTGGTCTTCGCTTGCTGGCTGTTCGTGCTGATCTTCTGGGGGAGGGGCCTGTTGCTGTGGTTTCCAAATATCTTTGCCGGAGGCTGAATTGCCCCGCCCTTTTCGGTCCGGGCTAAGCAAGCTGCTCGGGTTTGCTCTCAGGAGCTTTTGTTCCCTGCAAGCTCTCCGTACAGCCTTGGAGGACCAGGGCAAAAATGGTGTCCTCCCAATCTCCACCCGGAGGAGCCGAGAACTCGGGGCCCCGCTCCTCAGTGCGCCCACAGAGAAAAGCAGTCACTCCTTTGTCCCCGGTCTCCGGCCGCTCTCTGTGCTCACCCGGCCTGTGACAGAGAGTTGCTATCTCTGGCACCCGACCCCGTGTGGAGTCTCCAAACCCAGCAGATCCCTGCGGTGCGTTCCCGCGCTGCTCCTCCCCGGGAAGGAAGGGGAGTCTCCCCGGATCTGCCGCCTGTTGGGTCCCTGCTGGAGGAGCAGTGGCCCGACTGGGCCGCGGATCACAGTTTATGGCAACCCCGAGCTGAGAGCCCGCGCCTCAGCTCCGTCTCTGCAGCCGGCTTCCCCGCTCCAATACCTGGGAGCTCTGCTGCACTCAGGCACCTCCGGTCTTTCTGTGACCCCGAGGGTCCTGAGACCACACTGTCCCGGGAGGATTCCACCCCCTGCTTAGCCACTGCAGCGACGTCCCTCAGCGGAGCCGACTTCTAACAGTTCCGATTTTGTGCTCCGTGGCTCTAGCACTTGCCAGAAGCGGCCAGCGGAGGCCCCTCCCCCGCCGTCTATCCTTCCGAATATCGCCTCGGATTCACTTCTCCGCACAGCCTACATTCCAGTAAGTGGTCGCTTCTCTGTTCAGAGAGTTGTTGCTACTCTCCTCTTCGATCTCCTGTTGAGTTCGTAGGTGTTCAGAATGGTTTGATCCCTATTCAGCTGAATTCCTGAGACCAGATGAAATCCAGGTCTCCTACTCCTCCGCCATCTTGCCTAGAAACCTGGGTCTTGTTTTTTAATCCAATCTGATAGCCTGTGTCTTTTGATTGGGGCATTTAGCCCATTTACATTCAGGGCAACTATTGAAAGGTATGAATTTAGTGCCATTGTATTGCCTGTAAGGTGACTGTTACTGTATATTGTCTCTGTTCCTTTCTGATCTATGCTGCTTTTAGGCTCTCTCTTTGCTTAGAGGACCCCTTTCAAGATTTCTTGGAGGGCTGGTTTCGTGTTTGCAATTTCCTTTAGTTTTTATTTGTCCTGGAAGCTTTTTATCTCTCCTTCAATTTTCAATGACAGCCTAGCTGGATATAGTATTCTTGGCTGCATATTTTTCTTGTTTCGTGCTCTGAAGATATGCCAGTCCTTTCTGGCCTGCCAGGTCTCTGTGGATAGGTCTGTTGCCAGTCTAATATTTCTACCATTGTTGGGGCGCCTGGGTGGCTCAGTCGGTTAAGCGGCTGCCTTCGGCTCAGGTCATGATCCCAGGGTCCTGGGATCGAGCCCCATGTCCGGCTCCCTGCTCAGCAGAGAGCCTGCTTCTCCCTCTCCCTCTGCCTGCCACTCTGCCTACTTGTGCTCTCTATCTTTCTGTCAAATAAATAAATAAAATCTTTAAAAAATAATAATAATAATAATATTTCTACCATTGTAGGTTACATATCTCTTCTCCCAAGCTGCTTTCAGGATTTTCTCTTTGTCTCTGAGACTCGTTTTACAATTAGATGTCGGGGTGTTGACCTATTTTTATTGATTTTGAGAGGGGTTCTCTGTGCCTCCTGGATTTTGATGCCTGTGTCCTTCCTCACATTAGGGAAGTTCTCTGCTATAATTTGCTCCAATATACCTTCTGCCCCTCTCTCTCTTTCTTCTTCTTCTGGGATCCCAATTATTCTCATGTTGTTTCGTCTTATTGTATCGCTTATCTCTCGAATTCTGCCCTCGTCATCCTGTAGTTGTTTCTTTCTCTTTTTCTCAGCCTCTTTATTTTCCATCATTTGGTCTTCTATATCGCTGATTCTCTCTTCTGCCTCATTTATCCTAGCAGTTAGTGCCCCCATTTTTGATTGCACCTCATTAATAGCCTTTTTGATTTCGACTTGGTTAGATTTTAGTTCTTTTATTTCTCCAGAAAGGGTTTCTCTAATAACTTCCACGCTTTTTTCAAGCCCAGTTAGTATCTTTAAAGTCATGATTCTGAACTCTAGGTCCGACATCATACTAATGTCCATATTGAGTAGGTCCCTGGCTGACGGTACTATCTCTTGTTCTTTTTGCTGAGGTGATTTTTTTCGTCTTGTCATTTTGTCCAGAGCAGAATAGATGAATGAGAGAACAAAATGCTAACAGGTTAACAACGTCCCCAGCAAATATACTCTATACAAATCAGAAAAGACCTGAAACCAGGGGAAAAGAAAGGGAAAGAAAGAAAAAAGAAAGAGAAAAGAAAGAAAAAAAAAAAAAAAGAAAAAGATAAAAACAAAAACAGAACAATACAAAAAAACCCCGAATATGATCAAATATGATCAGGCTAGTGCATGGATCAGTGCCACACACTAGATTTTGGGCGTATTTTGGTCTGTTAGAAAAAGTGCCTCCTAAAATTTTAAAGGAAGAAAGACTTATATATGTACAAAATAAGGGTTGATACAATGAAGGGATGGAAGATGACTGTAAAGATGAAAATTATAAAAGATTTTATAAAAGGAATTGATACGATAAGAAATTGTTTGAAAAAAGAAAGAAGATTTAAAAAAAAAGGGAGAGAATGTGATCAGGCAGGAGACTAGAACAAAGCCGTACACTAGTGATTTAGGGTATATTTTGATCTGTTAGAAGAAACTGTATCTGAAAATTTTAAAGAGAGAACAACTTATATATATATGCCAAAAATAAGGGTAACTACTATGAAGGGATAAAATATGACTCTAAAAATGAAAAATAAAAAATGTTTTTTTTTTAAAAGGGATTGATAAGATGTGGTTGAAAAAGGGAAAAAGAAAAATTAAAAAAAAAAGTTAAAAAATTAACTTTGAAAAACTAATGAATCATGTTAAAAAAGCCATGAATTCTATGTGCAGTATTCCCCTAGCGCTGGAGTTCTCCCGTTCTCCTTGATGGGTAAACTTGGTCTTGGCTGGCTGTTGTGCTGATCTTCTGGGGGAGGGGCCTGTTGCCGTGGTTCCCATATGTCTTTGCCAGAGGCGGAATTGCCCCACCCTTGTTGGTCCCGGCTAAGCAATCTGCTTGGGTTTGCTCTCAGGAGCTTTTGTTCCCTGCAAGCTCTCGGTACAGCTTTGGAGGACCAGGGTGAAAATGGTGGCCTCCCAATCTCCACTCGGAGGAGCTGAGAACTCGGGGCCCTGCTCCTCAGTGCGCCCCCAGAGAAAAGCAGTCACTCCCGTGTCCCCGGTCTCCGGCCGCACTCTGTGCTCACCCAGCCTGTGACCGAGCGTTTCTATCTCTGGCACCCGACCCCGTGTGGAGTCTCCAAACCCAGCAGATCCCTGCGGTGCTCTCCCACACCGCTCCTCCCAGGGGAGGGAGGGGAGTCTCCCCGGCTCTGCCGCTTGTTGGGTCCCTGCTAGAGGAGTAGTGGCCCGACTGGGCCGCAGATCATAGTTTATGGCCACCCTGAGCTGAGAGCCCATGCCTTGGCTCCATCTCTGCAGCTGGCTTCCGCGCCCCAATACCTGGGAGCTCTGCTGCACTCAGGCACTCCCGGTCTTTCTGTGACCCCGAGGGTCCTGAGACCACACTGTCCCACGAGGGTTCCATGCCCCGCTTAACCACTGGAGCGACATCCCTCAGCGGAGCCGGCTTCTAAAAGTTCTGATTTTGTGCTCCGCGGCTCTATCACTTGCCAGAAGCGGCCGACGGAGGCCCCCTCCCCCCGCCATCTATTCTCCCGCCTCGGATTCACTTCTCCGCACGTCCTACCTTCCAGTAAGTGGTCGCTTCTCTGTTCAGAGAGTTGTTGCTACTCTCTTCTTCGGGTCTCCTGTTGAGTTTGTAGGTGTTCAGAATGGTTTGATCCCTATTCAGCTGAATTCCTGAGACCAGACGAAATCCAGGTCTCCTACTCCTGCGCCATCTTGCTCCTCTAGTCTTGCACTGTATCATTCTGCAAGCTGTAAACCTGAGCATCTCTGTGAGATGTTGGAAGGGAGTACGTGAGTGAGGTGGGTAAGGAAGGTGAATGCAGGGAGAGTGTAAAATGACAGGGAACTTTGACTCTCCCCGGGGCCTCAGAGGGGAGTGGGATGATGAGCAGAGCCCCAAGGAAAAACCAAAGGCTGCAGGGCTGGGGCAGTTGAATGAGTCTCTTGATGAGCAGGCTCCTGGATCTTTGAGGTGAGAGAGGTTGATATGGTAACTTTAACTTCAGCCTGGAGAATGTCATAGGGGAATTGTGCTCTGGTATGAGGGTAGGGAAACTGGTAAGGAGATGGGTGCCAAAGGAACAGCATTCAGGACTCCAACTGAATTGAGTTGCATTTAGTTCTGAAATCTGGAGAGAAAAGAAAAACAAAAGAGGCTTCAGATGGAGTGGAGAAAATGCGTGAGGGCGTCGAGCAGTGATGGGGAATCTTGCTTGAGAGGGGTTGTATGGTAATACTTGCCTAATAATTGGTTTCTTGTGGGTGGATTTGGAGAAACTCCAGTAACTATATATTGTGTTGAGTTTGATTGAGTTACCAAAATCCAATAGGCAGCATTATAAATAAAATTGCTCTATGGGAATTGAAATATGACTTGGGATCAGACACATTCACTTGCCCGCTGAGGAGAAATGCAGGGAATGATGAGCGAGGATGGTGAGCGGAAAAGGCATTCCTGAAGCATGAGCAACAGTGCTGCTGAGTCAGGACAGAGACCAGACAAGGACGGGCCTCCCAAGCCAAGGCCTCAGAGAACTTTGAGCAGAGTGGTGGGTTGGAGAAAGAAACAAAGATTGGACAAGAATGAGAGAGACAAGAAGGAATGAGAAAGGCAACCACCGAAACAGGCAGGATATCCCAGGGCCCGTGATCAGGGTGGTCATGGGCAGGGGATGGAGAAACTAAATGCAAAAACCTTAGTTCAGAGGCATGGGCGAGCTGGTGAAAAAGCAATAGAGACTCCAGTGCTTTTCCAGGGGAGAATAGTGGTGGAACTTGGGGCAGTGAGCAAGCCGATGGGCTTCACAGATCCCTTCTGTGGGCTCTTCTGAGAGCCACCAGGCTGCTGGAGACAGGGCCACGGACCCCGGCCACACATGTGTGTGCAACAAGTTTCCCCGCAAGCTCATGATGCCTTAAAACAGAACACCTGCCGCCCGGCCCGCCGCAGATACAGTCGATCACCACGGTGGCCCCAGTTCTCAGCTCCCTTGGCAAGGCACGTCAGCCTCAGCTTCACTCTTGAGTCGTGGGTCCCCAGGAGTTCCAGACTGGGTTGCGAAAAGTAAAACTAGACCTCAAAAGTTGTCAGCTTAGGAACCAGCTGTGACCTCAAGATCCAGTGCCTGATTGTGTGTTTCTTTCTCCCTCCTCCTTTAGACTGCGGTGTGTGTGGGCGTCTCCTCGGCTGGCACCCCCACCCTGCCCGGCGCTTGATGTCCAAGGTTTTGACTGTGTGGGTTTGTGTCTTTCCGGCAGGTGTCTCCTCTGTGACTTCCCTGATGTCCCTGGCTTGGGTGCTAGCCTCCTATCACAAGCTGCTGCGGGACTCCAGGGACGACAAGAAGAGTATGAGCTACAGAGGGGCCCTCATCCAACTCTTCTGGCGCCTCTTCACCATCTCATCCAGAGTTATCTCTTTTGCCCTCTTTGCTTCCATATTCCAGCTCTACTTTGGGATCTTCGTGGTGGTTCACTGGTGTGCCATGGCCTTCTGGATCATCCATGGCGGAACAGACTTCTGCATGTCCAAGTGGGAGGAGATCCTCTTCAACATGGTGGTAGGGATTGTGTACATTTTCTGCTGGTTTAACGTCAAGGAAGGGCGGACTCGATATCGAATGTTTGCATATTATACGATAGTCTTGACCGAGAATGCTGCCTTGACGTTCCTTTGGTATTTTTACAGAAACCCGGAGACCACTGACTCCTACGCGGTGCCAGCACTGTGTTGTGTCTTTATTAGCTTTGTGGCTGGGATCGCAATGATGCTCTTATATTACGGTGTGCTGCATCCCATGGGGCCGCGAGCTAAGATTTTTGCCAGCTCCTGTTGTGCCGAGCTGCTCTGGGGCATCCCTTTGCCCCCCGATGTTGAGCCCATGGCGCCTCAGACCCCTGGGTACCGGGGGACCCAGGTCACGCCCACCAGAGCCGTAACGGAACAACAGGAGGATCTCACGGCTGACACTTGCTTGCCCGTTTTCCAAGTGAGACCCATGGGGCCCCCTACCCCGTTGGGGCGTCCTTACTACCCAGAAGGGCCCCTCATTAAGATTGACATGCCAAGAAAGAGATACCCAGCTTGGGATGCTCATTTTGTAGACAGGAGGTTGAGAAGGACTATTAACATTCTGCAGTATGTCACCCCCACCGCAGTAGGCATTCGGTATCGAGACGGACCGCTCCTTTATGAGTTGCTACAGTATGAGTCTTCACTCTAAGAGCATCTTGACCCAAGTTGAGAAGGGGACCTTAAATTTGGTTTGCAGTAAACACCGCTCACAAGAAATATAACCCTCCCTTCCCCCAATACACAAAACCACCACCACCATCACCACCACCAATGCTACAAAAAAAAAAAAGAAAAGAATAAGTCACAACCCCTTCAGATAAGCTTTCTTTCCAGTCGCTGTATGTATACAAAGATATTCTCTATGTTTTGTAAGTAAAAACAAAAAGAAAACTTTTCTTTTGTTTTTTACACATAAGAAACAGTATTGAAAAAAATCCCACACTATGGTTCATAGGGTGGAGAAGGAGGAGTTGTCTCCACTCCAAAAGAAAAAAAAAAAAAAGTTTTATACCTTACACCAAGTGTAGATCATTTACGGGATTGGTGCTGATTGAAAGAACAAAACAAAACAAAACAAAACAAACACAAACAAACAAACAAAACCTTCAACTGCCTTATGCCCTTAGGTGCTGAGTTTCATTAAGTACTGTCATGTTTCCTCATGCAAAACTCTCTGGTGACTTTTGCTCCAGGAGAGGAAAAATTAAACAATCAAATGAAACAAATCTAGAAACAAAACGAAAACCAACCAACAAAAAAACCGCAAAGCAATCATTCTTCCTATCCAATTATTTGTATTGAACAAAACAAATTTACCAAAAGCAAAGGCATAGAAAACCCTCCTCCTTTTTGGTTTCTCTCCCTGTCCCCTGTCCCTTGCCCCTAACTTATCAGCGCCTTCTAGGAGCCAAAAGGCTGGCTGTTTGAAACTCAGATGGCTGGAAAAGGTACTTGAAGGCTGACTATGTGCCATTTAGCATTCACCTGCTAAGAATCGCATTTGTTTCCTGGGGTAAAGCAAAACAGGACAAAACAAAAAGCCACCCCAATAATTCTAAAAGAACAGGAAATTCTAAAGCAAATTAAAGGAGATTTCCATTTATGTAATCAAAGAACATCAGTAATAATAAAACTCAGCATAGTAGCAAAAAGAATGACATCAATTTAAAGGCACAATACTTAAATCAGTGACCGGCAAAAATGATTCGTTCTGTCATTTTAAGGCCATGAAAGGTATACATTTATCACGTGTGATATTGTGTAAGGCCTCTTTTGTTTCCATTTGGTGGGAAGCCTTAAATTGATCTGGAAAGAATTCTTCATTTTTTATTTGTGCTTTTTAAAAATATTAACAAAAGAGGAAAATTAGAATATAAAAAAACGTCAAATTGTAATAACTGACCCATTTCAAAGACTGTTTGGTGCTTCTGTCTTTCACCATTGTGGTTGGCTGAAAGTCATTCAGCTCACTTGGTGCATCTGGGTTGAGTGGGAAATTTTGTGTGTGCAGTGAGTGTGCGTGTGCATGTGTGTGTGCGCGTGTGTGTGTGTGTGCCCATAGCACACGTATACATGTGTGTATGTGTCTGCTGCAAGGTCTTGCCAGAAATGTAGAAAACGGTTATAAGACAGACTCTGGGTATGGCTGAGGTGGAGTATAAGGGTGCTGGGGAGCGGGCAGCAGGGAGGAGGGGATGGTGCTTGAATATCAGCCCCTGTCTGGATGGCGAGACTCATACCAGCAGCATACTCTGGGTCTTCGAGGCCATGTCATTTGAGTGAAGATTTGATTCAATTATTCATTTTCACATTGTACCAAGTCGAATTTCTGGAGGTGTTGCAAGTATGTTCAACCATTTTTAAATGTTATTTTTCAAAGTATTACTCCTGTAAGGAATATTCTGTTCTAGGGCATCTTTTCAATCCCATTGTATCTCTACTTGGGCACACACACACACACACAAAAAAAAAAAAAAAAGGAAAAGAAAAAAAATCACAAAAAAAACTCCACAAAAAGATATATATATATATATATATATATGTGTGTGTGTGTGTGCGTATGTATATGTATATACACACACACACAATATTTTTCAGTAAATACCGTTTGTCTTTGTTGTGTGGAGCTGCGATTTTTTTTAAATTCCAGATATAACTGTTTAGGGTGCAAGACCTCATATTGAACTATTCTCAAGAGAAGTTCAAAAACAGGATTTTTTTTATGTTTGTGGGTTTTTTTAAAAAATTATTATTCAAAGAGGCTTCTCTTTCCCATCCCCCCTTATTGTTTATCTAAATCTGTTAAAAAAAAAAAAAAGAAAAGAAAAAAGAAAAAAAGAACAAGTTTTTAATTTCATTTCAGTTGTAAACTGGATGCTCCTTTTTTTTTTTCTGTTCAGATTCCTTTGATTTCCTTTATTATTACCAAACTTTGCAGTGCCGTCCTGTCCCCCTCCCTGACTCGGTTGTCCCCTCAGGTCCTCCCTGGTAGAAAGGAGGAAGGGAGGAGAGGTGCAGAAAGCCTGTGGCCCTCGTGCCCATCCATGTAGGAAGCATGATGCACAGAGCACACCTTGGCCTTGGCAAAGACCAGCCATGCAGGACTGTCTCCGCCCAGCCCGGGACAGGCCCATGGGCCACTCAACTGTAAATTGGGAATTCCGATCTGGTCAGCGGTGCTTTTCCTTTTTATTCTGCTTCCCTACCGAGGGCTTAGCTTGCTGCTTACTCTGCTGAGGCTGGAGGCGGTGAGGCCATTTGAGAGGGGCCATCCCATCCTGGCTTGCTGGGGTCCCAACTCTTGTCTGCCTCAGCTCTGGGGCTTGGTGTGCCTGGAGCCCTCTAGATGTCCATCACCAGAGCAATCCTCGACACTGAACCCCATGCATCCCTTTGGGACCTCTGCCACTTTGGCTTGTTTGCCTGTCCTTGGATTTATTTCCTTTCTCTTTCTGTTTCATTGTGACACAGCCACAGGGTTTAACTGGCCGCTCGTGTTCTACTACTCCACATTCAGCATGTGCGTGTACGTGTGTGTGTTCATGTGTGTGTTTATGTTTACACGCAACTGAGAAAATCACCGAAGTTCATGGACCTGGAGCGCCAAAAGTTGGGGGTGACAACTTCCAACTCAGGGAGAGCCCTCTGGGGCCTTAGCCACTGGGAACAAATGAGAAGATCACAGGACATTTCAGAAATCCTTTCTTTCAACCTCTGCTGGACTGGGCTCAGCAAGACACGGGCAGGAGGGCACACTGATCCCGTGAAACATTACTCCTCACCCCTCCATCATGCCTGTTACTTTCCTAAGGATGAAAAATGAAAATATGCATTATGAGCAGCAACAGGGAAATCTGGTTTTGCATAGGGACAGAAGAAGGAAGACAAGTCTGGAAAGAAGGAGAAAACATAGGAGGGAGGCAGGGACACATAAAGAAAATGACCAGAGACTTTTCATCTGCCTTCTTGGTACCATCAGCCCATAGTAGGTCCTTGCGTTTCCAATCATCCGGAGACCCTCTGTCCACTAGTCCCAACCAGCCACTCCCCTGTGGTCTTCTCTCCCCTTCCGGTGTGCTTCCCCCTACCTCACACAGCGGCTGGCGTTTTCCACCCACTCCCCTGGAAGGTCTTTCTCCTTACCTGGAAGACTCTGGTTCTGAAAGCCCAGACCTTTCAGGCTGCTCTGCGCCAAGGTCACTCTTTGAACTCGGTGAACATCGGTGGCCTCAGCCCACACTGAGAATCTGCTTTGTGCCTGCCATTTGCTTAAGCGCCCGGCAAACCCCTTATGGACAATGAGGCACCGGGTCAGGCTGCCCCAGCTGCCTTCCACCCTTATCCCCAGGGGGGATGACGCCTGATGAAAACTAATTAACTCTCAGTATTTAGTTCTGGTAGGAGATATAAGAGTGTTGTACCAGGAGCTGTAGAATAAAATAGAAAGCTAGTCCCTTTTCTTTACTTATTGCCACCCGCCCCCCTTCATATATGCCCACAACCCCCCACAGAAAATTTGGCTCTTCTTTTCATTCTCAGATATGTGGTACTATCTCTAAAATCTGGTTGATTTTGTTAACATCATTTCTGTAGGTCCTGTTTCTCTGTTGCTCAGTGGGTGTGCCTCCTCTCTGGGCCTCTGCATGAAAGGAAACCTCATTTTGTTCAGATACCATCGAGGTGACATCCCCTGAGCTGGTTGTCACAAGCCCGGGACTTCCCAAACGGGAATGTCATGTCTCTCAAGGCCATGATGAAGGGAGCTAAGAAAGGTTTAAATTCATCAGATGAGCCCGCACTGGCCTCACTCACCCTCAGAGTTTCTCTTATCTCAAACACACTTCTCCACTCTTGTCTCTAGAAGGTTCACCTTGCCCTGCAAGGTCAGACTCATCCAAACAAGTTGGGGACCAGGGGCGCTATGGAGACCAGGCCCCATTGCTCTTGATGGCACATGCTACCAACATGTCCCTTTCCAGTGGAGGAAGTACAACACTTCCTTATGGTCCCAGGGGGGTCTCCCACTCCTGCCAGATTCCCCTCACTTTACCTCCCCAGGCACAAATTCAGCCAGTACTCTATAGCCCTGTGGCCTAGCTTGCCATCACCTCAATAACCACGGACCCTTTGAGTCCCAGAGTGGTTTAAAAGAGTACAAATACCTGTCTGGACCATGGTCATGAGGATGATTCTATTGGCCTTGTGGCATCTCATGGCATCAGCAACAGGCCCCGTCCCAATAAAAGCCTTATTCTTAGAAAAAATTACAGGTTTTTGGAAAACACCAAATGACATCATCTTCTCCGTTCTCCTTCTACTTTTACTCCCTCCCACACAGTCATAGTGGCAGAAGCAGAGGTTTCTGATGCTGATCTCGTTTGCAGAACCTCTTAAACAGACAGTGCCCTGCTCCTTTTTATACACCGAAACTTCCCTCGCTTTATGTGTGTTTATGTGTGTGACAGAAAAGTCCTACTTCTCCTCCCCTGTCTACTCTGCTTCTTGCTCCTGGGGATGGAGGGATCTATCATGAGCCCCAAGCCCTGATGCCTCTATACTGTAGCAACATTTTCTCCTTTACCTAGGAACAGGTATAAAGAAAGGACAGCAGTGTGCAGGCTTCGAGCCTTTGGTCTGGAGAAAAGGATGCCAGATTCCAAAGGACAATGGGGCCCCAGCATAGCATACCTATAGCCTCCGTGCCCTCTGGCTCTCGGCTTCGCAGATGGGGTGGACTGGGTCATCTAGCACTTGTTTAGCACCCAAGATGGCATTTTCTTTCCCAAGGAAAGTGGCTCCTTACTCAAAGTGAGCCTTTTCAGTCTTCTTGTGGGTGATGACAGCACCTTCACGTGGTGGCCTTCATGAGGATGCACTCCTTATGGACACTCATTTGATTGTCTTATTGAAAAGCTGAAACCTGTTATTTCTCTTCCAAACAGAAAAATGTTAAAGTAATACCATCAGATTTGCTTGGGTGGGGGGATGGATTTAAATTTGGAGAGTGAAGAGAGCTCATTGCAATTAATTTCACCTAGATTCAAGAGATGTTCCCAGTGTAGCCTCAGAAAACTGCCAGGAAAGTCTTGGAAGAGCTCAGAGGAGACCTGGAAAGACCCTGCATGATGAAAGAGAAGAGAGCACAGATACCTAGACTCACCCCAGCTGCCAGATCAGCCTTATGGGTAGCAGTTCTGTTCATTTCATTCTCAAACATTTATTGACTACTAGATTCTGTCGGGCAGCCCTCCTTGTGAAGCACACAAAAGTATCCTGTAGGAAGTGAATTTAAGTCAATATCAGCTCCTCTTACTGAAGTCCAGGTGTGAACGGGGTGAATAAGATGAGGAACTTCTTCAAGGCTACAGTCTGTGTCATTATCTCCTCATCCAAAGCTGGCCACAGTCAGAGGCAACTTTCCGTTCTCATCCGCAGGTCAAACTCCCGGACATGGAAATTGCAGTGGTTAGCCTGTCACAGGCTACAAAACCATCAGTTCGTAAGAGGGCTGCCCCCAGAGCATCCTAAATCAACGTGAGCCGGTCCCAGTTGCAAAACTTGTAGAAAGGCAACTCTGCCCTCTCAGAGATTTTTTTTTTTAAGCCCCTCACTGGGGTAAAAAGATGCATTCCTGCAATGACAACACAAGCCTCTTCCTCCTCCATCCTTAGATATCTTAAAGATTTCATTTCTTGTTTAAACCACTGCATCTTGTGCTACTGGCCAAATATCAAAAGACAAGGGCACTGCCTTGATCTGCCTGCAGCTTTATTTCTTTGCCTGCCTGGTTCTGTCTGCCTTACTTGACTCTCCTGGGCACCATCTGCTTCTTCTCTGTCTGCTGGAAAGGAGTTGTGCCTTCTTGCTCCCCGTACCTTTCCTTGCAGTGGCTGGCAGGACATGGCTGGTATGTACAGGAGCCAAAGGTTGGGAGTGCTATTAATGGCAGGTCCTGAGGGCAGCAGACGGACAACCGTAGGAGATCCCCCTGCACATGGCCAACACCTTGTGTCAAGGGCTAAAAATAGACCAAATTGGAAATGAGCAGGCAGAACCTAAGGGACACCTGCCCCGGCCTGCCTCATCCCATGCAGAACAATATGCAAGCCCAGGTAGGAGATGCCTGCCCTGCCAATCCCTGACATGAATCACAAGACCCCACAATGCAAACTGAAGTCAGTCAGCTCACCCATGCTCATCCAGGAAGGACTACTCCTAAAATCCATCCTTAAACCAAGGAGGACCAAAAAATAATTTCCTTTGGGTATAGTGCCAATTGGTAACCCAGTGAACATCCCTCTAGAAGTAGCCTTTGGCCATATGTCATGGTGGATATACACAACTGGTCACCTATTAAATGACTCCCTTGGTCTGTTTCTCTATCCCCAACATAGTCCTGGCTGGGGTCCTCAGACCACAGTGGGGTTAGGAGATTTGTTTTAGCTGTAGACCTCCTAGAAGCTTTTCTTTAGACCCAGAATGATCAGGATATATCACAGGCTGATTCAGGGTCCCCACTGTGATCATGGATAACTCACTTCACCTCTCGGTGCCTTGGTTTCTCCATCTGTAAAGTGGAGAGAGAGAAGGCCAACCTCTTCTTTCTCTCCTGCTCAGGGATGCTGTGAGGATTCAGTCGTTATTGCCTGTAGCGAAGGCATCATATAAGGAATAGTGGTGAACTTGTTACTTGGAAAATGGAACCACAGGATCGTATGTTCTCCAGGTGCAGTGGCACCTGGAAGCCCACAGGATGAGCAGTACCGTTGGACAGGGAGAAGTCTCACACACCTATAGTTCTTAGATACTTCACAGCACTGTGAACCCAGCACAATGGTCCTCTGGTCTGATGACCGGGGGTCACCTAGCTCAAGCCAGCCACTTGTAATCCTAAACCAAATGTACTAATATTAATTTTTCTTAACGTATCAGAGAATATATGGAGGAATCAATTTGAAAACTGATACTTATTGAGCTTTGGGCAGACAAGAGAATGGGTGCATGGGGAGCATTTGGATGGTTTTTAAGGTGGGTGAAAGCTCTTCAGGAGCTATCCCTCACTTGTTCTTTCGCAAATCTTTTTCAACCTTGAGGCTCGCATCATCAAATGGGCTCATCTTCTCTTTGCCTCTTTGCAGAGTAAAGAAATAAAACTTTGTTTTTTTAAAAAACATCCATCAGCCAAAACGTGGGTCCCAATGGTGGGTTTTAATCATTCCCTGGTGTGCTTTGAGTGGAGCCTACAGGCAAAGATTCAGAGACAAACAGGGGCTGGGGAATATCACAATGATTTTTATCCAAATCAGGGTATTTTTTTCCTCAACATTTGAATTGGAAAATTTAGTTGAGTTTCTTTTTCTTTCCTTTTTTCTTTTTTTTTTCTTTTTACTATGGTTTGACTGTTACCAATTCAACTACCAAGATACTCTTTGAGCAAGAAAAAAGACCCATGTTAAGAACCTTTATGTTCCTCTTAGGACTAAACTAGAGTGAGGGCAGGTGGGAGCAGTGGAGAATGACACTAGCACTCCAGGAAGACCAGCTGCAACACTGATTTTCTATTGGCTCTGAGTACCTTCTTGGAGAGGAAAATTCTAGAAGCTTTACCTGTTCTGGATCAGTCAACCTGGCTCTGGCTCTGGTCTTTTCCTTGGAGTTCAGGTGCATTTTGATGTAAAAATTCTATTCCCCCCCCCCAAAAAAAGCACCTTCTGAGACTGTCCCAAAGGAACAAATAGTTTACCCAGGCAGGTTCTAGTTGTTGCTGAAAAGCCTCCTGCTCTTTGGCTGTGGATCCCTGACAAGAACTCCTTTCCCACCTGCTCTGACTCTGCTCTCCAAGACTAATATTATTGTTTTGACAGCACAAGGGACCAGACCATAGTTCGGAATTCAATAATGACTTCTGTTTGATTTTGTATCTGATCATTCTGTGGATAGGCCAAATCCTGCTGGGATTATTTGTTCCCACAAGGTATTTCTGATGGTTTCCTGAAGGAAGGAATAAATGAGACCTCAGATTGACTCCCTGTTCTCATCGGCACTCCTTTTTTGACTGGGATGGATGGCAAAGGAATTGTATGGCATTTATGAATGAGAACTTTGAAGATGAACACGTGGAACCACAGAGAACAAAATGACTCAGTAGATGGGTAGGAAGAGTGATAAGGAAGAGGAAGGCTTCCAGAAGTATGTGGAAAGAAAATATTTGCAACCATCTAATTGTTAACTTCCTACACACTCTGGGATGGAAATAGCAAAGCATATTCTTTTCAAACAGAGGAAATTGATTTTACTGAGTGACATATTTAAGCATTATTGTTTTACTAAAAGGTCAGAGAAAGCATCTCAAGAAAAGAAAGGCACGTTCTCATGAACAGATCATGTCACTAGAAGTAGAAAATCCAGGACTCTATCCTTTTGTGGACCTAGGTCAAGTCACTCTTGGGGCCAATTTCTCTTTCTGTAAAATGGGAAGAGAATTGCTTACTTACCTCACAGGGGTGTTGTGAGGATAAGGTCATTAATGTCTTGGTAAAGCCCTTTGAGGATAAAAATATTATGGTTATCAAGTTTGCTTCCTATTTAAAATCCTTTTAAACTTCCATTGAGCACCTGTGGTGTGCAAGGCATCCATGTGAGGTGCCGTGGAAGAAGGGGAAGGTGATCTAGCTACTCTCCTTTTTTCTGATTAATGGATATTTTTAAAAGATTACAAGAGAACAGAATAACAAAGTTATCTCTATGAGGGGTCAAGAAAGATGTTCTCTGTCTTTCCGCCCAGAAAGGCTACTCTTCTTTCCTTCCCAAATATTTGGGCAAGAAGGAAGGGCTTTAAATCCTTTGGCTTCCATCAGAGAATGCTATTCTGAGAAGCAAACAAATATCGGTTGATCTTGTGCCCTTGGGGGAAAATGAAGGCAAATCTCAGTGAGTGCATCCTGTGACCAGCAGATATGGTTCTATTATTTCGGTCATTCGTCCTGCTCAACTTCAGTTTTCCCATAGCCTTCATCTTCTCTCTCCAGACCCAGAGAGCCGTTTGCTTATGCTGTGCTGGAACAATAATAGCTGGATATGTTTTGGTTGCTTTGTGTCCTTGGAGAGTCTGGTATACTGTTGTTTGCTGGAAAGTCTTGGCTTCCAAAGACAAGGGTCTTTACTAGAAAACAAATCAAAAACACGTGACTGTCTTTAAAAAACTTTTTTTTTGGTCGTGGTGGGGGAAGGAATTCTCAATTGCTTAGCAATCAAAAAAGCCTTTTAAAATTTCTCATTTGTTTTTCTACATGCAAAGTTCTTCCCTTCCCAAACAGACTCAAGGAACCAAGTCTGGAATCTCAAATATTCTAAAATATAGCACATCTCAAATTATTCTTTGAGTGCTGTGCCCAGAGATCTCTAGTTTCTACAAAAAGCCAAACCACCTACTGAGCTAAGCAGGTTGGAATTCCAGTCCCAAGGCAAAGCTTCCTGGAAGTGGCCCAGAGCTTAGCTTGAGGGATGCTCTTTCAATACTACTAGGGCTGTCTCCCTGGATCCCCAGAAATCTCCATGCCACAGAAAAAAACATCGTCAGAGCTCAGTGGGGGCTTCCTCTGTTGTTTTAGAACCAGAGTGAAACCGCTTGTCATTTTGAAAATGACTGTATGATGCCAGTCTTTAGGGAAAGAAAAGGATTCCTTTCTTTTCCTTTCAGAGGTCAGAAGGGACAAAGAGAAAGGGAAGGTTATTTGGTTTGAAAAGACATGTGACTCTGTGGCCCACAGTGGTCCCCTCCACCTTGGACACAGGTCTCGGGAAGCCCCATGTGAGTTTGTGCAGGAATCCAAGATAGTAAGGAACTGTTTTCCTTCCAACCCAAATAAAGGGATGTCTTCAGTTTTTGTGCTGCCTGGCCCCAGATCATACTCTGCTTCTCAGCCACTTCTCTGCCCCTCTCCAGCCTGCGCCCAAGACAGTCCCACCTCCGGTGTTCATTCCAAAAGGCCTTCCTTCCCTAAGGCAAGTCCCTATAGGCACACTGCTTCAGGCTGGGCTGTTTGTCCAAACTCAACCCCATTAGCTCCCTGACCCCACTGTTGCTGCATGCTTCCACCAAATATGTCATCAACCACACAGGACCCATCCTTGCAACCCCTGTCTGAGTCATGGCCCTAGCTTCTGCAGAGTCCAGCCTGCCTGAGGTCAAGGCCAGGCTGCATTTCTTCATTTAAATACATATAGATGACTTTAAAAGGTGTGATTCTTTAAAAACGGTTCTGAGGGAGACTTTTGAATGGAGGGCAGGAGAGAGGGGCTGACTGTGTTACTTCAGCATTTGGGAACACTCACTGATAACTTTTGAGGCCAATAAGGGCCTCCAAGTGAAAATACCCTTTATGCATCCCCTGGGCTAGCTAGGGCATTTAGCGCATCAACATAATCAAAAGCCCCTGTGCAATGTGATGGCTCATACCGTGGTAGGGTCCCCTCCAATGTCACCATGGAGGCTAACCTATGACACCACCTCATGACTGAGGGCTTCATTTTTATTTGCTCGAAATTTTAGTGATTATGAAATGCCAGAGAGAGAGAGAGCGACAGAGAGAGAGCGCACACTGAAAGCCACATAAGCTGTGAGATGATCTGAGATTTTGAGATTATTGTGAATTGTGCAGAACCTAGGAGCCTCGGTGAGAAGTACATGACCGTATAACTGCATTCTAAGCTTATTGATCACAGCTAAATACCTAAATATGCCAATCTTGGGCATATATATGTATATACAAGTATACTATACACACACACACAGAGACACACACGTATGTATCTTTTCCTTAAAGGGCTTAAGAAGTTAATGAAACAGAGTGTTTTGATGTTTAGAGCTCTTGCCGGACTTGAAATAGACCCAGCTTAGGTGGGTTTTTCTTTCTCCAGGGCACGGGGCCATGAAGTGGCCTGGACTGAGATGTGCCTCCCTCTCCTCCACCTGGGACAGGAGGCCAACAGGGGGCTGTGCTGGGACTTTGGGAGTCTCCAGTTTCTCCCAGCATTCTCAGCAAGTCCGCAGAGCAACCTGCGGACTCCAGGCAGCAGCTTTCTCAATAGCTTCCTACTTTCTGGCTTTCAAATCACACTGAATAACTCCGACCCATTAGCACAGTCCTCCCGAGAGCGAGTGAAGAGAGGAAAGCATCCTTGGAGAAGCAAGGTGGAAGTTACTACCTGGACCCTGGTCGGCATTAGATGTCCTTAGGCTGCCAGGATTTCTGTCCAGGGAAACCCAAGCCTGATGGGTCTGGACCTGCAGTACTGGTGTCCACAAATGATGTGAAGCCTGCCCAGTGAAGCAACCCCCTCCCCGCCCGAGACTTGGGGAGTGTGACATCCCCTTCTCGTGACTCATACACACGAGAGACATTTCAGAGTGCTCGCGTTGTAGGAGGCAGAATTGATTTTAGAGCATTGCCCAGATGGCTACAATTCTGGAGTCTGTCAGAGAGACCTGGGAAGAAACAGGTACACTCAGTGTGAAAAAGTCACTCAAATTCCCTCCTGCCCTGGTAACAGAATCCACACGACCCAAGGTGCCAGGATATCTGGTTTTGCTGGAAGAGTCCTTCCACAGATGGGAAAAGAGCATTTGAGAGTCCCTGGAGGGGAAAGATATGAATGCAATACAGAGCTTTGAGGCACGTGCCTTCTTTCCTGACCTGCATCCCATTCTGAGTCCCTCCTTTGATGGACAGGCAAGGGAAGCCACCCGCAGTGAAGTGAGCCGAATTCTAAGAATGCTTGGGATCTGGATAGGTGTGGGAAAGACAGCCACTGCTACCCGAAAGGGCTTGTGTTAGGTGGGAGAAAACCACAGCGTCTGGATGAAACTCCTAGAGACCTTTCCAAGCCCACTGCACAGGAGGAGTCTTTGGGATCCCCTCCCTTACCCTAACACAGACGCAGAATGCCACTCCAGGAGCATATGTGACATCCTCCCCTATCAATGTCCCTTTATCCACAGGGCCATTCCCAGTGTATAACAGTGTCATTATCTTTCCCCTTGCATGGACTTAAATTTTGTGACGAGACATGTTTCCAAGAAACCTACTATTCTATTGGTGTTACTGAAAAAGCGGCTCCTTGGGGCACAAGGAGAAAAATTTGGAGGTGGGGAAAGGGAAGATGAGAGCACAATCCTGGAGGGGCTAAGGGTGCAGCCCTGCCTTCCTATGTGGCTCTTTTCTTTTACTTAAAAGATTACGGATTTGTTACAGAAGAAAATATACAAACAGGGAAGGAAGGAAGGAAGAAGGGAAGAAAGGAAGGGAGGGAGGGAAGAAGGAAGGAAGGAAGGAAGGAAGGAAGGAAGGGAGGGAGGGAGGGAAGAAGGAAGGAAGGAAGGAAGGAAGGAAGGAAGGAAGGAAGGAAGGAAGGGAGGGAGGGAGAGACAGGGAAAAGAGAGGAAGAAAGAGAAATAGAATCTCCTCAAGACTGTCATTTCTTGGTGTCTGTGGGTTGTCACTGTGGTTTGCTGTTCAAAGCAAATACATTTTTCTCCCTGCAGCTGGGCAGAGTTTTCCAGCATTTTCTAACTCTGTGTCTGCCTGAGAACAGGCCACAGAACCGTGGCCCTGGCCTCACGGACGTCACCCTGCAGTCATGTTTTGGGTCTCCTCATGTGCTCACCTGGTCATAGGCTCTCTCGACCCGTCTGTCTGGTGAAGTGAGGCGGCCTGCAGGGGTCAGAAGGCTGGAATTGAATCTCTCTTCTCAAAATGATGGCTATTTTTCAGGATGTTTTCACATTTATTTAGTCTTTCTTGGATACTTATCTACCAGTCATTCTCTCCTTTTTAACCTAATAAAGCTGGTGACTGCTAACTGACTCTTTATGGAGCAAAACTGTTGAAATTTTCAGGTAATTCAAAGCCTTGAGTACATAAAATTTGTCATTTTCCCTAAAAGACTGACAAAATATTCTTGTTGCTTCTATTTACCCTAAGCATTAGCCATGTCTGAAAAACTGGCTTATGTGTATATTTGAGGATTTAAAGGAAGTAGAGTCATAAACACCCTTAATTTTGACATTCCAATAATTTCCCTCCACTGAACAAATGATCTGGGAGGAATCCATAAAAGGAAAGTTCTGGAACTTGGCAATTCCAAGCTGATGCTATATGCCCTAGTCCCTCTCTGTCCATTTCAACGAGATGGGGAGTTTTCTGTAGGAGCTTTAGTCACCCACATGAGACTCACCCTTGTATCTGGCTGCAAATCTTTCCTTTTCCCTTTTCTTCAGTTCTGAGCAGCAGCTGTGTGAGTAGAATATAGCTTCCAAAACTCAGACTATGTCTTCCTTTACTCTTTGATGGTGTTAAAAATAATTTACAGTGAAATATAGGCTAAGGATTAGACCTATCGGCTGAGTCTCCCAAACATACAGGTTTATGCCACCTGCTGTTGACCAAATTCTCAACCTAAGGGAATACAAATGAGCCTATTACTAGTCCCTTCTCTCCAGAGAAAGGATTTTTTGGAAGTGGCTTAGCCAAAGAAGGGCGGGGGGGAGCCTGGGAGAAACCCTTGCCCTTTGTCACACCTGACCCACGTGGTATATGTAGGTGTGACTTATGTGAAAAATCTGCGTTACAGATCAGTGAAAGCCCATCAGCATTTGGCTGATGACATGTGCTACGTAATTAATGCGCCCCTTGGATGGAAAAAGAAGCTCTTATTTTTAAAAAAAACATGATTTAATTTCCTTTAACTGAGCACCTATTATATGCAAAACACAGTCCTTACCCATGGGTGATGCAATAAGGAAGGAAAAGTATTGAATAAAAATTTGGAAGGTATAGAGGCTAAGAATGACATCTCCACCTCTCATAATGGGATAGTATAAAGACTCCCAGTAAGAAATCAGTAAATCTGAGCTCTGGCCCAACACTTTGTGACCTTGGACCAATTATTTAGACTCACTAGTCATCAATTTCTCTGTTTCCAAAATGTTTCTTTCAGCCCCAAACACTCTGGCCACTATGACTTGGCCAGAAACTCAAAAAAACTCTAGTGGAAGGCAGAATATGATAGAGGTACAAAGCAAATGTTGTAAGAGTCCAGTGGAGGGAGCACTTGACTTTGAAAACAGGGAAGATCTTTGGAGGAGGCAGCCTCTGAGCTGAGCCCATCAATATTTCCCTTCTCCAGGGCCACAGACCAATGCTTCTGGTTGCCTGGTCTGCGATGGGTTGTGCCTTCTACCTGTTTTCATTTAGGGGGCAGGTTATGATGACAGATTTGGATTTCCCTTCTCTCTGCCATCTCTGCTGGTCAGCAGCAGCTGGAGGAGCTGAAGAGGAAAGCTGGGGGAGTCCACTTTCCCTGTCCTAGCAGCTCCAAATTGCACTTTCCCGGGTAGACTCCACCTGTTGTGGATGTTGGGATGGTGGTCAGGACACCAGTGACCTTAGGTCAATGGAGAAGCAGGGGCTTGGAGGCCAGTGTTACATTTCCTATCTAGCAGGAGGTTCTGGGAACACTTGGAAGAAATAAATGGACAGAGAGCATTCTCCTAAAATCATGGGCAGAGACTCCCAAACACCCAGGCCTGTTATGGCAGGAGGCACATGGGTGGAAACAGCAAAGAAGGCGATGTGGAGGAAGGGGCCAGGGTGGGTGGTCTAACCTGGTGACTTTTCTCTGTCCCGTGAAGGTTCTAGAGGAGATCCTTTGCAAAAGGAGGACTCCTCTGGCAGAGGTCTTTGTTTGCCCATTGTCCATGCCCCAAAAGTAGGTTTGGAAAAATAGTTCAGACTGCTGGAAGGTGGTAGGAATAATGTGTTTTTCCTCCACTGAAATGGGATTTTCATTTTTAGTGTAGGCTAGCATCACACACAAAAAAAACCAAAAACAACAAAAACAAAAACAACTTAAGCTAAAAAACCCCCAGCTCAAGAATCCAGAAGGAAAAGCAATAATTCAAAGAAGTATGCCACAGAGGTGGCCGTATCAGAACCACCACCACCCTCCCCCCAACCCCAGGGAGCCTCCTGTGTTCAGTTGGAGCACTAACCAGAGTTTGGGAAGAGGGGTCCCTGCAGTGAGCCATTTTGATCCTGGTCACAAGCCCCCCCACCCTGTCACCATGGGCTTAGACAGCAAGTCCTAGGAGCCTTGCAGATCACACCAGCATGGCCTGTGGACTTCCCTTCTTTTGACCCAGACCAGGAGCAAAGGAAGGAAACTGGCTGGTGAGGGGAACTCTGCCCCCCTTGCCCCATGTTCAGACTTTCCTGCAATGAACACCAGTTCTCTGTTCCCATGTGGAGGGTGTTCCCCCACCTAGAATGAGAAACAGAAGGGGATATTTCAAGGCCGGCAGGTAACTAATAAAAATGAAAATGCCATTTACCATCCACTCCACATTCCTTGGCTGCCCCCTCTCCTTTCCTGGTTCATCAGTAGCACACGTGACTCTTGGTGCTCCGAATGGCCAATGACTTCCTATTTTCTTGGCCAGGGCTATAAGGATGAAGTAATGTTGATTCTAAGCCAACACTTGTGGTTCTCAGCTATGTGCACAGACGTGGACATCTATCTGTCCTCATCAGTCTAGATCTGGTGCTAATTGTGGCTAATGGTGCCTATGGATGTCATTCTGTCATTCTCTCTCTCTTTTTTTTTTTCCCTAATGTGTCACTACCAAGGAATCATACTAGAAGAGACTTAGAAGATTTCCATGTAGGACTTTCCTTAGCACAAGATACTAGAAGATTTCCATGTAGGACTTTCCTTAGCACAAGATACTAGAAGATTTCCATGTAGGACTTTCCTTAGCACAAGATTTTTATCTTTATTCTCACGTGTTTTAGGACAGCTTGGTGTCCAATATCTGAGTCCCACCTACCCCCCACCATTTTCTTTTCAGAAATGAAAGTGTTTTCGTTTTCTAGTAGCCAAAAAGTAGTTGCAGTAAAATGAACCACGTTGGGCTCTTTCTTCCCTGTCTCCCTGTGGAGTTGAAATGGATAGATGTGCAGGGGTCAGGATAATTTTGGAATCGGTTGTTCCAGGGTCCTTGCTAAAGATGAAAGATGCTTCTGTTTCCCCACCACGGCAAGGTCAGGGCGGTGACAACAAACAATTTAACTTCTTGAAACCTTGTGGTGCCTTTTTCTGTGGTGCTTCTCTCTCGTGTAACTCCAGTCAAGGCGGCCCACTTGCAGCAAACAGCAATGCCAGTACCATTCCTTGGTATCATGTGCCAGTGCAGTAAAAGACTTTAATGTATACATATAGAAATAGATATATAGAGATAGAGTTATCACTATAGTTACATAATTATATAATTGAGGTTCTGATGCAGCTTTGGTGGGAGTTGATCGTTCCTCTGCAAAAGTCGATGCTACTCAACTGGAACCAACAGCTCTGCGGAGCGTTTGGACTTTGGGGAAGGGCACCCACAAAAGAGATGGATTACTCCTGTGACAAGTTGGCTTCTCCCTTCTTGTGAAAGTTGCTGTCTCTGTAACATGGGATGTTTGGAAAAGGGAGCAAAGAGCAGCTTCTTTTGAACTTTCTTTGGTGCTGATACTTAAAAAAAAAAAAAAAAAAGTTTGTTTTGCTTCCTCATCAGTGGCCAATAAACTGCTTTTCCAAAATCTCAACTCACCAATTAAAGGTGATGAGGAATGGTTTGGGAATAAGGGGCTAGAGGCTGGGCATCCCCGACCCTGTTTCTTAACCCAGACGGTTTCCTCCATGACCTGTGTATGTCTCCCAGACTCAGTCTCCCCATCTAAAATGGACATGGTAATATTTCCTGACCTCGTGGGGAAAGATAACCTAAAAGGATTCATTGGTGGCACTGAAACACGAAATCATTATTTAATTTGGAGACGGCAACTTGATATGTTTTTAAGATTTTATTTGTACGTTGCTAAGACTTTAATCTTGGGATTTTGTTTTGTTTTCCCTCTTGCTCCTCCATCTCCGCCGTGTTGTAGGTCCTCCCTTTGGCAATACCTTTGAGAACTGCGTAACTGATCGAGATTCACCTGAGGTGTTGGGTAGTGCTAATTTCTCCCAAGGGAACAACATCACTAATACTGTATAAGGTGCTAGAATCAAACCTCATTTTATAAACTTTGGTTCTTAGAGAAAAACAAAACATGCAGAATTCTTTCTGTGAAGCCTTACTATAGATTGTTATAGCCAATTGTTTATCCAAAAAGAGAGAGAGCATAGAAAAAAAAAGATTAAGATGCAGTGGTTCTGTATAAAATGTAACTAAAAGACCTCTGCTATTTCCTATATTAATGTAAACTATCATATATACGTGTGTGTGTGTATATATATATATATCTGTGTGTATATATATATATATATATATATATATATATGCTTGAGGCAGATAGAAAGGATGAAAAAAATGTAAAGTCTGTTCATCTTTATTTTATTTTTCCAGTTGACTCACAGTTTTTAGCATGTGAGCAGGAGAGGTTTACGGTGGGTTGGGATAAGGGATGCCCAGTATGATATAGGCAATTAATCATATTTCTGTTCTGCTCTATATGTGACTAGAAGGAGTTGGCCAAATGAGACGAAGGGGAAATGAATTAAAATGTAGACGTGCTTTCTAAATGTCCTTGAGCATCGATGTTACACTTTGGTGTTGTTTCCTCCTTATTGTAAAGTTTCTCAATGGCACTATAAAACGTGTCTGCTGCCTAAGGTGTTAGGAAATGATGTTTACCTCAAGAAAGTTTAAAAAAAAAAAAAGGCAGTTGGTTTTTCCTATCTCTTAAAAACTAGTGAGCCCCTAACCAAAATGCGAGGCATTGCCACAGAAGTTCAATGAGAACATAGAACCATTTCCGGTGCTTTCCTAGAAGTCCTCCCCACCCCCATCGTCACCCACCCCTTTCCTTGCTAAAGAAAGAATCCGAAAGATGAGTTTTGATGAGAAATGGGGTCAGGATGCAGCACAAGGGGATCGATGGATACAAACTTTGCGCGGAACAAGTGGTGAGGGGTGGTTTTCAAGTATGGCTGTGTAATTCAGGTGTTTAGCGCTAGCACGTGTGTGTACTGTATATATGCGTCAATGTATGACATGTTTGGTGGACAGAGAAAAATACCATGAATGGAAATGAACAGAAAAAAAATCAAACGATATTTTATCAGAGGACGCACTTGTTCACCTTGATGAGAAGCCACTGTTTCACAACTATGCAATCTTCCTCCCTCCTTCACCTCGGACCTCCATCTCCCTCACAGATTTCCCTTTGTACAAGAACCACAATATCCAATCCCTGGTTCAAGGTGAGCATGCTACAGTGATTCTTGTCCTAAATTTAAGAGCTCCCGAGAAGAGTTTTCCTTTGCTTTCCTTTGAAACGATTCGATGTAACCTTGTTTGGTTCTGTAAGTGGACTGATGTGTATTTTTATGTTTCAGTTACATGTTTACAACTTGTTTTCATCCTCTTCTTAATTCAAAATATTTGCTTTCTTTATAAAGTCTACTTTTATAGGATACGTTTTGGGGATGTGTTGACTTACGGCAAGAGAAAAGAAATTTGGCTTAAGTGGGACAATGAGCATGTGATCTCTGGGGTTGAGGGGTGGGGGAGTGATGAGGACCTTCTGCTAAATCAGCACCTACAAACTTGGTCCTGGATACAGACCCTGGCAGGGAGCTGGCATACTCTGGGAAGGATTTGACCCAGGTGTTTTTGTTTCCTTATTTGTGGTCATCTATATGGAGTAACCTATCCCCAGAGGGTGACTATTTTCTACCTTCGCTTTATGCCAACGGCCTCCTTCCCACCGACTCTGCGTGCTCTACCCAGTGCCAAATTCCACCTCCCTACCTTCGCACCACTTTCAGCTAAGACCCCTCCTCCCATGCCAGCCATCGACTGCAACTTGCCTGAGTGGGGTTACTGCATCTGCTTTCATTTTGAAAGTTAGATATAAAGAGAATCTTTAAGAGCCCGGCATCAAAAGCATGCGGGAAATCAGCCCTCAGGCTGCATGCCCTTTAGAGGTATTTGAAACAGACGCTCAGGTTAGGGAGAACAGCAGGTTCTGCCCTGGATCCAGTCTGGCCTTGTTTGCCTTCACCAGGCTTTAAAAAGAGCCGCTGGGGAGAAGAGAGATAATGGAGTTAGACAAAGCACAATTAGGCAGGGAAGCCCTGCGCGCAGAAGGCAGCTCCTTAACTTCTTTGGTTGTCTGCACAAGCCTGAGTTTTGCACACAGTTTACAAATCTTGCACAAACAAGGTGGCTGAGCCATCCAAGACAGTTTTGAAAAAATAAATTCTGACACTGCCTAACTGCTCCAGCACAACACGCTTCCACTCCACTGCTGATGGGAGCTTAGACGGAATTCCTTTGGAAGGAAAAAGGAAGTCGGTCCTTTGACAAGAATGCGTTTTCTCTGTGGGCCTCATCGCTTGCCTCCTCATTCCTACACCTACTCGTAGCTACTCAGGGGATCTTAATGAAGTGCTGTTCATTTGCTTTTGTCCTGTTCCATAGGTCACACCTGCTAAGACCCATCCCTGAAATGGATCACTCATTCTTTCTTTCTCCTCCTGAAAAGGGGGCTCTCTTACCCTCAAAGGTAGTATTCTGGAGAACTTTAGGCCTATCGTGAGATATGGTCCTGCATGCACCGACCCCGGAGACAACTTGTCTTTACAGCTCAGAAAATATCAAGGGAATCACTTCCAGAACACCATGTGATTTTCCAATTCCTCGTCTTCCCCAAACAGTGGCTGGGGAGGGAGAGGGGGCTTTTCAGAAGTTGCCAAGGTCCAGCCCCATGACCCCACTCTTCTCTGGCCTGCCCATTGGTACTCGGAACCTGAGATGATCTCAGGGATCCGGAGGCTGCAGATCTTCCATGAGGTTCAGAGCTCTGGGCAAAATGAAGAGGGGCTAAAGGGTGGAAGTGTTCTGGATCCCTTGCTCCTTGACTAGGGCCGAAGCAGAGTGTCCAAGACCAATTCGGGGGCTATGACAACCGGCCTCTCTGGGAAGGGACATGGCCACCTCTGAGGGCTGTGGCATTATTGAGTTTCCACCACAAATCTAGACCCAGGGAACATGCCTGTGCTGAAGCCTGACAGTTCATCAGCAGCACAAATAGAACCTTTGTTGAGGAAAATCTTCCCCATCAGAGTGGACGGGGCCTATTGGGGTGTGTGAGCTGACCCTTTGTTAGGTGGGTTCTTGCCATTGATTGGCACCTGAGACCCTGTGGGGCCCATAGGTTTAGAGTTCCAAATGCCAGGGCCAGAGAAATCAGGTACAGCCCCAAGCTCCCCCAGACTGGCTGATTCTGAAGAAGTCCCATCAGAGATGTTGTGTTTCCTCTTATGGGGGGAGGGAACAGTTCCTTTAGAGGAAATAAGTATTTAGCATTACTGGAGTCTCAGCATGTCAGGGTGTCAGAGGAAGTCCAGTGTAACCTGGGTCAGGTCACATCAGCCATGATGGAGCAGAGCCCTTTGGGGAGGACAGGACTGAGATTTGGCTAACTTGGATTGAATGCCAATGATCTGTAAGGCTCTGTCCCAGGTGTCTTCATACAATGATCTCAGCTAGGTCTTTGCAATAATCTCAGAAGGTGAGAAACTCTGCCCCATTTTACAAATGAGGAAACTGAGGTTTGGGGAACCCCCAATGATTGCACAGGATTTCAGGGTCAGCAGGGGTACAGCCGGGGATCAGGCCTAGAGATTTGGTCCCACTCTTCAAGGTCCAGGCCCCCCTCATGCCCTGTCCCAATAGCTCATAAAGGCCAAGTAGCTCAGAGCACCCAGCAAGGACGAGCTGGGATGAAGGCAGACTTGGCATTTTCGTTTTCTTGCGGATGGCCAGAGAGGCTAAGAGAATACGGGAGGTTTTAGGGCACTTACAAGTGTAATGATGATTTATGCAATGAGGTATCCCCATGAGAAAGATGCCTGTGTCCCACAGGTCACCCTGAGCATGACCTCTTCGGTATGAGTTCTTGGACAGTTCCGTGGAACTGGACCTTCAATAAGCACTTTGAGATGTCTTTTCTGGTTGGCCTGAGAATCTCTGTGTCGTCTTTCTGCAGGTTTTGTTGTTGTTGTGGCTTGTGTGTGTGTGGTCTTGAAAGGTGAGGTGATTTCCAGATAAGTGGATATTTTCTCTAAGGATCTGTAAGAAGAATTGAACAGTTGGACTTGGGGCAAATTCAGAAATTCGAGCTTCACAGGGTAAATTCGGAGTAGGTTTTTGAAGACAGTGGCTATGACCTGGCATAGAGTAAGAGCAATTCTAGGCCAGGCATGGCAAGAAGCTCCCTGCACCAGCCCAGGGGAAGGGCAGGGGGGGAAGCAGCCGGGGAACCTGCATTTGGCTCTTGTATCCATCATTCCTGGGCCAGTAGCTTGCCTTCTGTGAGCCTCAGTTTTCCCATGTCTAAAACACAGAGGTGAGCCTGGTGATCTCTGTGATTGATCTGAACCAGAAAGGTCATATGATAACGAGACAGGTAAATGCATTTGATGAAAGTCTTGACAACTGAACTGATAAATTTGGATTTGGGTTGCTCAGCCATTGAGAGACGGTGTGAATGCCTAAGCCAGGGAGTGAAATGGCCAACATCAAAATGTTAGGCTTAAGAAAGTGATTTTCTTCCCTGTCATGTGAACTGATTAGGGGACAAAAACTATAAATGAGAGAGAGGAAGAGCACGAGGGACAGGAAGTGGGCAGGAAAGCACAGATTAGAGAGTTAGGGGAAGGGAGTGATGAACCCTACTTATTCTTTCTCTGAGTCAGCCTTACCCTTTACATGTTTGCTTACAATTCTATCGGCTTAATACCTACTGGGTAGCCTCTGAGCATACCTGTGTGCATATTCATGCACACACACACACACACACACACACACACACACACACACACACACACACGCTAACCTAATCCTGCCATAGTCCCAGCAATTATACACAAAGAAAAAGCCCTCAGTCCTTGAGCAGGGCTGGAGCTTCTTCAGAGCACAAAGGAACAATGGAATCTCAGGGTCTGAAGGAGACTCAGGCACCACCTAATTTTTGCTCATCCTCACAGTCACGGACAAAAAGATATCAAACTTCTTCTCAAGAACCTCCAAGGAAAAAAATCTCGCCTTCATTCACTATTGAATGCCTGGTAGTCAGAGTCCCCACCTCATAATTACTTGAATGCTGCCTGTTGTAGGAATCCAGACTGACTCCTTTTGCTTCGGGTCTCTGAGGGGACAGAGCTCTATCTAGTCTCTGGATTAGTGAGCTTTGGGACCTTTGGAAGTGCCCATGGCCTTGCCTTGCCCAGGAACTCCTGCAAGGTAAGCCTGGGAAGCACTTGAGAGTGATGGTTGCAAGCCCACTTTGTCTTTGCCTTCTAGAACTAAGTGTTCAAGATGGATTGCCCACCCTGCCCCTCCCCACAATCTTCCAGGCCAAGCCAGAAGCAGTTGCTCAGCACCGCTGCGACCTCGGTTTTGACACATATTCAGATGAATCGTGTTCAGTTCCTTTCCCATTGGGCCCCGCTACTGTATTATTTCCTCTCACTGTGATTTTTATGTTCAAAATTCAAATGTGAGTCTTCACTTGAAATGCATCTAGGAAGGCAGGACTGTGCTCCGGGTATTGTCTTGAGGGGGAATCTAGGGTCTTCGAAACACTTATAACCCTGTGGATGCTTTCTCTTCTTCCCCAAACCATCTTTTGTTGCATTTTCCAAAAATGCAATTCAACCTCGACGATGCCCTCTATGTGCCAGGCCCTGTGTGGGCATTGGGAAGGCAAAGAGAAAGATGGTCCAGCAGGGGAGATGATGCACAAACACATGGACAGTACAGTTAACCCTCTGTCTTCTGGAGAACAGTGCTTGGCCCTGCCCAGCATAGGCCAACTTCAAGCTTCCCTAAAGTACACTTTGCTGTGTGACAATCTTCTCATGCAGGTGGCCACTTATCAGTTCCCGTGCCCATCCAGCCACTATCCCCAGTTCACCAAGCATTCCTCTGGGACCCCCCGTCTCCTCTCTTGCCTGAGGTTGACCTGTTCTGCAGCTGTTCCCAGCTATTTCCCAGTAGAGCAAATCCTAGATCTAGAATACTCTAGATCATGTCTAAAGTAAAAATGACGATTAAACAATCCAAGGCAGTTAGATTCAATTCCACTTTTAGCCCCATTAATGTCTCTGTGCCTCGCTTCTCTCGCATTCCCTCTAGGGTCTCTGGGGTCTTCTAGGCACTGTCAACAAACCCAAGTCACTCCTTGGCTTTCTAGTTGGACCCCCTGAGGTCTCCATTGGCCATCTGCGCTTGCCTGAGCTGCCCCTTCCTCGACTGGTCATTTCATTGCTCTGCTCTCCCTGCTGTGCCTCCACCAGCGAAATGTCCTCTCCTGGTCCCTCCTCTTTGCTCCATCCTCCTTCCGTTCAAGACAGCAGACAAGGAAGGAATTAGTCTCTGCAGTAGCTACCACTGCCTGACATCGCATTTTACAGTGAAAATGCATTCATAATTAAAATTGAGGCTGAAGATGGCCTGCTCAGCTCACCACTGGAAAGGCTGTAAGTGGAAATGATGAGGGGAATGGGGTGATCCCAGTGTCCCAAAGCCGTCGGTGCTCCTTTCCTCACCTGCTAGGAGAGCATATGATTCCAGGAAGGTAGAGAGCTATACCAGAGACTTCATAGCTAAACTGACTTCCAGCCATTCCCAGGCATGTTTCAAGGGCCCTCAAAAGCTACTGGTCCCCGTCACTGTGGCTGCAGAGGTCAGCATTACTCCAGGGAAAAGGAAGAAACTCTGCTCCCTTACTATCACAGCTGGCTGCCCAACCCCACCCAGCAGGGATACACAGAAGAACCCTATGGGACAGGTTACTCCTAACTGGATAGGTGAAAATTACATTTTTTTCCCCTGGCACAAAGGCAAAAACAAAAACTTTTTTTATTTCACCAGGGTTTGCAATTGAACACACCTGATTCCCTGACTTTAAAAAAAAAAGTTTTTTTTTTTTTCATTTTGAAGCAGATATTTTTTAATGGGGCTTATTTTTGGGTTTGAGATCACTGGGCTTCTTGCCCTGTGAATCAATGCTTGCTGCTGTGTTGAAAATGCATACATTGGTGACCACAGTATTAAGCCAAATTTAAACTCTTTAGTCTCCTCCATCTGTAAGTGTTATGTATCTACCTCATTATGATTTTTTTGGTTTTCTGTGCTTTCGTGTTGTGTATAATGTCAGAGGTGAAATGTAGATAAAAATATATATATATAAAAATATATATTTTTTGCTTTGCAATAAAGTTCAAAGCTATAACACAGAATATTCATGAAATGTCATAGCCTTTTATTGTGCTCTGTCTTCTTAGTTGTGAATTGTCCTGGGGAGCCCTTTTGCCTATTCACCAGAGTCAATATAATTGTGTTTGTCATTTGATGAATTATTCTAATTATTTTAACTGTACTTTTTCGACACATTGAATAAGACCCTAGGATTCTTGAACAACTCTTGGTTCCAAAGGTGCTTTATTTCTGTGGACTCAAGTGAGCAAATGGAAGGGACATGTCTCTGCAGACTTGAATCTTCCAGATAAAATTATTGATCTCAATGTCATTGGGTTTAGAACAAAAGGTTTGTGCATAGGGGGAAAAAGAAAACATTGGTTTGGCTTTGATTTTTTGAAGCTTTCAATATTGATTTATGTCCAACTTTTCTCTCTCTCTCTCTCTCTCTCTCTCTTTTTAATTTCAATTTCTTGGCATGGAATATGGTACTCACTGACTCCCTAGCATTCTCGTCTGACCTGGCTGCTTTTGACTTTTTGATTTCGCTGTTTTCTCCAGGTTGATTTTATGTGTTGTGCTAATTTGGTGGTGAATTACCCTGTGCCCAGCCCCCACATCTTCTCTAAATTTTCTGGAACTCTCTTTCCATACCATGTGTTAAGAGGGATGGTGATTTGGAAACATTTGTAATCTACAGCCAGCAATGCCATAAAGACTCAATTTTTTCAGAAGAATACTGACCAATTACAGTACAGGGTGAAAGAATCTTAAATAGAAAATGCAAGGTGGATTGTCTGCAACTGATTTCCTTTTTCTACGTGTTTAAACACAATTATTTTCCTTAAGCTAAGCACATCTAGGTCATGAGCCCCAGATACTTTGTATGGTCCAACAACCCTTGTTTTTCTGTGACTTTTGTTAAAATATGTAAGACATTTCTCAAACTCATTAAATATGTTTTAAATGGGACAAAGAAAGATCTATAAGTTAGAATGAAATATCCTTAAAAATGAAAAATCAGCATAACTCTGTACATGTTTTATTATTTCCTAGTTCTAGAGAGAGCTAGGGAAAAGTAACTGAAGGGGTATCATTTCTATAAATGGCAATTTCCCTTAAAATGCATATAATGACTACAAAAAAGGAAAACACTTAAGATTCAATTTCATAGTATGTCCTTTTTTCTCCCTTTTGTCTTTTGATGATCTTAAGGAGCTCCAAGAACTGCGAGCGTGCACTAATAACAGAGATTTCAGCTTGTATTTGGGGAGGTTTGCTTTGTTCTTTAGCAGTGCTGAACCAGCATTTAAAACAATTCTGGCTAAGTTACACTTTGCCTATTCTCAGCTATTTCTCTCTTTTTATGGTATTAATGGTCTGCTTATGAATTGGAATTCAGATAATATACATGTACTGAAGGTGGAACACACTGGTGTTGATTTGAAGGGAGGAAAATCTAATGATAAATATATATTTATATATATATACCTATAAGTAGGTGAGTGGGAATATATGATGTAGTCACACACACAACACACACACACACACACACACACACACACACACACACACACACACACACAAAGACAATGTGCTTCCAAAGTTGGTTTTTGATTCTGAGGAATTTACCATCTCACTGAGCTTCCCCAGATTCCAAGATTCCTTTTGAAATAATTAAATGTTTAAAAAATGTTCTGATTTGTTTTTTAGGGACTAGAAAGCACAATTCTCATTATTCCCTGTTCTTTTGGTGACATAACTATTGCAGATTCAGAGGAGCCTGTTTTTAGGTGGGTTTCTGTGGGATTATTTCTTGCACCATCACCCTCCAGCCCGACCAGAGCCAAGAGAAAATTCTGTACAGAGCTATCCTATTTTTGCTCCACCTTTCTAGCATCTCAGGGTCCCCAGTTTTCCCACCGGGGACACCTTGTTTACTGGAGACCCTTCTGAAGTTAGAATACTGGGCTGACTTCTCTCTCCATGCGGGTTCCGAGCCATTTCCACACTTGGTGCCACCCACCTATTGCACCTCCAAATCACTACCAAGACACAGGTAACTAGGAGATTTCAGAGTGAACAGAAGGAATTTCTTGCTATATCAGAAGTGCAGACCTTTTAGGTGTATGTGTTGGTGGCCCTAAGCACTAGGCTTAAGCTTTTTCTTATAGGGAAAGTATCCGAGTGAACCAAACTCTAAAAGTAACCCTAGTAGAGGGCATGACACAACCTCTGACCTAGACTACCCCATTTTGTCCATGTAGTGCCCCACTGCTGACTCACAAGCAAAACTCCCTTGGTTGAGAGGGAATTCCAGACATGTCAGAGCCAGAATGGGACTGGGGGAAGGGCATAGAATCTCACCTCAGTGCAGAAAGGTATTTTTATTTTCTCCTCTTTCTTCTCTGAACAGAGACCAGGTCTCTGCAAGGTGGGTTAATTTGGGGGCCTGACTGTTGTTGTAAGGCTGTTGTGGGAAGTTTTTATTCTGCTGTGAGGAGGCTGTGATTTTTCTTTCATTGTTACTATCTAGATGTTTCTCTGCCCCTTTTGAAGCCTGTCTTGGGATGTGATTATTCTAGACAGAGTTGCTTTCAGTCCTTTCATGGTTGTTAATTGGTCTTGAACTTCCAGAGAATTCTTCAATTTGAAATCCACTTCTGACTCCCTAGCTGCTTTCTGGGTGCCCTGCTTCGAGACAGGAACACCTTCTATGCTTGAGGAACTTTGAAATCAGAGGCAGGAGGTGTATTTCAATAGGATGTGGCAAATGATACAAAAATTTGAGTGATACAAATGACACCTGAATTCGAGGTGTGGTTCAGCCATGGTAGAGACTCTTTGATCTTGGAAATCTCAGAGCACTGGTTTTGCCATGCACTGATTCTTTCTGCAAGAACAAGGTGGCAGATAATGGATTTATTTTATCCCACTGGAGCTTTCCTGCCTTCCTGCCAGATCAGTAGTCCCTCTTGAAATTCAATCATTCACTTGGCTATCAAATATTTATAGAACACCTACTATGTCTAGTGCAGAGCTAGAACTGGAGGGGCTCTAAAGATGAAACAAACCCCAAGGAATTAAATATGAGGCAAGAAATGTACATAAATAAGCATAATACAGTGAGAAATAAAGTCCTAAGAGAGATATTATGGGCATCCAAAACAGGAAGCAATACTTCCAAGTAGGGGTATAAGAAAAGGCTTTACAAAGATTGGCATTTGAGTTGGGTTTTGAAGGATCCATAGAATGAGCAAAGATGGCCATGCTTATTATAGTCATGTTACATTATTTATTCACATTGATTGATTTCTTATGAGAAAGCAAGACAATTTCCAGAAACTTATATTTAAACCATACTATCTGTTAACATTAACATTCACTGTCTGTTACCATTCACCCAATTTTGTTGAAAGAATGGTCCTTCAAGCTGCAACCAGTTTCTCCTTGACTGGTAATGTGATCCAGAGAATGGCTCTCCCTTCTGGATAACCTCTCTCCCTCTTCCAAGGCTTCACCAGACCCCCTTGTAGCAGGGCTGTGGGTGCTCAAATGTGTTGATGGGCATGCCTTGGCTCAAAATTTCGTTCCCTGCAGCTTGGGTGTATATAAAGCCCATTCTTCTGGTCCTTCCCACATGTAGAAGCCAGGAGGAATGAAGCCTTAAAGTGGTGGTGATTTGGATATCTCCATTGGTGAGGGTAAATCAGAGGATTGGAAAGTGTCAATTGACCATTCCAGTTTGATGTCTGGAACCACTGAATTTTTAAGGCCAAAGGGGAGGAAGTCTTGAATAACGAATGGAATTTCTAAAAACCCAAAGCTTCCCAAGAGATACAGAAGACTCTCTGTTTCTTAATAAGGTTTCAGTTCAACCCCGGTCTCACCAATCTTCCAGAATATTTGAGACTACTGCAGCTTCTCATAACTAGTCAAGCTCTGCAGACCTCAGTCAGCTCTGGGTACTCATTGTAGCAGCCTAGGAGCTGGTCACTATGGGCACAGCATACCCTAATGGGAGACTGAATCTTTGAAATCTGGGCAAAGACCTAGTTTCTCCTGTAATTAGTGCAGTGATTCTGGGCCTTTCAAGATACCATAAAAAGAGTATAGATGGACAAGAAGGCCAAGAAAAATTGGGGTTTTCCTGACCCTTCCCTAATGGCATCTAATTCCCCTAGCCCTACACAGAGATTGTCCCATAATTTTTCATCTTAACTTAGTGTTCTGAGATTTAAAAAAAAAACAGATATTTAGACATTGGATGAGTGATGCAAGGTACAAAGAAGCAGAGCAAGCATGAGAATTTACCCACAGATGGGTCCATTCCTGGAATTCATATTTCCCATTCAAAGAGTGGCCTGGCCTTTTCTAAAGACCTCGGACTCTCAGCACATCTCAGTGGAAATGCAAGGGGTGGCAGTTCTGAACATTAGCACCGATCAATAGAATAAACAGGCTTGGACTCCCAATTGGAAACCCCTCTTTCCCTTGGTCTAGTTCATTATAGTCATTCTCTCTTCAGCCTCCATAAAATAACTCTGTTGTTGCCAATCAATGACCCAGAATCTCTTCAGAACAGGTGGGATGGTGACTCCTTGCATCTCTGGGTCTACAGACTAAGTGTATCAGCCCAGTATCCATTCAGAAAAGGGGGGCTTCTGTTTTGCCCAAGTCGTTTTTAACTTCAAGATATTAAATTTGGAGTATTCCTTTTACCTCCCACCACTAGTTGTGGCTCTGCTCAGTCTGATTACCTGTGTGGCCCAGGCTGAGTGAAGGTGACATCCAGACACTCACTGGCTCCCATGTACCTCAAACTCCTGTCATCTGCTCAAGAATGTGTTGCCCAAATTGTCATTCATCTCAGTTTTAGCTCATACCAGGAACTTTGCTCAGTGCTTTTCTATATATATTAAAAAAAAAAAAACTTTAGCACTTTATTCATTATATGTGACGGCAGAGATCGATTCTTCACTGAAAAGAGGAAATCTCACAGAAACTGAGCCTTCAACAGTGCTGGTGTCCCAGGAAAGCCCCCCCTTTTTTAAATTTTTTATTGTTATGTTAATCACCATACATTACATCATTAGTTTTTTGATGTAGTGTTCCATGATTCATTGTTTGTGTGCAACACCCAGTGCTCTATGCAGAACGTGCCCTCCTCAATACCCATCACCAGGCTAACCCATCCTCCCACCCCCCTCCCCTCTAGAAGTTTGTTTTTCAGAGTCCATCATCTCTCATGGTTCATCTCCCCCTCTATATATTTTTATTTAGCTTATCTAACTTATTTTTCATAGTAATGTTATTATCCGGGGGGTATTTAATATAGAACTTTATTTCTCAGAGAAGGAATATGAGGCCTAGGGGGTTGAATGTGTTGCCCAACTTTCTCTAATTAATGACAAAACCATGATGTGGGTTCAGGTGTCTTGATTAAAAGTCCCCTGCCTTTTCTATCCCATCTGACCATGTGCCCCCTGGCTTAATTTGGTGAGGGTGTCTTACCTTCCTTTTCTTCCTGCTGCCTACTTGAACTTTGAGGGTTTACCCCTACTTGGCATATTTGTCTAGGCCTACAGCAGCTCCAAATGACTCGACCAGTGCATAAACCACTCATATTGAAATGGCCTAAGAACAGGGGCTTTGAGGAATCAGCTTATGTCTGACATTTGGAAAAGAAACTCTTTCCCTGATTTCCAATGATTTTCCCTGAAAAAAAAAAGTACCTAAAATATATAATATGAGAATTGGCTTTTTAAGTCAGTTGGTGTTCATCTGATTGTTCCCAGGAGGCTCTTTGGGCAGGATCCATCCACGTTGTAGAGAAGAAATCAGGGCATTGAGTGGCACCATTATTTTTTGGAGCCCAAGGTGCTAAAAAGAAAGCAAACAGCAACACTTTGCATCTAGTAAGAGTTGCTGCTCCAAACTGACTGACCTGAAGAACTGGGAGAGCCGTGACTCTAACTTTGCTTCAGAAAGCTTGTGACGATCTTGCTTTGCCTCATGTCCGTTCCCAAAACCAAAGCATTCTCTACTGACATTAAAGGAGATCTCCTCCCTTGAGAACACAGGGCCCAGGCAGACTCACAAGCTCACACTCAGTCTCTTCATTGTGCTCATTAATTTAGCCTTCTTACTCACTCAACACTCATCCAGCAAATATCCCAGGTGCTTGAATAGATCCTGTCCTTAAGCAACTCACAGTCTGATTGAGAAGCTAAAACCTGTACATCAAGGACTGAAAGATAAGACTGAGAGCGATGAGTACAGATAGAGCTTCTGAGTACAAAGGAAGAGGTGATGACATAGAACACTGTGAGGTCTCTGCTTACATCCACCTTTCTGAAGGACTGGTAAGCATTCCTCATGGATGGCACACCCTGGATTTAGGACCCAAATACAATGTGTCCCCTCTTCTTCCTCTCTTCTCCCTGAAAGTAACCCCAAGAATGTATCAATATATTAGCTCCCTTGACAGCAATTTTTAGCAGATTTCTCTTATAAGATCACTGGGATCCCTACTCAAATAAATGCTGTCTTAGGAAAAGTGGCTTGACCAGAAAGAAGAGACAGAGAGGAATGAGATGATTCCTCTTTCCTTGAGATAGATTGCTCTAGAAAAAAATCAGGTGGCTTCACCCATAATCATGTTAGCCTTGATATGGAGACTTGAAAGTGATGTACATCAGGGAAGTTAGGAATGGACTCTGTCTTAGTCAATGCCAGCAGCTATAACAAAATAACACAGACTGAGTGGCTAAAACAATAAGCATTTACTGCTTGTGGTTCTGGGGGTTGAGAAGTGCCAGATCAAGGTGCCAGCAGATCTGGTGTCTGGTGAGAGGTCTCTTTCTGGTTTACAGATGGTTGCCTTCTAGTTTATCCTCACATGGCAGAAAAAGAGAGCTCTGGTTGCTTCTGTCCTACAATTATCAGAAAAGTTTCTGAAGTCAAGACATGTCATATCCATTGTATTCATCATTAACCATTTTCCCAATTTCAAAATATTAGATATATAGTATGTGATACCTATATAATATATATTACCTTACCTTACATTACATATATAATCTTTTTTTAAGATTTTATTTATTTATTTGAGAGAGCGAGAATGAGAGAGAGAGCGAGCACATGAGAGGGGGGAGGGTCAGAGGGAGAAGCAGACTCCCTGCTGAGCAGGGAGCCCGAAGTGGGAACTCGATCCCGGGACTCCAGGATCATGACCTGAGCCAAAGGCAGTCGCTTAACCAACTGAGCCACCCAGGTGCCCCTACATATATAATCTTAAAGTAGGTCCATGCTAAAGTTACAGATTATATTCATAGGTGGTGATTATTTAAAAAGTCCTCACTGTTTAACAGTGATGAGAAATGTGTTTTTTGTTTGTTTGTTTTAACCTTTAAGAGATAGTAATTCCTTAATCTCCTAGTTGAGTTCAGGAAACTGGACCACTGGAAGTTCACCAGTGGTTTATCCAGCACTTTTGTCTAAGCATGTCTGGGTAAGAGCAGGTTGGAGGACTTCTGTAGGAGAGAGGTGGATTGTTTCAGAAGCTGTGCTGTGACATTGCAGGTCCACAGAGAGCTATCCTCCAGCCCTGCCTTCCCTTCAAGCAGGGTCACACCTCCTTGCAATCCAGGTGCAGCAGCAGGAGTACCAGATTCACCACCATCCCATTAGATTAGCACCCTCTTCTGAAAAATGAAGATGACACTTCCTAAGCTCCCTTCCCATCCTAAAATCATATTATCAATGCACACACTCAGCCAACAAATGAGACAAATAACTGTGAACTTCTTCTAAGAAACCTGAAAAAAAAGTTAAGCTCCTTCCTTTTGAACCCATCGTAATGGTTATGAGCATAAGAACCCATGGAGCTCGTCCTTAAATCAAAGGCAAACATCTCCTAAATCAATTCAACTATACTTTTCTCTTACTTGAAAAGATGAAGCCAGCTTCTCACCATCCTACTAAACATTCACAAAATATATATCTTGAAGGTAAAAAACAATTTGCTTCCTTCAATCCTTTCTTTGTTGTTCATGTCAAGTGATTTAAGTGGACTGGCGTAAAGACCAGAGCATCGACTTGTTATGAAACAAGAATCAGCCATATTGGATGTACAGAGATTATTGACCAAACAAAACCAAAGCAAGCAAAGAACTCCCCCAAGCCCTACTGTCTTTTGGAGCTCCACTTGCAGCAGATTACCACCTTACTAAGAACATGCTTTGGACACAGAAAATTATCTCATTTATTTCATGTGGAAGGTGTGATGCTTCTCATAGTGGTGAATGAGGCTATCCACCAGCATCTCCTGAATGTCTGCGGAGTGCTTTCACACACAGTAGTACCTCATGTGATCTTCTCAACAACCCTGAGTAAAGTAGCATCACGCCCAACATGCAAATGAGGAAACAGGTTCTGAGACGTTAGGCTGCCCAAGGTCACACTATTACAAGGAAGTGAGGGCCCAACCTGGGAAAGTGATGCCACAGTCAATGATGTCCAATCCCCATCCCCCTGGGAGGTAGGAGAATAGCAGTCCACTTCCCACCAATGTCCCTGGACTAAATATGCCTGCTCTCCAAAACACCATTCCTGGGGATCTCTTTCAGCCAGATGCAGCTTCATAATTAATAGTAAATAGTATTAAATAGTCCCAGGTACCAAAAATGGGGACATCACAGCCCAGCTTTGGGGCATTTTCACTGGGCTTCACATTTGCCTGTGGACAGCAACAGGAGCTTAGCACAGAGGAATCTTAGCACGTTTCTTAAGCCTTTAAGGCACATAACCTATCATGCCACTCTCTAACTTCATTCTGTTGCTTCACTCATGTGAATACATCTGTGATCACATATCCTCAAATGTTGTTTCAACTACCAACCACCAAATCAGAAACACATCATTTAGATAAAGCAGATCTAACTAGGCAGAGCTTTGGGGATTATTTCAAGAAGAACATAGGTGTTTGTAAGGCCATTCAGGCAAAGAAGCTTGCACCTTTTCAAAATCCTCCATTTGAGGGAAGACCCAAGATCAGTGGTCCTTGTAGACCTTAGCTGACATGGAGGGAACCACTTAGTGGCACCCAGAGCAATGAGCAAAGGGCTCATTTGACACCCACCACCTCTGGTATCCCAGAGGACCAGGCGTTGAGCTGCATTTTGAGTCAGAGCTGGGTGGGGAGCGCAGAGAATGTTTCCAGGGCAACGACCTTGCTCTAATAGGTCCAGGATGGATTCTGAACTCTGGGAAAGCTAGGTAGGAAATGCGATTAGGAAGCCTGGGAAGATGCAGGATCTCATATGGCTAAGGGATGAGAAAGTAGGAATATCTTCTGCAAAAAGTGACAGACACACACACACACACACACACACACACAGCTTCTTCCTGATTCCACAACTCCCTGGGGCAGAACAAACCATGCTGTAGGAAGCCACACGCTGAGGCTGTCCGCCTCCACCCATGAGAGGGGGAACCAGAACAGTGTGGAGGCGATGTCTGCCAGAACTGTCTTTTCTCCTTGAGGAATGTAGTAAAATCTGTAGAGGAAGCCCAAATGTCCTCCAATGGCCAGATTGTAAACCAAGTTATTGAGTGTTTTTAAGGCTCACAGCACCTCACACTCTATTTCAAAGGGAGGGAAACTTTCTAACATGGCAGCGGAATTTGTGTTTCTTCCCTTTCTCAGGCTGTGGTTGTGAGTAAAGGGTTTGCTCTCCTGTGCAGGTCACTTGTGTGAGGTGGGTGGATCCAAGCACATGGTCACATCCCACAGGAGATGAGAGGGTGCTGCCCACACCTTACATAGGACTAGCAGATTCCAGGCCCTAAATAATACACCTCTGGCTGCCTAAAATAATCACCTTTTAATTTCAACAAACCCGGAAAGAGTTTGCCATATACTGTTCAGGGGAACTCAGAGCCTACAAGGAAGGGGCCAGCCAAGTAAGTCTAAGAGTGGTTTTCATGGGTGTGGGCACCAGGATGAGGCTAGAGAGGGGTTGCTGAAGAAGAGGAGCATTATGTGGCCTCCAGAGGCTTCTGGACCCATGGCCATGCCCAAGGTTGCCAAACATCCGCCCCTTTCTCTTGGACACGGAGAGAAGGGCTCCTTGAAGCCTTCCAGTGTGTCTTGCCTCTCCTAACTCATCCCAGACTGGTCGGCTCTACAAATCTCAAAAGAGGACAATTCCTCAGTCACCCTTGCTTCTCCGCCTGTCCCAGGACATGAACATGAAGACTGTTACTGGATCACTTCATTTAGCCACATTGCTCTTTCAGTCATATGCCCACTCCCAAAGGCAAGGCTCTGGGGGAATGGTGGCTCTTTTTCTTCCATGTAATTTGGGGTTCTTGACTCTTTCCTCTTCTTCTTTTCCAGAACATGAGACTCTGAGAGGCACAATGGTCTTGACGAGGGCTACTCTTCTGCTCCTTTGTCCTTGTCCCCCTTTGCCCCCCTACCCCAGCCCTTGTTTTAACAGTTCTATTTTTCTTTCCTGGGGGGTGATTCTTGATGGCACAGTAAGGTATGACTCCATTGTGGTTTCCTTTGATCCCATGAGGTCATGCCACTCCCTTTCCCTGGGACAGGGGTACTGAAGCACAAAGCAGCATTGCCCAACAAGGCTCACACTAAAACAATTCTTTTTATTTTTAACTACAGTGGGAAAGCTCAGTGACGTGGGAAGCTCCCTTCAGATGCTCCACCCTTCAGCCCCAGATTTCCAGTCCTTTTCCTGTTGGAATTTTAATACCATCTGTTTATTATTTTTTTTTTTAATGGAGGAAGAACCTCATGCTAATGAGTTGTGCAAACAACACCATTCCTTTGTTACTGTTTGAAGGGGTAAAGACCGTAGTGAACTGTGTTTATGTTAAGATATCCATTTCTTGTGCTGGGTTGATTTCAGATTGGTGCATTTTCACTTATCAGGGACCTCTGATTCTAGCAGAACAAAATCAGCTACTTACTCTAGTTACTGTAAGCAGACACATAACTTTTACTGTAATTTGAAAACCTTGCACTGTAATGGTTTAAAAAAAAAGCAAATCTTATTGAAACTGATTTTGTATTTTTGATTACATCTGAATTTTCACATTTTTGTATCTAACCGTGACCATGATAGTGCTTCCATAGCTTGTGTTCAAGGTCTTGTTTCTTTCCAGGTTGAATTCTTAGGGTTGTGTTGACACCAAATGTTTAAGGGGCAGGACTGGGGCCTGGCTAGCAGAACCTGTCATGGGGGTGTGTCCTTCTTCTGCCAGATCACTGGCTGGCAACAGGAAACCTTGCCTAGACTGGAGCAAGCTGACGTCGCATTTCATTGCGCGAATTTCCACAGACAGCTCATATCTCCAACTAATTTCAGGCCAATGGTTTTGGCCAAACCTTTGCCAAGGACTCTCAAAACTGAGCTGCCCCCACCCCTGCACTACCCAGCTTCCTGGGTAAGGGAGGACATTTTTTGAAAACAAAACTTGTGAAATTAATTTGTGATTATGATTTTTTCTTCTTGCTGGAAACGTGCTGGGAACCAGACAGCATGATGTTATCGCTCTTTCTGCTTTTCCAAACCAATACACCTGTTGTGCTCTTTTGTTTCTTAGTGAAGAAAAATTCTAGACACAGATCTAACTATGAACTCTTTTCCTCCTGTATTTCTGATTAGCAATTCTCCTTCTGTATTCCTAACTTGTTGAAGTGTTTTCCTTCTTAGCATTGCTTCTCATATTTTACTTTATTTCTTTACTGAACAACAACAACAAACCCACAAAGGAACAAAAAATCTATTTCTCTTTTTCTCTCTTTCTCTCTCTGATGTGTAATGTTGTGTTGTCCAGATTCTGTATAAAAATATGTATATGATGTATCTGATATTTGGCAGCCACTGGCTGTAACTTTAACCAATATAATTAACAAAAATGCATAATGTTGGTGTTTGATTTTTTTTTACAAAAAAAAAACAACCTAGTTAAGATGTTTGTGTATTTTTGCATGGTTAAAATGTACTTAGTGCATTGAGAAATGTTGTGGAGGTACTCAGTGAAAAGGCCGGTTTACTTTTTGATTCTAATGGTGATTGGTTGTTGACCAGACTATTCCCTATGATGTCTGTCTTTAATTTAGCATACTTCTATTTATAACTTGTTTTAGTACTCAAGATTCAGCATAGTGTATCTATCTATCTCTATTGTATTTACTGTTCCTTAAAACCAGGTTGTGGAAGTTCACGTCGTCTGGCACAGGTGCCTACATTGCCAATTTCTGTTGAGTTGTGTTCCATTCAATTTGCTGTACAGTCCAGATCTGAAGCATCCCTGGCCCTGTAGACAAAGCCTGTCATCTCTCCTTCCAGAAGTCTATTCCTTTGAGCAGTACTGTGGTTTTCCCTCCTCGTGGAACATCTTTCTTTTTCTCCCCTCCCCCGCCCCCCCAACGTAGTTATATAAAGGAGGGAAGTTAAGTAGGAATCCGAGAATTATTTATATTTTATACATAATAGTACATATAATATATTATTGAGAGACAGGCAGGAAGACTTTGTGAAGTAAGCAGAAAGGCAGTGGAAGATTTTGACGGACTCAGAGATGGAGGTCCTGGGTTTTCCTTCCAGGTGTGTCACTAAATCAATAGGAGAGATGCAGAAGAACTGTCTGTCCTCCTTGTGCCTCAGTTTCGCCATACATAGGATGACAAAGCACTGAATTTTCGGGGAGGGGAGGCAACTACGCTTTCTTGAGTCTTCAGTGCATTCAGAGTGAGAGTGGGTCTTTAACTACCTAAGAGATTTAATTGCTGTGTGTTCAGAGACCATGCTCTATGCTCACAACATCCTTTCTCCTCCTCAGGACATCTGGGCTTGCTCGGGGTGGGGGGGAAGACACATCTTTTTAAGAGTCAAGAGCTGTTCCAGGCTGAGGTTATCCTGGCATCCAAAGTCTTCTCTTCAGCTAAGTGGTTCCCACGCAGCTTGGAAGGAGATGGGATTGGTAGGCAGTATTTCTGGCGAATGCCATCGAGCTTCTGTCCCCTCAAGTCTTACCTTTTCTTGAATCCAATAAGAATCCATGGGCTTGTTTTCTCCAGGGCATACAAGGAGTTTGCCATCTTCTATTTTTTCTACCCAAAACTCTGACAGATACCCCACTCCCACTGCTAGGAACCAGCATACATAGTTGTATTAGAAGCACCTGTATTTCCAGTATTTGTGGTTTTGCAGACACTGGTTTCTTGGCAGACAGATGCAACCTGTCTCCAAATGGGCCTTCCCTTCCTCCTCAGATCTGGAGACGAAGCCAGTCCTCTAAGGTCTTCGGGGCTTCTTGGCTCAGCAGTGAAATGTCAAACCTGACAGCCGACCATGTAGAAAATGAATATTGCTTTTCCCACTCTTCAGAGGGAAGACCTCAGAGCTCAAACACTTCATAAGCATCTTGTCATGGGCATTTCAACCTGCTGCAATGTATGTGACTGTGAGGATTGATCTCATTACTGACAATTGGTAGTGGACATCTTTCAAAATATATTGAAATTTTTATTAGGTTTGAATAGCACTTGCTACTTTTCCTCAGAGTAAGGTTGAATGCGAAGGGGCAGGATTCCACAGAGATGTGGCCGGTACTACTCTTTTCCTGCCTGGCTGTTTCAAGGCCAGAATTTGCCAGATGGAGCAGCATGAACATGCTGACCTTGTGCAGGGGTTGAACTTCTCTCCCCCAAACCCCCTCCCAACATAACATTAGCCAGGAGTCCCAGGAACCTGTTAGAAAATTTATTCACCATCCCTAAGAATAAATTTGTTCCGTTTGAGGCAAAGCTAGTAGAGAACGTCTTGATCCTAGAATTCAGCCCCTTCCTCATATCTATTCCAGACGAATAATCAGTACTCTAGATCCACAGATTATGAATGCCAGCGAGGCCCAATCTCCTCCCTGTACAGATGAGGAGATTGAAACCCATAGAGAGGTGAAGTAATTTTCCCAAAGAAATGCAGCTAGAAATTCGCAGAGCCAGAATCAGATCCCACATTGAAATGCTCTTTCGTCCCTCTTCTGACTTACAACCAGTAGCTGAGAGTCTCTCTTTTAATTTGTGAATTCAGGTATTTCCCAGAATATCATGCTTTATATAAGTCTCTGGGAGAGAAGAGTTTATTTTTTCATGATGACAGGCAATGTGAACTCACACTTAATACACACTCCCTCTCCAAGTCTATCCCTCTGTAAGTCAAGAGAGTTAGGATTTTGAATGAGAAATGAGCTGATATCTTATTTACCTCTATTTTTGAGGAGCAAGGAAGAACAATGAGAGTCAGAAACAGCAGAATCTTAATCTATAAACTGCCTTACTAAGTCTCTTGCTAGAACAGATTTTTCTAAAAAATCAGAGTAATCTGTCCATCCACCCAGCCACCCCATCTCTTGTCCAGCCTTTCTGACTTTCTTGGATCTTTTCCATTCCCAGGGCATTTGATCTCTCCAGAAAAACTTTTTACGGTTGCTTTTGGCTATGTGTTTCAGGAAGTCCACAACTTCTTAACCTCAGCAAGTCTTCATAATCTGTTTGTTTTTTTTTTTTTTTTTAATATGCACTTCTCTCGGCTAACTTATTTTCTTTATTTTTTTAAGTAAGCTCTTTGTCCAGCATGGGGCTTGAACTCACAACTCTGAGATCAAGAGTTGCATGCTCCACCAACCGAGCCAGCCAGGTGCCCCTCTCTGCTAACTTTTCTCTCAACCAAGCTACCAGAAACAAGTGTGTTTTCCTTGTGCAAAATGGTGGGCCCAGGGACTTCCTTGGGTGTCATTCTTCTAGAGGTTTTCTGACCTCGCCTTCCCCTTCATAGGAGCTTAGAAGCACCTGGTTTATCTGGTCTCTTTTCCTTTGGGAGGACTCTTTGAGGTTTGTCCCCATAAGCTTATAAGGATGTATCTAGAATGTTTATATTTTAATTTGCAAAATAAAGTCTGCGGTTTGCTACTGAAGCCCCTTGGTTCCCTATCAGTGTCATCACTGAGAAGGGTCCAGTGAGTCCTGCCTTCCTTTCTCCCAGCCTCCAGTATTTAAAGGTCTTATTCTTATTCGATGGAGAGATATCTTTGGCTCCAATTAGATTATAGCGCTGTTTCTCTAAAGAGATCAAGTACCCTGAGTTGAAGATTTTTATAGAAATGTATTCCTTTAAATGGCTACCATTCCTGCCTTTTCCAACTCTACCCCTGTAATAAATGTGATGCTCCCCTCCCCCCACCAGCCTTCAATCAGGTTCTAGAGGAAACTGAATGCTGCCAGGGGCCCAGGAAGGACATTCATTGTCCTTCTTGGTGGTGGTTCCCCTGAGAAGAAGTGGCTACAGTGACTGCTTTGAGCTATCCAACCTTAAGGCGGAGGTCTCCCTTTGAAATGTTGGGGCTGAAGAGAGTCTTCAAAGAAAACGCCCCTCTGGGGCTTTGTAAGAGAAGAGTACTTCTGTCGTTAATATGTTAAGGCTAATTGGCAGGAGTTTTGAAAACAGCCACCTGCTTTTCAAGGTAGTAAGAGCAGAGCTGAAGAATATGACACTTGTTCAAGCATTAAAGCCAACTAAAATATCCTAATCCCTGCAGAAAGAGCGCTGGGTTCTAATATTGGCTCTGCATTAACTCCCCATGTGACTTTGGGCACTTAGCCACGGGGTTCTGCCTTTAAAATGAAGGATTAAGCTAGATAATCTCCAAGAGGAATTGTTTTGTATTGTGGGTAATTTCAAACCATATATTTAAGCACATATTAGAGTCAAATTATTCAGTGAAGCCCTACAGACCTACCAATCGACTTCAGTAATGATCAACTCATGGCCAATCTTGTTTCATCTGGACTCCCACAGCTTGATGATCACGTTTGCTTCATTATAGATTTGTCATGGTCCTTGGATTCCTGGATGAAATGTTGCCCACTTTTCTTAGGACCAAAACAAGACAGCTTCTACCAGAGAAAGGTCAGGCAGAGCACTAGTCCCCCGATGGCTGGCCATTACAACCAGCATTTCTCTTTCTGAACATCTTGTCCCACTAATGCCCCCGGTGGAGGTGGCCTTCAGTAATTAGAGCACAACCATTGGGTCCAGGACATCACATCCTCAGGCCCTTGCATCAGACTGTAATCTCATTCTACAGGATGAGGGGATATCTGTGTTGTTCACTGAGACCACATGTGGTTCATTTGCTGGAGTAAGTGGTTGTACCTTTTAGCAACTGCTTGAGAGCCAGTTCTTGAATTTCAGGGTCTTAGTAGTCCAAACACCCAGCATCTCGCCAGAAGATGCTCAGAACGGCAGGCAGCTCTCAAGGTTTATCCTTCCCACAGCATTTCACGGTCCATCTCCTTTACTCCAGAATAAGAAGGAAAAGATTCTCGCATCTGTTTTGTTCAGTATTCTGTACATCTCTCTGTGAGTGACTTCAAAGGAGCTTCTATTACTCCCCTAAGAACCCGCCACCCATGGGCTCACAAACCTTCCAAGGATCTCATACTTCTATGGACTTTGTAACTGTCATTTGATCAGACACAGGGGAAATATTCCTGAACCCTGAAAGGCTAGTCCTGTTCTCCAGGTGAACATAGGTCTCCCTGAAGCATGTGAATGTCAGGCCTGCCTTTCTAGGACATATGGTGTTCAAGGCCATTGAGATGGGCCATAGACAGTCTATAGCCAAGGACTTAACCTAACTGCACAAACCTTGGTGCTTCCACTTTTCACTCAATAGCTGGGTGAGCATAGCCTGCCCTCCTGAAAGAACTTCAAGAAAGAGAGTCTGGAGAATAAAATGCCCCAAGTCAGGGATAAGTCTTCTTTTCCATGGAGCCTTCCAAAGGGCACGCCCTCCGCTACTGCGTACTGTAAATTCAGAGCTTCGGGAGCTGAGGCCTCCTGTGCTTGGGGGGAAAGGTAGCTGAGGAGAAAAGGAGTCCTTCTCACCTTTTGTTTACCTTCAATCTGGCTGAATTTAGCTGCCCTTAACTTCTAGTTTGCTAAAGTCCTTATTGCCTTAACAACCACCTCAGAAGCAGTCAGAACCAGAAGAGAAAGCCCCTTTGTTGGCATTCATTGTTAACCCCTACACCTGTCCCTGTCTCCCCAGTGCTGCTGTGCCTGAAAAGAGTCCCAGCCCCGTCTCCAAAGCACTGGGTTAGCCTCTGCTGAAACAGAAACGTACCCAGGCTAAGAACAAACCCAGAACTGCTCAGACGGGGAGAGATTCCCCACACTACACTTACACTGCTGACAACCGTGGCTGTCCTTCAGACTTGGCTTTGCTTCAGATCTGGACTCCTCACGCACCCTCCCCTCCACCTCTTGTTCCAGAGACCCTCCACACCCCATCATCCTCAGTGCCATTCCTGAAGACCATCTAGACTTTGTGTTCTCCTGAACATTCTACTCACCTTCAGCTGCACCGTATTTCGTCAGCCTCTCCACCAAGCTCTTTAAAACGAAAGGCAGTTGCTGTCTTCCCGTGGACAATAATGAATGTATCTACTGTAAGTGCAGACCATGTAGAGAAGTGGCTGGGTTTATCAAAAAGAGGGGTTTTGTAAAGCCTGTTTATTTTTTTAAGTCAGTTTTGAGCATTTCTATTTTACCACCCTTCACATGGTTTTGGGGAACCCAAATTGTATCAAGGTCTCATGCCAAAACAAGCCAAAAGTTGTTTTCTTTACCTTTTTCCTCCATGCACCATGATTTAAATGATTGTTTTAGTGTCATTTTAAATGTTTTCTTGTGACATGTACTGACGATAAAAGTCATCTTGACAAAAAAAAAAAGATTTATACATGAATCAGAAAGTATTTATTTCAATTTTGTACCTTTCCATTTTAATACATTATAATGTATTGACTCAACTGAGATAATATAAACAGTTCATTTTAATAACATGTGTCTGCGTGTGGCTTTTCCTTTATTCACGGTCAGGGAGGGACAAATAATCGTGGAGTGGAAAATTCTGGGGGCTTATTGGCATCAGTGTGAGCAGAGTGTTTCCTCTGACCCAACAAAAGGCTTCTCGGCAGCAGCCGGAGACCCCCCCCCCCCCCAGGAGTGGAAGAGACTTTACAGGGGAAATGAGGAGGTAAGTGAGTGGGCCCTCCAGGCATCAACTACCTGCCTCCTGATATCCTGACACACACTTCCCCATGTAGGGAGCATCATAGAGATGTCACTACTTACTTGTGGAGCCTGAATAAAGCCTAGAAATCAAAGGTTGGGATAGGGGCCAGAAAGGGGAAAACCCAAAGCAGATAAGCTGAGAATCTAGGGAGAAAATTCAGTGCTAAAAGTGTTGGGGGGTGAGGGGTGGGAAGAAACAGAAAACTTCTGGGTTAGATTTTCTGGATGCAACACTTTCTTTCCCCCAATACCTGGGTGCTAGAAATTCTGCAAATGAATCCCTGGGGCAAGTTGCCTTCAAACAAGACCCACTGACAACCAACCAAATGGCTTCTTCTTGCTTCCTTAGTATAATTCCTTAGGGCTTCTAAATATAAAACTGAATACAACCATACTCATTTCAGGCTCTTTACTGGAGGGTGGGAGAGAAGGTGGGCACAGGAAGCGGCGGGGGGGGGGGGAGGACCTGGAGAAAGAGGGAGGAGCTGTCAAATGCAACTGCATCCAAAGGGCATTAGGGATAACTTTCCCCAAGCATATTTGGCAAAGGGGGTGGTAATTCCGTGAGCCTCATGATATTAATCTCTAGTCTTCTCTGTATGTTTGAACATGTTCTAATTTTCCAAGGTGTCATCTGGGAGGACAGAAACACTACTTGAAAGGAATCCATCAGCCCTTTCCATGTGGGACTCCTCTGAGAAGAGAGAGAGAGAGAGATTATATGTCTAGGACTCTGGGAGGTATGTCTAGGACTCTGGGAGGAGAGATGGATGTTCTCAACAATCAGCCATTTGATTGATCTCCTTCTGCAACCCCATTCTCTCCATTCCCTCCCTTTTCCTCCTCCCCCACCCCCTCCACACTTTTAAGCCCACAAGTTTCTACACTTGCCCTTTTTGGGCACCTCCCCTCTGGCCTAGGCTCCTTGAGTGCAAGCTTATTTCGGCCAGCAAGAACACATCAGAGGAAGGCAACTCTAGCCGGTGAGTCAAGGGACCTCCCTTTGATTCCTTAATCACCCCCACATCATCTCAGCCTCTTCTTCTGGGAACATTTGTGCATTCCATACAGGAGATTCATTAATGGATTATTTTGAGTCCTAAGCCAATACTTTAGAAATGATCAGTTGCCAATTATATAAAATAGGAAGCTCTTCAGGCTTACGAAGACTCATCTACCAGGAAAGACATAGAAAGCCCCTCCCACCCATTCCTTTCCAAAGCTCTTTTCCAAAACTCCCATTAAACTGACTGGTAATCTTTAGCTTGCAGAGGATTTAGCTGTTTGAAGAGAGCTTGAGTTCTAAGGAAAGGATGTGGGAGGTGCTTATTATTTTAAACTGAAATCCTTTCTAAAGTGAGTTGATCTGCTTTGCTAACCTAGTTCATCAAAGGCAACATAGAAACCCTTTTCAGATATGTGGAAAATCTGCCCTTGGGGAATATGAGTCCAGAATTTGAGATTCTTCCCCTGTGCCAATGTGTATCTGCAGTTGGGGATTTGTGATTCTGGGTCCTCTTTTCTCCTTAACTTGTAAAGAGAAGTTTGGACTGCCTTGGTCCCTGGCAGTTGAAGCTGAATGAGAGGCTATTGCAAATAATCCCCATAGTTAACTGGGTGAACTGCTATCAAGTTCACACTTGCTGGCCACACACAGACACACAGACACACAGACACACGTGCGCATGATACCCTACTACCAGGAGGCCCCAGTGCGCCACCCATGAGTCCCTGGACCCAGGCATCCAGTCAAGGGCTACAGAGGCCTGTTTAGACACACTCTTCTAAAGCCAACAGAGGAGCCATCCTTCCTCTGTGCCCTGTTCATCTTTCAACCTAGCTTTCTTCTTTCTGGCCCCTTCTTTTGCTTACTCTCCTCTCACACCTGACCTGATTTCCTCCCTTCAGTGCCACAAGAAGGGAGAGATCACCATGGGACTGAGAGTGGAATTCTTCATCCTCCCTACGCCAGACGTGGGCAGAGTAGAAAAGAAGTCCAGGTGGCCTGGGTCCCCCTAAAATTTTTTGACTAACAGAGCTCTGAGAGTAGATCTCCAGCTATTTCCTTGCCTTGAGTCATTCTCCATCCTTTGGAGAGATTCTTTTGTCTGGTGCAGAGTGGGTTTGGGGGCATATTCATTCAAATAAACTCAGAGTCCTCTTCTAATAACTTCTCGAATGGGGCAGACCCACATGCCAACCCCTCACTTGATATATATCAAGCCAAGGAAGCACATACATTGATGCAGCACCTTTAGGAAAAGAACCTCCCTTCCTACCTCCCATCCACATACACAGGGATGGCAGAAATGTGAGGCTTGCAAATGGGCACAGGGGAGACATATACAGGGGAAGGGGAGCCCCAGAATCTTTGGTAAACATCATGGGGCTACCTGGGACAGAGCTGCTTCTCAGATCCCTTCTGTACCCCTTCCTCAGATGTTGGAAAGGGAGCATTAATCTAACTCAAGTGTCGCATTGTCAGCCCAGACTGCAGCCTGCGAGGCTTCCGGTCAATGGGAGCTGGTCTGGTCTCCTGCACAAAGAGGGGCAGAGGTTTAGGAGGCTCCTTCTAAAGGACACATGACACAATGCTTAGGAAAATTGTACACTACAAAGTAATAATAGTTAACAATATTTATATGTACACTGAAAACCCCTCAACTCTCTTTGAATTATATTCTCATCTTATTATGTAAACTCTCCTCATCTATATTCTTCTGAAGAGGAAGGGCCTTGGGCATTAGGGGAGGAATTTTATTTTATTTATTTTATTTTATTTATTTATTTATTTTATTTTATTTTATTTTATTATTTTTAGAGAGAGAGAAAGCGGGGGGCAGGTGGGAGAATCTTAAGCAGGCTCTACAACCAGCAGGGAGCCCAATGCAGGGCTCAGTCTCACGACCATGACCTGAGCCAAAATCAGGAGTCAGACACTTAATCAATTGAGCCACCCAGGCACCCTTTTTGGGGGTGGGGAGGAGGGAGGAATTTTAGAAGCTGTACTAGGAATACAGAAAATCTGCTGTGTCTTGCCCTCTGCCTGGAAATACATAAACATCAACAGAGAGAAGGAAGGAAAACACTGGGGAAGTTTTTCATTTTCTGTTTGTTTTCTGGGAGTAGCTGTTCCCTTATAGACTGTGAACCAAGAGGCTAGAATCACAAAATGATGTTGGATGACTTCAAGAAAACATACATGCCTCTGGAAAATCAGCTCTGCTTAGAGCCTAGACTCCCAAGTGGGCTTTTTCCACTCCCACCTGATCCTCCTACTTGGTGAGGGACCGTCCCCAGATTTGCTTTCCAAATGTCCTTACTAAATGTCAGGTAAGAGTGAAAGGGAAACAAATAACCATCAGACAATAAAATACAAAGACCTGAGCCCCCATGTTCTGTCCCTCGCCACTGCCTTCTGCACATGATCTGAGCTATTTCAGCTCTAGTCCTAGTAGATTGGCATGGCCTCCAGACACCATACCTGAAGCCCTCCTTTCTTGGTTCCTGGCCTGGCTCCATGCAGAGGACCTCTTCTTCTTATGGGCCACCCCACCCCCACACAAGCTCCCTAATCAAGAGTTTGCCAACTTTTTGAATAGGCCAAGAGAGCTGAATCCCCTGGACAATGTTCCTGAAGTTTCTCTGCCCCTCTTCTGTTTCCTCTGAGAGACAGGATTCTATTCTCTGGTGACTGATGCAGTAAATAATCTCACCTTTTAGGTGAGACCCCAAATCCACAGAGGCAGCCCTATCCTTATAATGCCAATAATTAATTATTAAAATATTAGTTTCAGCTGTGCTGTCAGGATGCCTGGATTTAATTCTTGGCCCTTACTGTCCATATAAACTTGTTAATATCTCTGCACCTCAGTTTTCTCATCTGTAAAGTGGGGACAACAACATCATCCACCTCGCAGGGATTTTGTGAACAGTAAATGGAATAATATATGTAAAAAAATGTAGAACAATGCCTGCTTCTGACAAAGATTCTCTCCTTGACCAACCTGTAGCCAGGTTCCCCTGAGCCCTCTCATCCACTGGGCTTCAACCTTGGCCTACAAAGACGTGAACAAAATATTAACACAGTTTCTAACAACTCAAGTCTGCATCTCCTGGATGATCCTAGCCCCCCTCTTAAAGAAAACTCAAAGCTGCCAAAAGAATTTACTGTTTGTTTCAGGCAACACCTGAAGATAGGGCCCTGTCTTCCAGCCTCTGTGGGAGGGGAGGAGCCTAACTTGGGTACACCCCAGTTAGCGAACCCAGATGGGTTTCACATGGGCCAAACCCCTTCCTGCTTTTCGTGATTTTTCACTTGCCTGACTCTGTTGAGACCTCTCTAACCCTCCTCCCTATGCTCTCATTCTCCCTTTAAAATGTCTAGTCCCCTCTGTACAAGTCAAAGCTGAGTTCAGTTCATGTTGGATAGACCCTTTTACCTATTGCCCTAGCGCACATATTACTGATTAAAGTCTGTCCCAACCACTTTAAATATTGTCCAGCTTTGTTTATCTTTGACACCACATAGTAAACTCAATAAATGCTAGCCGCTATTATTATCATTTAGCATTATATAATATTTTCCTTTTTGTGCTGGTTGCTACAAGCTCAAGGCCACTTTGGAACTTTAGCTCATGCTTATGGTACATATTTCTATAAACTAACTTTACCCTTGACTTACCTTATTTTTCCTACCTATATTTTCTCCCTTTGACCGGATTTCTTCATATTTTTAAAATATCTGTGGCCCATGTATTTTTGCATGCCACCTCAAGTTTTCCTGATGAAGGAAGCAATACATTCTAAAAATAAAATTAAAATAACAAAAAGTAAATATAGTAAGCTGGAAGATCAATTGCTCAAAGCTGGGTTTTTGTGGGTTTGAACATTTGCTTATGTTTTCTACAAATATATTATGGAGGTTGAGGCCTAGAAAGAAAACTTAATGTTTGTCACCTCCCCATCTCACCACAGAGTTAGAACCAACTAATAAGGATAAAAAGTCATAAAGTCTAACGGCCAGAAATCATTGTTTCAAAGGCTACAATTTCAGGAGCAATTTGTGTGTGTTTAGATTTGGCTCTGTCTGTGAAGTCACTAAGTCGTGCAGGAGAGTCACCGCCTACCCTGTGCTTTACTTTTCCTACATAAGGATGTGATTAGATATGGTCCCTTGTTGCCTTCCTTCTCCCCTGGAACAGACATTCTGCCTTTACCAGATCCCTGGGGCTCACTGAGGTAAAGGTAAGCAAAAGCTGATGGATTTCGGGAAACAAGGCAAGAAAAAGAAAACCTATTTAGCTGCACAACCAGAGAGACTTAAGAGATGTCATAGAAATCAACCCCTAGATTACTCTGTTAAAGAGAGTTAATACTCCTTGCTCAATGGAGCCCCTATGTAGCTAGCTAGCATAGCTCTCTTGTACAATGGAAATTTCTTCTTCAATCCCCTTCCCTACCATCCAGTCCTCCTTCCTGCATTATCTGAGTGTAAAAATATGCCAAGTTCAGCACTAGTTCAGCTGATACCCTAGCATCCCTCCCTTCCCACCCACTAGACACCCCTCCCCCCCTTAGCCCTTATTCTTAGAAAAAGCTGGAGACAACGCTTGGAACTACACCAAAGGCAATTCCTGTCCAAATGGAAAACTCCCACATGCCCTCTTGTTTTGAACTCAACATTCATCTGGGTTTTGTTATATAGACAAAGGGTAAAATCATATAGGTTCCCTGGCCTAAGGAGAAGAAAAGTTTAGGATGAAAAATACTTGGGTTTTAGCTAAGGCATTCGATGACTGGGTTAAACACAGAATCATGATCACAACTATTACATCAGTTACTACTACTTCTTTATCACTTATAAATCCGTAGTTAGCTTGGATTTGCCAGTATTAGGAACAGGAAACCAGGAAGAAAGAGCAATGGAGGCATACTGATGGCAAGGCAAAGAGCTGCAGCAGACATGAAAGAAGCCAGAAGTCCAGGAGGGAAGTCCCCTTGGGTAGCATCTAAAAGGAGAGGTGGCTAAAATCCTGAGAAAGAATGAGCCCTAGAAGGGAATGAGGCTGTGGGGAGAAGAGGAGACCAAACAAGGACCTGAGGTGATAGCTAATGTTAGACATTCGGAGGAGGGAGAAATGGTAGGGCAGGGGGAGAAAATAAAATGTGGGGAAAGCAGAATATGATAGAGAAAGTGCTTAGTGAATGTCAGGTAGTGACAGAGAGGGAGTGCAGTGAGAGCTGGGGAAGGCCTTAGGGTTTGGAAGGAGGTTACTGGTGACCTTAGCAAGGTATCATAACGTCCTCACTCTGGGAAGACAGTAGAAGAGTTAGGACTCACCCAGCCTGGGAACACAGAGGAATAGGGTTTGTCAACCTCATCCCCCATTAGAAGCCAAATCTCTTCAGTAGATACTTCTTTTATCACTCACTGGCTTTGGCTTCCCCATGCTGAGTTTGACTTCGAAGAATCAACAGCTCCATGGAAAAGGAAGTGGCCCAGGCAAGATCCTGATAGTACCAAATGAGGTTCTTCTAACTGCACTTCATTATTACCTGGGAGTGTGGTGTTTACCCCAGGGCCCCATGTCTGGTCAAGAAGATTGGTGCCCCTGCCTCTAGGTGAGGCTTCTTCTCTGCCTTAAGTGTAACCCCTTCCCCAGCTGACTGAAGATCTACAAGGCTGCCACATGCACACATGTAGAGAGGAAGACAGAGAAAGCAAGATGGGCAAGCCCACCCCAGAGAGACAACCCTGGCTCAGGCTGTTCCTTCTGCCACCAGAAAGAAAGCCACATCCATGTAGGACACGGGACTTTCACCACGCATGCTGACCCTGAACACTAGAAAATGTGGTCCAACTGGTATCTTAAAACCTGGACCCCATCAGTTTAGTGTATCTTTAATTGTCTTATGGAGGAAGAAGTTGGAGGGCAGGGCACAATATATATCTTCCTGACCGCCTCCTTAACCCCCAACAAGCTGCTAACAAATGTAAAACGGTGCTTCCTAGGGCTTTGGGATTCGTATCTCTGGACTTTCTAGAGAGTTAACTTTTCAGAAGTGGTTAAATATGGGCAAAAGACCCAAACAGACATTTCTGCAAAGAGGATAGACAGGTGGTCAATAAACACATGAAAAGATGTTCAACATCATTAGCCATCAGGGAAATGCAAACTAAAACCACATGATAGCACTATACCAAAACACAGTGACAACGCCAAATGCTGGGGAGGATGACGGGAAGCGAGACCACTCATACATTGCGGATGGGAAAGTGAAATGGTGCAGCTACTCTGGGAAACATTTTGTCAGTTTCTTACAAATCCAAACGTGCAAATATGTGATGACTCAGCAGTTGTGCTCTTGGGCATTTATCTCAAGGATAATGGATATTTATGTTCACATGAAAACCTGTACAGGGATGTTTATAGTGATGGTCCAAAAATGAAAATAGCCCAGACATCCTTCAACAGATGAATGGTTAAAACAGTAATACACCTGTATTTTGGAATCCTGCTCAGCAATTTAAAAGGTACAGACTGTCGATACATGCAACATCTTGGATGAATCTAAAAACCAAGGCCATAGATGGCTGGCTTGACCTCAGTTGTCATTTTTATCAGAAGGGAGTTTCAAAGCCATGTTAACTTCTTCAGAGCTCCCCCTCAGATATCTAGGAATTTCCATAGAGTTGTGTCATAGGCCAATGCCAGGCAGGGCAGCCAAAAATGGACCTAGAAAGGTGGTCACGGTGTCTGAACGTCTGGGACAGGTGAGGCAATCAAGAGACTGGGGCCAGAAAACAACAACAACAAAAAAAAGAGTCAAACCAGGATCAAGAAGTGGGAGCCAGAGGCTTAAAGGAGACAAATTTGGAAGCAGGGGCTGGGACATCACGGGAATCAAAGCTTTGGGAATGGGAAGTGACTGGTGGCAGGGCAGAGCTGCCAGGAAGAGGCAGTGTGTGTTAGGAGCAATGGTGTCCATGTGGGCCCCCAACTGCAGTCAGCTGGATGTCATTCCCAGGGGTTCCCATGCCCATGTTTCTGCCTCAGGAGAATGCTGAATGTGTCTTTTGACATCATTGTGTGAATTTGATCTCTGGATGTGATTTTCTACTGTTGAGCTTTACAGATTTTGTGAAGGCTAAAGCTTGAAGCCCTAACATTTTGAGAGGAAGTATAAACAGAGGAAGAGTCTCAGGCTAGCCCTGCTGCCAGGGAGGCAGAAGGCATTTCTGGACCGGGATCAATAGAGCTTTCCTTTCGCACAGCTCTTGGCTCACTGATACATTCTCCCGACGACATAGCAAAATAGATTCCCCTACCCCCAGCCAGGGAATGGGTAGATAAATCTCAGCAAGACATCATACCAAGCACCCATTTCTGGTGTCTTGGATCTGAGAATGGGAAGTTGCTTCTCAACCTGTGTTCCTCATATGGCCGGAGGCAGGCTTCGGTGGGACTGCAGGAGACACCCCTCCAGGGAGGGGATGAGTCTTCCATTCTTTGGGTAACAGCCACTGGATTGGCACATTCAGGGAGTTTATATTAGACGCAGCTTCCCTGATAACTGACAAAAACAGACTCCCTGGGCTGTGTCGGTCCTCCTCAGGAGAAATATCCCCAAAGGCTGGTGGAGGAAGGGTGGAGCAGGGCCCACGGTGAAGTTCCACGGCAGAATTAGCTTTAAATAAGTGAGAAAACCAAGCTATTTCTGTCAGCCTGCTTCCAGACTCCCGTACCTCAACCACCACAACATACAGTTCTATGGAAATTCAGAATGCTCTTTGAAATGTTTACAGTTTGGTTTTGGTGGCAGTGGTGGTGGTGGGTAGTTTTTGTTTTTTTTATTTTTGTTTTGTTTTTGTAATAAAAGTCATCCAGAGCACATATCTCATTTCTGCTTTATGCCATTTTAGGCATATCTGTCTTCACTAGTGAATAATTGATTTGAAGGTAAAATCTGGTATGTTGGCTTAAAACTTCCATGGTTCTAACTTGCTTGCTACTGTATAGGACAATTTTGGTTTTTAAAGACTTGACTTTTGTGGGTATACATAGCTGGTACACAAATTGTAGAAAACTTGAAACATTTAGAAAGTATTAGGAATGTCTGCTTCCAGCCATAATGGAGTAACAGGGACTGGATCTATCCATTCATGTAGAACAACACAAAACTGGACAAAAGATACAAAACACTGGTTTTCAGACATTGAGCGGTAGGCAGTAAAGAACTGTGCCCTTGCCCTGCGCCCCTTCCCCCGCCCCCCCCAGAGATGGGACACAAAGGATGTGAGCCCTCTGATTGACCTTGTTTCCTGCCTGGAGAGTTTCCAGGCTGCACCTGGGGGGGGGGGGGGGGGGGAGGCGGGTGGGCAACAGAACCCAGAGGTCTCACAGAGCTGAGGAGACACAGATCAAGGTAGCGAGAATCCACAGGGCTGTGTTTGGAGAAAAGATAACTATACCAAGGGCTCCACATACCATCAGCGGGGATGCCTCCAGTCTTCCAGTGAGCATTGAGCAAGGGACCCATGTACAGAAATGACTTGGAAGGAACTACTCAAGAAAAACAGGCAGAAAAATCCCCAGGGCTTATGCAGGGCCAAGAATAACCTCTGTTTCCTGAGCAGGAAGAACTCCGAACACATGGAGCATTAAATAGAATCCTCAGAAGAGTTTTACCTCAGTCACGGGACCAGACAGACTACACCTAAACTAAAAGACTGGTGGGTGCCCATCTAAGAAAAATTAAAAGAAAGTCTTGAAAAGATCAAATTTTTCCCAAAAAACCTTACCTACCTCAGAACGAAATATTTAAAGGAATACAAATCCTCCAACACCCAATAATATAACACAGAATTCTTGTCATGGCATAAAAAAGTCATCAGGTGTGTGAAGAAGCAGGAACATATGAATCATAATCAGGAGAAAACCTTAAAAAGCATTTGGAAGATCAAAAAATAACAATAAACCTAACAAGAAATGACCTTAATGATGAAGGTATTATTGCCTTTTAGGCTTTTATTCAGTACATTAAGCTTTTATTAATTGATTAATTTATTAATTTATTTGAGAGAGAGAGGGACAGAGAGGGAGAGAGAATCTGAAGCAGACTCCACGCTGAGCACAGAGCGACTGAGCCACCCAGGTGCCCCTTGGTACATATTTTTTAAATTACTGAAATTATGGGGTGCCTGGGTGGCTCAATCAGTTAAGTGTCTGCCTTCGGCTCAGGTCATGATCCCAGGAGCCCCCTGTCAGGCTCTCTGCTCAGTGGGGAGCCTGCTTCTCCTTCTTCTGCTCTCTGCTGCTCCCCCTGCTTGTGCTCTCTCTGTCTCTGTCAAATAAATAAATAAAATCTTAAAAAAACCTACTGAAATTACATCAACTATGGATGACCAGATGTGGGTATAACTTGGTAAGCATTTCCCCATGTGTGTTATTTTTTTCTTTCCTTTTTTTTTTTGGTGATGAGAACCAACACTCCTTTGGGTTACCTCAAATAATAGGAAGTGTATTATGAGGAGACCACCAGGTAATAAGGAAAGAGGGTTCTCAGCTAAATTGACCAAGGGAGAAAAAAAAGATAAATAATTGGACCTCGCAGGAAGTGAAGGAATGAGAATTGCTCAGAACCAGAGCAGCTCCAGCACATCAACAGGAGCTATGAATATTCCCAATGATGCCCCACCTTAACAAGCCTCACCCCTCACCATCTCAGTATTCCTCCTCTTTGTATGTCATCTTGCTGCTTCTGTCGTACAGAATGGTTTCTGGTCTGGATCATTCAAATTACCTGACTTTCAACCAAATTGAGAACACTTTACATTAAGGGTTTGAGAACGGAGATGACAATGACACTCATTCTCTTGGTTATGATCCCATGACAGGACCTTAACATCGTTAGGACATTCATCTCACTCCCTCCATTCAGGAGGCTATGGCTGAAAGCAGAGGCAATGTGGGTGAGCCTTCTTCAGTCAAAACTTGCCTGTACTGGATAACCATCCAAGAAAAAGTCAAATGTTGGGGTATATATGTGAGCATCATCTGAACAGAAAGGATACACGGACCACAGCAACTTCCTTCATGATCACAGGGTGCAACTTCCAGCTCTCGGCCATCTAGATGGGGCCATCCACGTCCAGCAAGTTTGTTCTGGTAGAAGCAGGGAATTGTTTTTCATGGGTCATTTCTCCATAAAACCCTGTAAGAGGAGTGAGGGTCTATTTACTATTGGATTTGTTACTCTACCTTATTTAGAGGTTGGTACAATATTATCTTTGAGTCCTTGTATTTATGTAAATGAAAAAACCCTCAATATCTGATCTTAAACATTGACAGTGTTGTTTTTTTGTCCCCAACATTCCATTATGAAAAATTTCCAGCATGAAGTGAAGCTGGAAGAATATTATAGTGAACATCCACCGAGATTTTACTACACTTGCTATGTCACACATTCACACATCTATCCTCTCTCTATCCATTAATCCCACCTATTTGGGGGGCATTTCAAAGTAAATTGCAGACATCAGAATATGTTCCCCTAAATAGTTCAGCATAAATGTTGTTACTTAAGTTTCAATGTTTGTTAAGTTTTTTCCACGTCTACACAAAAAATATGCAAATCATTAAGAGTACACCTCTGAGTTCCCCCCAAAAAAGGCATTGAACTGTGTAGCCCAAATGGTTATCAAAATCTATGACATCATCATCACCCTTGAAAATTTCCTTGTGACCCTTCCCAGCCAATGTGTGCTCCGCTCTCCCAGAGACAACAGCTGTTCTGATTTTTTCACACCTAGATTTGTTTTGCCCTTCTAGAATTTCATATAAAATGGAATCATAGAGTATATACTTCTTTCACTGAGGACCATGTTTTTGAGATTAATTCAGGGGACAGGAAATTTTCTCTTAATATTTTTAGGTAGTAACTTTTTTAGCCTTTGGAACCAGACAATCTCTTGAAACTACTCAACTCTGCTGATGTAGCCAGAAAACAGCCCAACAAAAGATAAACGAGTGGGGCTGGCTGTTCCAATAAAACTTGTTTACAAACACAAGTAGCCAGGCCCATAGGCCATGGTTTGCCAAGCCCATTAAATGTCATTGTGTGTATCAGTAGTTTGTCTTCACTGCTGAGTAGTATTCCACTGTAGGAATGTGCCAATTTATTTATCCATTTGCCAGGTGCTGATCACAGGGGCTGCTTCTAGTTTTTAGCTATTATGAATAAAGCCTCAATGAACAATCTTGTACAAGTGTTTTTGTAAAAATGTTTTCACTTCTCCTGAGTAAATACCTAGAAGTAGAATTGCTGGGGCATAGGGTAGATTTATTTTTACTTTCATTCTAAATGCATAGAAAATAAACAACAAAAAACAGCTACCAGGCGTCAGTGTGACTTTTACTTCTCTTTCACCAGGGAGAGATAATTATAACCACATTCTGTAAAAATTTCTTCTCTCACTGAAACTTCTCTCCCTCTCCTGACCTTTCCTTCCTTTCAAAGTGGGATCATCACAAACAAAACTTTAAAAACATACTTTGCATGCCTATCTCTACGACCTAGCTTCTTTCTACTTCCTAGCCCAGACTGCCAAGAGGAAGACCGACTAGTTCAGCTGATCACCGTCCTCCCATGCATGGCCAGCTTTTCACTGGCATAGACTAGTGGCATGGCGTGGCTGCATACCTCATCCAATCAGCTCTGGCCTGGCGAAGTGGTTCAGAGGGTAGAGATGGGGCTTCTCCCACTCTTAGCTGAGCAGTGTCCTTTAGTGAGGATGGTAAATGTGGCTGGCGTCTTAACTGACACATAACTACAGCGATTAATAATTCCCCTATTGTTGGGGACTTACATTGTTTTCAATTTTTCATCTCACATCTTAGGCTGCAAAAGACACGTTGGGACACAAATATTTGCATGAAATTGGTAACATTTCCTTCCAGACTCCCTAGAAGCCATATTACTGGGTATAAATATCTGACATCAGTGATTCTCCCACTTTGGCATCAACATTATTTGCAGGGCTCCTAGTTTCTGTCTCGGGAGGGCTAGTGCGGGGGCATGAGAATTTGCATTTCTAACAAGTTCCTGGGTGATGCTGACCTGGGAAGAGGAATTTTTTTCTTCTTCTGATGCTTTTACAGCACTTTGTGCCACTTGAAAATATTTAACACAATCTGCCTTGCCTTAGAGTTAAGTTTGCACGTATTCATTTCCTCCCTAGAACAGGAGCTCCATAGGTTCTGTATTATCTTTGTATGCCCTAAAGTGCTCAGCAAGAATAGTGTGTTAAAAAAAAAAAGCAGCTTGTTATGTCCTTAATCTGCCACCTAATTTCCTTGTTATTGTCTCCTTGTGGTATTAATGCTGTCCCAACTTCCCCCAATTTTATTTGCAGACACTTAAAACTAGTTGCCACTTAAGCTTTGGTTGCTTGTTTTGATTTCTGATAAGCAATAGCTGTAATTTTTCATGTCTGGATTTTACACCCCCTCTTGTCATTAAGTACCCTTGATCCAAATTTTCCTTGAGGTGGGTGATAGTGGAAGGAGGTTGTGAGGGAAGTTAGGATGGGTTGGCTTAAACAGTGCCAAAAACGCATAAACCGAGATCTTAAAAATAAATTTTACCATTAGCATCCTTGAAATCAAAATCAAAATGAGATGTTTGTGAAAGACCTGGAAAGTAGTAAAGCGTTCTCTAAATTATGGAATTATTTTTTTAAAGATTTTATTTATTTGAGAGAGAGAGAGTGAGCACAGGCGGGGTGAGGGACAGATGGAGAAGCAGACTTCCCGCTGAGCAGGGAGCCCAATGCAGGGCTTGATCCTGGGACTCCAGGATCATGACCTGAGCCGAAGGCAGATGCTTAACCGACTGAGCCACCCAGGTGCCCCTAAATTATGGAATTTTTAATATAACACCCTAGGTCATATGATAAACAGAGGGGAGGAAAACACTTAGAAAGTAACTTGCCCAACTTTATCCCTGTCACAGTTCACACAGACAAAAATCAAACATACTTAGAACATTTGGACCAAAATGCAGAAACTAGAGGGTGGATAAACAGCACATTCAGACCAAAGTTAGGAGAGTCCCCATGAGTTTGTATCACAGGAACCGAAAAAGTTCTTTTGACTCAGATTTGTGATATTTCTACCCCCAAAAGTAAAAGGGTAAAATGTTTCAAATGAACTGGCCCTAACTGCCTCAGAACATCTTAAGTGAGAATCTTTCCCCCTGGTTTATTTCACACATATCCTACAACCTCCCTCTTCATCTAAAGCTGTCATCTAAAAGAGGACCCACAACCCATTTTCAAGATTTTTGTTTGATATGCAATGCACCAAGGAAAGTACCTGTTTGCAATTACATATATGAAATGTTTACTATCCATTTTTAAAAATATTTATTTATTTATTTTAGGGGGGAGGAACAGAGGAAGAGAGAGAATCTCCAGCAGACTCACCACTAGAGTGTGGAGCCCATTGTGGGGCTTGATCTCACGACCCTGAGATCATGAACTGAGATCATGACCTGAGCTGAAACCAGGAGTCAGCCACTCAACCAACTGAGCCACCCAGGCGCCCCACTTACTATCCCTTTTCACAAAGTTTTCCCAGTCATTTCCTGATAGGATGAAGCTTGTCCTCTGCTAGATTTCTCAAGAAAGGCTCATGGTTGTGAATTGTTTAAAACTCATTTTCTATAGACTTGACACTTGAAGGATAACTCGACTGGATATAAAATTCTTGATTCATATTCTCTTTCCTTGAGTTTCTTAAAAATTGTTGCTCTATGGTTGCCTTGCTTTCTACATTGATATTGACCTAATTCTTTTGCCCTTACTATTGTAAAAAATTAGTTATTAACTTGTTTACATTTATTATTATTTTGCTTGGGGATTTTTCTCTTTGAGAAAGTCTAATAATTTTGCTAGAATATGTCTTGGAGTTGATTGTTGTGGCTCAGTTTTCCCAGGTACTTGATAGACTTTTAAAATATGTAGAATCAGATACTCTTATTTCTGGGAAATTTTCTTGGGTAATAGTTGTAAATGTTAGTTCTGTTCTATTATTACGTTTTTCTTCTTCAGGAACTCCAGTTTTATATATCTCTGTAGGATCTTCTTTGCCTCTCCATTTTTTTTTAAGATTTATTTATTTAAGAAAGCGCACGTGTACACACTCATGTGAGAGTGTGTGCAAGAAGGGGAGGGGCAGGAGGAGAGGAAGAGAATCTCAAGCAGACTCCCCACTGACTGGGAGCCTGATGTGGGGCTCGATTCCATGACTCCTGAGATCACAACCGGAGCTGAAACCAAGCATCAGAAGCTCAGCTGACTGAACCACCCAGGCGCCCCTTCTCTCTTCCATTTCAACAGCTGACCCTGTTATTTAAAGTTCTTTCTTTATCTCATTTTCATGCTCTTAGTTATTTGGTTAGCTTTTTTCAAAATCTCCTTTTAACTTTTAATTTGAATATACTCCTTTGGCCACCTTGTAATTTTGTCCTCATTTCTGATATGGTTTTGCTGTTTTCCATTTCTTTCTTGTGTTCAATCAACTTTTTTTGTGTGTGTGTTTCTGTTAGTCAGAATTTCTGATTCAAGTTATTTTGTCCCCTCCACATCACCAAATAATTAATTTGATGTGGAGTATTACCTATAGTTTTCTTCTGTTTTTGGTTGTTTTTGCAGGGGTGGATTTTCATCATCTGAAATGTTTCCATTCTCGCTGTTTTCTTCTTATAGAAGCCTCGTATAGATGAAGACTATTTTTGTTTATTAATTTCATGGACAGGCTCTTGGCTAAGGGGTAGTTTTTAAGACTCCTACTTCAGGAATACCACTTGCTCTCAGTGTGGCAAAGTGCCCTTTAAAATGATAGTTCTCCTTTTGGTATGTGTGGAGGAGGAAACTGGGGAAGGAAATACGTGTTCCTTGATTTTTTCAAAATCTCTTTTGTTTTGCAGCACTCTAAATTCCCTCTTCCTACTCTTTTCTTTCTTTTTTTTTTTTTATCACCTAGTCTACAAAGGAGACTTTCAGAAGCAATGACACTGGTTCATTGCTACACAGAATCGTCAGTATTGATACTTGATCTCTGGCTGCTTTCAACACTGTTGACCACTTCATCATTCTCTGAAATATTTCCCTCCTGTTTCTTCTCCTATCTCTGAAGCAGTTCCTTCCATCTCTCCTAAGATTCTCATTCTTCTCTTCTGGCTATTAAATGTTAGACTTCCTCAAAGCCTGGCCTTCCGCTGTTCTCATTCCACACTCCTTCTGGGTGCACACATCATTGTCCATAGCTTTATTTAACATCTATATTTGCATGATTCCCAATTTTTTTTAAGATTTTATTTACTGAAAGAGAGAGAAAGCATGAGCAAGGGGGAGGGCAGAGAGGGAGAAGCAGACTCCCCACTAAGTGGGGAGCCCAATGCAGGGCTCAATCCCAGGATCCTGAGACCATGACCTGAGCTGAAGGCAGACACTTAGCTTGACTGAGCCACCCAGGTGCCCCATGATTCCCAGTTTTCATCTCTAGCCCAAACCTGTCCCCTGAGCTCTAGACTCCTATGTTTAACTGATGATGCTCATACTCAAAGACACCTCAATCATATCATGTCTAAAACTGAGCTTTATTCTTACCTCCAAATGCCTCTGTTACAGTTACAGAAATTTTGAGATTTCCTTGACAACTTTCTCTCAACTCCCAAATATCCAGGTTATCATCAATTCCTATTGACCTTACCTTCTAAAAGTCTCTTGAATCCAAAAACTAATCATCACTTTGACAACCACCTTCATTTCTCACCTTAACTACAATTGCCTGCTAATTGGACTCCCTATAAACACCTTTCCCCCTTCAATCTATTCTTTCCATACAACAGCCATAGGGACCTTTTAAAAACTATAATGTGTGTTCCTCCCCTACTTAAAAATTCTTCAATGGCTTCCCATAGTTCTTGAGACAAAGACCCAAATCCTTGTTATGACCCACAAGGCCTTATAAGAACTGGCCTCTTACTTAGTTCTGTAGCCTCACTTTACCTTACTCTGCATTCAGCCATATCAAGTCCTGGAATAGGCTATGTTTTAATTTACTTCTCACTTCCTTTTTTTTTTTTTCCCCAAGGATGGTATATAAGATCACTTTATTTCACAGGGCAAAGGTTATGTAATACCCTCTGGACACTATGTAAAGCATTAGAAGCCAACTATACGTATGTTCAGTACTGGCCAGAGAGCTGTTCCTCTTCTAGAAGTGCTGCTTTTTATTGTGGCTTATGGTAACCATGCAACATGGAATGTTGGGAATGACCCTGGAATCCAGAGAATGACCCATGGAATCCAGGGAATGACACTGGATGCCACATGGGGCAAGCTGTTTTGCCCAAACTCTTATCCCCCAAATATACCTTCTTTAGCCAGTGAGGGCCTGTTATAAAAAGCCTTGGGGGTTTCATGAAGAGACTACTATGCATTACAGCTTTTGCCCAGCATCACCACAAAACTTGAACTATTTTGGTTAAATAGCCCTTTAAAAGCTGACAGAAGAAAAGAATATCTATTGTGAAACTGTCTAAATCCCCCAATTGCTGGCTCCACACAGTCAGATATGGTGATGATGCACATAGTTCTGGATTAATAATGAAAGCTTAAAAAGCAGAGAAAAGCTGCAGGGGCTTTGGCTGGCTGGCTCTCCCCTCAGGAGCCCTAAGCATCATCTCCTGGTGCCTTTCCTGATATGAGAGGGTTTTCACGTTTGAACAGCCTGATGTCATAGGTGACCATGTTGAAGTTGTCCCAGGCACAGAGCTTCTTCACCAGCAGGTCATAGTCAACCATGCTGCTGTACGTTCTTGAGGGGACAGTCAGGGCCTTGCTGTGTCCCGGGCCTGTGGCATAAGCAAAGCTGAGAGTGGTGTCAGGTGATGAGTAGCTGCTGACGGGGTACAGGTGGTCACAGATGATGAAGACATTGGCCACTGACTGCTTACGGATGTTAGTCTCCCCAGTTTGTTCAAGTTCCAGACTCTCTGGGTTCAGTTTGGAGAGGACAATGCGCCTTTGGCCTCCTACATGCTGTACAGTTCTCACTTCCTTGTGGAAGATTTCTTGAATTCTCCTAAGTTAAATCCCCTCTCATATTCTGTCCTAGCCTCATGTCTTTCTCTCTCCAGCATTTATCTCAGGTCTAATTTTATATTTATGTATGTGATTAACGTCTGTCTTCTCTGCAAACTCAATGAGGATAGGGGTCATGATGTTTTGTTCACCTTTGTAACTCCAGCAGTGAGCACAATGTCTGAAACAATAAATATCTGTTGAAATAATCATTCTAACCTCTATTTCCTTTAAAATTATAACAGTGCTTTATTGAGTACTGTATTGAGTGCTTTCTATGTGCCAGATGCCATTTTAAGCACTTGACATGTATCATTTCATTATTCCTCTTAATAGAGGAAGGGGGAGGTAAAGTAATCTTCCCAAAATACACAGCAGGTTACCAAAGCTAGTAAGTGACAGAGCTAAGATTTGAACCCAGGAAGTCTGGCTTCAGAATCCAAGCTCTTAAATGTTATATTATATTCCCTTTAATGCTCATATCACTGACTTATGCTTTTCTGATTAATTTTATGAGAGTCCTTCAGACCTGGAAATAATTTCAGTGATCATCCTTTTTTCATAGATTGGATCAGTGATATCAAAAAGGGTGAATGACTTGTCCAAGATCACACTGCAAGCAGGTAGCAGAATTTAGACTCTATTATGTTTTCTGCCTTTTTTTGTTCCTGCATTGTACTGGCCTGGTGCCTCTTAGGAATGAGCTAAGTTTAACTGGCAAGATTCAGTTCTATTTCTTTTATAGATACAAATTTTAGTGCTGTATCTGACATATAGTATAAAGATGTAGTACAACATATGAGAATTCCTTTTTGCAACTGTACAGAATGTGTAACTAGCTTTTATAATTGTCTATGTGTGGAGTGGCAGGGGGGCAGGGGATTGATTGTGATTTGCCAGAGCTAAAGAAAAGAAGTAGCAATCATCTGTCTCTGATCTTGGTCTTTGCTTGCCTGAAGGTAGGGGACTAGGTCAGACCCAAGTCAGATCTCTGAACCTTCTAGGTTCAGGTCTTTGAAGTATATTGAAAGCATCAATCAACCTTAACTAAAGGTGTTCTTCATACAGAACTTTTCTTGAAAAGAAGAAAAAAGTATATTTTAATCCCAAGTTCATTTATACCTTTGGTTGTTTGATGGTCTGCTGAGCAAAGTAAGGTCTGTAGATCATCAGCACCCACATCCTTGGAAGCTTGTTAGAAATGTAGAATTTCTGGCCCTATCCCAGACCTGCTGAACCAGAAATGGCATCTTAATAAGATCCTCAGATGATTCACATGCACATTAAAGGTTGAGAAGCACTACTCTGAGAGGGTCTGCCAAGAAAGAGACTGAAGAATAAGACTGAATGTCTTAAACTGAATCACCTTATTTTTAAAAGCACAATATTCATTCCCAGCTGACAACTTAAAACATATAAATAGAATTCTACACATTTTTCTAAAATCCCACACTTGACAGTAGTTTTTTTCAATAGATAATCTTCATAGATTTTTCATAGGCACAAGAAATGCTGGAGTTGGAACAAACCTAGGACACTATTAGTCTATCCTGCATTCACCCAAATGCAAAATACCTTCTATAGGATTCTTGTGCGGCCTCTGATTGAACATTTCCAGGAAAGGCAGCTCACCAAATTACAAGGCACAACCATTCCTTGCCATTCACTGCCACACTTAACAATCTCAGTTTAGTTCTGACCATCTATCACCTAGAGATGGCAACAGTGTTGCAAACTTGTCTCAATCCTTCTGACCATCCAAGAAATAAAACCCTGTTCCTACAATCATATACCAACAAATGCCGTGCTTGCAAATTTTGACTTTTTTTTCAATTCACTATTGTCCACACTTATGTAACTACCTTCTATTTTCTCTGGTCTCATTGGACAGATCAGCTAATTATCCAAAGACTTGGGTGATCCTGCCTTTCTAATTTTGGCAAGTCCAACTCCCTGTTTTCCATGGCACAATTTATGGGATTCCTGACTTAGCTATAAAATTTCCATTAATTTTGCATCTCCTTATTCCGCCCAGCTCCTGGGTATTCACTAATAGCGGTAACTATTCTTTTGTCTCTTTTTTTCTGATTTTTATGAAACTAGAGAAGCTAACCTTGTTTGTCTAGACTCCTCGTTAAAGGGCAAATTCATCTAGAACAGGAATCTAGTCCTTTACACGGCGTTTCGTGGCACCTGGCTGCTTCCTTTATGTTCTGCTTGTGGGGGCTAAGACTTCTATCAATACCATCACCTTAAGTTCACTGGAGAGTCAGTCACCTGTGCAAGATGTCCTTCCTATCTGTCTAAGATTCTCATTGCCAGAAGTTCATTAGAACTCCCCTGGAGACCGAGACACTTCAGTTAAAATTCACAGATGGCTATAGAGCCCATACCATACTCAAATTATTTTGCTAGGTGTTGGTATGGATAAGGAGATGATTACGATAAAGGCAGAGTTCTAGAGTGCATGTTATAAAAGAAGAAACAAAACAACTTAGTCTTGTTGAAGACATCATGTTAGAGACCAATTTTTTGCCACATTTAGTTATCGTCTTAATTTGGGGTCCCATAGATAGATAGATATGTATCTACTTTACCTACTGCTCTATCTCAGAGGGCAGAGCACCACAGTGCAAAGTCTTCCCCTCCAGGTGAGTTTCTCAAACTCCTCATACACGCAGTTTTAAAACGCTGACGGCCCTAAGGGCTGTTGTTTACATGTCTCTTTCCTCATGAGACTGTGAGCTAACCGAGGGCAGAGTTCATGTTTTATTTCCAGAAAGCACCATGCTTGGCATTTAGTAATCAATACTGAGAATGATACAGGTAACCCTACCGAGCGCTTGCCCTGTGGCAGCCACTCTTAGAAAGGGTTTACGTATAACCATTTAGTACAGGCACTTGCTCAAGCGAATGAACCCATACCCTTTTCTCCACCGGCTTTAGTTCCGGAGACCTCCGACCTCTTCCCCGGGGCGTCCGCGCTCCCTCACCTACCGGAACTCCTTCGCCCCGCCCCCAGAACGTCCGCGTCCCGCCCCCTCGCCGCCACGTGATCCGGGGCCGGTCGCACCTCACTAACGTCACCAGCACGCGCCCTGGCTGCTGCTGTGCCCCTGGTTTGCGAGTCCCGTGATTCTAGTTTCTTCGCGAGCCGGCTGCTCGGTAGCCGCCACCGCTCAGGTCCGGAGACTCGCGGCGCCCCAGGCTCTCGACATGTCGATGCTGGCTGAGCGTGAGTTGAGGGCGCGAGGGTGAAGGTTCCAGGTGACGCGCCCGGCCGGACCGAGTGGCGCGGGGTGCGGGTCGTCGGCGCGCAACGGGGCGGGGGATGCCGGGGGACGTGGAAGCCCGGTTCGGCTCGCCCTGCCTGCCGCGGAGATTTCCCAGCCCACCTTTCGCCGGAAGTTAGCTACCGGTCTACTAGTGAAAGAGACTGCGCGTGTCAACGTGGGACTCTTGTCCTTACGCTCAGGTCTGGGCACGCACGCGGTGGGTTCAAATGGGAGCCAGGACGCGGACCGGGCAAACCCTGAGCTGTTGTTTCACTTCGCCGGACCTCAGCTTCTTCTGGTTAAAAAGAGGCGGTTGGGCCAGCAGAATCTCTTCAGGCAGTGAAATCCCGTTCTCGAAGATTTATTGAATCCAGAGAAAGAAAAGCAAGGGGTTTAGAAGCATCAAACACAAGAAGTTAGCCTTTTTTAGGGAATGCAGGACAAATGAGTGATTCTAAATAAGACTGACGGTTTGGACTTAGTTGGAATTGTTAACATTCTTGCATGACAGAAGTGTTGGCTGCAACGCCGTGCCCTGCTTTTTGCCTTTGACATTTATCTTCACTTTACGAGTAAGTTCATTAATTCCCTCTCTCTGGAGAGGCGATTTGACTTCTGAGCGGTATCTGTCGCTATGCCTGCCACTAGGTGGCAGTCGTGCTTTGTCATGAAAAGCCGACCCGTGACTTTTTGAAGTGTATAGTGAGCAAGGAACAGAAAAGGCTTGTTTAACAGGCCAATAGCAGCCACACAGGGATTCTATGAAATAAATGCTGTCAGCATTCTCTTATCTAAGTAGGTGGGAGAATGGGAGCACAAACGCAAGGGGTAAGGCACCGTTCCAATTTTACGGGGGCTGAAATCCAGGTTCAGAGGAAAATAATTTGCCCCGAGTCTTTGAGCTAGAAAGTGACAAAATTGATCTAGTTATCACTGTGTCTTTACCTTTTTGTCACTGGGCCAGCAGTTTCTTACTGTTTTTTAATAGGGACTTAAAGAAAAGCATATGTTTTAGACTGTGACTAAATGGGCTCTGTTTCTTCATTTGTGAAACTAGGGCTGCTAGAATCTCTTCTGGTTTTAATTTCTCTGATGTATGCTTAATTCAGCATGCACTTTGGCCCTGGCTCTGCTATTCATTTATGTCTCTTTCCATGATCAATTTCTGCGGAGCTATTAAAAACTTTCTTTTATTATCTTCATTACTAGGTTGGCTTAAAAATCAATGAGATGGTGAACATGAAAACATTTCAGAGTATGAAATGCCTTTTATACAGGTGTGAAATGCTGTTTGTAGATATCAGTAATTCAAATTGCATGATTTCAGAGAATATTTTCAGTTCTTCTCTCCCCACCGTGACTCCAAATTTTCAAATCTTTGCCATGATAATATTGATACTTTGTGTTGTCTTTTAAAATAACTTGCTAAGTTTATGTCTTCGGCATCCCTTGTGATTAGATATTTAGGACTGCTGTTCTTATTTTATGTTTTTAAAGATTTATTTAGTTGAGAGAGAGATAGAGCATGGGGGGGGGTAGGGGTGGTTAGGCGGAGGGAGAGGGAGAGAATCTCAAGCAGACTCCCTGCCAAGTATGGAGCAGTATCTCTGGACCCTGAAATCATGACCTGAGCCAAAACCAAGAGTCAGATGCTCAACCGACTGAGCCACCCAGGCGCCCCAGGACTGGTGTTCTTATTTTAGAAGTAAGAAAATAGGAGCAAAGGAACGTCCTAGTCTCATAATTTCAGTGCCTAGCAATTATTTTTTCTGCTGGTTTATAAAATTGGGGTAATTCTGTAGGTATAGTTTTGTTTTCTCCCCCACTTAACATTAGTGAACATTTTCAATTCATTAAGCATGCTGTTTCCTCTGTTTTCCCTTGCCATGTGGACTATATTTTATTTTATTTTCGCCATAGGTACTTATCCTATTTTTAAAATCTAGTAGTTTTCTTTTTGTTTCTCAAAAATATTTTTATTTAGTATTTCTGTGATATCAAGTGTTATTTTCTTGGGACTTCCTTGTGCAAGACAAGAAATCTAGCTTACATAAACCTCCCCTATGTAAGACAAGAATTTAATTTATTGATCTCACTTACCGGTCATTACATCATTTGGAGTTTTAGACCCAGATTTTTGTCAAGTTATTACTTTTTTTTTTTAAAGATTTTATTTATTTGACAGAGAGAGACACAGCGAGAGAGGCAACACAAGCAGGGGGAGTGGGAGAGGGAGAAGCAGGCTTCCCTCTGAGCAGGGAGCCCGATGCAGGGCTTGATCCCAGGACCCTGGGACCATGACCTGAGCCTAAGGCAGACGCTCAACCCGTGAGCCACCCAGACGCCCCTCAAGTTACTACTTTCTTTACAGATTGTTTCCTTTTTGAGATCAGTTTTTGATACTTCCAATCATCATATGTGTAGTCAAATCACACTATAGTTAATGTATTTTAATGCTCATTGCATTAAGATTCTATACTGCAGTTTCCTTAATTTTGAATATGTCTTGAATTTTTAAAAGGAATACATGGTACGTGGATGGTATATTTTGAGCTCTTGAATATTTCAAAGTGTCCTTTGAAAAAGAAAAAAAAAAGACAAAACTTCTGTCCCTGACTCTTGGAACTCAACACACCTTTCAGAGTAAGCTGAATCCTGGCATAAGCCAGGTGGTAATAGGCATGGAGTGACTGAAAAGTGAAATCTCTTAAAGCTGTTATATGGAGGGTTGTTTATTGGGGTTATCCTGAAAGTGTCCTGATGGAATCGACTACAGTTAGGTCTTCAAATAGGAGTCCCTGCCAGAGGGACTAAGTAGTGATTCTGCAGATTCAGGGTACTCTACTCTCACACTGCTGTTCCACATAGCGTCAGGCATCCCCAAGACCATCCCAGATTCAGTGATTTGCTTGGATTCAGGACATAGGACTCAGCAGAAAGTTGTACTCACGGCTGAGATTTATTACGGCTAAACAATCAGCAAATGGAAAAGATACATGGAGCTAAGTCCTAGGGAAACCAGACACAAGCTTCCAGAGTCCTCCCTCAGTGGAGTCACACAGGACACACTTAATTACCCCAGTATGAGTTGTGACAACGCTTGTGAAGTGTTGCAAACCAGGGAAGTTTGTTAGGAACTGGTGTCATGTTTACTGGGGGCTGGTCATGTAGGCAGTCTCTGCTTGGCATGTACCCAAATTCCAGACTCCCAGAAGGAAAGCCAGGTATTCAGTATAAACCATACTGTTTGTATAAACAGGCATGATGAGCCCTTCATGAATTCTGAGAATGCTGGGAACCCTCCTGAAACCCAAGTTCCCAGCCAAGGTGCCAACCTTGTAAGCAAGCCTTTTGAAGGATAGCAGTGAGGCCTGCTATGTTCTGTTCTGCACATAGGGTTAGCAAAGCTGACATCTAAGCACAGAGTAACTGTGGAATAAGAATATCAAAGCACTTGAACATAGTAATAAAAAAATAATAAAAAAAGAATAACAAACAAAGCACATGTAAATGTTGATCCAGTATGAACAGACCAGTGACAGTCTTTTCCTTCCCCGATTTCCCAAACCTGGAAACTTCTATAGCACTAGAGCCAGAGAGTGTTTCAAGGAAGTAGGTTCTGAGCAAATAAATTTGGGAAACATGGCATTCCTGCTTTGCCCTCGGAGGATCTACACATCTGCATATTAAACATTCTGGGGAAGTCTCTAATATGGAACACTGTTGACTTTTGTTTCACCCATTATTGCCCTTTTTTATTTTAGTGGGAAGTGTGCCCCCCCCCCCCATTTAACATCCTCATTGGGGAAACCCTGTCCTACCCCATTGGTTGAGGTTACCTGACATTTCTGCAGGGAAGAGGAACTGACCTTTGGGATCTTTGGTATAAGCACTCTAGTCTGCTATATAAACATATGTAACATAAACTGTTGGAGTTCTTATTGCAAAGTGTGGCCTCATTTATTCTGAAAAATGTCCCGTTCGTATAAGCCCCATTCAGAACACCCTGGCAAGCACTACTGAACAGAGACATGAATTCTGACACACACCAGTAAGCAGCCTCACAGAGAGAACACTGGTTAACGAGGCTCATATCTGGTATGTTGTTCATTAGCAGAGGCAACATTATGCTGTATATTTGCTAAGATAGGTAAAGTAGTAACTTAGTCATGGTTAGCATTTTGGGGTTATCCTTTTCCTGTAAAACTATAGATTTGTTTTGCTTCATAAGTAGCCTTTTTCTACATGCTTATAAAAGGTTCACTTATTTTATACACAGCTAGGCTGTGTATAGTTTGGGTCTCTATTGATTTTACAGGTAATACAGTGAGCCCTCTGACTAGAAGTTGTTACTTTTAAATTATGTTGTGAAGATGATCTGGCTGTGACATCTGTTACCGTATTGATCGCCAGGGTTGATTGGGCTGATCTGGCTGGCTAGGTTGGTGTCACCTTCCTCCCTGCTCGACATGTGTCCCTCCCTAAGCCGTGTGCTAGGTCGAAGCTGTATGCTAGGTTGGAGAGGACGGCCTTCCCCTATAAAGGAGGGATAAAGAGGGCCTTTCTTCAGTCAAAGGTATACGAGTAGCTGCGCTCCCCTGCTAGAACCTCCAAACAAGCTCTCAAGGTCCATTTGTAGGAGGACGTGGGGTAGTCAAGCTTCTAAGACTCCAGACACATCTAAATGAGGTTGCTGCACATGGCTGTCTGCCTTAAAGAAAGAAGGGAGAGAGGGAGGTAGGGAAGGAGGAAGGGAAAGAGGAAGGGAGGGAGGGAAGGAGGGAGAAAGGAAGGAAGGGAGAAAGAATGGACAAAGTTACCAGGCTGTTGTTGATAGTGACATACTGTGCTTTGGTTGTTGCAGTAGGTGAATAATAATGTCACTTGACCTGCAAATTCCACAATTTACTTTGGGGCTTCATGTTCTTGTTCTGTGAACTTTTGAGGTTCTGTATCTCTGCAGTAATTTTCCTTAATATACAGCGCTAGGGGCACCTGGTGGCTCAGTCGGTTAAGCGTCTGCCTTCGGCTCAGGTCATGATCCTGGAGTGCCTCTCTCTCTCGATAAATAAAATCTTAAAAAAAAACTACAAGGACAAATTTGAGTTCCTAATGGTCAGTTATTGATATGCATTTAAAAAAATACTTAATAGAAGAGATTCAATGCAGTTCCCTTAAATATGTTCCTTCCTATCTTCCTTTCCTCTTGTGTCTCTTTTTTTGTCTCTTTTTTTTTTTTTTTTAAAGATTTTATTTATTTGACAGAGAAAGACACAGCGAGAGAGGGAACACAAGCAGGGCGAGTGGGAGAGGGTGAAGCAGGCTTCCCGCAGAGCGGGGAGCCCGATGTGGAGCTCAGTACCAGGACGCTGGGATCATGACCTGAGCCAAAGGCAGACACTTAATGCCTGAGCCACCCAGGTGCCCCTCCTCTTGTCTCCTTTTTTGCTTTCTTCTCTCCAATCCACTCATACACCCATACACATAGCGCCTGCAATGAGTACAGTGTTTTCTACTTGTTGCAATGAAGCATAAAAAAGAATAACACACAAATATGAGCCATAAGTTGATGATGGTCTAATAGAAATCATCAGAGATGGATATAAATAGCCACCATACAGAAGAATGTGAGTTAAATGCCAGAAAAGAAGCAGATAATTTATACTGGAAGTTCAGAGAAGGGGTCATGTGGCTTTAGGGCATTTGAATGACAAGGGATGGTATCACGAATATCTGTAGATCAGGTGTGTGTAGGGTACAGTTGACTCTCCCCAAGATCATAATGACTGTGGATTAAGAATGTAAGCTTTGAAGTCACCTGAACCTTGCTTTGTATGGAGGCTCTGATTTTTGCTTGGGGGCATTAGGCACATTTCTTTGTCTAAGCCTCAGATTTTCTCATCTGAGAAATGGAGATCAGAATATCCATCCTCACTGGGTCTCTGTGCAAAATGACTACAGTGCATGGATAGCATTTGGTACGTGCTGTCTGGCAAGGAAAGCTGCAGTGATTGCTGCTCGTGGTGGTGGTGACACCCCTGTTGACAGGTGCTTTCAGATGCTGCCTTTCGCTGAGTGCGGAAGGCCAGCTGATGGCTTATCATGTATTTCTGTTTGTCACATATGGAGGGAACATTGTTATTCTTTTCTTAGGCCAATTTGTATATTGAGAATATACAGTTATTGGGAAAACCAGGGTAAGTGATCCAATCTGATGATATTTCGTTGAATGCTGAATCCAATATCTGTAGCTAATAAAACAAACTGTTTGTCACATTTTTTGCAAGTATGTGTGTATGTATTAGGTTTTGTGTGTATTTGTGTCGTATTTTCCAGGTTTGAAAGATAAATTGCTGATGAGATACTTTGTCACTTCTAGGAAGGCAGAAGCAGAAATGGGCTGTGGATCCAAGAAATACTGCGTGGAGTAATGATGATTCCAAGTTTGGCCAGAGGATGCTAGAGAAGATGGGGTGGTCTAAAGGAAAGGTACGTTGGAGAAGAGCAAAAGAAATTGGAGCCATGCAAAAAGGCAAATCAGGAGGATGCATCTTTCTTCGGAGACTGGGAGAAATTTATGTTTTAGATCAGTAAGGGATTTTGGAGAAATAACTAAATTGTAATGATAAAGTTAGAATTGAACATAGATGTCAATTCTCTTTATCATTTAAATTGCTGTGATTGGCGTTTTTCATAAATTGTACCTTTTAATTAGCTGCACTTAGAATCATACTTAACCATCATTGTTTTATATTGCTAATAGTAAAACTTTATTCCCCTTTATAGCTAAGAATACACATTTTTTCATTTTCCTCACACTCCATTTATTCCCAACTGACAGGATTTCTCCTGATATCTTTGTATTTAAAGGGTTCTTGTGAGGGTCTTTAATGACCTTGTTGACAAATCCACTGGATCCTTTTCTGTTCTCATGTTACTCAGTTCCTTAGCAGCATTGGACATAATTGACTGTTCTTGAAGTACTTCTGTCTCTGCTTCTACCATACTGCCCTCCTCTCTGTTTTTTCCTTCTCCCTCACTGGCCACTCCTAAATGTGTTGCTGGCTCTTCCTTCTCCAGGCTTTTGTGCTTTGGAGCTCCCCAGGGTTTAGCCCCAGGCTTTTTCTGTACTCTGCTCAGGTGAGCTCTTTCATTCCAGACCATGCTTGGAATTGTCTGAATTCTGAGGACTTTTCTACATCTGGTCCAGAAATGTCCTCTGAGCTCCACAGTTGTAAATTCACCAGCCTGCTTGGCATTTCCACTTGAGTAAGCATCTCAGGTTTATCATTTTTGTTATAAAACTGTTGATCCACCCCCCACCTTCCCCCAGCCCCGCCAGTCTTTTCCTTCTCAAGTCTTCCCCATTTTTGCAAATGGGCCTACCTGGTTCCTGTACCTCTCTCACTTCTCGCCTCCCTGGTCATTACTCCTCTCCCCCCAGGGCCCCATCCTGGGCCACACACCATCCTCATCTCTTGCCCTGATCACTGCTGCACCCTCACAGCTGCTTCCCTCCCTCCTTTTCTACCTCTGGGCCGTTTGCCAAACAACAGCCACAGTACCTTTTAAAGTACAGAAATTAGATTGTGGCATTCCCTTGCATAGAAGTTCAGTGGTTTCCCATTGTTTTAAAAAATTAAGTCCAAATTCCTACCATAATTTCCAAGGTCCTGTGAGGTCTGTCTCTTTTATATCATCTTATTTTCTCTTAGCGAACCTGGTTACCTTTTAGTTTCTTCAGTACAGCAACTTCTCTGGGACACCTTACACATGAGTGTTAATTGATGCAGGGGACTTGGTCTCCTCTCCCCACTTTCTCAGTGTTGTTTTATAAAATTATTTAATGGAGAGAGCCATAGAGTTGTAATATCTCTAATGAGCATCCATTAGTTTGGTGGTAGTGCTCTGATTTTGAGCATCACAGAAGGGCCTGTTCTTGGTAGTGTTTACATGGGCCATGAAGTGGGTGTCAGATTGAAGAAGTAGCATTCATTATTATGAGTGTATTGGTATTACAGACATTATAAGAATCCATTAGACTGTGTCCTCTTTGAGGGTAAGGATAGTGCCTCACTCCTGGATATTTAATAATTAATTGAATGGTTGATAAAGGAGGAAAGATGCGATCTGTCTTGATACTTGATAAAAATGCTAACTCTCTTTTGTTGATCTCCACAGGGTTTAGGGGCTCAGGAGCAAGGAGCCACAGATCATATTAAAGTTCAAGTTAAAAATAACCACCTGGGACTTGGAGCTACAATCAATAATGAAGTGAGCAACAGTGTGTCTACTGGGGGTTTTCCTTGCACGATTTGCTTTTTTATAAATATAAACATTTTAATCCAATCAAATTGATCAGTTTTCAACTATTCAAGTGTGTATCCTCCATGGTGTGGTTAACTAAAGAGCCCATAACTAAGCGGGCTCTTCATCACATCACATGCCTTCACCTTGCCTTGTTGTCCTTATGGGATTCTTGACTTGCTTATGTCTAAGAGATCCAAATTAGTTTTATTGCTAAACTTTGAAAAAAATACTTCTTTTATAGAATATTTATAATTTTGTACTCATTTCAGTACAGAAAGGCATTTTCATCTTTACCTGTGTTCTGATATTTGCTTATGTTATTAAAAGTTGGTGGTGTTTAGTTTCAGAAAGTAAGTTTTTTCTGCAAGAAAGTGGTGACCTTTATCTGTCCAGTTACCTATTTCTGACTGTTGATATTCAGTGGTTGAATTTATTCACATTTCCCCTTAAATACTGATGCTTTGAGAGATAGATGTATGGATACACTTAATTTTTTAGGAGAAGCATTGCCCAGTAAACCTATTAATATGCCTTAACCTTCAGCATTCTTAAAAAGTGTGTATGGGGCAATTTCCTACATTGATACCTTGCTTCCCATTGGTTCAGATTGTTTTGGAGATACCCATTCTCTTTTAAAGTCTGATTGTTTTTCTTATAATGAATGTATTAGCACCACCTTACGAGGGTGCTAACTGATCCAGGGAACTTGGGAGTCTTTCCTACTCCCTTCCTCAGTGTTGTTTTGTAAAATTGGGGTTGACGCGAGCAAATAGAATTGGGCAAAATATTTTCAGTGCAGAGGAGCAAAGAAGAGATCCCTGAAGTCTGTCACTACTTTTTTCCCTTTAACCTACATAATATTCCCATAGTGAGAGAAAAATAATAATTTTATTTCCTTTATTTTAATATTTAGCACAGAGGTTGCCTGTTGATAATTTGATTATAAGTGGACTGTTGATAAGTTATCCACATTTGAAATCGGGACTTAATCTTCCAAGAAGTCCATTTTTAAAAATTTTTTTAAATTTTGAATTTTTGAATTTTGAATTTTTTAAAAGATTGATTTATTTATGAGAGAGTGTGTGTGTACACGGCAGGGTGGGTGAATGCAGAGGGAGAGAGTCTCAAGCAGACTCCCTGCTGTGTGTGGAGCCCTTCACGGTGCTCAATCTCACAACGCTGATATCATGACCCAAGCAGAAATCAAGAGTTGGATGCTTAACCAACTGAGCCACCCAGGCACCCCAAAGCCTATTTTTCATATTAATATAGATAAATTACATTTCAAATTTACATTATTTCTTCATTCAAATTTGTAACATAATATTTTGATGAAACATTTAAAATTTCACATGAACAACCAGATTTCCTTGATTCTAAAATATATCTTATCTCAACCAGTGTATGTAAACAACAGGCTTGCCTTTAATTGATTTTTTGGGTGTTTTCAGGATAACTGGATTGCTCATCAGGATGATTTTAACCAGCTTCTGGCTGAGCTGAACACTTGCCATGGGCAGGAAACAACAGGTAGGAAAAACCTTTGCTTTGTTATTCATTTGATTTATAGAAGAGATAATGTCTTAATTTAAAACATTTTTATTAACTCTTTTTACTGTAAGCATAATATATCTGAAAGTTAATTGATTGAAGCTCTTATAAATAGTCCTTTCTGTATACATTTTAATGGTGCTCTCATCATTAAAAGCACACACTTTTTTCCCAGTGTTTGAGAATGGCAAGATAAATCCGTTCAGTTTACAACCTCAAATAGTAAAGTGATCTTTCCAGGGATCCTTGAGTGTGACTAAAAACTTGTTTTTAAAATATAAAACAAGAAAAAAAAATACAAAGCAAGAAATATCAAGTGGGGCCACAAACTAGCAGCCAGCAAAGGCTTAATAGAAGAGCCTTTTTGGTACTGATTCTGCCTAGTGAAATTTATTGTATTTTGAATATATGTCAGAAATTCAAAATGCTCAGGTATATAGTAAAATTTGTTACAAGGGCTCAGTACTAGAAATTGTATATCTAAGGCCTGGGAACTGAAAATGAAACAATTGAATATTGGGCATTCCATATTAAATTAACAGAAAATACTGCCGAGGGGAAGGGCATGGATGGTGTAGGCTCAAACTTACGGGTCTTTGGTCTAATTTTAGAGGTTAAGGTACGTTTTTGTCACATGGCTCTTTGGAAGGCAAGGACATAACTTCAGTTAATTGTGCTGGATAGTCATTGATGAAATCTAGACTGTTAGCTCTTCTGCAAACAAATTTCTAAAAAATAGTGGTAAAATATATATAACATAAAGTTAACCGTCTTAACCATTTTTAAGTGTACAGATAAGCAACATTAAGTACATTCACACTGTTGTGCAACCACCGACACCATCCATCCATAAAACCTTTCATCTTGTAAAACAAACTCTTTCCCCATTAAATACTAACTCCCTATTCTTTCTCTCAAGCCTTGGCAGCCATTCTACTTTCGGTCTCTGAATTTGACTACTCTTAATACCTCATATAAGTGGAATCATACAGTATGTCCTTTTATGTCTGGATTATTGTACTTAACATAATGTTGTCAGGGTTCATCCATGTTGTACCATTTCCTTCCTTTTAAGGCTCAGTAGTATTTCCTTGTATGTATAGACCACATTTTGTTTCTCATTCACCCTTCAGCGGACACTTGGGTTGTACTTCTTGGCTATTGTGAATAATGCTGCTGTGAACATGAATGTATAAATGTCTCTTCAAGTCCTGCTTTCAGTTCTTTTGGGTACATATCTAGAAGTGGGATTGCTGAATCTCATGGTAATGAGATTCTATTTTTAAGTTTTTGAGGAACTGCCATAGTATTTTCTATAATGGCTACACCATTTTACATTCCCACCAACGGTACACAAGGCTTCCAGTTTCTCCATATTCTTGCCAACACTTGTTATTTTCTGGGTTTTTGATTTTATGTGGTTTGCTTTTGTTTTGTTTTGTTTTGTTTTTGATAGCAGACATCCTGATGGGTGTGAGGCGATATCTCATGCTTTTGATTTGCATTTCCCTGGTGACTAGTTACGTTCAACATCTTTTCATATACTTGCTGGCTATTTCTGTTTTTGGAAAATTGTCTTCAATTCCTTTGCCCCTTTTAGAATTGGGTTTTTTTTTTGTTGTTGAGTTGTGTTTTGCAGACATTTTTATAAGGAATTTCTTTCTGTTCCCCATGCACAATATTTGGCTTGTAGTATACTGTCAAAAGATGTTTGTTAAATTGAAGGAGGAAGAACTTCGTGGAATGAAATTAAAAAGTGCCAAGTTCAGCAAACATTTGTTGAGCTGTGTGCTGGATCCCGAGTTCGACGTGAGGATATGTAGATGTATGGGACGATCCCTACTTAGGAGGTAGCTAGCAGGATATGCCTGTAATTGGTAAAATTATAGTGTGAATCCAACTCTGGGAAGATTTATTGCAGCGCTGTGTATGGGACTGAGCCCAAAAGCATGAAGAGAAAGGTGCTGTGTTTGTATTTTCCCTAATTCCCTCTTGTTGGAATCTATAACTTGGACAGTTTTCCTTATCCGTGGGATAGCTATTAGAACTATCCTAACAGTTCTGTATAAAAAGATATATGGTTCTTAATATAAAAGATGCTAATGTGTTAGCCAGAGAAAAACGTAAGGAAAATGTTTTATGAAAACACTACCTGGACTGGTGTTAGGAAGTGCAGGATATATGCAATAGTAAAACTCAAGGACCTTAGCCCTTACTAATTATAAAAAGAAACATCTTTATATTCAGGATTTCAGTTAAACTCAGTAGAAACACAAATATGAATATAAACGTGATCGTATAAGACTTGTAGGTTTTGACTGAAGAGTAATAGAGTGCCATGGCTTGGAGATGAACACTAGAGCCAGATTGCCTGGATTTGAATCCTGATTCTGACGTCTCTGCTTGTGTGACCTTGAGTAAATTACTGAACATCTCTGTCCCTTCCTTCTTGGTGAAAGGGAGATAATAGTACATCCTCAGAAGGTGATTGTAAAAATTAAATATATTGCTATAACTAAAGTACTTTGAACACTGCCTAACCTATGGTAAGTACTTAATAAGTATTAGCTGCTGTAATCTTTATTATTGTTGTTATTTGTAGAGATAGAAGTCCAAAGTAGAATATTTCCTCTGAATATTTTTAGTAATTAGGATATAGTGCCACCAAGAAAGAGTGATACTTGTAGGTGAAGGGATTTGGGCTTGATACTTAGGCTAGTCCTAGTTGTCATTAATGAAATCAAAGGCAATAATGTACTTTCTCCCCAGATTAAAAAAATAGAATGCTCTTAAGATAATGAACATTATAAAGAGCTGTACTTCCAGTTGGCAGCAAGATATACATAAAATTTGAGATCTTTATACGACTGTTGGATGATCTCCAGTTATAGGGTAAAAAAAAAAGAAGATGAAAAACCATATGTACAGCATGCATCTGTAGAAAAATATAGAGAGGAAATGCGTGTGTGTGTGGTTGGGTATACATCAGTGGTTTTCAACTGGGGGTGATTTTGGCAATGTCTGGAGACATTTTTGGTTGTCACAACTGGGGATGGGGGTACTTTTGGCATCTAGTAGATGGAGACAAGCGAAGCTGTTTAATATCTAAGGTGCACAGGGATGGTCCCCGATGACACAAAATTATCTGGCCCAAATATCAGTGGTGCTGAAGTTGATATACATAGGGTAGCTCCAAAATATCTGTTGTGTGTATATTTTATGTATATAAAATACATACAATAAAATATATTTTATATACATAAAATATACACATACATATATATACCTAAAATATCTGCAGAAAAATGCCCGAAAAACTGGTAAGACTAGTTGCGTCTAGGGAGGGAGCTGAGTGACAGAGGAAGAGGGTTTTTTGTGGGTGTTTTTTGTTTTTTGTTTTTAAGATTTTTTTTTTTTTTAATTTATTTGACAGAGACACAGTGAGAGAGGGAACACAAGCAGGGGGAGAGGCAGAGGGAGAAGCAGGCTTCCCACAGAGCAGGGAGCCTGATGCAGGGCTCCATTCCAGGACCCTGGGATCATGACCTGAGCGGAAGGCAGACGCTTAACCGACTGAGCCATCCAGATGCCTCGGGGAAGAGGATTTTTACTGTAGTCCTTTTGTACCTTCATGACTATACCATGTGTGTTATGTCCTACTCAAAAAATTGTTTTAAAACTAATTTTAAAACTGTTTCTTGAGCCCATTTACCTCCACTTCCTGAAGCTTCTGCTCTTCTTTGCCACAAAACTCTAATTTTCTGTACAAATTGATTTCAGTTCTCCTATCCTCTCTTTTTAAAAACTTGTAACATGCCTTGAGCGAGTCTCAGATAGTCTGCTTAGTTGCTCTACCTCTCTTTTGCCTCTTCTAGTGTTGATGCTCAGCAGTGGCGAGGGGAGGGGGAGCCCCAAACATCAGACTCACTTCTCTGGATTTCCTTATCCTTAAGTGGGACTGTAATTCTTTGCTTTGCTCCACTGTAATGTCTTTGAGCCATCCCCCCCTGCCCCCCCCCCATATTTTGTTGTAGTTTTCTTGACAAGAGAGATTATTGAAATGAGCCAGTTCACCATTACTAGAAGCAGCACTCTGCCTAGAATATTTTTTTTAAATAAACTTCATTGAGGTATAATTTATATATAATACAATATACCCATTTTTGAGGGTATAGTTCCATGAGTTTTGACCAATGTATATACCTGTAATCGTAAGAACCTTGATAAAGAAATTTTCATCATTACAAAGAATTATCTTGGGTCACTTCCCAGTCGGTCCTCTGCTCCTCCCCACATCCCACCCTCCCACTTCATTCTCTGGCCCAGGCAACCACTGATCTCTCCGTATAGATTAGGTATTTTCTTTTCTGCCTGGCTAATTTTTCTCAGCACGATTCTGAGATTTATCCATGTTGCATTTATCAGTAGTTCATTTCATTTCTGGATAGTATGCTGTTGTATGAGTATGCCGTAATTTGTTTATGCATTCACCTGGTGATGGACATTTCGGTTGTTTCCGGTTTTTGCCTACCGTACCCAAGGCTGCTATGAACATTTATGTATACTGTGTGGACATACATTTTCATTTCAGTAAGACCCTTGTGCGCATGCGGGCTTCCCCTCCTTATGCCATGTCCAGAAATTGCCTCTTGACAGAAAGCTGGGGCAGCCCTAGAGCTCACATCCTTTGTTACCCATCTGTCAAGGATGACAGTCCTGTGCTGCCTGTTGTCCAGTGTGTGATGAGTAGTTTCATATCTTTTGTTTTCCCAGTGTTTACAGTAGAGGGGCATGATCCATAGCACTTATCCTTTTGTGGGCAGAAGACAGGGAATCTTCCTCCTGTCTCTTCTAAACCCACTTCAGACTTTGCCTTACTGCTCCACAGAAACTGGCCTTGCCAAAGTCACCAGTGACTTCCACGTTACTAAGTCCACTGGGCATTTTTCAGTCCTTGTCTTACTTTGCCTGTGGCACAGATGTTCACCCCTCCTTGAATCACTTGTTTCCCGTGCCTTCCCAGACCGCATCATCTCCTGCCTTTCTTCCCCCTTCACTGCCACTCCTTAATCTCTGTTGCGATTCTCTTTTCCCAGCCTTATCATGTCTGGGGCCCTGCAGTTCAGTCCTGGACCTCTCTCATCTTTTAGCTACACCAATTATTTATTAAATCATGGCTGGATATAACAAACCATGGCTGAGATGTTTGGTCACAATTGCCAGATTTCTCATGACTGCGTTACCATCTCTCCTAAACTCCAGACTTGTATTGAACCCCCAACTCAGTATCTTCATTCGGGGTGTCATCAGCTATCAACTTCTCAAACTTAACATACTCAAACTCCAGTTCTGGCTGCTTCCCCACCTCCACCCCGCAAATGGTTTTATCCACAGTCTTCCCCATTTCAGTTGATGTCAATTCCCTCCTCCTAATTGTTGAAGCCAAGGACCTGTGTCCACTAGAAAATGTTGGTTCTACCTTCAGAATATATCCAGACCCTTCCTGCTTCATGTCACCTGCACTGTAGCTAGTATGGTCTGAGCAACTGTTATTTCTTGTCTAGATTATTATAACAGCTTCTAAAGCTGGTTTTCTCAGCCATAGCACTACTGATGTTTTGGGCTAGATAATTCTTTGTTGTGAGGCATGTGCTGTGCATTTTAGGATGATTAGCAGCATTCCTGACCTTTACCTGCTAGATGCCACTAGCACCTTCTTCCCCTTCCACCCCCCACCCCCGCCACCTCCTCCCCATTTGTGGCAACCCAAATACCTGCAGACATTGCCAGATGTCCCCTGAGCAAAATGCCCCTGGTTGGGAGCTGTTGCCCTCAATTGCTCTTTCTTCATCCAGCCACGACCTTCAGCGTAACAGTCAGAGTGATTCTTTCAAAGTGTAAGTCTGTGCTGCTTATTCTCAGACCACCAGTACCACCAGCACCCCCTCGCCCTTGTTGCCTCCTTTTCATTCAGAATAAAGTCAAAGTCCTTTCCCTTGCAGCCTTATATAATATGGACCTTTTTCCCTTTCTGACCTCATCTCTTGCTACTCTCCTTCTTACTCATTCCGTCTTAGCCACTGGTCCCTGTTCTGGTTTATGAATACATCAAGCATCCTCCTGCCTTAGGATTTTGCATTAGTTTCTCCGTCTCTAGAACACTCTTCCCCCAGTTAGCGTCTATGCATTTTTTCAGCAAGGTCCACACTTCCTGCCAGTTGAAAATTGTATCTTGTTCCTCAGTGCCATTTTTGGAAGTCAATAGAAAATTGGTGTAAGATATTGCAGTGTAAGGATATTATTTAGAAATATGAAGGAACTAAAACCCAGAAGAACCAGCTAAGAGTCTGGAGAGAACTGGGGCAAGGACTTGTTGTGCATACTTACGTGTGCATGTGTTTGTTTTAACAGCTTTGTTGAGATATAATTCACATGCCATATAATTTACCCATTTATAATGTCCAATTCAATGCCTTTTAGTATATTCACAGAATTTTCACCAGAACCAATTTTAAAACATTTCATCACCTCTAAAAGAAACTCTGTACCCAGTGGCAGTCATCCCCCATGAACCCCCCAACCACCCTTGGCAACTGCTGATTTACTTTCTGTCTCTAAAGATTTGCCTATTCTGGACATCTCATTTAAATGGAATTCCACAACATGCGGTCCTTTGTGACTGATTTCCTTCATTTAGCATAATGTTTTCCAGGTTCATCCTTGTTGTAGCATGTGTCAGAACTTCATTCCTTTTTTAATACTCCATTGTATGAATATACCATGATTTACCCATTCATTAGCTGGTGGGCATTTGGGTTATTTCCACTTTTTCATCCGTTATAAATAATGCAGCTGTGAACACTGTCAGTGTTGGTGTGGCCTGTGGCTTTATTTTCACTTCTCTCGGGTATATACGTAGAGTGGAATTGTTGGGTGATGTGATTACTCCATGTTTAACTTTTTAAGATTTTTTATTTATTTGAGAGAGAGCGAGCGAGCACAAGCTTGGGGAGAGAGAGAAGCAGGCTCCCTGCTAAGCAGGGAGCCTGATGTAGGGCTTGAGCTCAGGACCCTGAGACCATGATCTGAGCCGAAGGCAGGCACTTAACCAACTGATCCACCCAGGAGCCCCTCCATGTTTACTTTTGAGTAACTGCCAGACTGCTTTCCAAAGCAGCTACACCCTTTTGCATTCCCACCAGCAGTGTATGAGGATTTTAATTTCTCTTCATCTTTGCCAACACTTGTTATTATCTGTCTTTTTGATTATAGCCATGTTAGTGGCTACAAAGTAATATCTATGTGTGCTTTTGATTTGTATTTCCATGTCCGCTGAAGATGTTGACTGTTTTGTCATTTGATTATTGGCCATTTGTGTGTCATCTTTGGAGAAATAGCTATTCAGATCCTTTGTCCAGTGTTCAGTTGGGTTATGTGTCTTTATTGTTGTTTAGTAAAACTTTTTAGTATATTCAAGTACCAGTCCCTTTATCAGTTATATGATTTGAAAATATTTTCTCCAGTTGTGTGGGTTTTCTTTTCACTTTCTTAATGGTATTGTTTAAAGACTGAGGAAGTGCAAATAGGTAAAAAGACTCATTGCCTTCTCTGAAGAGACTTAAAATCTAGTGCAAAAGAAATGAAACAAATACCAAAATAAGTTGATCCCCCAACTTTTTCAGTTCCCAGATAATTGAGGGAGAGTAGCAAAGGCTTTAGATGGTGAGTGAGGGTTTTCTTTGAAAATTTATCCAAATCTCTTTGTTTCCTAAGATTTTTCTTTCCTATCAGGTATTGCTAAGGTTGCATTATTGATGACTGTGGCCGGTTTCTAGCACCCATAGGCTTGGATACTGAGTGTGCTATTGGGTTTAATAACAAAGTAGACACAGCTGAAGAAAGTCTAGAAAATAGACTAGAAGACAGTTATCCAGAATGCAGCTGTGAAAGAGGAAAAGATGAGAAATAAGAAACAAGTTTAGATGAAAGATAACGATCTAGTATCTAATAGAAGCTCAGCAGCACAAAGGAGAATGGGAAACAGGCAGTATTTAAGGGGATAAGGGCTGAAGACTGTCTAGAATTAGTGATAAAACAAATCCACAGATTCAAAAAACTTAATGAATCCAAGCAGATTACATTTAAACAAATCTTCACTTGCAAACATAATAGCAGATGTAACAGTGTAACATTGTAGCAGAACATCACAAATACAAACATACATGCACACACAGGCATGCACACAAAAGAGAGATGATTGTTAATGCAGCCAGAGAAAATATACTGATTCTCTTCAAAGAAGCAACAGTTATAAATGAAAGCAGAGTTCTTAACAGGGGAAACCAAAAGACATTGGAGTAATACATTGAGGGAAATACAACTGGCAACCTAGAATTTTACACTCAGCAAATACATTTTTTAAGAAAGTGGATGGAATAAGTTTTCAAACAAAGCTTTACCACCAGTAGACCTTCAATAAAGGAAATTTTAAAGGATGCACTTCAGTCAGAAGGAAAGAGTACTTATTATCTGCAGTATCACCCAAATGTCCGTCAGTAGTAGAATGGATAAGTAAACTGCTGTGTTTGTAACTGCAAAGAAATGAAGTACAGTTACATGCAAGGGTCCAAAGCAGGGGTTGGCAAACTTTTTCTGTAAAGGGCCAGATAGAAGTATTTTGCCGACCATAGGGTCTCTGTCACAACTACTCAACTTGCCTATTGGAGTGTGAAATTAACAGTATACAATATATAAACAAATGGAGGTGGCTATGTTCCCATGAAATGTTATTTACAAAAATAGGTGGCAGGTAGGGTTTGGCCTATGGGCTGTTGTTTGTTCCCTGGTGTAGAAGGATCTCATTAATTTAACGTTGACTGAAAGAAGTGAGACACAAAGTTAACATCCAGTATGATTCCACTTGTAAAAAGTTCAGATGATAGGCAAAAATCTGATACTGAGGTACCATACTGGGGTGGTCAAATTATTTTAAAACACAAAGAAGTGATTACTGTGAAAGTCACAGTAGTGATTACCTTTGGAGAGAGGAAAAGGGTTGAGATTGCATAGGGGCCCATGGGGAACTTCTGGGGTGATATTAGGGTTCTGTTTTTTTTTTTCCTAGTTGGCAGTTATATAGGTTATTTGTGAACACTATGTTTTATGCACTTTCTGTGGCTCTTACTCTCCCCCCCGCAAAGTAAATGGTTAAAACCAAAACAAAAAGCAAGAGGAAAGGTGATTATCACAAAAATCAGGATAATGGTTGCTGTTAGGACAGGGGTTCTCACCTGGGGGCAATTTTATCGTTCATGGGACATTTGGCAATGTTTGGAGACATTTTTGGTTGTCACAGCTGGGGAGATGTTACTTCTATCTGGTGGGCAGAGGCCAGAAATGCAGCTAAACATCCTACAGTACACAGCGTAGCTATGCTCCTCCGTCCCCAAACAAGTAATTATTCCTCCCAAAATGCCAATAGTTTATGGGTTGAGAAACCCCATTCTAGGAGGAAGGGGCACAGGGATGCTGGATGCTTCTTGATACAGGCAGTGTTCTGTTTTTTCTCATCCAGGAAGTGGTGGGGGTGGGGGGGAGAGGTTGCTTTATAACTAACTGTACAGACTTCAGCCACTCCTATATATGATGATATTTGTCCCAATAAAAGAAATCTAAAAATTAAATGGGTCCCTTTCTGGTAGACTTAATTACAATAATTTATGGCATATTAAACCTGTAGTGAAGGTTAACTAAAGAGTAACCTGAAGCAATTTGGATATCAGGGATCAACTTCTATCTTAATGAGTATCTGGTGAGGTATAAATGGCCGTCACTTTTCCTACACGGATTCAGTGACACGATTAGGGTGTCAGTCTTGAGCTGGCTTTGCATGACCATAGTCATGGAGGCAGAAGCTTTTGAGTCTGGGGCTCGATTTCTTAGAGGCAGCCACACACTCATTCTTGAAGAGGGAAAATGAGTTGACTTCACACCCTGTTTGGTATCATAACTTTCTCCTTGATGTACTGAATTAGAGAAAACTCTGTAACCTCTTAGGTGATAGGGTTATCAAGAAATTATCAGCTTCAAGATTCCATAAAGGAGCCATGAGATTCATTTTTGTAGGTACTAAGAAAAGAAAGCAGATTTTTGAGCAATTTGCTTTTGAGGTTTGACAGCGATAGCTAGAAAGTTACCTTTTCTCTGTGATGGTATCATGTACTCTTTTCTGAGAAATGCCATCGTAGTTGTGAAAACTCTGCTTTGGGACAGTTTTCCACTTTGTTCCTTGTGCTGATTGCCGAGGCTGAGCAGTTAGTTTAGTCGGGCCTTCATGATGTATTTTCCCAGAAGTACAGTCAGTGAAACGTTTAAAGTGCCCCAGGGCACCCTGTATTATTTGTCAGGAAGTTAGTGGGTGTATAACAGCTTCCAAGTGGTAGTCCCTTGTCCTCATGCAGCCTTGTCCACAGGTTCATCGGTGCAGACTGACTCTTGTGTATATAGGGCAAGTAGAAGACAGCTGGAGAGTCACTCGCTGATCTACAGATTAAGTTCCACCTCAAGACCACTAGAGGGTCCTGGTAGCCTTGCAACAGGGACTGAGCAGTTCAGAAGAAACGGGGCCTTGCTAACTGCCACTCCCAGTACTGGAAAGCCTGTAGAATATTCCTTTAAGGGAAGACCTGGCCAAGGAATGAAACTTGAAGCTGATAATTTCTTGATAACCCTGTCACCTAGAAAACTAACATTATTTTTCTGCCATGTCATCCTTGGTAAATACAGTATGTCTTCATCCAAGGGAATTTTTGGTCATATTACTTGTATTAAAGCTGAAAAGCAGATGGCACAGTAACCTCGTAACATAATTTTTCTGCCATAATAATTTTAGTTTCTTAAGACTGTTTACAAATCCACACAGTAGGCCTTTTAACTAAGCAGAGATTCCATACTGTCCTTTTCTTAGACTCTTACAAAGATTCTAGAAATAACCCTTATTTTCTTATGGGATATAAAATTCAGTATATTCTTCAAAATTTCATTTTTAGGAATTATTTTACTGATTAGTTCTCTCTACCAGACTCAACTTCGCTTTTTGGTGGACTGACCTCAAGGTTTTAGGAAATGTTTGTTACTTCCATCAGATATTTTGCCCTTTCTGATTTTAAGATTTCTGAAAATAAAAACTGGGATGCCTGTTAGGACAGGGATCTTCAAGGGTTTTTTGTACACATGTTGAAAACCAGTATACTCTGTCTCACATTTTTTAGAGCAACATCTGTAAGATTTTTAACCATAGCTTTGAATAGTTGTGCAGAATGTAATTTCTGGCCTATTGGGAAATATTGGCATTTCAAGATAAAACCCATACGTCAGTCTCAGATGTATCCAGTGGACGATAAATACCAGAGCAATTTGATATCCATTGTCACGTGTCTAGAAATACACCAAGTCCTTTAGTCATCAGAACTATTATATTTCATAGTTCCCTTTCCTCTGAAATAGTATTTCCATTGCACATACCACATAGCATTTTATGTTAATATGTCCTTTTTTGCTTCAACTTTTCAGATTTGTTATCCTATCCTATTTCTCGGCCCCAAAACAAATACATATAAATTTTTGGTTTATTTCTAAAAGCCCTAAGGTTTTAGGTGTAAATATTTTTCCTGTGGATTAAGTTATCGTTGTATCAGTAGATTGCAATTAATAATACTGGGAAACATGTTATAAATTTTGATAATTATTATTACAGTGAAATCTTTCTGGAAGTGCATCTCTGGATGAGACAGATTGGTGTGGGGTGGGGGCTGGTTTTGCTGTTTTGATTAGAGGGCGCTCCCTAGTACTTCGGCTTGTGCCTTATTTATCCCCGGTAAGAGAAGAGTCATGCCTCACTGGTTAAATGAGGGAAGGACACATGGGTGAAGTGAAGGAGAGCCAGATGGCTGCATCCACTCAGGATCAGGGCAGTTTGGGGAAAGAATGCACAGGGACTAGTAGATAGAGACCGATTTCCCCTAAGATCTGTCTATGCTCCATATACTGTGGGAAGTCTGTATTCTCGGCAGATGGAACAGCTCCCCCCAGAGATGCTTAAAATCCTCTGAAGTGCAAGAGCAGCTCTTTTGGGGACACAGGGTAGTGGGTGGGAATGTGGACTATCCTCATATCCACCTGGGTTTGGATCCCTTCAAAGCCACCTCCTAGCTGTGCCTTATTTAATCCCTCTGTGCTTCAGTGTCCTTCTGTGAAGTAAGTTTAATCCTCACAGCAGCTACTTTGTAGGATGGTTGTAAAATGAAATACAAGAATGCATAGAAAGCTCTTAGTCCAGTGCTTCCTGCTTGATAAGACTTCACTTGATAATAGCTATTATCTAAGCTCTGAACTTACTAAGTGATTTGTGTTTGGAACATCAACATTGAGAATATTATGTGCCTTAAGAATAGTGTTTGACTTCCAAAAGACGAGAAAAATTTACTTGGGGGATGTCTGAAAAAAACCCCAAGCGCTCTTCTTGAAAAGTGACTGCAGAAGAGAAGGTTTCAGGTTGATGATATAATTAACCCATGCTAGAGATTGTCTGAAACCTTGAAACATTTGTCTTTATATCTTTCGGAGCCTTACTTTATAATCCATACTTTGTTTTTAAAATTGCTAATTTCTGGAAAGGATTACCACTAGCTAACATGTTCAGTGGACATGTGCTGGTTTTGCTCCAGTATTATGGTGAAAATTTCCTTTTCCCCTCTTTTCTCTGAACTTCCTGTCTGTAGTGGTTTATGACATAACTATAGGAAAACTCAGTCTCTTTCTCCCTATGATGTTCTGTTTCCGTGGTATTCTGCTGCCTTACCTGGACACGTAGATAAGGGTGAGAGAATATGGGCAGCTAGTGACTATCCTATAATTGACTCTAACCCCGGATCTACTTGCTCTGATATTTTAGGTTCTGATATTTCTGGCTCACATTTTCCTCTTTTATCAAAGGAATAAACACATGAGTTTATCCCTCGATGATTTGTTTTTGTTATTTTTGTCCTTAAGGTGAGTCTCCACTGAAATCTGGTGTTTGAGGCGATGGCTCAGTGCCGGCTCTCCTTCACACCCTGATCATCGTCTCTGCTCTGTTTTTTAATTATCATGTAACCTACCTTTATTGGCTTTTTAAAAAGAACTTCTTATTTTGAAACAATTATAGATGTATAGGAAATTGCAAAAATAGTAACTACCAAGAGTCCTGAGTACCATTTACCTACTTTTTCCCAGTGGTGACATCTATTGCAGCTATAACATAACCTCAAAACCAGGAAATTGACACTTGTGTAGACTATTAGACCACAGACCTTATTAAGGTTTCACCATTTTTTTTAGCCTTCGTGCATGCGCGCGCGCGTATGTGTGTGTTTAGTTCTGTGGAATTTTATCCCATGTATAAAATCAGGTAATCATCACCACACTTAAGGTACAGGATTGTTTCATTACCACAGAAGAGCTGCCTCATGCTGCTTCTTCAGACTCACACTCACCTTCCAGCACCCCCCTTTAATCCCTGTCCCTTGGAAACCTTTTCTAGCTGTAGAGTGTTGTCACTTTGAGAATGTTATATAAGTGAAACATATCGTGTGTAGATTGACCTTTTTCACTAAGCACAATGCCCTTGAGGTCCATCGAGGTTGTTCCTTTTTATTGTGGAGTAGTGTTGCAGTAGAGGGATATACCAGACTTTGCTTAGCCATTCACCCATTGAAGGAATTCCGGGTTATTTCCAGTATTTTACTATGATAAATAAGGCTACTATTACATTTGTATGTAGGTTTTTGTGTGAACACAAGTTTTCGGTTCTCTTCCTCGAGGATTTTATAAATTCCGTGTGAATGGTCTTGCCTGATTCTTAGTACACAGTTTAAGAAGAATATTTCTAATCATTTGATTGGAGTTCAGTAATAAAGGATGGGGCTCCTAAAGATTTCATTTAAATCAGACCATGTCAATGTAAGAATAAATGAGAATGGATTACAGAGAGTTTAATGTAATGCTTTTCATTCTTTTTTTAAGACTCCTCAGACAACAAAGAAAAGAAGACTTTCAGCCTTGAAGAAAAGTCTAAAATCTCCAAAAACCGTGTTCACTATATGAAATTCACAAAAGGTAAAATTAAGCATTTCTTTATTTGTTGCTGAAATCTCTGTTCACACTAGGTTTCTTAAAGCATTTTTAGCTTTCACCAACATTATTTCTTGTTTTATATGCAAAATGGACAAGTGTGGGTGGCCTGACTGGTTTGACCTAAAGCAGTGTTAGGGTTTCAACATTTATTGTGAATCACCTAGAGATCTGGTTAAAGTACAGATTCATTAACTCTGAGGTGGGGCCCCATGTTCGGCTTTAGACTACATGCAAGTCCTTTGGCAAAGCTGGAAGCGGAAGTCAGCGTGCTGTGTAAAAGAGAAAAGAGACTTTATGTGGCTAGGTCAGAAAATAATTTTAATTTATTGCTCAACATTTTTAGTTACACTTCTTGTTTTTGAGAAATCCCACTCCCACGCTGAATCACATTATTCCACACCATTCGACATTGAATGGAGTGTTAACTTAGGCATTCCATGGTCATTGCAAAGTAGCTTTAGAAAATGTATTTGAGAACTGGGTAGTGAGTGAGTCCTAAAGTCCTCCATCATCACCTCCCCCTTCCCTCCCCAGTACTGCCGCCAATTGCAAGTGCAGTTGTCCTGTGTAACCATGAGGTGGCAGTCTTGTATTGGTAAGAAACAATTTAACTTAAACTCCTCAACTCCCCCAAATATTTTCCCATAGAACAGTATTGTGCATTAAGTACACTTTCCAGGTACAAAAGCCTATTTATTACATACTGTATTTAAGGTATAAATGTGAATGTAATCCTGTTGTGATAGTCTAGTCACCATATGATCGTTCTTCCTATGGGAGATTGGATGTACCTTTCTACCTTGCTATACCAGGAAACACACATCCCTTTGCTTTAGTCTGGTTGGCATGATTGGGAATTCCCTGACTGCTAGAACTTGCCTAAATAGCAGTGGGAGCTAGAATTCCCACTACTCTATTAATGGTGGTTCTCATTTGGGGCCAGCACCCTGAAAGGTAGGTCTGGAGTTGGTTTAAATGGGAGCCCGTGGCAGAGTTAGTGGGAGCCGAATAGCTTCGGGAATGTGTACAAGGAGAGACGGGCACTTCCTGCTTCCCTCTCCCTGCCTGTGTGCTTTTTGTGTGGCTCTTCTTGCTATCCCCTCTTCTTTCTCTCAAGCTAGAACCTTCTTTGTTGTTTTCCTATATGGTTTCTGATCAGGGCTTCTCTCCACTCCTGACCTACTGCAGAACAGAAGACAGTCCCTGTTGGTTCCTCAGTCTTTGTAAGGGGAGGCTAAATTTGCCACTTTATAACCAGTCTTTTTTCATTAGAACCTAAAGGAAAAAAGAGAGATGTAGCAGAAAGATTCTGAGCAAATGAATGACATTAAAAGCGGCCTGTAACTTTTAGATGGTAGGGCAGCCTTTGAAGCTTTCACGTTAGCAAATCTAGTTTTCCTTTAGTACCTAACTGTATGCATGATTTCACCTGAAGCATTTGCTGCAGCCGGGATAAACCTCTGTAATCTACTTTAATCTGATGGGTGCTGGGAGTATCTGCTTTCTATTTCTAGTTAAGCCACTCCCTTGCCAGGTGACCCTGTCAACCTGCTTGGTGTGTTGTGCCTTCACTTTCTCAGAATGAGGTTTGCTCGTTTATTAGTATTAGCCTAATACTAATATTAGTGTTAATATTAGTATTATAATTATAATTATAATATTAGGAAGAGGGTTCAAGATATATTGTCAGGAAGGAAGCAGAGGAGATTGGGAAAAAATAGAGGAAAGGCAGTTTGGGGAGTGAGTGGAAAAGATGGGAAAAGGAGGCAGAAATCCAGGTCGTGAAGAAAATAGTTATTTACTATCCATCTTAACAAGCTACGGTGAAAGCATATCTTAGAGTTCTTTCGTTTAGTAAAAGAAGTCTTTCCTTGCAGAGCAGCTGTTGTCCCTGAATATGAATGATAAACCCTAAGTCATCTCTAAGGTGGATGATCTTAGATCACAGGGATCCTGGGTGCTGCATTACCTTCTCACACAGATCACTTTAGCACTTACTTTCTTCCAGACTCCGCTTCCACTGTTAGAACATGAGGAAAGATTTTTAAGTCATTATTGAGTTCTAAAGTAGGTCGCATTTTATGACTTTTCAGAAATGACCCATTTTATGGAACTTTTGATTGTTCAGCATAATGGATGATAAGTATTTTAGCCCGCGGGTAGGCTCCTAGTGAACATAACTAATTCGTTTATTCAATGCGGATGATTCATGCTGTTACTCCCATCTGTGGTCCAGAGACTAAAACATGGGAAGAGGGCATTTTACATAGCTTGGTGGGAAGAGTGAAGACAAAAATTTGACTTTAGTGAGATTCCAGCGGCATATAGAATTGTAAAATTTGCTACCGCCTAAATATAGGCCATATCATTTTCGTTGAGATACATATATACTTATTCCTTTCTTGAGTCCCAAATTTATGATTTTAATTTTAAACAATATTACCTAATTCAAAAGTTCATATCATCAGTGTTTGTTTAAAAGCCTAACTTCCATGCAGTTCCTTTTTTTTTTTTTTAAGAATTTATTTATTTGACAGAGAGAGACAGCGAGAGAGGGAACACAAGCAGGGGGCGGGGCAGAGGGAGAAGCAGGCTTCCCGCTGAGCGGGGAGCCCAATGCGGGGCTCAATCCCAGGACCCTAGGATCATGACCTGAGCCCAAGGCAGATGCTTAACGACTGAGCCACCCAGGTGCCCCCCATGCAGTTTCTTTTAATTTGAAAAATGTTCGTCGAGTCCTATCTGTGGAGAGGAAAAGACAGGGAAAAGAGCAAACGCCACAAAACCATTTTTAAAGCTTTTCACATACACAGTGTGAAGTTATCAAGAGAGCATTGCTTTCTTCCTCCCCTCAGTTGTGCGGTGGGTGGAAGAAAGGGGCATGAACTGTGGTTGTGCAGCTTTAGCCTGGTAATCGTACTCAGACTTCTTACTCCCGTGACCGTTTGTAGTATTTGCTTCTTAAACGAGGAAACTGCCTGGAAGACACACCTGGTGGCTGGCTCCTTAGGCTGGACGCACAGACTGTAGTCCTCCTAGCTCGCTCCCCTCCTCCCCACGGCGGGAGAGCCGACTCTGCTAATGTTGGGCAGCAGGTTTCCTCTTCAGATTCTTTTGCCACTTAAATCTAAAATAGCGCTGCAGGCTGGGAAAAAATTCTGGCTCTCTTACTGGTTGTGCGGGTCTCACTTATTTCATCCCCCACTCCACGTCCTGCAGCTTGCCTGGTGCTCCGACGTCACCCTTTCAGTGCCACGGCCATAATCTCCTGGTCCCGGCTTACTATCGGTCCCATGTATTTTCATTAAAAACAAAAATCAAAATACAGTATGTGTTGTATCCTTCTTGACTGGGGGATGCAAATGAATTTTCCAAGCAAGTGAAGCTAACTACATACACCTGAATTGGTGTTGGTTTTTTTTTTTTTTAATTTTAACAAACGTTATTTCTCCTACCGTGCTTTTCCTGGCCCTCGCCCTTTTACTCTGAGTAGAAAGCCCAGGTTTTTTTTCAGGCTTTGTTCTAATACGGTACTATAATACCGTGTTTTCCCTGGAACTTGTTGGGTTCTGTAAGGCTTTTGCCCTTAAAGTAAGAGGCTCCAAATCTCTGTGCTTCTAAAATTCTTATACTTATTTTTCGTAGTTTCATTTGCTTCCCATGTGGACTTCTTGGTGTCGTGGGTGTACCTGGCCATAGTGGTAACCTCCCTTCCTTCCTTTGCCACTCTGATGGACTGGATAATCATGACTATTAGAAAAACAGCTAAAAAGATCATAAAGAACTCTTCTCTATAAAGTACCTGCTCATCCTTTTATGGACACAGTTACATCAGCTTGGCTGCTGGAAACCATTTTCCCTGGTTCTCAAAATGTTATGGCCAAATTAAGACTAACAGATGAACCAGACCCAGACAGATAATATATAATTCTTATTCTGTTGAGTTTTTGATTGTCATTTTCCCTAACATCTAAGTTTATCAACAGTATTTGCTGTCAGTTGACCTTAATTCAGAACTGAGACCAGTAAGCTTTCAAGCTCAGTTTTAATAAATATATATTTTATTCAAGAGTGGCCATGATTTTATAACATTTATAAGCTATTCAACCAGGACCATTAACTAACAACTGTTTCAGTATCACTTCCATCTTCACATTTTGATCTATCTATAAGTTCCTTTCCATTGGTCTCTGACTCTTAATTCTTCTCTGTGTTTTGTTTTCCAGATCAAATCCAGAGCAAGGCCTGTAACAATCCCGGTTTCTACACTTACTTAAGTGAACTTTGCTAAAGGATAAAAATTTCTGATACAAGAACCTATCACCAAAACCTTAGAAACACTTGCACCTTCATTGGTATAGCTTACTGTCTCTCCCAGCTTGGCAGTTCTTCCTGTGATGTTTAGATTTGTTTTCAGTCTCTGCGCGTTCATAGTTTGACATCTGTTCTAGAATTGCGACCTTGCATGTACCCTCTGTTCCTTAATCCCTGAAGCATTCCTTCTAATTGAGTTGCTGTAAAAGAGATCTTAATTTGCATTTCTTTGAGGGTATCTGTTCCATTCCAGAAGAAGGGAAAGATGGCCTATACATATTTTGAACTAAGTAGAACTCCTTTTTCTGAAATGGAAACTGCCATCCTGAATGTGCTCAGCAGTGCAAAATGGGTTATGCCGATGACAAAGCTAAGAATAGATCTCTAGACCTCCTGAGGGTTTGTCTACTTCTCCCCACTGTGACCAATTTTATTCCCTACTTTTCAGGTTCATTTTCTGAGTTCCTGTCTGGGATATGTTTCATTTTGTTCCTAAGGAGGTTTCATTGGGGGTCTTTTGTCTGGGTCTGCTTAATAATCAGAACCAGGAAAGCTTTGTTTCTAGCTCAGGGAGAAAGGAGAGAGTAGCACAGAGCCACAGAGGAGCATGTCCTTCCTGATAGGAACAGGTCGTACTGACTGGACCATTGAATCTAGTACTGCTGCCTATGAAACTGGTTATGGCGCCTGGCTTCGCATTAAATCGAAGGGTGTTTTGTTTTTTAATTTCATGGAGTCACTGAGCAATATCATATTTGAATGCCCCAGTGATAGTCAGTGAACTAGAACCTTCTGGGTCATGCCATTACTTTGCCAAGTCAGTTTGCTACAGGAAACTAAGACGACAAGTGAGTCTGTGACATTGGAACTCAGGCTTCCTACTCAAAGCACAAATTCCTGTGTCTGACCCAGAGCCTCACTCCCCCAGAGCCTCAAGACTTTACATGTAGCAGTTACTTTTAAAATGCATTTACCATGTAGTTGACAAATGGGAATAGATTTGGTTGACTGCTCAGAGAGTATTATTGGTAGAAGTGGAAATTCCAAAGAAGTGAATTTTAAATTAGTTGGTTTGTGGGTTTGAAATTAAGTGAAAGAGTTTAGTGTTTTTAATAAGAACCGTAGATCCTTTGGACAGTGCTTTGCCAGAAGCCATTTAATTTCCTGCTCTTATTATGTATCCTTTTACTTAAAGATGGTAGAGCTGTAACAGTCAAGAACATTTTAAAGCGAAAAATCTGAAATCCTTTCATCCTAATATAGTCATTTTTATTTGCATATATTCTTTTAAAACTTTCATTCAGTTAATTATTAAGCTCCTATGTGTCAAATACAGTGTGCCCTCATTCATGTGTGTTTAAAAGCTATGTAGCTAGCACCATTTTTGTCTGCATTTCATAATCCTAATAACTTGCATCTCCTTGAAATAAATAATATCTCTTTTATAAATGGGGAACCCAGAGACCCAGAAATCATGCCTTGAAGGCATACCAGTGGAAGAGCTAGCTTTCAAATTCAGTTTTCCTCTCATGCTACATGCTCTTGATTGTTTCTATGATTAAGAGAATGTCAAGGGTTCTGGTTCTAAAACACTTACTTGATTTTTAAGTGATTTTGAATTAATTAATTTTGTTAATTAAGGAGTTGTAGTCTGTGAAGGAGAGACAGAATGTCAGTAGTTTACAAAATTGTTTCTTTTCCAAAACCCATTTTGCTTTCAGGATTGTCATAGTTTATATCCGTGTTCTTATTTTAGAAAAAATGGTATTACTAAAAGGCACCATGTTGTTTTCCTAGGGAAGGATCTGTCATCTCGGAGCAAAACAGATCTTGACTGCATTTTTGGGAAAAGACAGAGTAAGAAGACTCCTGAGGTATTAAGCCACATACAGTTGATAAATGTTCTGTTTCAACACTGCTTGATTTTCTGCTGTGCGTAGAACTATTTATATCTATTACTGGTAGTACTCTTTAGATAAACCTCTCCAAAAAAACTTTGAGAGGCTTCATACAAAGGCTAAATGTGATCCTCTTAATAATAATAATAGTTGGAAGATAATATGCTTCACAAGGATTCTGAAAAAGGATATGTGTTACCTGCTTTTTCCCTTGTGTGAGAACTAGAATAAACTCGGGGAGGAATGTCTTTGCTGGTATATTCAAAGGGGAAAATGTCTCTCCCATGACAGGAGAGAGGGTGGTTGCTTGCAGTGGTTCTGTTTGCTCTGCTTGGACTGCATAATTGTTTGGGATATGGCTTGGGGAGGAACAGTATCATGTATGTAGTCCTGTTCTGGTCTATTGCCTTTTAAAAGCATTTTTAAAGTGTTGGATCATTACCGAGAATCTGTAAGGGATTTGAATGTAGTATTTCCTCCATTGTTACAATATTTGTTTCAAAACTAGATAGGAATAGGGTGACTAAACTGTACCCTAAATGGGATGAGTCCATAATTCAGAGTCTTCATTAGTTCATTGGGCTGTGTAATACAGCACAAGTTTTTTGTGCCATTTCCAAGGTAAGAGACAGTCCTGGATTTGGATGCCAAAATCGAAGTTTTGAAATACAGGTTTCAGGAGATGAAGGGATAAAAATTTGAAATTGGTCTTGTCTCCAAAAATCTGCAATATGGTTACTATAGCTATTACTCAACTAATCTGGTATGTCCTCCTTATAGTTTCTTTATTGGCTTCTAACCAAGGCTCTTGGTGACGACAGAACAAAAAAGACTCGTGTCATTTATTTCTGATATTTCTCCAGACCGACAGGAATTTTTCTAGGGCAGTAGCTATTTGTTACTTAATATTACTTTCAAAGACTCTAGTTATTAGAAATTGTGCTGGGTGATTTCCTCTGCGGGTTGGGAATAAATTCCATCTTTCAGCACTTTTCTGCCCCTATACCTTTAGCGGTGAGGCCTGAGGAAGCAGGCCTGGGCCCCATTGGCTTGCCGAGGGGTGGTGTCTGTAGGTCTCTGCTGAGTCATGTCAAAAGCAGGTGGGTAATTAGGGAGGAGGTGTTCTGTCATCAGGCCACACTGGATGCTTCATTCACAGGGAGGCTGTTGGAAAGAGCTGAGGATCATCAGACAACCCTACTTCTGGTCACACCTCTCCCCCTCAGTGGTTACTGTGTGACCTGGATTGGATCAGGCCATCTGCCTTGTTCACTCAAGACTTTGCATCTGTCTTACCTGAGTCTTTCTCTTGGATCACTCTCCTTTGATCATCCTCAGTAATTTCAGTATCCTCAAGGATGTTCTATCACCTCCTCTCTGCCCTAGCTACCCCCTCCCGTGCCCATACCTTGAGCCTTTGCAGCAGCCCCATGGTCCACCCCGGATCTCTGATGGTAACCTTTCTGTTCCAGCTCTCTCAATCTTGCATTCCCACTGTGCTGGCATTTCCAAATCCTTGTTTTCTTGGGTTACTTGACCCTCTTTTTTTCTCCCTGCTGCCAGCCCCTACTGCCTGCGACCCTGGTCTTTTCTAGTACTCTCTTGAAATGTTATAGTTGAACAGATGAGGGAAGGAAGTATTATTTATGGGCTTTTGCTAGAACTTTAAAAGAACTTACGTGGTAAGCACAGGAAAGCCTTTTGTTACAGGAGATTAGAGGTTTCTAATCTTCTGACAGATGTCTGTCAGTAAGTCCTGATGTTAGGTGCCATGAAGTTTTTCAACACTATCCATCACGACTTGGCTTTTTGGTGGTGTAGTCATTCATGACCATGTTGATGTGAGCCTGTATTTGAGGTACTAGCCCAGGGAAAGTCTATTTCAGTGCAGCTGGTGTGGAGAAGACCAGCCTTGATATAATACTGTGTTTTGTTTAAGATTTATATCCAAGCACTTCTTAATCTCTCATTCAAGCTTAAGGTTTTCCTCTTGTTGATGCATTTAAAATCCTGATTGATTGGTGAGGCAATATTATACCAGGGTGCAGTACTTGGTCTGTAGCAGTCGTTCTCAACAGCACTTGCATGCAGTCACTTAAGGAGCTTTAAGAAAAGTGCTAATGCCAGGGTGCCAACCCAGCCCAGTTAAATCCAAATTGGGGGTCAGAGTCCAGGAACAGGTATTAAAAGAGAAGAAGAAAAATAGTTTTAATTTAAAATAAAGCCTACCCAACCACCTTGGGTGATTATTAGGAGTAAGGATTGAGAGCCACTAGTAGACGCCCTGATAATGTAACACTTGGGAGAGCTGCTGGCTTTAGGGTGACGAATAGTGCCTAGGACAGGACTTCGGAACTCTTAACACGTACACAGATCGTCTGGGAATTGTGTTAAGCTGCAGATCCCAGTTCTTGAGGGTGGGGTGGGGCACAAGAGTCTGCATTTCTGAGGAGCTCCCAGGTGATGCTGATGCTGCTGGCCCCGCTGCTGCGTGAGCCACATGAGTCAACGGGGCCTCTGTCTAATAGTCTAGTACACGGCTACATGTGCGTTGAAGACGGAGGGCAGTGGAACCTAATCACATTGTAAGATACCAAGTAAAAAGTATTTCTGTAAAGCAGAGTCGCTTTGTTTTTTTAGTATTTATTTATTTAAATGCCAGCATACAGTGGAATAGTGGTTTCGAGTGTAAAATATAGTGATTTAACACTTCCGTACAACACCTAGTGCTTATCACAAAGGCACTCCTTGATCCCCATCACCTATTTCACCCATCCACCCCCAGCCCCCTGCCCTGGTGCCCATCAGTTTGTTCTCTGTAGTTGAGAGTCTGTTTCTTGGTTTGCTTCTCTCTGTAAAGCAGAGTCACTTTTAAATTTAAGTTTTAGATATATGTGGATTTTCACCTATAGAGTTAGCTCTCATTGAGGCACACCTGTACCTTCCCTGAATAAATTGTTGCTATGAAACCTTACTGTATTAGTTAAAACGGTCCTTAAAGCCAAGGGCAGGAGGCCTTTGATCAGATTTGTTTGAAAATACAACCTCTTTTGGCTCCTCTTTGCAGTTGGAAGGAATATCACTTTGTTTTTATTCCCCTGACCCCCGTAGCAACATTGGCCTGAATTTATATTTGGCATTGCCAAGGTAAAGGTGCTGCTGGAGGTCAAATACCTGAAGAATCCTAGACATCATGGCAGTATTGAATGTTAACGTAGTAATCCTCTGTGGGTGCTCTGGATAAGGTGCTGATATTGATCTTGTCTTTGCATCTAGATTTAAAGAACCTTGGGCATTGACCACATCTAGCTTGGGCAACATCCTACTTCTCGAGTTAAAGCCGAACTTACTAATTTCTACAACCCCTGACTGTTGTAAAGATAGAAATGAAACCACAACCTTATGAAGTATCTGTGTGCCAGACACAGTGCTGGCCACTTAGGATAGTATTTCACTTATCCCCAAAACAGTCCTGTGAAGTAGGCATTATCATCACCTTTTTAGCAGTGAGGGAACCAACACTCGGAAGGATTTGTTAACAAAGGTCCAAGGTGGCACAAATGGGATTTAAACTCAGGTCCCTCTGACTCCAGAGTCGTTGTCCTTTCCCCTGTACCATAATGTTAATTAACTTTTTTGCAAATAAATAAATATCTACATTTAAATGATTTTAGTTATGCCTTAGAAGTTTTCTTTGAGATTTTGTCAAAGGCATAAGTAGTTAATACTTTATCATAACTTTGTGGGAAACTGGTTGACTTTTATTCTCATTTTGCTGAAAATAGTGGTTCAACTTTCAAAACGTCACTACCTTGCCTTCAGGCAGGACTGAACTCTGATGGGTTCAGAAGCATATTACAAATGCCTGGGCCAGCTATGGGAACAATTTTATTTTGCTGTTGGAACTGAATTAAGAAAGACCTAGCTTGAGTTTCTGGAGCATAGATGCTGTGTTATGTGTGCATTTCCTGGTCTCTCATATGAATTGAAGACTCTGAATACGTTTATATCCAAGAAATAGCGGCAGCCCTTGATTAATAACAGATTTTTTTGGCCTTTTTTTGCTTTAAAACTTTTTAAGATTTTATTTATTTGACAGAGAGAGCACAAACAGAGGGAGAAGCGGGCTCCCCATAGAGCAAGGAGCCCGATGCAGGGCTCCATCCCAGGACCCTGGGACCACAACCTGAGCAAAAGTCGGACGCTTAACTGACTGAGCCACCCAGGTGCCCCTAAAACTTTTTATTTTGAAGTAATTACAGATGAAAAGGAAGTTGCAAAGATAGTTCAGAGGGGTTCCTTGGACCCTTCACCCAGTTATCCCAGTGGTTACGTCTTACATAACTGTCGCACAGTATGAAAACCAGGAAATTGACATTGGTACAATCCAGGTGTGTAGTTCTGTGCCACTTTATGACATTTGTGGATCCTGTAACCACTGTCTCAGTTAATTACAGAACTGTTCCCTCACCACACGGATCTCCCTCATACTATCCCCAGTTATAGTCACCCCCCACCGCACCATCCCTAACCTCAGCAGCCGCTGCTGTCAACAGAATTGTCTAATTCAAAATTGAATATTATATGTATGAACCCCTTGATCTCTCACAGTTACACACTGAGTCAGCTCACATCAGTAATCAATACTGAGGTTTTAAGGGCTGATCATAGTTTCCATGATCTACCTTGGGCACTTAATGCCTGCTAGATTTTATGTCTTTTATAGATCTTTAGAAAAATGCCTTGTAGAAATCATATTGTTTGATGTCTTTAAAGTCCAAAGGTATCGATTAAATCATTTACTTTAGTAATTTCAGAAGTATATGAAACTGTAAAGTGATATATCTGTAAAAAGTGATATAATTATTTTGTGTCAGTATAGGAGAGCTCCTTGGGCAGTATGTCAGGGTACACTCATAGTGAGTTGGTAAACTCCTAAATTGCATGCAGAATTAGTGGCATATGTACATGTAGGTAGACATAAAAGTCGAACACTTTCATCAGATTTTCCAGGGAGTTCTTGATCCGAAAAGAATCATTAAAATCCAGGACTGTGCAATAAATAAATAAATGAGTGAATGAATGAATAAAAATAAGGGGTGCCTGGGTGGCTTAGTCGTTAAACGTCTGCCTTCGGCTCAGGTCATGATCCCAGGGTCCTGGGATTGAGCCCCGCATCGGGCTCCCTGCTCAGCGGGGAGGCTGCTTCTCCCCTTCCCACTCCCCCTGCTTGTGTCCCTCTCTAGCTGTCTCTCTCTCTCTGTGAAATAAATAAATAAAATCTTTAAAAAAATAATAAAAATAAAAATTAAAAAAATCACTTAAAATGAAAATTTTCTTTGTGAGGGTAGTAGGAGTGAGCCTTGTATTGTGTAGAAGAACAGAGCGTTCCTGTCTCCAGGAACTATACTCTCACTTTCTTGGTGCTCAGTATTTTCTCCAGCCACAGAGACTATCTAGAAGCACCGGTTCCCTATCTGAATCTGGCTGTTCAGAACTACTCACTTACATAGTGAAAGATCATCACAAACTACCAATTACTCAGAAAACTTTTAATAAACAGCTCTGTGTGGGAATGGTTGGTTGTGCATTTTTAATTTCCAAGTCTTTCATTTCCTTTCCCCATAATCTTTGTACTAGAAAGACAATAACTCAGGATTGGAGTGCACCTAAATTGGAGATGTATGCACTTTCTGTGGAGACAAAGAAATGATCGAATATATTGAACTGAAATTACCAGGGCCCCTTGAGACCTGCAGCAGGTACTTGTGCTGGCCAGTGCCTACCAGGAGTTATAGATACGAGTGCGTGCGTGTGTGTGTGTGTGTGTGTGTGTGTATCTTTTCTTACTTGGTGTATGCGTTGGAGTTAGAGACACTGAAAAACAAATCCCATTAGTTCCTATCTTGTTGAACTTCCTGATACTCCCTTTTTTTTTTTTTTTGCTTCTCTCATTTTTTCCCCTCCCCCCACCTTCCCAGTTTCCTTCCTCTATCCAGCTTGTTTCCTGATTCAGCCTTATCACTAGAGAAAATACTCCTAAACCATATCAAGGATTGAGACTGTTACCAGCATTCCTACTTCATTTCTCTAAACAGCAGTTTTCTGGCATAGGCTCTTGGCAAAATAATTGTCAATTTCTTCACCTCTTGGGGCGCCTGGGTGGCTCAGTCGTTAAGCGTCTGCCTTTGGCTCAGGTCGTGATCCCGGGGTCCTGGGATCGAGCCCCGCATCGGGCTCCCTGCTCCGCGGGAAGCCTGCTTCTCCCTCTCCCACTCCCCCTGCCTGTGTTCCCTCTCTCGCTGTATCTCTCTCTGTCAAATAAATAAATAAAATCTTAAAAAAAAAAAATTTCTTTACCTCTATAACCTGATTGAATTAGAAACCTTGTATTTCTTGTATGCTCCCAGGATACCCCAGTTAATGATTACTTTGCTTGAATAATCTGATGGCTTTTGCTTTTGAACCAAAGCATGACTTATGTCCCTTTTTGTCAGTTAATATGAATCCCCTTTCTTTCCCATTTCTGACTGATTGTCAAATCTGAAAACTCACTTCCAAGCAGACCCTTCCTTCTCTTTTGGCTCTCTTTTGAGTTCATGGGGTATTTTTGACCATTGTTTTAGCTCTATAAACTGCCCTCCTTACCTCGTAAGGGAAGATCATTGGGAAGAGAAGAGTCCTTTTTTTTTTTTAATTTTTGCTTGAAATGTCCTTGAATCAAAAACCATTCTTCCTTAGTTCTAAATGTTCCTGTTAATAACCTATATTCATGAATTAGGTTGAGTTTTGTAAATGGTTTACTGGATGTGAACTCTTAAATTTAAATCTCTCCCCCTTTCTGCAGCCTCTATCACTCTGCCCCCATCTCCTCACCCCAGTTCTGGGCATCAGGATTCAAAAGCTGGGCAGCTTTCCCAACCTAGTATTTTCTAAAGCAGTCTTCTAATGAAGAACCTTTTAGTTAGAGATAAATTTAAACTGAGCCCACAAACAGGTCAAATAAGATATTTAAGGTCTAAAGTTTATTTTTTTGCCAGCATTGACGACTTCAGTAATTTTCGTCATCATTTTGACCATCGATAACAGAATCAAGATTCAAAATAATCTCTCTAAACTGGAAAACACTTTATTTAACCAAAACTAAATAGGTGAAATTTTATGAAGATATGTAAAGTCTCATTTAATCCTGGAAAGATCTCATTTGGTAGCAGTCAGATGAGAATTAACTTAGAATTAACTTTGTAACCTGACCTCGGTTTTACATAAGCCAGAGTATGTAAGTATGGCAGCTATCCCACATATAGGCTTGGGCTATATCAGAACGGTTGTGCCTGCATGCTAAAAGCAACAAGCTTTTTGCTCATTTTCTGCATTGGTGACTGTATTTGAACTATTCTTTGAGGCCTGGGACCTCAAAGTATCTGGAAAGCAGGTTATGCATAGGAACTAGCAAATCAGCAATTAAGAAACCCTGCCTTGCCTAAAGAGAAATCCTGACTTTGAATGTCCAGACGGTTTTACTGATCTTCTAAAAAAGGAACAGATTTGTTTGTTAATGCTTCATAAGAAAGAACTAGTACTGATGGATGAAATATATAGAAAGGTTTCTACTCAGAGAAAGGAAGCAGCATTGGCTGGCCAGCTATAGGACGTACCTTGCGGTGTGTTTCTGTGAGAAATTCTTGTGATGGGTAAGAGTAAGAGTCTGAACTAAACACATATGAGTACTTCCAAGTCTAAGGTTCCCTGATTCTGAAGTAAAGAGAGTACATGAAATACTCACATTTGAAATGGTACTTGAAGTTTTACATTTTCTTGGACTACAAAGGAAAGAACATTACTTGGGTTCCTCTTCTTGATTCTGCTGTACTTGGACAATTTTGGCTTTATCTACTTATGTTCCACTTCCAGGGGATGAATGTGAAAAGTCTTTGGTGTGTTGAAGTAATAAATTGAATAATATTGAGGTAAAATAGCAAGTTGTCTTAGCGATTTAAGACTTAAAAGGAGTTATTAGGAATGTTGAGTGTCAAGGTAAAATTAGCTGTCTTGGATGTCCCCTCTTTATCTGTTAACTCTGTTTTCTTATCTGTAAACTGAGAGTGTTGAATTATATGTCCTTTACTAGATTCTGTTTTCCAGAGATTCTCCTCAGTGATATTTCCCATGGCATATACTCTTCCAAACTGACCTTTGCAACTTTCTCATTAGGAAGTGGAGCCCAGTTCCTTCCGTCTGGGCAGGCTTGTGACTTGCTTCTAGTGATAGAGTGTAGCAGGGGGGATGCTGTGTGACTTCGGAGACCTTGCTGGCCAAATTACTTGCTCTTGAAGACTTCAGCCTTCACTTAAGCAGTCTAGTTGCCTTGAGCCCCTAAGCTGTAAGAAGGCCCCAAACCGAAACTAGCCCACTTGGAGAGCATGGCACAGAGAATTATGCAGGTGCCTCAAGACTGAAGAGAAAGAGGTCCTGGCCAACCCATTGCTATGCCAGCTCTAATCACTTTTTGATCACAGCCACATTAGAGAGACCTGGGGCCAGAGCCGCCCAAACTCTTCCTTGAATTGCTGACCCACAGAAATTGTGATAATGAAAGGCTTGTTGTTTTAGGCTGCTAAGTTTTGTGGTGGTTTGTTACCTAGATAACCTGAAATGGCTCTCTAAGGAGCTGTCATTCTGTGGTTCTGTGATTGTGCACTTATGGTGAACCTGGTAGATCTGTCTTAACCAGTTGGAATGAGGAAATGATGTCATCTAATGAATTGTTCTTTTTCTCTAGCTTCTTCTAAAGGGAGGCTCATTCAGTGGAGTATGGTGTTGAGAGCAGGCACTTTAAGAATTTGATAAGCCAGCTTTTGAGCCCATGAGGAGTGTGAAGACTGATTTGGGGCAAGTTATTTAACCTCTCGGAGCCTTAGCTTCTTCAGTCATAAAATGGGGATGATAAATTATCTAGCAAGAATTAAATAAGCCTTGTAAAGTTATTAGCAAGTCTCTAGCATGCAGTAAGTGCCCAACATAACTTAGTTGCTGCTGCTAAGATCACTGTCATCATTATAATTGTTCACACACTCAAATTTAAGCTGGTGAATAATAAACCTAACGTAGAAATGAGAAAATTTTAATCCATGTGTGCATAGTCACATGCTGAGCAATATTTATTAATATAAATGTACTGACTAAACTTACTCATTGCCAATAATTTCTTTCTTTTCCTTCCTTCCTTCCTTTCTTTTTTTTCTTTTCTTTTCTTTTCTCTTTCTTTCTTTCTTTTCTTTCTTTCTTTCTTTCTTTAAATTTCTTCCTTCCTTCCTTTTCTTTTCTTCTTTCTTTCTTTTCTTTTTTCTTTCTTTCTCTTTTTCTTTCTTTCTTTCTTTCTTTCTTTCTTTCTTTCTTTCTTTCTTTCTTTCTTTCTTTCTTTCCTTTCTTTCCTTTCTTTCCTTTCTTTCCTTTCTTTCCTTTCTTTCCTTTCTTTCCTTTCTTTCTTTCTTTCTTTCTTTCTTTTTTTTTTTTTTAGAGAGAGAGTGTGCGGGGTGGCAGTGGGGCAGAGAGAGACTTCTAAGCAGGCTTCACACGCAGTGCAGAGCCCAATGCAGGCCTCAGTCTCACAACCCTGAGATTATGACCTGAGCTGAAAACGAGTCAGCTGCTTAACTGAGTCACCCAGGCGCCCTAAGTCCTCGCTTTTACAGTCTTTCAGCAAAGAAGCTTTTTGTTGCCATTTTGCCATTATAGCAATTATAGTGAATTTCTTAGCATATCAATTTTTAAAAATTAGTATTTATTATAAGTATTAACTAAAGCAGTAATCTTCCTTTTAACGTGATGTCCTATACAGTTTGGGGTAGATGTATTGGCATTTGCTTAGTGTGTAAAGAATTCATTGCTTTAAAATAAATGAATGAAAACTGAGGTAAAACCTCTTTATCATCATCAACATGTATTGAGTATTTATGGAGATGATGGTACTGAATTTAATAAGTTTCAAAATGTATTTGATGCTATCCCTGTTCCCCAAAGATTTTCAGTGTTTTAGTACTGTTAGAATCTGTTTATGGAAAGATAATAGGATCTCAAGGACAAACAGACTCTTTGGATCATCTAATTTGTGCCCCTGTATTAAGCAGGACTATTTCTGTCATCACAGTGGAAATTAGTCTGATTCCATTAACAGTAGAAAGGGAAAACAGATTTCTAATGTGAGTTTCAGAGATTTAGATATAGAGAATGTTCCTCAAAGAGTTATATAAAGAACTGTATAAAGTACAGTTCAAATTACTTAGGTCATAGAAAACTTAATGCTTGGAGATATTTACAAGTGGAATTAAATGCCATCTAAGAAAATTGAGGGACAGTCCATTTAGGAAGCACCAGGAGACCATTACCCTACCCTTTACTTTCACTGAAGTTCATCCGAGCAACATAACATCCTTGGAGATATGAAAGGACAAAATAGTAAACAGTTTACCAAGGATATGGAATTTGAACCAAGATGATTCTTTGTACCTAGTACAATCTTTACTTCTATTAATACTTTTGAAGCCAAACACAAAAGATATCCTGTTACAGGTTATGTACAGTTCTGGTTTCTTCTCTTTCACAGTAAACATAGTTTGTTGGCACTTACTTAATAATGGAAAAGCTGGAGAAACTTCAAAGGTTATAAAAATTTACCCAGTGTGTCCTGATTATACTCTGATTGCTGAAGCTGCAAAGACAGTAGGACTTGACCCCCTTAATGGAATTCATGGTCCTCTGCTAGAGGAGATAGATGTAGAAATATCTTGAATATAAGGTAACAAATTCTTCAGGAGAGTATAAAAGAGTCTTTTCTACAGTGTATTTTTCCTATAGCAGCTTGAGTGATCTTTGAAAATGTAACTGAGATCATGGCACTACTTTGTCCAAAACCCTGCCAAGTATAAAAGGCAAATCTTTACAATGGCCTGGACTTCTATATGTCGTACTCCCCCCACCCCCGCCCTATCTCTCTCTCTCTCTCTCATATACACATAGACACACACATTCACTACTGCCCTACCCCATCTTCTGGGTTTTTGGTACCCACTCTGTCCTCATCACACTGGCTTCCTTGCTCTTCCTCTAGTAGTATTTCAGGAATGCTCCCACCCCAAGTTTAAGCACTTGGTGGCTCCTCTGTGTGGAACGGCTTACCCCTGCCTCTCTCACACTTTTGTACAAATGTCACCCTATTTATAATTGAAAACACAAACAATAACAACAAAAAACCTTGACACTCTTATACCCTTTCCTTTGCTTTGTTCTTCTCCATAGCAGTTACTGCCATCTGATACACTAAATTGCTTACTGTCTTTCCTGAGTGGATTGGAAGCCCCACGAGGGCAGGAATTTTTGTACTCTCTAGCATCTAGAACCATGCCTGGCATGGAGTAGGTTCTCAGTAAAGTTGTTGTTGGACTCCGTTATTGAAGTATGTTTTAAATATTGTGGAAACATAGACCAGAGAATCATTAATTTTTACCATGATGCCAGAAAAATCGACAGAGAACTGATGATTGATCTCGGCACAAAGGGCAGGAGTCTCTGAATGGACAAGGTGTAGAAAAGAAGATGATGATGTACATCTTCTTTTCTATGCCTTTTCTTTCAATCTGCCAGCTTATCCTGGGTCTCAAACTCAAGTCAGTGAAGTCCAGGCATCTGACTGTAAATGTGTCAGCAGTCTGACTTTAAGATGACAGGGAATCAGGAAAATTGATATCCTGCCTGAAAGAACCCAAGATGCATAAAATAATGATGATGTTGAAATTGGTGGTGGTGGTAGATCTTGTTCCAGCAAGTAAAACATGTTTGTGATCTCGTTTGACACAGACTGCTAGTTTGTAATCTTCTGCCTAGTTGGAGGTGAGAAAGCCAGGTAGTTTTATGTACGTAAGTGTGGGATTGAGTAGCAGAGAGTAGCTGCTTAGAACCACCTTCCTGAACGGGCTAGGCAGTATACTATACGTATTTGAGAAGTGCTTCCTGTCTCCTGGGTATGTGAATATTCACATCTCTCTTCTGTGGGAACTTGTATTCCTCTGATATTTGAACTTCTACTAAGATCTTTATCCTTTGGTGCCTGTCACCGGCATAGGGATGGATGAGAAACTTGGAGAACTTGAAGCACAGTGGGCAACTGCCTGACTGGAGTGAGATCCTCGTGTGAATAGTGCCTGAGATCAGGTTACTCTCGGCCTCTTCTCCCATCCAAGTACTAACCAGGCCCGACCCTGCTTAGCTTCAAGATCAGACGAGAGATCAGGCGCGGTCAGGGTGGTATGGCTGTAGACTCTCGGCCTCTTCTAATTCAGCGTGCCAGTGAAATCATTCCAAGTGAGTAAGAAACATTGCAGAGCTAGATTTTCTATTGAGCACAGCTTTTGATAAAAGGAAGAAGAGCTAGATATTGACTTTTTGGTGCCTGTTCTATCAGTGGTCTCTTAATCAACAGAGGATAAATTATTGCTCCTCAGACACAGGAAAGGATCCCCTTGGCTTGAAGGCATTTCTACCTTTCTTTTGTTTTTTTTCTCTTTATTGGTAGAGGTCTTTCCTCCAGCCATTTGCTCCTTGGGGGTTTTGTTAAGGACTGAAGGGAAACTGAAGGGAGCTCTTTTGATTTATCTTCTGTCCCTTCCTTTTGGTCACTCCACAGGGCTAAAATAGCCGAGTTGGCTTTAATATGTTGCCATTAGAGACCAAACATTAGCTGGAATAAACCATCATGCCTCACAATGAAAAATGTCCCCTGATTGGCTAATTAATCAGTCAAAGGGGAATGACATGGCTCTCGGCTTGAGGGACTCTGCCTGAGAGAAACAGGCTGTTGATAAATGGATTTCCAACAAATTCATATATCAAGGAAACTTAGTCATTTTTTAACTATACTTTGTGTGACTGCAATTTTTCCAACTTTTTCTTTTCTGCTGCTCGGGCTGCCTTTTTTATTGTTGATAGAGAAATATAGGATTTTAGATATGAGAAAATAAATGCCTTCCACTTATTCATGTCTGTTAGTCTGATTGGTTATGACTGTCTACGTTTATCGATAGGTGGAAATCTGCTTTTTCCAAAATAGTTCATGAAATTATATTTCCTTGGCTTCTTCAAAGTTAATAAGATCTCCAGATTCTGGTCCACACTGCCAGAGTTTGAATCCTAGCTCCATCAGTTGCTAGCAGTGAGCTCCTGGGCAATGACCCAACCTCTGTCTGTTTTAATTTCCTCGTCTTTAAAATGGGGTAAAAATAGTATTACCTAAAATAATTGGAGATTGGAGATTAAGTGAGGTCATCTGTAAAGCATCTGAAATAGTCCCTGGCACATAGTGATAATGAGTACTCTCTGAATGTTATTTTTTAATCAGTGATAGATGCATATTGATTTTATTTATTTTTTATTTTTTTAAAGATTTATTTATTTATTTGACAGAGAGTGAGAGCGGGAACACAAGCAGGGAGAGTGGGAGAGGGAGAAGCAGGCTTCCCGCTGAGCAGGGAGCCTGATGCGGGCTCCTGGATCTCAGCCTAAGGCAGAAGCTTAAGGACTGAGCCACCCAGGTGCCCAGATACATACTGATTTTAAAAATTAAGCTGCCCTCATCAGCTTCTAATGAAAAGCAGCATTCTTCTGTCACATCCCACGCTGTTTCACCTCCCAAGTGCTCTGGTTCTTTTAAAATTATATGGTATTTATTTTCATATTTTAAAATATCTTACATTGACATTCTTGATGTGTTAATTTTTTGACATCATCTGAACTTCTGTTTTGGTAGGTTAAGCTTTTTTACTACTCAAAATACTGACGTAATTATTCGTTAATTTGGTATTTGGTATCTATATTTTCATGACTGTAAATATTGTTCCTTGCTAAGCCAAATAGTGTACTATAATTTCTTTTGTAAGTGTACATTGCCTTTTATAATTTTGCATTGTTTTCTGGTGGGGAACAAAGGGTGCGTCTGTGTATTTTTTTCTGTACCCTCTAGTAGCCTTTTAATATACAACTTTCTGCCGTGTTGAGCACATGGGCAAATCAGCGCAGTTTTTTCCCTAGGGATTGCCTTCCTAGGACCGCCTTCTTCCTGCTTACTCTGACTGGCTGTTTGGTTTGCTCCACCACTGGCATCCCAGACTTTTCCCTGCACTCTGCTCCCATTACCTCTTCTGTTCCGTGTCTCCTCACTCATCTTTTGCCAGCTTTCTGAGAAGGGGTACACTTCTCAAAATCTCTATCCTAATACCACAGCAGATTGGGTGGGTTATAGCATTCTGGGCTGAAAACCATTTTCTTTGCAGGATTTTGAAGGTATGACTCTAGTCCCTTCTGATTTCTGTCCCTGCTGTTCTTATTTCAGTCCTTCACATACATCTGTTTTCTTTGTCTTGTCTTCAGGAGTTTTTAGGATCTTTTTATCCTTGGATGTCTAAATTCTCATGGAAGTATGATTGGTTGGGTATTTTTATTCACTAGGTACTTGATACATCTTCCAATGTGAAGATCCATGTCCTTCTACCAGTTCTGGAAAATTAACCTTTTATTCATTCTTTGGTAATTTTTTCCTCTGTTTTCTCTAGACGTCACTAGTTACACAGTGAGCATCTTGAATTATTCCTCCGATTTTTTTCATCTCTTCTATTTTTCTATATCTTTCTAATACTTTTGGAGAGATTTTCTTGATATTTTTTCTTTCAATCTTTCTATTAAAATTTTTGTTTTTCTTTTTTCTATTAAAATTTTAAGTTTTGCTCTCATATTTTTAATTTCCAAGAGCTATTTCTCATCATCTGATGGTTCCTTTATATTTATTTTTCAATAGCCTATTCTTGTTTCATGGATACAGAGTGCTCCCTTATCTCTGAGCGCAATATTTTATGAGAGCTCCAGGTTGTTTTTCTCTTCTTCCTCTGAGCTCCTTTTTCCTTTTGGTTTTGGTTTTGGTTTCTTTCATGTTGGAGACTTTCCCCGTAGTCTGATGTCCCTTTGCTGCCTGACTCTTACTTGAGTCAATCAGCAAACTGCCAATTGGAAGCTCTGTTTGCACAGGTACCACCACTTTCCTTCAGTGAGGCTCAGTTTCTCTAGAAAGGCACTGTTGCTTGGGGAACGTGGCCTGGGTTCTGGTGATGGATGGGGTGAGGAGCCGTTGCATACATATTCTGGCCGCTTTGCCAGTTGAGCGTCTCACTCTGCCCTCCAGCTGCAACTTAGTCCTACCTGGCAGAATTTCTCAAGCTCAATCTTTCCAGAGATTAAACCCTTTGTTTCCTTACACATTTTTCTTTTAGAGGGAAAAATAGCTCTTGTTCCCCATTCTGTAAGTGGATAGGGCCTACCACACGGGTATTCAGCAAATCGTTACTAAAGAAAAGGTCAGAAAGATTAAGATGAAACCCTTTCACAACAAAAGAAAAATTTGTTTGGAAATTTAACAACGCTTTTTTTCATCCATTAATTCCAAATGTAAACTATTTTATCTCAAAAGACTTGGGCCAGGGGTGGGGGTGGGGGTTGTTTTCAAATCCTGGCCCTAGCATTATTTGTGTTTTAAAACAACAAAAAAACCCCCTTATTTGCTACTCAAGATTTACTTCCCAGGATTGGCCTGGAAATAAACTAAATTTTACATTATCCTTGGTCTCTCATGTGGACTTTCTCCTCCACTTCCCTCTTTCTCCTCCTCCTCATGACTATCTCCTATTCCAGCCTGAGGAATATATGCCTGAGGAAGACCGAAGAAGCCCCCCTTTTGAAGTGAAGGAAGTGGCATATTTGTCTTCATTCCTCTTTCCCTCAGCTCTAGTGTTGGTTCTTACTATGGGTTAAGCACAGGTAATTTGCTGAGTATCTCAGTTATCTAAAGTATATCATGGAAATATCTAATTCCTAATTTATTGTGTAGAAATGTACGAGTGGGTTGCAGAAAGTACCCCGAGCCTCCAGAAATACATGTTGTTAACACCCTGACTTGGAAGCCTTTTGGGTGTGATTCCTGTAGCCAGTTAGCTGCATCTATTGTATGTTTTCTCCAAACACACATTGCAGAAAGCCATAGGTCAGACATCTTGCCCCTGGCTCCCATTTTCCTCTCCCACCGAAACAATGCAAGGTGTTCTGCCAGGAGAGACAGGCCTCATCTTGTGACAGGTTTGCCTTTCTTAGAAAGTATAATTGTACTATTGAGAAAGATTCATGGAAACTAGTTATGATGTTGAAGTGGAAGGAGTAATGAACTCAGGGACAGGAGAAGGTCTCCATTTTAGTCTTAGATCTTTTGGTAACTGCCCTTGTGACTTTGAGCCAAGCCTTAACCTTCTCTGGTCCTGAGTTTTAGATTGAAGCACTGGTGGGATCACTTCATGTGAGAATGATGATGAGTAGATTAAAAATACCCAGAGTTGTAGGGGAAAAAAGTAAAAGCGCCAATACTTTTTCCATCATTGGATGGTGTATTTACCCAGCATAGTTGGATAATGAACTTGAGTATGATCTTTGATTTCTTTCTCTCTTTAGCCTTCATGTCCAGTCACATCATCACCAACTCTTGTTGATTTCGTATTTTTAATACCTATGGCATTCATCCTGCTTTTCCATTTTTACCAAAATCATGGTCATTATTACTGCATTTGTTACTACCATTGAATTACTTTCCTCACTGGTCTGCCTGGCCCTAGTTTTTCCTATTTTCAGGGCATCTTCTTATCTATTTTCATGAACTCCCTCTTGTGTAACATCACTGTCCTGCTCAAATCGTCCCTGTATCTAACAAATGTACTGTCCCTTAGCCTCATGTACTAGGCCCTCTACCAACTGGCCTGGTCTGTGTTCTAGGAGCTAATGCCCGCTGATCCAAAATGCAGATCACCAGGACTGTCTCAGTCAGCTCTAGACATCCTTCGTCCTCTCATATCTTTGTTTCCCCATACCATTGCTTCTGCTTTTGCTGCCCTTGCCTTGTCCACTCTGCCTGAGTCTTCCAGCGCAGCTCAAGTCTAGCCTCCCACCATTGAAGAAGGGAGAGAAGGACTGCACAGTTGTTCAGTCGAACAAGCATTGGTATTTTAAGTCCTGGTTCATTCATGTATTCAGATTGTTATTAAATGCTTCTGTGCTGGGCACTGGTGATGCAGCAGTGAGCAAAACAGACAGGAATTGCTGCCCTCAAGGGAGTAATATATTCATGAGAGGGTTTCCCATGATGGTTTTTCCCTTCATGAACTCTGCATTTGTCTGAGTTTGCTGTCACTGTATGCTCTTAGCTTGTTATCTCTTTTATTATCCTTTTAATAGCATTATGTCTTACTAGTCTACCTTGGACAGAGGCCATGACTCTTCGTCCCTTCATAGGCCCTAGTTCAGTGTCTTTAATAGTTGCTCACTAGGAAACTAGGTAACTGTGAGTTAGTTGGTATAATTCAGTGGATCGATAGATAGATCTTTTATAATATGGGAATCAAATGTATTGTTTTAATTGCAGGTTAATTTTCCTGCTCCTTAATATAAGGACTGTTAAGTTTCTGGTTACTAATAACAACCTTACACATTATCCATTTTATTAAGAGTTACTTAAAATTTACATCCATGGTAATCAATGAAAATCTATTTCAACACCAAAAAATATTTTCCAGTGCTAAAAAAGAACTTATTATCACTGATCAATTTTAGTAATGCTAAAAGTAGAACAATCAGACCTTGTGTATACCCGACATATGCAGTATGAATCTAGAAAGTATTCTTGACTATAAAGTTGAACCTAAATATATTCAAGTCTCTAGAAGTAACTCTCTCAAAAAATACAGTGTTTGGTCGTACAAGCTTAATGACCTAAGGAAACAAATAAAAATCCATAATGTAGAAGATTGTTTAAGACAACTGGCCCAATTTCTGCAGTAAGTCAGTAGCATGAAAAAACAAATGGGATTGTCAGGCAGAAAGAGACTGTAGATAGAGAGACTCTAAGAGACAGAAGTCACTAGACATAATAGGTAGGCCTGGTGTGGGACCTGATTTGAACCTTAAGAAGATACACGTGAGACAGTTGAGGAATCTGATTATGGATTGTGTATTAGATGATGCCAAGGGATTATTGTCAGTTTTGGTAGGTATGCTAATGGTACTGTGATTGTGTAAGAAAATTTCCTTACTTTTTAGAGATCCAGAAAGAAGTAGGAGTGAAATGACTCATTATCTGGAATTTGCTTAGAAATACATACACAAAGACCAAAAGAATGATGTAACAATGTGGCAAAACCTTGTTAATTGTTGATAATAATATTGGGGGCTCACTGATTGTGTATATAATTTAAAGTTTTCATAATCTAAAATTTGGTAAAGAATCTCCTCATTATAATATTCTTTAACATTTAGCTCTGCTCAAAGAATGGTATAATTATTTTGTGTAGTAGGTTCACAATGTCAGGGTCATCCTTCAAGTGCAAAGTTGTTACTGCCCAGTTTATTTTTATCCTAATATGTCCTAGTTTACTCCTTCCTCAAATCCTTTCAATAAGTCTTCTTGTCATCTATATTAATATTAATAGAAATCAGGGATGGGAGCCAGCAGAGAGACAGAATAAAGGTGGCTGAAAGATAATGGCTAGTTTGAGTCTTTCACAGAATGTAAGTTCCTTGTTCTTTGAGCACCTCATCTTCCCACACCTACAGGTCTGCCATATTCCTTACTTATGTATGGCTCATCATCCCAATTGCATGGGACAGAGAATGAGGTGTGGAGACAGTAGAGTACCTGTTCCTCCTGGGTCCACTATTATCTGGCTACTCGTGAGTGCTTGGGGAATCTAGATCTGGAGGGAAGATTTAGGAATAAAGGGTCACTAATAGGTTTGCATCATCATCTGGGTTCTGGCAGAGACAGCAGTCCCAGAATGGGATCAGGTTCAAAAAGTGGTTGTTTTTTGGGATGAAGGAATGGAGTGCCAAGCTATTCCAGATCTGGAATATCCAAATTTAATCAGTTTTCCATGGTTGAAAGTTGTTTTCATAGAGTAAAGTTTACCCTTGTGTGTGGAACGAGGAGTTGTGTGTGTGTGTGTGTGTGTGTGTGTGTGTGTAATGAGTTCTGTTCTGAGGGAACTGTCTTTAGTGAATGAGTAACTCACTGTATGTAAGTCACAGAGGTTTGTCTCATTAGCCTGTTGTCAACTCCATAAGCTTATTCCTGAAGTTATTCTGTATGTTCTGGAGAAGCGAGTGCTCAGAGCTGTATGTTACGGGATTTATGACTTGTTCCAAGGAGTTCCTTGATTACTCTAAATCTTGTTCCTCCCCTCCTCTGTCTCTCAAGCTGCCTGTTTATTTGTTCATTTCTTGGAAGTCTTTGGGCTCTTTTCTTTATCTTCGCTGTACATTTTTCAGTTTATTGGTAGGACACAGTTGTGACTCATAAGGCATGTAGAATGTCTTTTACTTCCCTTGCACATTGGAGGAACAGTACTATAAATTGGCCACATTTCAGTGGCTCTTGTACATGATATGATGTTTTCTTTACCACTTTCAGTCTATGACCATCAGAGTCTCCCTTGGGACTATGATGATATCTGTGCTCAGTGATAGATGTACCTTTAGCTTTTAGGCAAACTTAATGGTCTAGCAATTGGGATTCTTGAGATACTGATTATAAGCGCAAAGCATCCCGAAGGGGAGGTTACAATGATAACAGAAGTTCTATTTCATTAGAAGTGGTTTAGCATAGTTAAGTGAGTATTGGTTGTTTTAAAACCACAGTATTTTGGTGAAAGGCCCAGTTCTGTCACTTCACCCTCAGTGTGACTTTGGGCAAGTGGGAAAATTTAGAACTGAAAGAGACCATCTGGTTCTCCTTTTGACTTTAAGAAAAGGAAACTGAGGTCCATAGAGTTTGAGCTTGACCAGCAAAGGGCTGGGCTGAGAGAATTCCAGTGTTAACTTCTGGATAAAGGCATCATACCACTTATCTGGACACTCACCTGCTCTGGGCTTCTGCTTCTTCATCTGGAAATGATGGGTAAAATAACGGGTGTGAAAGCACTGTGAGACTCATTAAGTCATAAAGTGGATGTAAAGAGTTCAATTATCTTTGAAATGGTAGGAAGTAAGTACAATCAAATACCTGGGGTCAGGCTCATTTTCCCCTACTTTACTACATGAGAGATAGAGTTTAAGGGGCAGTTCTGCAAGCTACCAATGGAAGCCCATTCTGTTCCTTTATTTCCTTCCACCTTCCTTCACTCTCTGCAGGATGAGGCATGATTCATCTGTGGATTCTCTTACACATTGTTATGTTCTAGGATTCCCTTTTTTAGTAGCGGTACATACATGACATGTATTCACATCTATGTTGCTCAGCTTGATACAATAAAATGTAGAGTTGAAGAGACCTATGCCAAGGATCCAGCAAGGAGGTGACTGTCTTATACAAATTTAGGGATTGCCTGTGCAGAAAGGAGAGTTGGGCCAGATTTGTTGTCCACTTAACTCAGATATGTGGGTCCTGCTACGCCAGCACTTTGGTCAGGAGCTGTGGTTGGAGGCTGTGGGAAAGCACAGAGTAAAGAGTAGTGTCCTTTTCTTTTAAGACTAGTGTCACACTAAGAATTTGTACTTTTTTCTCAACCAGGTCATGCAAATAAACTCCACTTTATTGTTTTAGTTAACCATGACCAAGAGAAACCCAGTTTACTCAGAACAGCACTCTCAATAAAAGAATCACTAAATAATTATCATTGACATTGGGTAAAGCCCTGTAGTAACATCTGATTGCATCAGTGCAATTGAGCAACAGGGTCACTCTTAAATTGGACAGGTGCGTTTATACATATGCAGTGTTAAAGCTTTCGTTAAACCCTAAGACCCATACCATGTTCTGTATATCAGACTCTTACTAGGAAATGTTCCTGCATCTAGGGTCTCACTTTGTGTAAGTGATGACAGTGTAGATAGAAAAATGTAATTTAAACCCAAACTAAGAAGGACGAAAATCTTAACAGAAGTAACAAATGCAAAAACAGTGTGGGATAGTGGGAAGAGTACAGGCTCTGTGCATACTTGGGTCTCAGTCTTGACTAGGCTCTTGTGACTCATGCGGCCTTAGGCAGGAATTTAATCTCTCTGAGCCTCAGGAGGCAGCTAGTGACAAATAGCCCAACAAGGACTAACCTTGACCCTGATTCACAATAAGTTCCCTATTCAGCTTCATCAGAAGTCACCCTAACTTGGAAAAAACCTACTTTGCCCAGTAAAATTCCTAAGATCCATGTTCAAATCCATAGTCCTTAAATATTGTTCTCTGATCTTCTGCCAGCTGACTCTTATCTCATGGCCCATGGCTGCTTGCTCAGATGCCATGCACCCTCACTCAGACGCCTGCAGATGGCATGTTTTTTGTCCACTGCACCCCAGCCAAGAGGGGGCGAGTGGGATTAGCTCAGGTGTTGTTGCCCACCCGGCTTTGGCCTGAGCGGCTGGGTCATTCCCTGCATGCTTGCTCCAGGTTAGGCTCGTCACCTGTGCATTTCAGACCTTATCAAACATGGGCTTTCATGAGCCAGACAGATCTGGTTGGGAAAAGAACTGGAATCTTTTTTGGCAGCTATTGAAGGCAGAATAAGGTGAATGAGCCAGAGCCAGGCTGGAGAAAAATGAAACAGGAGCAGACATGTGTGTTCATCATCTCCTGTCAGGCCTCTGGGGCCTGAAGGGGACTGTTTATCTTGTAATGTAAAAGCAGCAACATCAAAACACTTCAAGGAATGAACATAACTTTTTTTTTTTTAAAGATTTTATTTATCCATTAGAGAGCACGAGCAGAGGGGCAGAGGGAGAAGGAGAAGCAAACTCCCCACTGAACGGGGAGCCCGACATGGGACTTGATCCCAGGACCCGGAGATCATGACCTGAGCCGAAGGCAGATGCTTAACCTACTGAGCCACCTGGGTGCCCCTGAACATGTACATAGGAAGGGTCTTCATCTCTAATTTCTTTTTCGTAAAAGCGTGTGTACAGACTCACTTTCTTACAATTCATGTGATGGAAGGGACAATTTTTCTTACAGAGAGCAGAAAATGATTTACAGGCAAAATATGTAACTAAAACATCATAAATAATCCCTAACCATGTAGCTGAGAAGAGGGGAAGGTATTTTCCCTATTAATGTAAGCAGATATCCTTTTCTCTGACCACTGGTAACTGAAGATTTGGGTGGTGATTGCTGTTCTGATATGAAATACAGTAGTCCCCCTTTATTGGTGGCTTTGCTTTCCATGACTTCAGTTACCTGCAGTCAACTGCGGTTCCAGAGGAGATGATCCTCCTTCTGATGTATCTTCAGAATGCTATGTCACAATGCTTTTGTCACACATCCTCTGCCCTTCATCTTATCACATAGGCATTTTGGCATCTCACATCCTCACAAGAAGGGTTAGTACAGTACAGTAAGATATTTTGAGAGAAAAAGAGAGACCACATTACATAACTTTTATTGCGGTATATTATTATAATTGTTATATTTTATTCCTAAATTAAAACTTTATCCTGAGTATATGAAAAAACATATATGCAGGGTTCAGTACTCTGCAGTTTCAGGCATCCACTGGGGGGGAGGTCCTTGGAAGTTTACTACTGTAATTGCTTTTTATACACAATTTGGGGAAACGAGTATTTTCTGAAAAGCTGACACTAGAAGGAGCTACTGAACAGTAATTTATACACTGCCTCCAGTTCTTAAGTTGTCAGGCAGAAGAATTACCTGTTGAGCTTGTCAAAAATGCGTATTATAGGCTCTGGCTGGACTCTAGAAATAGGCATTTTCAACGAGCGCCAGGTGACTGTGATGTGCAGTTTCAAAAGCATTGACTAGGCCTTTAGACTCAAAAGAATTTACTTCTAAGAAGTTAGAAAGGGTGGCTTTCCCTTTTTGAAAGAGTTATAAAAAGCAATTGATGGGGGTGTGGAGGGATTTTAGTTTTAACCAGCTCACTGCCAAAGGACTTTTTTCTAAATACCCACCGATACAGCTTTTGAATTTCCTGATTGGCTTTTGTTAATCAGGAGTCCTAGCTGCAAGCTTGATTGATAACAAGAAATTATATATTTTTCTCTTCTTTAATAATTTCCATTTTATATTTCCTTTACATATACCGAGTGAAAGTATGCCTTCATATTGACTTTTTAACCATGTGCTAATTAAAAACTGGTAAAAGTAGTATGTAGGCACAATAATTCATTCTGACTTGTTTCCAGTTTAAGGCATATGGATTTGGGAGGGCATGGAAGTCAACTTTAAGTGGTAACTTCTTGAGGCTGGGGATTATGCTTCTCTTCATATTTCAACAGTACATACACACACACAAACACACATTTTCGTGGGCACTTAACAAGCAATACCCAGGTCAGATGTACTCTAGGGGTAGTTCAGTTAAGTTTTCCAAAATTTTGGCTGACTGGTTTATTCAAAGAAAGCCTGGCTGTGTGCAGTGATCTCAGAAGCACATCTGTTGATAGGACAAATCCAGAATGGATTCTGTCTCACCTGATCTATTCTTCACTTCTAGTGTAGCTTTTATACCTGAAAAGTCAAGGTAAATACATTTTTCTTCTCCCTAAAATTAGCAGTTGTTGTTTTGACTTAATTCATCATTTAGAACTTTATACTTCATTGCATTATTAAGATGACTGACATTTCTCTGACATGGATATATTAATGTATATTTCTTCTCTCCATCAGAAACTGAAAGGACATTAATTGCTGTTTTACCATTTCCTGATGACTGAGTGACCAAATGTTTAAAGAAATTACTATGAAATTCTTTCTATGACTGTAATATATGATATTAGTTTGTTTAAATGCAAATTATTGGAAAATATCAAAAGATGGTTTGGGGAGCATTTTGTTATGATGATGAAACACTAGAAATAAAAGTGAATTTCAGGTGTCCCATTTCCTAGGTGTCTGTGCAGATTTTTTTCTAAATATCTGATTCAGATGTTCTCTTTTTATTGTGAATAATAGTTTATTAATACTCCCCAAACTGGAGTAACCTACATGATTTAGACCATGTTTACCTTCCGAAAGCTGTTTAACAGCTATATCTTTATAACCTCTATAACCATCTGTTCAGAACTTTAATGAAGATCAGTAGAGCACCACAGAAGGCTGCTTCAAGCTCTGCCTGGCAGGTTTGAGCTAAATGAAGGTCCATAGTGTTAAACTGGAGCTTTTTTATTAGACAGGAAGTGGTTCAGCAATAATCATCATTTTGGTGTAGAGAGTACAGTCTCAACATTGTTAACTATTAGACACTCCAACCCTAAGAGGTAGACAAGACAGGTTTTAATAAAAATACTAGGAAGATTCAGAGAGGTTAACTAACTTGTGTCACGACTCTGTTCAAAAACCATGTCTTTTTGACTGTAGCTCAGCAGCATTCTTGCTGTTTTGCTTTACTATGCTGCAGATTGATTAGGTGGGCCTCAGTGGGGTTAGGGAGACAGGGACTGGATCAGCTTCAGTTCAAGTTGTGGTACTGTTTCTTCTGATTGATTCTCTCAGCATTGTTGTGGGGCAAGGTTTTCTAAAGGTGTTCCATGGAACAAGAGATGGTATTAATAGATATTGGGGGGAAAAGAGGGGAGGGGGCTGATGGTTGTCATGTCATGTGTTCAGATACACTTGGGAAACACTAAATTGAACATATAATTATGTAACTATTTGTTTAAACTGCATCCTTTTAGAGCCTTTTATGTGGTAATGAATATGATACATCTCCAGAGCTTCCATTACGTATTGGACTGTGGACCCCTCTTTTGAAAAACTACCCGTTTATATCTCTTAGAACACGTTGAGCACCTGGGTGGCTCAGTTGGTTAAGCAACTGCCTTCGGCTCAGGTCATGATCCTGGAGTCCCAGGATCGAGTCCCGCATCGGGCTCCCTGCTCGGCAGGGAGTCTGCTTCTCCCTCTGACCATCTTCCCTCCCGTGCTCTCTATCTCTCATTCTCTCTCTCTCAAATAAATAAAGTCTTAAAAAAAAAAAAAAAAAAAAAAAAAAAAAGAACACGTTGAGGAAAGCTGCACTAGGTCACTAAGAGAAGAAATTACCAATTAAAAAACGTAGGCAGAATAATGAGTTTTATAACCTATCAGAAGTCAACAAGTTAGTTTTCTTGGACTCCCTGTGTCCTAAGCATTTTATGGTTTTAAGGAAAATGTAGTACCAGAACAAAACAAAAGAAAACAAATAGAAAAGCAATGTAGAGGCACGCCTAGCAAACTGAATCATCAATATATTAGAGTTGGGGCGCCTGGGTGGCTCAGTTGGTTAAGCGACTGCCTTCAGCTCAGGTCATGATCCTGGAGTCCCAGGATCGAGTCCCACATCGGGCTCCCTGCTCAGCAGGGAGTCTGCTTCTCCCTCTGACCCTCTTCCCTCTCGTGCTCTCTGTCTCTCATTCTCTCTCTCTCAAATAAATAAATAAAATCTTTAAAAATATATATATATATTAGAGTTAACTGTCATTCTTTTTCCCATTCTACTCGCTGAAACTTGATATGGTGGCCAAGTGACAGACACTATGATGGAGGCTGGAATACAAGGTAGAAAAGATATAATGGATCAGATTCTTACAGATCATCTCCATTCTGAAATTAACCAAATCAAAAGTCCTTTAAGCTCCATTACGCCCAGGGGAAACCTGTGCCTCTCACCTGCCTGGGGTCTTTGACTTCAGATGGGAGCACTCCTTGCCCTGCTACCTGGTTTTTCCCTGCAGTTCCTTAGAAGCCTTTCTTATGTGAGCAGACAAGCTACTTCCACGCGTTTAGCACCTAATGGATGTGCTTTTTCTCACCATCATTATCTGTAACCCTAGAAATCTTGTCTCATTCTCACTTGAACCCCCTAGTTCCCCAAATTTCAGAGCTCTTTCACCACTTGGCATCCAAAGTCCTCAGCTAATTACCATTATGAAATACCTTTACCTTTCTTCTGTTGAGGATAATGGTTGTTTAAATACCTCAGGCAGTGAAAGCAGTTGCTCTGTTTTATTCACTCATACAAATTCTGTGTTCATTTGAAAGGGAACAACTGCTTAGGCAGCATGAAAAAGATGCAAATGATATTTGTGAATAAATAAGGGCCTTTTTGTTGGGTTTTGGTGACTATCATAATATTTGGAACTCCCTACCACAAAGTAGATTAAAAAAAGTGAGATCATGTTCATCTTAACTTTACCTGTTTAGATAATAAAGTAGCTGTAAGAGTCTTGGGTTTTTTGTTTTGTTTTGTTTTGTTTTTTGTTTTTTGTTAAAAGCAGTGACTATAAAATAAGTCATGAAGTTACAAGGTAAAGACTTTTTTACTTGAGGTGACATTGATTGTTGAAAATTTTTGTTGGCACTTTTAGAAAGGACCTTTTCTGCCTCATTGATTATAGCAGCTAAGAAAGACAGCATGGGAATGAGCCAAGTCCTTGGTTGGTGGCCGGGTTAGAGTAATTCTGTGAATTTAATTGGCTGGGGTGGAGGTTTGATAGCCCTTAGCCACACAGGTCTGGTGAATTTTGATATTAGCACTGTCACCCAGCCCAGGTGATTTGTGTTGAGTGAATTCATCTTAGAATTTTGCACTTGTAAAACCAAGATGCTTTTGAGTATTTTCTGTCTCTAAATGAATACCACCTTTCTAGACGAGCATTAACATTTACCCTGTGTATTTATTCGGGAACATGTAATATGTTCATTTATACCTTCTACCTCCTTTATCATCGTTTCTCTTCTCCAGTGATGTTAAATTTCCCATTCTGACATGGACAAGGAAGCTTGCCCCGAATAAATATAATAGATAAATGGTCTTTCTGTTCTAGAATTCAGAGCACTTTATGTATCTGATGTCACTAACAACAAAATACCTTAAAATTATTTATGCACTCATTTTAATTTTAAATCCTAAAAGTATGATTTGAAGGCATCCATTATCTTCTCACTCATTTAAAAGTAACAAGCAAAGAGTGTGATCCTTTTTACTTTGTATAGGCAAACCTCAGGGATATTAAGGCTTTGGTTGCAGATAACTACAGTAAATCAACTATCACTATAAAGCAAGTCAAATGAGTTTTTTGGTTTCCCAGTGCATATAAAAGTTATGTTTACACTATAGCGTAGTCTGTTAAGTGTGCAATATGTCTAAGAAAAATGCATACCTTAATTAAAAAAATACTTTATTGCTAAAAAATGCCAACAATCATCTGAACTTTCAATGAGTTGTAATTACTGATCGCAGATCACCATAACGTTTGAAATATTGCAAGAATTACCAAAATGTGACACAGAGACATGAAGTGAGCAAATGCTGTTGGAAAAATGGCACCCATAGATTTGTTCCACAGGGTTGCCACAAACCTTTAATTTGTAGAAAACACAGTATCTGTGAAGTGCAGTAAAGTGAAATACAATGAAACAAGGCATGGCTGTAATACTATTTCAGCCTTCAGCAAATACGTAAAAAAGCTGCTCTTTGTGAGAAAACAAAAGTTGCTTTCTTCGTAGGTTAATGGAGGTGTTTGAATGTTTACAAGATCTATATATATATATTTTTCAATTTTTTTAAAGATTTTTTATTTATTTATTAGAGCACAAGCAGGGGGAGGGAGAAGCAGAATCCCTGACATGGGGCTTGATCCCAGGACCCTGAGTTCATGACCTGAGCCAGAGGCAGCCGCTAAACCGACTGAGACACCCAGGCGCCCCTAGGATCTGTATATATTAAAATATATTTGTAATTAGGAATTTTAGTTGATGTTAAATTACTAGTGAGTGGGCATTAATATTTTGGTCCTTCCGAAAGCCCATTCCTAGAAATAGCCCTTTATTGCCTTTCCATAACATTCTCATTTTTGAAGAGAAAAATGAGTAGTTATTATGTTAATGACAAACAACTGCTAAGCAATTAGCAGATCTATTTTTTAACAGTTTACACTTGTTCAAATTTAAAACCATTTGTAAATTTTTGAATGTAGTTGTCCTCTTACGTGAAAGCTGTTCTAGGCAGCATAGATTTCCACACACCCCAGCTGAATTATTTTTGCCTCTTGTTTGAATCTGTTAATAGATACTCCTTGCAATAATATTTGTTTTACATTTATCTTAAGTTAAATCTCTGCAGGTAATAAGGAATACACTAAAATGCTCATAAGTGACTCATGTGATCATGATTTGTTATAACAATATTAACTGTGTTCATGTTGGTTTGACAGATATCCCTGAGGCTAAATGACTTATAAACACACCCTACTTTTATTTTGGAAAGTAGAGTCCTTTTTGTTTGATTATTGAAATTAATAACCTTTCATAATAAAAATTAAAACAAGTGCCTCCATTTTACTGGACACATGTATTTTTCCTTTAGCATGAGCCCATTTGATGCTTTTGGTGGGGATATAATTGTCTAGGTCAAAACATTTGAACAAACCAAGCTCAGGCACACAACTTTTGGCTCAGAAAAGTCTTATGCCATAAATAATAATTTGGTTTGAAGTTTTTTTATAGACCAGCAAATAGAGGATTCTCTAGATAAAATGCTCTTTAAAATAGGTTAAGGAATGCAGACACTCAGAAGATTTGAGGGCAGGAACTACCTCAAACTTATGCTTCTAGAAGCTCCTCAAGGCTAAGATCTCCATCCCTAGCAAGGACTGAGACATAGTATGCACTCAACAGATGTTAACAAGGGTTGGACTAGTCCGCTGAGGTACAATCTAGGCAGCGTGATTTGGCAAATACATGGAAGTGGGAAGAAGATGGTGTGAAACAGAACTGGGAGTGTGAATGGAGAATCAGCTTCCACATGCCAGTGAGAGATGCCTGATGGGGGAAAGGTTGAGCAATACCCAAAATGGGCTGTAAGATGGGAGTCTCAAATAATAAAATGGTTTATTTTGTTTAATCTTGCATATTATATATTACAACTGTATATAGTACACCTTACAATGTAAGTAATTAATACAGTTTGTAGCTATAATCATATATGATACACGATATATGATATACTTACAGATACAGATTTATTTGAGTGCCATTTGTTTCAATTCAGGGTTGTATATCCTGTGAGCCCTATATCACAGCATTAAAGCAATCATGTCACTTAACTAATTCCTTTTTTTTCCTGCTACATCCACCTGTCAATACAACTGTTAATCTGAAGATCCTAAAAATATCTTTAAACCTTACCTGAGTCCCTGTGGTCTGCATAGGGCACACCATTTGCAAATTCTCATGAATTCAATCACCAAGATTATTTCTTTTTGCTGTAAATCTGCTTTACCTCATTCATGAATCCTATAGGCAGTTTTTGAGCATCTGTGGTATGCCAGGCACTCTTCAAAGCAGTGGGCTGGGAAGATAAGGCATGGTCCAGCCTCCCATGGAGCTCACAGTGGCCTGGAAGAGAGATGTGGTTTATCACTTCAGTGCAGGTTGGTAACGTGTGCTAGAGGTGCACACGTGGGCTCCCACCTTCCTGGAGGTGGTGGTGTCTTAGCTTATCCATCAAGGTCAAATGGGTTAGTAAGAGAAGAGGCAGGGAGGGTTTTTCAAGCAGAAGTAGCAACATGTACAAACACGAAGTTGAAAGAAAGCAGGGAGAGCTGCAGAATGCTGGGAGAGGGCATTAGGAGTTGAGGCACGAGCCGAGTTGTGTGGGAGATGCGTTCGTCTGATTAGAAACTGGTTGTCCAGGGGCACCTGGGTGGCTCAGTCTGCCTTCAGCTCAGGGTATGATCCCCCGCATTGGGCCCCCTGCTCTGCGGGAAGCCTGCTTCTCCCTCTGCCGCAGCTCTGCCTACTTGTGCTCTCTCTCTCTGTCAAATAAATCAAATCTTTAAAAAAAAAAAAAAAGAAGAAACTGGGTTGTCTAGCTCTCTAAATAAGTGGACCTTTATCCAGAGACTCAGACTCAGAGTATGATACAATATAGATAAGCTTCAGTACTATCTCTTGTTCATTCTGAGTGATACAAGGGAAGAAAAGGGAAGCCCTGGCCAGAACAGGGAGATAGGAGTTTATCCCCACACCAGGCAAGGTGTAAAGGGCACCTCTGAGTGGAGATTGAGATTGGAAGAGGTTGTTCTGAGAGCCACAGGTCTTCCAAAACGTAGCTTCTTTCAGGTCCGGCAAGAAGAGGACTTCCACCAGGGGGCCAAGCAGGGACTACAACAGAATCCCAGGCCAGTACAAGTCCTTTTGCCCTGGTCAGTGCTGGAGAGAGGCCGTGACCAGCCTTGCCTTTCTTCTAGCTGCTAAGTCAGACTCTTACTAGAAGGTCATATAGGACCAGCAGATTTCTTAAGCACAGCAAAGGTAGCCACAAAGACAGGACCTGGGGTTCCCCAAACAGAAATACTCTCCCCGTCCTTTTTAAAAGAGTATAGTATATTTCCACCTTTGCACTGAAGCCTAAATTCTGATTGTAGTTTGACAAGCAATTTCAGCAGCCAGCTTTATTTCTGAGGCCAAGTTCAGTAGCCAGTGTGCCATGAATAGATTGCAGGCATGCCAAGATACTGATCCCCTGAGCCCTTGGAGTGGCCGGGGGTGGCGGGGGGAGGACCTTGAGAGAGGAATTAGGACCATCTAGAAGTGAAAGAGATGAGGGAAAGAACACGGAGCTAGTGGCATAGGGGGCTCCGAAAATGCCGCCCCCTATGATTATTAGTTCACCTGCCTCTTGGGCATGACAGCAGTCTGACCTAAACGTGATCACCCTGGAGGAACGAGCCCTCTGCCCTAAACTTGTAGGTTTTTTTCCTGTTTGCGTGTGTATGTTAATTTCAAATGATTTTTTTATTGTAAAGGCAGTATATAGTCACTGTAGAAAAATAGTTGCCTATAGATATGCACTAGAAGGAGAAAAAAAAACCCATGATCCAGATACCCAGGCATAACCATAATTAAAATCTTGGCATGTAGAGGTGAGTGGGTTTGGTAGTAATAGTGTCTACCACTTCCTGGCTGTCTCAGAAGCAGGAGAATAATGTACATACTGTGTTACGACCTCTTAAAAATTCACACCTATTGTCTCTTTAGGAGCTTGCATTTTTAGTTCTGCCACTAAGTCTGGGAAGTGTGTTGCTTATGGGCTCTGTGCTGATTGGCTGCATTCCTAAAATGCTCCTCACTTGACGACTGCTCTCTCTACAGCGAAAGGGAACTTGCCCAGCGGGCCCCTCGTCTCATTGGCCCGTTATTCTTCTCTTTACCTAGCATCTCCTTAGTTCTGCTCATTCTCTGTGGAGAAGACAAGGTTTTTGATTCCCTCGTCATGTTCTGATGCCCTGTAAGTTGCCTGGTAATCGAGGAAAAGAAGGAACTGGCTGGAAGGAGTGAGGCTGCAGGAATTCTGGGCTTGATCCCTTTAAGGGCCCCTGAGAGGCTTTTCCATTCCCACCTCCACCTTCATCCTGTGGCTCTTCTCTACCCCTCATCCTGCTTTTCCCAATCTCCTCAGTTCCCTGGTATTACATAATATTCCTGTTAGGATCAGTTCCTGTTTTGCTAGCAAGAGGAATTGTGACTCTTTCAGGGAAAAACCCTGTTCTAACATTAGTAGCAGCTGCTGGTGGCCAATCCATGATCTCATATGGGAAACACATCGCTTTGCTGGCTTCTCTGTTCCCGTCTGAGTCAGCGCACAGATGGGATTACCTTGCTGCCATGGTTGGGTTCCCCTCTGCCTTGTTTCTTCTGTGGGAGTCCACGATGATTTCTCTTACGATAATGGAGCTGCCAGAGTCAGTTAGGCCAGCTAGTTAGTGATCACTTTCACTTATGCACAGATGCCTTGGGTTTCTTACAGCACTCCAGGAAAAATTCTCCTTGAAGACTAGCAGACGTACATTCACTTTTAAAAACATTGTATTGTGGAAAACTTAAAGTGCAATAAAAGTCAAGTAATAAGAGTTCCTGCCTACCCATTCCTAGCTTAACAGTGATCAATTCATAGTCTTGTGTCAGCTGTACTCCACTCTTTCCCCAGTTACTGAAGCAATTCCTAGACATCGTATCATTTTATCTTAGTATCTTATTTTAGCATTTCATTATACATCTCTAAAAGAGAAGGACTTTTTTAAAGAGAAGGATTCTTTTTTTTTTTTAAGATTTTATTTATTTATTTGACAGAGAGAGACACAGCGAGAGAGGGAACACAAGCAGGGGAAGTGGGAGAGGGAGAAGCAGGCTTCCCGCTGAGCAGGGAGCCCAATGCAGGGCTCGATCCCAGGACCCTGGGATCATGACCTGAGCCGAAGGCAGACACCCAACGACTGAACCACCCAGGCGCCCCTACAGAGAAGAACTCTTAAACACACAACCACAGTACCATTATTACACCTTTAAAAAATTAACCACAGTCCCTGAATGTCATCAAATCCAGTTAGTGTTCACATTTCCCCAGCTGTCTTATAATTTTTTAGTTTGCATGTGTGTGCTTGAATTAGGATTCTAACAAGATCTATGTATTGTGATTTGATAATATCTTTTACTCTCTTAACCTATAAGTTCCCACTTCTTTTTTCCTTGCATTTTATTGTTGAAGAAAACTTGGGTTCCTTGTCTTATAGAATTTTCCATATTCTGGATATTGTTGATTTTATCTTTATAGTGTCCTTTAGTACATTCACTTTTTTAAAAATAATACATTCACTTTTTAAAGAAATGCTACACTGGATCATTTTATAACATAAATTACTATCCCTGCTGGACCCCCTTTTATCATTAATTTTCCTTGCATGGCTCTTTATATGGTTCCTGCCTTCATATAATTTACAATGTAATCTGATAGGCAGCAGTTAGTATTATAAGCTCTTCCAAAATAATAATGTCCAATATAAATACAATAAAATACCACATCAAGTATAGGCATTTCTTTCTTTTTAAGGTTTTATTTATTTAAGAGAGAGAACACGAGCTGGGGGAGGGGCAGAGGGAGAGGGAGACTCCCTGCTGAGCTGGGAGCCTGACGCATCACAACTTGGCTCAATCCCAGGACCCCGGGATCATGACCTGAGCCCAAGGCAGACACTTACCCAGCTGGGCCACCCAGGCACCCTTAGGCATTTATTTCTGCTATAACACAAGATATATGTTTGTGAAAAATGGCACATTTTGCAAATTCCATATTAAAAACAATAGAACTTATGGGAAAAAATCAGGTAAGAGGTAGACTGCTAAAATCTCTGCAGTTTTGTAACCAAGAACACACATGTTGCTTACCTCCCCCCACCACCTCTTTTTCTCTCTTACACACACACACACACACACACACACACACACACACACACACACTAATTATTGGCTTATGAGATAATTCACTCAGACCAGGGAGACTACTTAGGGAATCTTTAAAATGTTCAAAAGCAATAGAACAAACTCTGAGCTGTGGGCCGCCATTAAGGTGAACACAGTCTGCTACCAGCTGAGAGCTCTTTGTGGATAGAGCCCTGGATGCCAGTGTTGTTGCAGATCAGTTTGAGGGAAGCCAACTCTAAAAATGGATGCTAATTAGCATGTAGGAAGTGCATTGGTAGGTGTTTTCAAGACTACTAGCCGGGGAGGGAGGGGGTGCAAAGAGGGAGGAAGCAAGATTGGGCAAGGAGAGAAGTTGGCCTGCTGTGATACAGTCATATGTCCTCAGCTGACTCCACAGGGGCCTCTTCAAAGCCACCCTAGATCTTTGGCAGAAGCCGGGTTTTATGGCCCTGCATTGACCAGTCACTGGGTCCAGCCTCCCTGTCTCCCAGGAATGGGGGTGTGACCTTAGGACAGGTGGCTCTTCCCGGAGAGGACTGACAGCTGAGAGTTGTCAGTTCCTTGGGGAACAGACCCCAGTCTGAAGGGTGGATGTGGGGGCACAGCACATGTTACCTGTGCTCATTTTAACTTCCTAAAAATAGAACCGAGGGGATCCTGTCAGCACAGCAGCTATATGGAGAGGTTTGGGGTTTTTTCCCTTTCCTTCCAGGGGTGTGATTCTGCCCACACAGTCCTGGCTCCCCTGGCCTAGGAAAAATCACACAGCTTCCACTTTTTATTTTCCCTGTTTACCAGCAATGGATGAGCTACTTGGTGTTGAAGAAACAGATATTGTCACAGAACAGACTAGGTGAGAAGAGTAAGCAGTGGCATTAGGGCCTTTTCACATTTTCATTGACTTCAGAAAGTGTCCACACCATTCACAGACTTGGCCTTGGCTGCTAATTTACCAGATTTCATTGCCTCAAGAAATTCACCTACAGTTTAAGGCTCTTCCCATGGTGGCACATGGTAAATTGTGCCTAATTTATTCATCCCCTCCCACCAGACTATCATAAACTTACACAATTAGTTACTACAAAACAACAGAAAAACTGAGAAAATATTAGATTTCTTTGGCCATCGACAAATTCAGCTGGCTAATTACTTTTAATGACTATATTGACAAACAAATGACAAAGGATTCTATAGCATTACAAGGCATTTTGGATTAATGAATATGGGGGGGAAATGACTCGGATCATGAACTCCTAATAGCATTTTAACAAATGCTTAAACTTAGGTCTTGACTTCAATAACCTAGACTTGGGGTTTCTATTTCTACAAATAGAAAAGCTGTCCCGGGGAAGCTACTTTAACCTAAGTACAATCCGAACATTTCATGTCACGTGGAATCTGTGCACAATCAGAGATAAAATGAACAGCCTTATCTTTCTACTTACTGTGTTCTAGTTCTGCCATGTTAGCCATGTAAAATCCCTTAATCTAGTAGTATGCATGGCCCAGAATCTTTTTAGGTAACTAATTCTGCCATCTGGAATTTGATGTGCCTGGCAACCAATCTAAATACTTGTCTAGCTAAGAAGGAAGGAACTAGTTACAGTGCATTGTTTGTGTTTGTTTATAATAATGCGTTACTCCAGCCTTACTTAGGGTGCATGTGTGTATAGATGTAGAGACCACATACACAAGCAACATACATTCTAAATTAGGTACTTGAAAATGGATCTTTCAACACTAGTTTTGTTCAGTGTTGTGAAAAGTGTTTACATTCAAGATTTTCTTACATTTCTTGTTGAAGTTTGGAGTTGAAGAACCTTTGTGCCACAGGGGAAAAAAAACCTGCTTACTTGATAAGAACTAATTGTAATTAGTACAGCAAATGTTTGCATATAAATGAGCATTACTAAATTGCTTGAAGCTACCTGAATGCCTTTCTTTTCTTAGCCTTAGGAATTCTTTGTAATTCAAGCTATTTTGTAATTATGTCATTTGGATAATTTATCACTGAAACACCGTTGGATGAACCTTAAGAATCTTGTCTTTTGTAGACTTTGGTTCTAAATTAAATGCTAAAGGAGGATTCTTATTTGTTAATTCGCTAGGCCAGTCCTTCCATAGAGATGTGAGAGGCTTAAACTTGGCCCTAAATTAGTAGGATCTCACTAATAGCTCTAGGTGTAGTTTAGCATATCTCTTGATGCTTAGTAGTCATTAAATTGTAATCTTACGTAGTTCTATTGGAACTGCTTTATAACAACGAGAAAATTCTGTTTAAAACTCAGTCTTTAACCCAAAGGGAATTTTAACCTTTATGGGAATTTTCCAAATAATTATTTTTTTCTTCCCTAAGATTGAAATTATAAATTTTCTATGTTTATCAGGAATCAGAGTGCTGGTAGGTCTTTCTGATTGTCAAGGTTCTGTTAATTCTTATCTGAAGCCCCCGAGCCTCTAGGAAGTTCACTCAGAGGTTTGTTTCTTCAGATGGCACTCAAGTCTCTGCACACAACACAAGGCTGGAATGGTTGGGTTTTGGTTTGTCAGCTGTTGTTCTTTGACAGGTTTATCTTTTCTGCATCGGAGTCATTTCAGTAATGACAGTAATAGCACTAATGACGGCCAGCCTCCAGTCACTTTTGTCCCCTGACATCCAGGACTTCTGTAATTCTCATTCCAACTCTTAAAAGCATACAGAGGTTCTAAGTTCTACTTGACTGGTCTTGAAGCATTCTGTGAGCCTGGACTCCAAATCACTTTTTAATAAGTGCTTACATTTATTTTATGTCTTGATTTCAGTAACCTAGATTTGGTGGGGTTTCTATATCTACAAATAAGAAAGCCAACCTAAGGAAGCTACTTTGCTTAAGTAAAATCTGAACATTCATATCAACACCCTTTCTAAAAGGAAGGTAGCTGTAGGAAGCTACCTAGCCTTAAACTGTAGGTAACTATAGGAAATTGCTGAGTAGACTTTGGAAATCAGTAAAGTTAGTTTTATTTCTATGTATCAGTAAAGCTTGTAAATAGAGTGTGAGCTTTACATATTTATCTAATTCTTATTCCAAAGTTGTTGAAGTTCCAGATTGGAAATTGTATGCCTGTTTACTGTGTGATCCTAAGAAAATCTTTTTAAAAATTTATGGTATTTTTTTTAAAGATTTTATTTATTTATTTGACACAGAGAGCGAGAGACAGAGAGCAAGCACAAGCAGGGGGAATGGCAGGCAGAGGGAGAAGCAGGCTCCCCACCGAGCAAGGAGCCCGATGCGAGGCTCTATCCCAGGACCCCAGGATCATGACCCAAGCTGAAGGCAGCCACTCAACTGACTGAGCCACCCAGGAGCCCCTATGCTATATTTTTTAAAGTTAAATATTGACACTTCATTTAGTTAAATCAGCCATTTAATTTTGGGGTGCCTGGGTGGCTCGGTCGGTTAAACATCCAACTCTTGATTTTGGCTCTCAAGGTCTTGAGATCAAGCCCTGTGTTGGGTTCCAAACTGAGTGCAGAGCCTGCTTAAGATTCTCTCCTTCTCCCCCTGCCCCTCCCTGCCCATCGCCTCTGTTTGTGCATGCATGCGCTCTATTAAATTTTATTTTATTTAAATTCAGTTAATTAACAGGTAGTGTATTATTAGTTTCAGAGGTAGAGTTCAATGATTCATCAGTTGTGTATAACACCCAGTGCTCATTATATCACGTGCCCTCCTTAATGCCCATCACCCAGTCACCACATCCTCCCTCCCTACTCCCCTCCAGCAACTGTTTGTTTCCTGTAGTTAAGAGTCTCTTATGGTTTGTCTTCATATTATGAAATCATTCATTTTTCCCTCCCTTCACCTAGATCCTCTGTTTTGTTTCTTAAATTCCACGTATGAGTGAGATCATGTGATAATTGTCTTTCTCTGATTGATTTATTTCACTTAGCATAATACCCTCCAGTTCCATCCACGTTGTTGCAAATGGTAAGATTTCATTTTTCATTGATGGCTGAGTAATATTCCTGTGTGTGTGTGTGTGTATACACACCACATCTTCTTTATCCATTCATCTGTCAATGGACATCTGGGCTCTTTCCATAGTTTGGCTATTGTGGACATTGCTATAAACATTGGGGTGCAGCTGCCCCTTCAGATCACTACATTTGTATCTTTTGGGTAAATACCTAGTAGTGCAGTTGCTGGGTCATAGGGTAGCTCTATTTTCAACTTTTTGAGGAACCTCCCTACTGTTTTCCAGAGTGGCTGCACCAGCTTGCATTCCCACCAACAGTGTAAGAGGGTTCCCCTTTCTCCGCATCCCCGCCAACATCTGTCGTTTCCTGACTTGTCAATTTTAGCCATTCTGACTGGTGTGAGTTGGTATCTCATTGTGGTTTTTGATTTGTATTTCCCTGATACCAAGGGATGTTGAGCATTTTTTCATATGTCTGCTGACCATTTATAAGTCTTCTTTGGAGAAATGTCTGTTCATGTCTTCTGCCCATTTTTTGAATGGATTATTTGTTCTTTGGGTGTTGAGTTTGATCATTTCTTTATGGATTTTGGATACTAGCCCTTTATCTGATAAGACATTTGCAAAAACTTCTCCCATTCTGTCGGTTGTCTTTTGGTTTTGTTGACTGTTTCCTTTGCTGTGGAAAAGCTTTTTATCTTGATGAAGTCCCAATAGCTCACTTTTGCTTTTGTTTCCCTTGCCTTTGGAGACGTGTCTAGGAAGAAGTTGCTGTGGCTGAGGTTGAAGAAGTTGCTGCCTGTCTGTCTCTTTCTCTCTCTCAAAAAGAATAAATCATTTGATTTTTATTATCATCCTTATGCTCATCCCTTCCTCCCTTTTAAGGGGATAAAGGGATAAAGGGATTGTTAGGGAGGTAAAAGCATGCCATTCATATTACTTTGTTGTTTAACAGATCCCAGTTACTTGGAATTGGATCATGATACATAGCACATTATCATCATTGGTTACACTTTATTTTAGACTCCTTTTTCCTTATAAAGATCTAGAACTGATACGTTGGCACTTTCTTAAAATTAAAAGATAAAATTAGATGTCTATGAGTTGCAGTTACTAGTGAACCATAAACAGAGCCTGTTTTCTGTTTATCTGTGCTTTGAAACTTAGGATCAGGCTCAGCCTAGAGTCTTGGTTATGACTCCTTCAGTGTAATAATCTCTCATTATTTCATCATTTTTCTTCAAGAAATATTATTTTAATTGTTTTCTTCCTATGTACTTCCCTAGCTTAAGACTTTTCCAGTTCCTTCTATTTAACTCAGGTATTCGTCCTTGTCACCCAATAGCAATTTTGCATGACAAATGAATTAAGTGAATAAGACACAGTCCCTATCTAGTTGGGAAGTCAAGATGTACACAATCAGCTGGAGCAAAGACATTGATTACTGTGCCATTGATTGCTGGGGACATATGTGATGTAGTGATGAATTCAGCTTGCAGAAATTAAAGAAGGTAACAGATGTGTGGCGTCTTAAAGGAGTAGCAGTTGGCCAAGTTGAAAGGCCTCACAAGGAGGAGAGAAGAGCATCTCCACAAAGTCAAAGATCCTTGAAAAAGCAAAGGGCCTTTTAAGGGACAACTAGCATACAGATATGGCTAGACTGTGCAGGTGGGTAGAGAGAGGCAAATACCCCAGACACTTCTCTCTGTGTTACTTTGAAATAAATCCCTGAACTCATAACATTTCATCCATAAATATTTCAGTACTTGAGCTTATATATCTAAAAGTTAAAGGACTTTCTTAAAATGTATAATTCCAAGGCTATTATTATAGTCTATAAAAGTTGATAATAATTGTGCACTATCATCAGTAAGTGTTCATTTTCAGTTTTCAAAATGTTATACATTTTGGCTTTCCTTTCTTTAAAAAATTTTATTTATTTCGGGACACCTGGGTGGCTTAATCAGTTAAGCATCTGCCTTCACGGCTCAGGTCATGATCCCAGAGTCCTGGGATCGAATCCTGGATCGGGCTCCTTGCTCAGCAAGCAGCCTGCTTCTCCCTTTGCCTGCCGCTCCCCCTGTTCATGTGTGCTCTGTCTCTGTCAAATAAATAAAAGCTTTAAAGAAAAAAAAAAGATATTTGTTTATGAGAGAGAGAAAGCAAGAGGGAGCAGGAATGTGGAGGGAGGGAGGGGCAGAGGGAAAGGGAGAAGCTGACTCCCCACTGAGCAAAGAGCCTGACTCAGGGATTGATCCTGGGCCCTGAGATCATGACCAGAGCAGAAGGCAGATGCTTAGCTGACTGAACCACCCAGGAGCCCCAAATTTTGGCTTTTAAGTTTCTTTCAATCTGTGGATTCCCTCCATACCTTGTTCTTTTTTTTTCTTCAATTTTAGAATGAAATTTAGAATAGAAATTTCCACATATCTGTTTACCCTGAGGTAATAAATAAATAATATTTTGTTTCCTTTATTTACCAGTTCTCAAAAAGAAGAGGTTCTGTAGCGTTGTCTGAAAGTGACCAATGAGTTTTCCTTTTTTGTATCATTCATGGAGTGAAATACATCTGTTGTGTTTCAGTGCATTGCATTTATTATCTTTATTGATAAGGTTTTCCATCTTTACCCAGTGGAAGCCTCTTCAGGTTGGTTCCTGAATTCTTTTGACATGACCTTATAATGGTATTTGATCATTCCTTTCTACCTGGGAAGAGATTTTCCAGGCTTACTTTGTACATTTGCTGCCTCAGACTTGGGTTCATCCATTTATCCCTGGTTCCTTTTGGTGGTAAATGATGTTTAGAGACCACAGTCTGGGCAGTAGGGTTGCTCATTGCCATTAGTTGGTCTTTGTTCCTAGCCCTTGTTACATGGATAGAACTGTAATTTTTTTTTTTTAAGATTTTATTTGTTTATTTGACAGAGGGGGAGAGAGAGAGAGAGAGAGAAAGAGAGTACACATGTACAAGCAGGGGGAGCAGCAGAGGGAGAGAGAGAAGCAGACTGAGCAGGGAATCCGACATGGGGCTAGATCCCAGAATCCTGGGATCCTGGCCTGAGCTGAAGGCAGACAACTTGACTGAGCCACCCAGGCGCCTGAACTATAATTTTTTTAATAATAAAAGATATTATGAGTTTATATTCATATTACTGGTTCAAATTCAGGACCATAGGACTTAACATTATTAATCTTTTATCTTTATTTATCCACAGTAAGAATTCTTAGAATCTATGGATTCTAGAAATAAAAGCATTATACTATTATTGTACTTACTTGTTTATTCCTATTACATACAGGATAGTTACCGAATAACATCAATAACTTGATTATCCAAAAAAAAAAAAAAATAGATTGAAGGGTTTTTTGTTTTGTTTTACCATTTCTTTTTGTCCTTTGGATATATCCCATTAGGGTATGTATGGTCAAATTATGGTGTTTTAAGGTCATTTGGAATTCCATTCTGTGTAGGTATTTAACACTGATGAATAATCACATGTATTTATTTCATTTTATTTGTAGGAATTGCTTTCTTAAATTTGAATTTTGTTATATGTTCATTGATTCTTGATTATGTTCTCCATTTTTATCCTCTTGAAATTATTCATTATTCTGTAGTTGAACTCTGTACTCTGAACTCTGCACAAACTTTTAAGTGGAACCTGGTTCTAAGATCTTCTTCCTGATTATCCAACTGGTCAGAATATGTAGTTCTTAATGCTTGCACATGATCCTAAAAAGAAAATGATTAGAGTATAGACAGTCTTAAAACTTGATACATATGTACTTGTGTGATTTAGGACGTGTTATTTCTTTGTCACCTTCCGTTACCAGATGGAAGAGTGATATTTCTGACTAAGCCTGGGAATGGAGAGTCTCATGTCAATAATGGGATATCTAGGGAAGAGCTAGCCTCTCCTCCCAAAGTCACCTAGCAAGTGGTTGTTCATGACAAAATGCTTGTCTGGTCCTCTTGTCACTTCCCTTTCAGGTGTCTGCCAGTTTTGCATAAAATGTATGGTTCATTGGTAAAAGCCTGCCCCCTTAGAACAAGGTAAATCAAAGATTTAGCTATAAGATTTAATCAGGAGAACTACTCATCTTATTTAGATCATGGCAGTATCTCTGTGAACAGAGCTTCTTAAAGCAGGTTAAGCAGAACACTAATTCCATGGGGTGTCAATGAATTTTATACCAAAAAGGGTTCCAAAGTGAAATAAGTTTGGGAAGTTCTGAAGTTTAACAACTACTAGATATCTCAGATGATAGTGTGCATTATGAATCAAAGGGAGGAATAGCATAGGTTTGTTTCCCAAGCTTACTTAACCATGAATCCATTCCAGTTTTTCATAAAGCAACATGTTGTATTGGAGAAGTGCTGCATTAGAAAATAAAGCTGCCTCTAGATTTAACTTTACAGGACATCCGTGAGACGGGAACATGTTAACCCATACCATACCACAGGGATCCATTCAGCAAAATTCAGATTCTGGGAGAACTCTGTAGTACAAATGCCTTGGTTTTCATCAGTAAGACATTGAAAAAACAAAAGAGGGAATGAGAATGAATAGCCTAAAAGACAAGAGACATATCAACTAATCACAATATATATATATGGACCTTATTTGGAAACTGATTCAAATGAACTGTAATAAGAAATAACTTAAAAGACAATAAAAGCAGTGTGAACACAGATTAGATATTTAGTGATGTAAAAGAATTTCTGCTAATCTTTTTATGTGATAATAGTGTTCTAGTACGGGTTTTTCTTAGAGCTGTTATGTTGTAGACATACATACTAAAACATTTATAGATGAAAGTATATGATATCTTTGATTTGCTTTGAATTGAAGGGAGTAGAATTGGTAATGGTTATGTGTTGATAATGGTTAAAGCTGGGTATTGGGTATTATTGGGTTCATTATACTACTTTCTCAGCTTTGTATGTTTGGAAATTTCCATGGTAAAAGTTTTTAAAAGAAGACTGCTAAATTTGTATTACTTTCATATGAGTTCATTAGAAGTAACTGAGGCCATAACTAATTTTAAGTTTCCCTGCTTAGTCTAGATTCTTCTCTAGCAGCTGTCTTTGTTCCCCAGCTGGAAAACGACCAGGATTTCTAAAGCATAGAAGCCTTCTTGGATTCACAGGTGTGATTTGTTGCAGAAAGAGACCACCAGTGACATCCTTCTGTGTTTGGAGGAGTCTCTCATAGCCTTGCTTGTTCCTCTGCACCATGGAAATGGAATTGGCCACAGAAAACACGAGTTGTCTAAATGAGGCACGTGTGCCCCGAGAAAGCACTCTCTCTGCAGCCTATGGTTTATAGGCCCCTGTCAGAGCATAGACAGCAGATGGGTCTTGTGCTACGTGCCCAGGGGCCAGTAGCACAAGGCAGTTAGGGGCAGGGCTCAAAGCAAGGAAAGTGGTGGTGCATTCCAACCAGAAAGGAAGTTCTTAAAAAACCTTTCATCCCTGTTACAGCGGTTTTAGCAAAAAGAGATATAAAACAAATGTGTTTAAAAAGGGGGGGGAACGGGCAATTTTATTTGGGTCAAACCATTTTAAGATATATTAAAAACCTCATCTCTTTTCCTCATTTTATACCCCTTCCTACCTCCCCCCTCCCTCCAATCTCAAGCTGCTCACAAACCCAGACCCTCCCCATCCCCCCTTAGACTAGTTTAGTTTATTGCCAGTCATGGTGCTGTCTGCTCTGGAAAGTAGCAGGAAAAGCTGATAAGGTGCTGAGGACAGAAATCTCTGGCCTTATCTCTCCCTAGCACACGGTGCCGAGAGTGCATCCTTTTCCTGTCCTAGGACAAGAGACATAAACCGACCATCTCCTGGCAGCAAGGACTTCAAACAGGGTTTGGGGGACCTGCCTCTACTTTCTATAAGAGCCAGAAAGGAGAAAGTGGGTCATTGCTTTTTTGAAAGTTGTTTTAGTACCAGTAAAAATTTATATTGTCTTACAGTTAAACCCAATTTATAATCAGACACTCATTAAAGAGGAAGAAAAGAAAAAGAAGTAGGGGGTGAAGAGAAGGACTACCAAAACAACCCAAGAGTTGTAAGTCACTGGACTGTTTTGTTTGGTTAGACTTTTGCCAGGGCGTAGGTTTGGACTGAAAGGATTAGATTTGGCTTTTTGTTTGTTGACAGATCAAGCAAATGGTTTTGAGAGCTTTTGTGATAATAAGAAATTGACACACAGATGGCCCAGTGTTGGAAGAGAAGAGTGAAATACTGGCTCATTTTTCCTTCCATCCCTCTGTCCTGCCAGGAAAGTAGAAATAACATTCTCTCCCAGATTTTCATCCTGTGATGTAATGAAAATAGTATGAAAGGAACCTTCCTTTGGGTTAGAGCGTGACCATGGTTGGTGAGAAGGCAGTACTTCTCTTCTCATGCAGTAGTCTGCAGGGACATTGGTGATGGGGGTCTGAGCATCACCATCTCCCCTCTGGGTCCTCTTTGGAGCCTCACCAGGTGAAGCAGGAAGAATGACGTCATTCTGAATCATCTGGAACCTCAGGACCCAGTTTGCAAGACTTTACAGTATTAAGACCTGGTTCGATGTTTTGTTACCATTTTTGGAAGAAATTGTTCACTGTACCCTTCTGACAGCCAGTTGTTGGAATTCTAAATGTTAATGACAACTTTAAGAATTGTGTATATACATAATAGCAAAGACCTGATTGTATTCTTGAAAGCTTCTTAGTCTCCTGACTCTGAGTGAGTGCTGTGAAATTCTCAAGGCTACAGCATGTTAGAATGTTGGAATTGTAACAGACCTTAAAAAACATAGCTGTCTTTTTTCCAACTCCACATAGAGCCCTTGGAGTTCCTCAGAGATGCCTCAGGGGCCTTACCAGGGAGAGGAGGTTTAGGACAGGAGCTTTGGGTTCCCCTAACCCCACCTCAACCACAGTTCTGATGTGTTACATACTGGCCTCTGTTTAAATTTCATTTGAAGAATAGCACACAGTCCAAAACTGTGTTGGAGATAAGTAACTGAGTAGCCCTACTTCCTTGTTTTGCAAATGATTCATTTGAGGCTCGAAAGGCCAGTGAGTTGTCCAAGATCACACATTCTGTCAGATGTGAGTCAGATTTTTTTGACACTCGGGTGATTGCCACTTGCACTACATTGAACTCAGTACCTTTTCATTCTTTCCTTTGGTAGCTAACACTTTATACCACTGCCACTGTATGGTCCACAGACCAGCTCATGACAAGGACAGAAGTTAGAGTAAGCATTTAGAAACTTTTATAGCTTGATATTAAGTTTCATAAATTGGAACTTGTATTTTTTATGTCTTTTTAAAATTTCACTTTCCAAGTATTTTTTAAATATTTTATTGTATTCTAGTTTACTTTATTTTCTTTATTTAGTAAATAGTTGTAGTCTGTTTACAAAAGTCTTGGTCCACAATGGATTGGAGATTTTAAAAAGAAAAACAGTGGGCCCTTCACCCCTGATAGTTTGAGAAGCACTGTGCTATAGGGCATTGCATCTCCACGGACTCAGAGCCAGTTAGGAACAAAAACAAGAAGCAGGGCTTACTTTACAGAACCAGGTAGGGAGGTGGCATTACTTGTTCTTTTTTGCTTAAACTTTTAAGATATTATCATTCTTCCTTATAAAATAAAAAAAATTATTGCATAAAACTGATTTCTATTTTTAATATGTATAATAACACAGGAGTATGTGTTTATAGTAGCAATAATGTTTCTTTTCTTTTTTTAATTAATTTAGTTTTTTATTATGTTACGTTAGCCACCATACAGTACATCATTAGTTTTTGATGTAGTGTTCAGTGATTCATTAGTTGCGTATAACACCCAGTGCTCATCCCAATACGTACCCTCCTTACTGCCCATCACCCGGCTATCCCATCCCCCCACCCCCCTCCCCTCTGAAACCCTCAGTTTGTTTCCCAGAGTCCATAGTCTCTCATGGTTCGTCTCCCTCTCTGATACCCCCTCTTCAGTTTTCCCTTCCTTCCCCATTGTCCTCCATGCTGTTGCTTATGTTCCACATATGAGTGAAACCATATGATAATTGTCTTTCTCTGCTTGACTTATTTCACTTAGCATAATCCCCTCCAGTTCCATCCATGTCGATGCAAATGGTGGGTATTCATCCTTTCTGATGGCTGAGTAATATTCCATTGTATATATGGACCACATCTTCTTTATCCATTCATCTGTTGAAGGGCATCTCGGCTCCTTCCACAGGCTATTGTGGATATTGCTGCTATGAACATTGGGGTGCATGTACCCTTTCTCTTCACTACATCTGTATCTCTGGGGTAAATACCTGGTAGTGCAACTGCTGGGTAGTAGGGTAGCTCTATTTTTAACTTTTTGAGGAACCTCCATACTGTTTTCCAGAGTGGCTGTACCAGCTTGCATTCCCACCAACAGTGTCAGAGGGTTCCCCTTTCTCCACATCCTCACCAACATTTGTTGTTTCCTGCCTTGTTAATTTTTGCCATTCTAACTGGTGTAAGGTGGTATCTCAATGTGGTTTTGATTTGAATTTCCCTGATGGGTAATTTATTTTCTATAAACTCTTTAGAATTATGGTCTCCATTTAATCAGTTAGAGGTTTGTTGAACTGAGTTGTTTTGTAGTTGGTTTTCTTATCATTTAGTTTCTCTTTATTCTAAAAATAAGTTCTCCCAGTGTATTTTATTTTTTAATTTTAATTTTTGATGTGGTGGTGGGAAGACCGCTTACATGAGATCTACCTAGGTCTCATTTTTTATTAATACTGTTTTTTTTTTTACAGTCTGTCTCCCTTGGGATGGGGAGCTCCTTATCTAGGTCCCAGCCCTGGTCAGGTAAATAGTAGCTGTTCAGTGGCTGTTCATGAGGAACGGGATGGCCAAATCTTTGGACTTGAGCCTTTTCAAGATCATATTTTTGCGTCATTTACTTTTATTACGTGATTCAATGAGTTCAGAATTTTATTTAACTTACTCTTACTAATAACTTAAATATCCTTTAAACATCGAATTATTTTGCCTTACCAGATTTACTCCTAAAGAGCATTTTTAAATGCTTTTAATTGTTATTTTGATTTCTGGTCAATTAAAAAGTATAGAAGGGTTAACCTTATATAATGCTCAAGAACTGAGGGAAGGGACTCTGTTTTGTTAGTGACTTCATTTACCTAAATTAATTTACCTTTCTCTTGAAAGTAATCTTGACTATTCCAGATAACTATTCCTCCTCTAATCCTAGTTTTAAAGTACTAGGTTCTCTGAACTCTTCAAAAAATGCTATGCTTTCTATAATAAGGAGCCTTAGCATGAGTTTTCATGATTCCTAAGCAATTTTCAAGTCTTTTTTTTTTTTAATTTTATTTATTTATTCATGACAGACAGAGAGAGAGAGAAGCAGAGGGAGAAGCAGGCTCCCAAGGAGCAGGGAGCCCAATGTGGGACTCGATCCCAGGACCCTGGGATCATGACCTGAGCCGAAGGCAGACGCTTAACCATCTGAGCCACCCAGGCGCCCGCAATTTTCAAGTCTTCTGTGGAGTAAAGTTGGAAGAGACAGATCCTCAGGTAGCCTCTGCTTCTGTCCTTCAAGATTCAGATACTAGCGTTCAACTACGGATAAAAGCTACTTGTCCTGCCTCCAGAGAGCAGCAAAGAGAACCAGTTGACCTAGAATTATAAAGTGTAGTCAGTTTGGATTATTTTTAGACTTCATTCAGAAAGAAGTTGGTGTCTATGTCACCTTGATCATTTTAGCTTTGGAGGAGCCTCATTTATCTTATAAGGGCTAGTATGTTGTGAAATGTTGTCTCATGAGTCACTGCAACTTTCCAAGCCTTAGGACCTTTCAGGGGGGCAGGAAACCTGCTCTTTTCTTCCCCCTCTTTTTCCCCAGAGGCTGTTATGACTCTTTTCAGTAGTTTTGATGTCAGTTACTTGAGAAGTTGTTGCCATAGAGAATCATCCTTTTAAAACATGTTTATGTTGGCTTTTCTTAATGAATGGTAATTGGAGCAGCTGATGAGGCAAAAGGAAAAAAAAAAAGAAATGAACAGCTTTGTTAGCATTGGCCTTCGTATGAGGAATTCGGCATCATTTGTATTGCTCTCCTGTTGTTCAGTGCAGAACAAGATATTTTGTCCCTTCCAGTTCTCCATTATTTTCTGAGATGTCCATTTATTTGTCTGAATTTGTAAATTCCAAGCAAAGTTCTAATGTCTAATTATTAGAAAGTTATCTCCTTAGGTTTACAGGGTGTTGAGAGTTCTCTTTGATGTCCGATCGCTTCATCACCAGACTTTCTCCTTGTCTACCATCCTTTGCTGCTTGAAATCAGACAGCAGTTAGCAGCCTCTCTACCATTCACCAGCATTAATTCAGGAAGGTAGCAAGTGATGGACATTGAGAACTCCCATCAAACCCAAAGCCCCCCAATTCCATATATATGTGCATGTATATGTGTCTGTGTGTGTATGTGTGTATACTTCAAAAGCATCTAACACTTCCAAAAGCAGATATTTGATCATAAATTTATTCATTTATTTGTTCAGCAAATACTTAGCATCTATTATGTTTATATACTAGAGAGAAAACAAACTTCCACAAATTATCCACTGATGAAATTCAAAACTTTATGGACACTGATATTTGAAATGTACATAATTTTCACAAGTCATAAGATAGTCTTTTGATTTTTCCCCCAACCATTTAAAATTGTAAAAACCTTTTTTAAAAGAATTTATTTATTTATTTATTTATTTATTTATTTATTTATTTATTTGTTGGGGGGAGGGGCAGAGGGAGAGAGAGAATCTCAAGCAGACTCTGTGCTGAATGCAGTGCCCAACGCAGGGCTTGATCTCACAGCCCTGAGATCATGACCTGAGCTGAAATCAAGAGTTGGACACTTAACCGACTGAGCCATTCAGGCACCCCTAAAATGTAAAACCCTCTTTTTAACTTGCGAGGTGTTCAGAGATCAGCAGCGGGGATGGATTTGGCCCATGAGCCATAGTTTGCCAACCCTGTTCCAGAGAGCGCTCTCCTGGAGCCCCTGCAGAGTTGGCTTCTAATACATGCCTTGGGTTCCTAGAACCTGTTTGTATGTGCACACCTGCCCAGCTGCCCCCCCCCCCCGCCATACACAGTGAGTCTAGGTGTTTTGCAGTTGAGTTGCTGTGTAATTCTACTGCCGATATTATATTTTTTATTTTTAACCCAACTTTTAATCAAAATTTCTCTTCAGTCAGGTGGAGTTTTGTATTTGTTCTTGACTCTTGCGATGCTTTCTAATACTAAAAGCAGTTGTGTTTCCCAGTCAGATTCCCTAAGACTGGTTACAACTGAAACTGTGTGTTTAGCCTAACTCCAGATGTGAGTGATGGAGATCTTGAAACACACACACATACACACACACAAGATTTCACATTTGAATAAACTTTTTTGTGAGTGCAGAAACAGCTCTTTGTCAGGAAAACACTAAATGTCTTCAATTATATGGAAACCAAAAAGGTACATGGAAAGCAAGGAGAGAAATGTTGGCACAGCGGCACAATTCCTGCTTTCTGACTAACAGCATTGATCACTGCTTAGCTTAACCTTTGGAGACAGACCAGTTCTGATGACTCTCTAGAATCGGGCTTTCCTAGATTGTATTTTCAGCTCAGGATACAACATAGGCTGTACCTTAAAAACTTGCAGCCGGGGGCTTATAGTGGAACTTTTGTCCAGCTGCTTGTCTTCTCAGAATAAGCTCCTACCTTTGCCCCTGATGTGCCCTAGCACTCTCTTGCTGTCCAACCTTTTATTTTGATGACAAGAACAGTTCGGCCCAACCAGGCTGTTTTGTTACTGTGTCTGCCAGTCCCACAGAGTGCATGTGACAGTTCTCATACAACATGGCACATATTTTTTTTTTCCAATTTACTTATCTCCTGGGAGGTGACTACAGTCACATGGGGAGTAACAGAACAGAGAAGTGTGTGCATCTATTGACTGAGCTCCTCTGAATCCCTAAGGGCCACAGGAGGTAACTGGCTGATCACTCTAAGTTGTTAGAGAAGCAGGGTGCACCATGAGGTGTGGCGGCATCTGATGAGAAGGGAATGGTTTCATCTGGATGGGAAGAATATATACTGCAAAATGCTGACTCTCTCCTTCCTGCCCTTCCAAGTGCCTTCTGGGCATTAGGCCTGCCCAGCATGCAGACAAATCTCTACCAATAAATACAAAGCTTACGGCTCAGTGGGTGGTAGTGAGGGTATCTCCCAGCCCTAATCTGCTTGGGCTTTGTGTCTTCTGTGCTCTCCTTGAGCGCTTACCATGTGGTTGTTCCTCCTTGGAGAATGTGTGCAGAATATAAATGAAGTAGAAATGGTCTCTGTCCTCAAGGAACTTAACATTTCCCTGGGAAGATGCTTACACGGCGAATTATAAAAAATCAGAAAATAGAAGTAACTCATTAATTGCTAGTCACAGACAGTAAACAAGAGAGAATGTTTCACAAGGGATCAGCCTTGTTGAAGGAGGCAGTTTTGTACTCCATCTTCAAGAAGGTGATGCACCTGACTATGTATAAAGGATCTGCAAGAGCATCCTTGGCCCACATGAGTGACTGTGTCAGCCCATTCTGCCCCATCTGTTGGCAGAGGCTCTAGCGCATACATATTCCAGCAGTGCCTTCATCCTGTAAGTGATGAAATCATTTCTTGACTTTATCTCTGTCCAAAATGAATGGGTGCACTTTCTACATCCCAGGAGACATAATTTGTGCTTGTCAGAACTGTCCTGCTGAAAAATTTGGAAAAGATACAAAATGTTCTTTAAAAGCACTCACTGGCCAAGCTTCCTTAACTTTGCACAGACTGCTCCAGCCCCAGCTGATGACAAAGAGAGTGGAAGTGAGCATTTGCTCATCATAGGCACCATCTGTCAGAGCTAGTAACTCCAGTTGTTAAATCCATTACTTTTGAGCTCTGGGTGTCTACTTTTTCTTTCGATGAGGAAAGTTCATTGAAGGATTACTGTTGCAGCCTGAGCTCTTGTGTTTTAACATGGAAATCAAAAGGCTTCAGTCATCTTGTCACTTAAGATGAGCAGTGACATGAGAGAGGCCATTGAGCTGAAAGACTTTTGCCTTTGAAACCCCATCGCTGGCCTAATCTATCATAAGTTAAGATTTTATATTTATAGTGCAATTGCCCCCAACACCTCACTGAATTCTCAACCCAAAGTGCTCTGTTTTCCTGCCCTGAAAGATACTAACAACATCCTCCTGAGAACAATAAAGAGAATCCTTTTTATTTGGGCATTTTGCTGCTAATCCATCTTAGTATACATGTTTGAAAGGCACAGAGGACTGTGAACCCAGAGGTGCTTGAGCAGATAGCTCACTGAGCTGCAGAGCCTCTAGAGAGAATACCTGAGAGAAACAAAGAACAAACTCACAATTCTGTGGACATTGGAGAAAAGTTGACGTGCATAGTTCTGGGCATCTTTCAGGCACCTGAGATGATTGTGGCATATTGTAATTGATGTCCCACGGGTCTCTCTTTGCAAGGTCTTGTTTCCTTTGCATCCATTCTGTCCTGCTGCTCGCAATCCCAGTGGTAATTCAGAACTGCCAGAGATAGGTTTAGGTCCTAAGATTCTCCAGCTTTCAGGATGGCACAAGTATATAGGCTTGAACCACTGGAATCTAACTGTTGCTGTCGAGAAAATGGAGACAAAGCAAGTTAATGGTGGGAGGGACTGCCCGCCTCCCCAAGTAATCGCTGTCTGTATTAGAGGTGTCTGGCTGGAAGTCACAAGACATCTGTCCGCGAGGGAGTCTTGCCTTAGGTGGAAGGTTGGACTCAGCTTTTACTTCCTGCTTCAAAACCCTCACACTTTGCTAAGTGAATTTACATGCTAATTTGACTAATTATAAAACTCTTCAGCCTGGCTTTGGGCTATTTTTTATTTATATAAACTGCAAACTACATAAGAGTATTTTTTTTTTTTTTCCTGTTTAGAAAGTAGTATCTATTTCTGGTGACATTTTTTCTACATGAAGCTTTTGCATCAGTTTACCTTCTTCTGCCCTTGTCAAAGTTGAGCATGGACCTTAGTCCATGGATTAAGTCCATGTGTATCCCAGCTGATACACATTTCGGTATTAGGATGATTTCTGAAGAGAGCAACAGTGACAAGTGAGTCTGTGTGACGCAGGCCAAAAGTTAGGATGCCATCGTGGAAAGAGAAGGGGCTTTGTGTCTGGCAGCCTTGTGGCCCAAGACCTTCTGCAGTTAAGTGCTTTGATCTGTAAAATGGAGAAAATGCCTCTCATCCGGTTGCTGTGAGGGTCACATGGGCTGACTTATGATAATAAATGACTTCCATGTTGAAGGCATCTAAGAAATGATGGCTGCTTTCTATAGTGCACCCAAGTATGGGTCAGGTTTCCTTCTGTGATTGAGTGGAACATTCCCATAGGGCCCTTCCAGTTTACACTGAGGTTCTGTGAAGTGAGGGACAGGTCCTCCTGAGTTCCAACCCACAGAATATTTATTGCTTGGATAGAAATTAAGGCCCCACCTATCATTTGGGAAAACCGATTATCAGATATTTTTTTAACACGTACTTTTATAAACTCAGAGAAATGAGAAGACTGAGGTTTTTGGGAACAGACAATATTAACTTATGAAACAGAACACCACAAGAAGCTATTGCACTTTATATTTTTAAAAAGAGTAGGTTCTAAAATACATGGAAAAGATTTCAAGACTCTAAATGTACCCTTGGGTCTTTCTGAGTAATTGATGAAAAGGAAGGCAATACAGTGGATATATTACAAATTTAGGGAGAGGTTTGTTTTAAAACTGCTTTGTTAATCCCTTACCATTTCTCCTCCTCATTCACGGACCTCTTTCTTTGCAAAGCTTGTCTTAGGTATCCTGCTTGGTTCTGGACATGCACAGTTAATTCAGATATGTCCCTGCCCCGTGGGAACTGACAAGAAGCTGTGGTCAGCACAGAGGCTGGGGGGTTCCATGGGGCAGAGCCCAGCTCCCACACAGACTACTCTCCCGCCTGTATCCTTCACTGGACCCAAGTGAAAGCCTGCATTTCTCCTTGCACATGCCATTACTAGGCAGCTATTAAAACTCTTGGCCCACTCAAGCCGGGATTTAAAGAATCTTAGGCTTTGGAGGCATAAAACCCAAGGGAGCAGTTGCCCATTATTCATTCCAGAAGCCCACCAGTTTTGATTCCAGTCGGGTAAAATCATTAGCATTTCCCCCACGCTTTGCCTTTGGAAAACACAAATTTAGGGTATGTGAAGGATCAGTGGAGATTTTCAACCCAAGGGATGGAAAAAAACCTTCAAAATTGTTAAGTACAAAAAGAGAATTTGTTACTTTTAAAAGTTTTAGATTTTTACTACCTTTCTTAGAAGTATTTGGGATGATTTCCAGGATATAGGTGTAAAATAGATCTGTCCTTCAGTTAATAGTCGCTCCAGTTTGTTGCTTTTATTGATTTTAGCCTCTGTATAGTGTCCTTTCTTTTAAACACGTTCTTAACAACTCTCTTCAGTACAAAATAGTACTTGGCTCTCTCAGCTCTTCTGAATGGTATTACTGGATGTGCTTTTCGACTGGCATGCTTTCTCATAGGTGGTGTAGAAATGTTTTCCCACAGGTAGGCTGTGGGTGTATTGGTCTCACTGTGGCATCTTGGCCTGACAGTTGCGGTGGTGGTTGGCTATGAACAGGGCCCATCTCTTCTGCCTGCCTCATTGTACCTTCTCTGCTCTCTTCCATCACTGAGGAATGGCCAGTACAAATGTCTCTTCAGAGATCAGTAAGTTTTAGACCTTCAAGGGACCTTAGAAGTAACCTCCTTTAACCTACTTCTTTGACCTGATAATAGGTAACAGGCCTAGAGAAGCTATGGGATTCATTCACCTAAGGACCTTCATTAGTTAACAGCAAGAATTAGAATTCCAAAAAAAAAAAGTTTCCTGAATCCCTAAGCTTAAATCAAATGTTTAGTAAGAACTATACCTCCCTTGGTAGTATTTTGTATGGCACTGGAAGTTTTCAAGCTATTTGTCATTTATTTGGCTAGTCTTTAGGACACTGTGAGCAAATTGGTGCATTCTCAAAGTTTACAAAGTGGAAGTCACGTGTGGCATTACAGATTTTTTTTTGAAGTTGTATTATATGATTAATGGAAATGTGGATAGAAATTGTTTCAAACGACTAGAAGTAACTTGCTTTTTTTCAGTACTTTGAAATAAAGACCAAACATGAAAAGTTTTCGTTTTCTTAAAAAGATATATCTTTCATATTTATGGCCAAGAATATAGAATACAGGGATTACAATTGCTGTAGTAAAACTAGGCTTATGATTTATAAAATCAAAATATGAGCTTACGATGTAGGAGTCCTGGGCACTGCTCCTACAAGAATCAGATCTGCGACTGATCCCTGCTGTTTCCGTGGCTTTTAAAACAGATACATTCCTGTAGTGTGGGAGGGTGGCTGCACCTGGCATTAAATGGCTCTCCCCAGCAAGCCATTGTTTTGCCTACACTTTCTTTGAGATAAATAGGATTTGGGTGCTGGCTCCTCTCGCTTGTCTCCATGCCCTGCTAAGCTTGGTGTGCAGTGGCCCGTGGTTATTAAAATCCTTATCACCATAAGGAGTTGATTATGAGCCATAGTTATTTTCTGGAATTAGAAAGGCCTGCTGAATTCAACAAGTGACTCAAAGATAGTCTTATATTTCCTAATAATTAAAAGTGTGATTAATACCAGCAATTAGTTCCTGTGATTTAACTGTTAAAAGCAGGAATTCAGGAGGTAATGCATAGGTGAGCAAGGTAAGGAGCCATAGGATATAATTTAAATTTCAGTTCCTCAGACACCAGAAGAGTTGGCCCGCATAAGATAAACTCCTTTTAATGCCATGAAACTAAATGAGACCTGCTTTACATAAATGGGCCACCTTCACAGACTGTCTACTGTCTTGCTGTGGCTCTGTGCCCTTAAATGGAAGGCAAGAGTATTCTTGCCCATCAAACTGGCACCAGGAGACCTTGAGAAGATTTCTCATTCTGCTATGCAGAATTCAGCTTTTTCAACAGTAAGGAATTAAAAACACAAGTGACCTTGTTTCGTTCTCCTGGGGCAGCTGTTTCTAAATTTTTTGCAAAATTACCTGATGGGATTGCAGCCGGAATTGAGTGCTGATAGGTAACATTTGCACTTCTTCCCAAGGCTTAGTTGGTTTATTCCATATGTTCTGCATTTTACATTTTAAAATTTTAAAAATTGACCATACAATTTTGTGTTATTAGCCGAGTAAAATAAGGTTTGTGTTAATTGGATAAGTTGTGATGTTGTTGGTAAGGAGCCCTTTCATGAGAGCTCTCTGGGGCAGTGGCCACTCAAAGCCCGGTTGTTCATTGATGGAATATTGATTCTGCTGGAATTTCAAAAAGGATGCTACGTTGATTCCACTGAGCTGGTTTTTGAGTTCTGTATCAAGAACATGCATGGTCCGTTTATATGTGTTGGTTTGTAATAAAGTTAGCTGCATAGGCAGAACTTTGCCTGAGTTCAGAATAATTTGTAGAATCCTAATTTGGAAACGGATTTATTCAGAAAAGCATTTTCCCACCCTTCCAACATGAAAGGGTCGAACAACCAGTCTCTTCTGTGCAAATAAGTAAATGTGAAAAGAAGCCAGGTTATTATGAAAACCCAGGTTTAGCATTATTGTCTAATGGCTTGATTATTTCAAAAAAGTTTCTGTGGGCATAGTTACTCTAAACATTGACTTTACGTAAAGCATAGTCCTTATATTCTTCATCTTGTAGGTAATTAGTTTTCCCTCACACATTTTCATTCTCTTGCTGCCAGCCAGCCACAAACCATATGATGATAGTAGCATTTCATTTTCTATCCCAGGCCATTAAGTTAGGAATTTTCTCGCTTCTGAAGCCTTACAGCTGAATGTATTTATTTAATATTAAAATGTAAACCTCACTTAATCCCAGCTGTTATGAGTGAGTAATTCTTCACATTTGGAAACAAGACTTAACACAGCCATGAGTATCTCATCCAGGTTGGAGTAAGGATGGGGCCATCTCCCTTCTCCCCGCCCCCAGCCGAGGGAAGAAGGGTTCCCCGTGCTAACCTGTTCTTGATGGGTGGAGGAGGGAACACTTGCACTTCCAACCTTGGTGCATTCTTTTGGAGGGCCACCTTCTGCCTGTGGCGGACACAGGTGTTCCTGACACACCCAGTTCTGGGTTGGCACTGGGCTCCTGTTACAGGAACGGCTAGCATATCCATGTGTCATCTGTGCTTCCAGGTCAATGCACAGAGACCTATGTAATCCATAACAGAGCTGAAATAGGTATCCAACAAAATCACAAAGCTGGAGGACTTCAGTGTCCGTGTGTGTTTTTTTATTATTATGTTAATCACCATACATTACATCCTTAGTTTTTGATGTAGTGTTCCGTGATTCATTGTTTGCGTATAACACCCAGTGCTCCATGCAGAACGTGCCCTCTTTAATACCCATCACCAGGCTAACCCATCCCCCTCGCCCCCTCCCTTCTAGAACCCTCAGTTTGTTTTTCAGAGTCCATAGTCTCTCATGGTTCGTCTCCGCCTCCAATTCCCCCCCCTTCATTCTTCCCCTCCTATCTTCTTAGTGTCCCTATGTTTTTAAGGGAGATTCTAGGTACTTAGTCATTAGGTATAACATTGTTGCTAAGTAGCTGTTTACTCAGAATTCCATGTAGATGACTTGCCAGTTCACTTAGGAAGTTAGCTTATGTCTGTTTGAATACATACGGTATTCAACCAAAGTGTCTGGCCACCTTGTTCTGTGCTTTGCAGTTGAGCTCTACCAAAGGGGAGACAAAGAGACGTGGTGGAAGCTGGGCGCTCAGCCTGGTCTCTTCCTGCCCAGTGCGAATAGCTCCATGTTCAGTCCTCCAGGATGCTGTGAGGAGTCAACAGTTGAGTCTTAATTGGTTTTAACTTCTTTCCCCACCTTAGGATGATGATTCCAGCCCTGCCACTCCAGATGGGAATGTATCCTCCACTACAACGACCAGTGCCTTCACCATCCAGGAGTACTTTGCCAAGCGGATGGCGGAGCTAAAGAATAAGCCACAGGTCATAGCGGCAGGGCCTGACCTTGCAGAGAACCGAATAGAAAGAAAAAGGGGAAAGAAGAGAAAGAAAGGGGCAAAAGATAAAAATGTGGAGACTTACACTGAACCCCAGGCCAAGAAGAAGAGAGACCAAGTTGAACAGCAGCTTGGAGACCCTTGTTGGGATGAGAATTCTGGTGTTTCTGCTGAGGATGGAGAGGATTGTGTGTGGCCCCCTGATGACCAGGACATTACCCCAAAGCCCAAAAAAAGGAGAGAAAAGAAAAAGCTACAAAAGCAAGTTGAGGTAGCAGTGGATGCTATGTTACATGACATACCAGTAAAGAAGACAAAGAAGAAGAAGAAGAAAGGTTCCGAATAAATTCTCTCGAGCCAGGGCCTTCCAGCCATTCAGCTGTCAGGGCCCTGCAAGCAAACACCTTTGGCCTGAAGTCAGAGCAGAGTTCACCCAAGAGAGTTTGTGCACATCTTTTGACATGCCCGTGGGTTGCTGAGTCTCGCCCTCTCACCACATTTTTCCCAACACATCCCTGGAGAACTTTCTAATGTCCCAAATCATGGCTCTCATAAACAAATAAATTTCTTTTTAGACTGTGAACCCTTCAGCCTGAGTGTTTATTCATATTTATTTGAATACATTGTTACATGTGTGTAGGTATGTCACAGTCTGTATTTGCTCTTGATTTCCTTCGGTAACAATGAACTGTGCTTCCTTCTCAAGGACTCAGTCTAATTAAAGGATTAAGAGGCAATAGTTTGAATTTACATAGTTCTTTCTGTTCTACAGCCAACCATACATTTTTGCCAAGCAGGTATTATATGATTACGTTCCCAAATTGGAGTGTTGTTTGGCTTAGTTTAGTTTTGATGGGGAGATTTTTTAATATCCTCTCTTCCACTGAGCGATGATGGCTGTGTGTTCGGAGGTCTTCTCCCCAAGAAGACAGAGTTTACGAAGCAAGCTGACTCCGGGGACAGTTTAACCTTCCAGGTCTCCCAGGAGGCCTTTTAGCCAGCTAGCTGTTCCTCACGGAGTGTGGGCAGTCAGAGCTGTTTCCATGTGGTGGTGCTTGGGGCAGTCCCTTGTCGTGGGCTTGGCCTTATTTGTGATGATGAGGAGGTCCTCAGGAGGCTCAAAAATACTGAGAATCTAAGGTCATGAAATTAATTTCCTCTGGAAATAAGGCAGTTTCTAGATTGGGACTGCCTTATGAAAGTACTTAAAAGGATAAATATTGCATACATAATAAAAGGTATCTTTCTGTGCTGCTCAAACCACATGGCATCACCCTGTTGTGTTTATCCTGGCTTCTGCCATGCCCTGGCGAGTCTCCCTGTGTGCTGGTTAATCTCTCCTTGTGCAGTTTGACTTCAGAGACCCTCACGCCTTCTTTGGGACACAGTGAAAAAGAAAATGCTTCAAGTTTGGAGGTCCGGCCCTACAGTTTTCCCTGCTTGTTTGCCCTCTTCTGCCTTCTTTCTGCTCCCCATCTAGTCCTTCTTCTTCATCTCTTTGCCCCTTTACTCCGTCTCCCCTGCTCTCCTCTTATTTTCAGCCCCCAGCTTTCTCATACCCCCTTTTAGCTGCCTGCTCCCCGTGCCCTCTTGCAGTTTGCGCTGCTTGGCCCACTCTGCCGGACCTGTGACCGTAGATGGGGGCGGGGGTGGTGGGCTCTACCCCCTGATCTCGAGATTAGCACGGTCTGATGACCTTTGGCCCTTGATTCAAACTCTCGTGGTCATACATTACGTATGAACCATGGCCCTGAGATGCTTAGAATTGAGAAAATACATGAAGAATGTTTGGTTTTAAGTCCCTTAAAGATTCTGAAGAGTGCTTATTGTTTAAACACACACATACACGCACATCCCACAGAGAAAAGTCATGAATTCAGAGCCTGAGGTCTAGTTTCTCAGTTTTATCTTGGCTCCCAGAATTTAGAATCCCAGGCTATGGTCCAGGCTAATAAAACACCCAAGATTTTTAAAGTCAGTTTTCTTTACAGAGGGCACATGCTCAAGTTATGTCTGCTTGTCCTATCTTGTCAATGAAACTAGAGTTCCAGAAGGGAGTTGGGATGTATAAAACCTAAAGGGAACTATCTTTTAAATATATATATAAATATAAATAAATATACATATATATAGTTTTATATATGTGTGTATATATGTTTATTATATATAGTCTTTTTCTTTTTTGCTTTTTATTAAACTTTAACTTCTCCTACTGATAAAAATCAGTGCCAGGAGAATACACTGAATTGTGTGCAGGAGGAGGAAGCAAATGGGTATTTAGGAAGCAGATGCGATGCTTCTAGGTCAAATGGGGTGAAGGGGCCAGCTGGGAAGACCAGAAGCCAGAGGTGCTGAAGGGACGTTCTTTGGAATTCCAAGGCAATCGCACTTCGAGGGGAAGTGCAGCTTCCATTGAGCGAGCCTGTAGACTATGATGATGATTATTTTAATGGGCTGCAGAAAGAACTTCTAAATGATTTTAATGGCCAAGTGGGTAGACTGAGTAAAAGGCACACCTTCAGCAAAGAGCAGTGTGACCATTTGCTTTGAAGGACACAGAATATTTTCTCTAGACATCCTTAGCTTTAATTTTTCCCAAGTGTCTCTTTTTCAGGAGACTTAGTTTTCTGGGTCTAAGTGGAAGTCAGAACAATGGAATAAGTCCTCTTGAGGACTGCATTTCATAGGCATATTTTAAAAATTGTTCACATACGAATCCTATTTTTTGCCTTAAATTATCTCAGTAAAAATATATTAATTTTGTATTCTTTGCTGCTTTCTTTCAGTTTTAAGAGGAAAAGTAGGTTCTCAGGAGATTTATCCAACAAGGAGGTTCCTAAATGTTGTCTCGTAGTGCCCTTCTTTCCTCTTTTGGTTAATTTTAATAGATAATAATTATTACAGAATGAAATCCTATGTGCCTGGCCCTATTCCAAGCAGTTTAAATAAATCAACTCATGTGGTCCTCACACCACCCAGTAAGATAACCATTATTACTATTATTCCTATATCTATGAGCTTGGTTTTGTTTTCTTTTTTTGTTTACTTATGGTTTTTAGACTACACATATAAGAGAGATCATATGGTATTTGTCTTTCTCTGACTTGTTTCACTTAGCATAATGACCTCGAGGTCCATCCATGTAACAACAAATGGCAAGATTTCATTCTTTTTTATGGCTGAATAATACTCTTTGTGTATTTATAAATTTCTTTATCTTTTCATCCATTGATGGACACTTCGGTTTTTTCCCTGTCTTAGCCATTGTAAATAATGCTGCAGTGAACGTGGAGGTGCATATATCTTTTCAAATTGGTGTTTTTGTTTTCTTTAGATAAATGCCCAGAAATGGAGATGCAGGATCATATGGTTATATTTTTAATTTTGTGAGGAACTTCTATACTGTTTTCCATAGTAGTTCACCAGTTTACATTTCTTTCCACCAGCAGTGCACAAGGGTTCCTTTTTTTTCCACTTCCTCACCAACATGTGCTGTTTCTTGTCTTTTTGATAATAGCCATTCTAACAGGTGTGAGGTGATACTGTGATTTTGATTTCCATTTCCCTGATTGATGATGTCAAGCATTTTTTTTTTCCGTACCTGTTGGCCATTTGTATGTCTTCTTTGGAAAAATGTCTGTTCAGATCTTCTGCCTGTTGTTTAATCAGATTTTTGTCTTTTTCTTTTTCTTTTTTTTGCTATTGAGTTGTATGAGTTGCCATTGAGTTCTTTATATATTTGGGATATTAGCCCCTTATCAGATATATGATTTTCAGTTATTTTCTCCCATTCAGTAGGTTGCCTTTTCATTTTGTTGATGGTTTCCTTTGCTGTGCAGAAGCTTTTTAGTTTGATGTAGCCCCGCTTGTTTACTTTTGTTTTCGTTGTTTTGGTTTTGGTATCAGATTTAAAAAAACCATTGCCAAGATCTGTCATGGAGCTTACTGCCTATGTTTTCTTCTGGAGTTTTATGATTTCAGGTCTTATGTTCAAGTCTTTAATCATTTTGAGTTAATTTTTGTGTATGGTGTAAGATAGTCCAGTTTCATTCTTTTCTATGTGGCTATCCAATTTCTTCAGTACCATTTATTGAGGATACTGTCCTTTCTCCATTGTATATTCTTGGTTCCTCTGTCGCAAATTGATTAAACCTGTATGTGTGGGCTTATTTTTGGGCTCTCTGTTCCATTGATCTGGGTGTCTGTTTTTATGTCTGTATCATACAGTTTTAACTACTATAGCTTTGTTAACAGGCTTTAAAATCAGGGAGTATTTGCCTCCAGCTTTGTTCTTCTTTCTCAGAATTGCTTGACTATTCAGAGTTGTTGGTTCCATGCAAATTTTAGAATTGTTTGTTCTGTTTCTATGAAGCATGCCATAGGACTTTTGATAGGGATTGCACTGAATCTGTACTTTTTTGGGGTAGTGTAGTATGGACATTATAACAATATTAATCCTTCCAATCTTCCAAATCTTTCCATTTATTTGGTCTTCTTCTATTTCTTTCATTAATGTCTTGTAGTTTTCAATATATAGGCCTTTCATCTTGGTTAAATTTATTTCCAGGTATTTTATTTGTTTGGATGCAGTTGTAAATGGCATTGTTTTGTTAATTTCTCTTTCTGATAATTTGTTATTAGTGGAAAGAAATGCAACAGATTTTTATGTATTGATTTTGTATCCTGCAACTTTACCAACTTTGTTAGTACTAAGAGCTTTTTGGTGGAGTCTTTAGGGTTTTTTGTATATAAGATTATGACATCTGCAAATCGTGACAGTTTTACTTCTTTCCAATTTTGAGTGCTTTATATTTTTTTCCTGCCTTATTGCTCTGGCTAGGATAAAAGTGAGAGTGGGCACCCTTATCTTGTCCCTGATCTTAGAGAAAAAGCTTTCAGCTTTTCACTGTTGAATCTGATGTTAGCTGTGGCCTTGTCATATGTGTCTTTTATTATGCTGAGGTATGTTCCCTCTATACCCACTTTTTTGAGAGTTTTTTTTTATCATATTAAGTTTTGTCAAATGCTTTTCCTGCATCTATTGAGATGGTCCTATGATTGTTATCCTTCATTTTGTTAATGAAGTGTGTATCACACTGACTTATCTGCATGTGTTGAACCATCCTCACATTCCTGCAATAAATCCCTCTTGATCATGATGTATGGTTACATCTGATCTGTTAATGTATTGTTGAATTTGGTTTGTTCACATTTTGCTGAGGATTTTTACATCTCTGTTCAAGGATATTGGCCTGTAATTATTTTTGTGTTTGTGGCATCCTCATCTGCTCTTGGTGTCAGGGTAATGCTGGCCTTGTAAAATGTGTTGACAAGTTTTGCTCTCTTCTACTTTATGGAAGAGTTTGAGAAAAATTGGTACTAATTCTTCTTTGAATGTTTGGTAGAATTCACCGGTGAAGCTATCTGGTCCTGAACTTTTATTTGTTGGCAGGTTTTTTGATTACTGATTCAATCTGCTAGTAATTCATTGTGTTCAGATTTTCTCCTAGTAATCATTGTGTTCAGATTTCCTATTTCATGTTGATTCAACCTCGGTACGTTGTATGTTTCTAGGAATTTATCCATTTTTTCTAGTTTGTCCCATTTATTGGCATATAATTGTTCCTAGTAGTCCCTTATGATCCTTTGTATTTCTTTGTTATCAGTTGTAATATCTCCTTTTAATTTTATGATTTTATTTATTTGAGTTTTCTCCCTTGTTTTCTTGGTGAGCCTAGCTCAGTTTTGTCAATTTTATCTTTTCAAACAACCTCTTAGTTTCATTGATCTATATTGTTAATATAGTCTCTATTTCATTTATTTCTGCTCTATTTGTTATTTCCTTCCTTCTGCTAAATTTAGCCTTCATTTATTCTTTTTCTAGATCCTTGAGATGTGAAGTTAGGTTGTTCATTTGAGACTTACTTATGGAGGTAGGCATTTATCATGAACTTCTCTCTCCTAATTGCTTTTGGCTGCATCCTATAAATTTTGGTATGTTACATTGCCATTTTCATTTGTCTCAAGGTATTTTTTATTTTTCTTTTGACTTCTTTGACCCATTTGTTCAGCCATATGTTGTATAATCTCCATGTAACTGAATTTCTCAGTTTTCTTCATGTAATTAATTTATAGTTTCATACCATTGTGGTCAGAAAAGATGCTTGATATGGTTTCATTCCTCTTAAAGGAATGAAGATTTGTTTTGTGGCCTCACATATAATCTATCTTGAAAAATATTCCATGTGCACTTGAGAAGAATGTGTGTTCTGTTGCTTTTGGATGGAATATTCTGTATAATCTGTTAAGTCCATCTAGTCTAACATATCATTTAAGGCCAATATTTCCTTATTGCTTTTCTGTGTGGATGATCTATCCACTGAGGTAAGTGAGGTATTAATGTCCCCTACTATTACATTGCTGTCTGTTTCTTCCTTTAGGTCTGTTAATATTTGCTTTATATATTTAGATGCTTCTATCTTGGGTGCACAGATATTTCCAAAGTTATATCCTCTTGTTAGATTGACCCCTTTTTCATTATGCAGTACACTTCTTTGTCTCTTACAAGATCTTTGTTTTAAGGTCTATTTTGTCTGATAGAAGTACAGCTACTCCAGCTTTCTTTTTGTTTCCATTTGCGTGGAACATCTTTTCCCAGCCCTTCACTTTCAATCTGTGTGTGTCCATACATCTAAAATGTATCTCTTGTTATGATGAGCACTGGGTGTTATATGTAAGCAATGACTCACTAAATTCTACTTCAGAAACCAATATTACACTATATGTTAACTAACTAGAATTTAAATAAAAGTTTGAAAAAAGAAAATATCTCTTGTAGGTAGCATATAGACAGGTCTTGTTTTTTTTACCCAGACATTCTGTGTCCTTTTGAGAATTTAATCCATTTACATTTGAAGTAATTATTGATAGGTGTATGTTTATTGCCATTGTGTTGAGTATTTTCTGGCTGTTTTAGTAGTTCTCTGTTCCATTCTTCTCTTGCTCTCTTGCTTTGTGGTTTGATGACTCTCTTCAGTGGTAAGCTTTCTCTTAATATTATTTTCTCTTAATCGTTTGTGTTATTTACTTTATGTTTTTGCTTTGTGGTTACCGTGAGGCTTACACATAAAAACTGATATCTACAATGAGAATATATTTGAAAGCAGCTGTGGCACACTCTAGAAAGTTTTGCAATTAGCTTGACGTAGTATTAATATGAGCTGTAGAAAATACTTTAGGGTACACTGCACATTAGAAATTCTCAGTGGATTTTCCTTTCCAACTTGGTCAAGAGGTTGGTGGGAAATTGGGTAAGTCACTCAGCTTCTTAAAACCTGTTTGCCAATTTAAAAACAATTTCTTCTAATTTACAGAAAATATTGATGCTTCTAAAAAATGAAACCAAAATAAGCATTTGTTTTAGACCACAGTGCATACCTCTGCTTCTCTCTTCCTTCACCTGTTGGCAGACACCAGTAGGAGCAAGCTGGGACCTGTTTTGTTGTTTTGTTTTGTTTTTTTCTTAGAAACAGAGTCAGAGAAATGTTTCAGCACAATTTGCCCAAGCAATCTCAGTCCCTGGGCCAGCAAGCAGCAGCTGTATTTAGATTTAAGTAGGAAGTTCCCCACTGTCACCCTGTTTCTCTTGTGGGTTCTACAGCCACTGCAGTTTGAAACCTGTTGTGTTGACCTGTGGGGATGAGAAGGTCCGATCAGGTACTCTGATGTGTAGTTTTATATTGCTCGGTTATTAGTGAGCAAATTAGTATCATGTCCTAATAAAGTGGATGACTAGGCTTCTTGCATGAAAGTATACTATCTAGTTAAGAAATATTGAATACATTAAAATGACCTACACAAAGCCTATATGAGACCAGTAAGGGGAGTGGGTAGGTTGGGGGAAGCCAGAGAGAGAGAGAGAGAGACAGCATGTGAAAAAGGGTACGTAGAAACAGAGTTGCATTTGGGTTGCCAAAATGTGGATGGTTACAGTGTGTGGGCTAAAACAGACATTCTCACTGAGCTCTTCTCTCAGCTAAATTGAAATTTCTCTACCTACTGGCCCTCAACTCCTGCCTCAGATGTCATCAACAATTTCTCCAGCCTTTACTCAGAAAGCTCCCAGAAGCAATCTCTCCTTTTTCTGAATTTTCATACTGCTTTCTGACTCCTCAAAGTCTACCCCATATTAGGACTTTTAGTTGTATGAATTTTTCCCCTTCAAGTCTGAGTCCTCTGAAAGTGAAGTTAAGCTTTGTATCTCTACAGCACCCAGGACAATGCCTTGCACATAGCAGGTACAGAGGACTCTTAAGAAGCAAATGAACAAACCACAGCTAGGCCAGAGCCCATGCTCTGAAGACCTGAAGTGTATCCCAGGTTGAGGATGATAATCAGGGATGTACTGCTGTGGCCACAGCCTCTACTTTCCTTCAAATCCTCAACACTGTAACATAGGATATATGTAAGACCTCCTCACCCAACTTGACACCTTAATTATGAATTCCTCCTCACTCCTCCCTTAGGCCTTCCTTGCAACTGTCACCTTGCCATGGGGATCTGAAATGACCTCCTCCTGGGGCCCAATTTTCAAGCCTCCCTTCCTTGAGTGGTAGTTGTAGGATTAAATGGAAAAAAGGACCTAACCAAATACTGGACAGCCCTCAGTGCATTTTCTCTCTTCCTCCAAGCAAAAGGGGTAAAAAAGCAATTCTTAGAAAAAGCTGGGAGCCCCATTCATAGGAAGGCCACTGGTGTCCTCTCAGATGAGGAAGTTCTGGCAGTGGTAGTCCTTCTGGTGCTCTGCAGAGCTATCACCAGGGCCCCTGAACCACTTTTTAGGTGCTGCAATGATTCTCCTGACTGACAAGCTCCAAGGTGTGGTCAGGTCATCCTGAAGACATCAGAGTCCCAGGAATGCTTAGGGCTCCTCACTGGAGGAGGTAACCTGTGAGCAGGCCCTGGGGCACAGCAGGGTGTGGTCACATTGACTCAGACTTCTCAGGTGACAGGTTTCAGGATCCTGCCCTTACCTGGATCTCCTAGGCAGCTCCGAGTGGAGCAAGTTGTTGCAATTTAGCTTGGAGGGTTTACAAAATCCTTCTGTGATGGGGCAAGGCACTCTCAGTCTGCAGTGAACAACTATTAACAGGGAGAATGAGTGTACTCTGGCCATATAACCTAGTGGGTCCTCAAATCAGAGGATCTTTCCAAATGTTTGTCCCTAAGACAAGCAATCCTGCTCACCTCAGCCCTGTAGGAGCTGTATTATTACATTCCTCACTTTATAGATGATGAAATGGGCTCAGGGTTGCCAAGTGCCTTGACCAAGGTCACCAGTTCATGAAGTGGCAGATGAAATGGTTGTCTTCCCAGGCTCCAACTCCTTTTTGCTCCTGGAAAGGTTTTGGATACCATGATTTTTGTTTTTAATAATTGAATTAATTCGATGTGTGATTTAGTCCATTTGTGTATGTAAGGTGCCTTTATAGCAACTACAAAGTAATTAACAAGAGGAGAGGTATACGAAATAATGTGGGAGAGCATCATCAGATGTGCACATATAGTCATTCCACAAACCTTAAATGGTTAAGGCTCAGTGCTAGGGGCTAGGAATACAGATATGACAAAGCCTTCAAGAAGCTTACCATTTAGGGGGTGCCTGGGTGGCTCAGTCATTTATTTGTCTTCTTTCACTCAGGTTATGATCCCAGGGTCCTGGAATTGAGCCCCGCATCCCTGCTGAGCAGGGAGGGAGCCTGCTTCTTCCTCTCCCTCTCCTGCTCCCCCTGCTTGTGCGCTCTCACTCTCACTCTGTCAAGTAAATAAATCTAAAAAAAACAAAAACAAAAAAGTTCATCATTTAGTGAATTGTGTCACGGAAGTTGGAAGAACTAACGCCATATGCTTCATTTGGATATTTATAAATTTTATGTATCTAAATTCAGGAGGAAGTTGCTAACTTAAAAGATTTTGCAAGCCAAGGAATGTTCATTTGCTGTCCATGGGTAGCGAGACACCTTTGTATAGAGGAATGCAGTCAGAGCTGGTGCCAGAGATTATGCTCTTCAGAGGATGGTCAGGAGTGGTAACCTTGAAATTTTTTGCTAGAGCTAGACTTTTGTGTTTTGAGTTTTGCTTCATGGATCTTGGTGTTTTAAAACTGGGGGGAGGGGCGCCTGGGTGGCTCAGTCAGTTAAGTGTCTGCCTTCTGCTCAAGTCATGATCCCAGGGTCCTGAGATTGAGTCCCACATCAGGCTCCCTGCTCAGTGGGGAGTCTGCTTCCCCCTCTCCCTCTGCCACTACCCCTGCTGTGCTCTCTCCCTTTCTGTCTCTTTCTCTCAAATAAATAAATCAATCTTAAAAAAAAAAAAACCAAAAAAACAAAAACTGGAGGGAACCTTTGAAATTTCACCAGAAATAGGAATGCAAGCTGGTGCAGCCACTGTGGAAAACAGTATAGAGTTTCCTTAAAAAGTTAAAAATACAACTACCCTATGAACCAGTGATTGCACTACTGGGTATTTACCCAAAGTATGCAAGAACACTAATTCAGAGGAATACATCCACCCCTATGTTTATAGCAGCATTATTTACAATATCCAAACTATGGAAACAGCCCAAGTATCCATTAATAGACGAATAGATAAAGAAGATGTGGTGTGTGTATACACACACACACACACACACACACACACAATGGAACATTATTCAGCCATAAAAAAAGAAATCCTGCCATTTGCAACAACATAGATAATGCTAAGTAAAATAAAATAAGTCAGAGAAAGACAAATGCCATATGATTTCACTCATATGTGGAATTTAAGAAACAAATGAGCAAAGGAAAAAGAGAAACCAAGAAACAGACTCTTAGCTATAAAGAAGAAACTGATGGTTGCCAGAGGGGAGGTGGGTAGGGAGGATGGGTGAAATAGGGGATGGGGATTAAGAAGTGCACTTATCATGATGAGCACTGAGTAATGTATAGAATTGTTGAATCACTATATTGTACACCTAAAACTAATATAACACTGTATGTTATCTATACTGGAATTGAAATTAAAAACTTAAAAAAAAAAAGAAATTTCAGCAGAAAAATGCAAGTCAGAGCAGCAGTTTGGTGCAGAACCACCCTGGGTAGAAGGAAAAGGATTGGATGACTTCATGTGTCCTCTCCCAGTTCCTGGGCAAGGTCCTTCTCCTGACTGGCTCCTGAGAGGTGCTCAGGCTGCAAAGACCACTACACCAGCTGGTCATGTTTGGCACTCTGCTGGTCATGTGTGACACTATGAGAGTCTTGAGTTTCAGGGGCCCCAGTCCCTTCTTTACCCATTCCTAGTATTTGACCAGGATGGTAGAAAGAAGTTTATGGTAACCAGGGAGAATGGTTGATATGTGTATCTCATTATCAGTTATTAATTGCATCCTTTATTAAGCTGGCAGATTTGTAATTATTTTCTCATTCTCAAAACAACCCGTAGGTAATTATGAATACCCAGATTTGGGGTGCGGAAAAAATGAGATTCTGCTTGATTGACATTTTTCTCAAGGTCACCCAACTAGTATAGTAAGTAGGCAGAGCTTTACATCTGCCTGACTCCCAAGCCCCCAGTGTTTCCTTTAGGCTACACAGCCTCCTGCCTATCCTTGAGGATCATTATGTGAACATATTTAGAAAGAAATACAATATATTCATCACTCAGTATTTAGTTCACAGTCCCCCACTTCCCTGACCACTCCTGGTCTTGGTTATATGTCCCTCTCCTGTTCCTTTTGGCACTGAGTATGTGCTTTTCTCCATACTTACCATGGGAGAAGCTTTTTCTCATTCCCTAACACCTAACACTGTGCCTATCCCCAATACGTGTTTAAGAAATATTTTTGAATAAGTAAATCATAGACAATATGTGAGTAAATTAAGTGATTTCCTCTTATTCCTATATTTCGCTGTATTGTGGGGCAGTAGGCACTGGTAGCCCAAAGAAATCCATGCCTAGTGCTCAATGTTGTATTTTTAAAGTCAGACTGATTAAAGTGTACTTTACAAACAATAAAATGACCATTTTTAGTGTGCAATTTGATGAGTTTTGAGGAGAGGATAGTGTGTAATCACTACAATTTTTGTGTTATAGAATATTTCTATCAGCCAATGAGTTTCCCTATGCTGCTTTGCAGTCAGCCACCTCCCTCCATGCCCTGGCCCCCAGGCAACTACTGATCTACTTTCCATCATTATAGCTTTATTGTTTCTAGAATTTCATATGAGTGGAATCATTTCAACTTAGCATAATGTTTTTGGAATTCAACAGTGTTATTGTATTTGTCAGTAGTTTGTTCATTTTTATTGCTAAGTGGATTACATTTAGGGATAGACCAGTTAATCCATTCATCAAATGACCATATGAGTTTTTTTGCAGTTGTGTACTCTTATGCACAAAGCTTCTATGAGCATTCAAATACAAGTCCTTATTTGGACATACACTTTCATTTCTCATGGAGAAACATCTAGGAGTGGAAAGGCCAGGTCATATGATAAATGTTTGCTTAACTTAGAAACTGTCAGTTTTCCAAAAGCTACCACTTTACATCCTCATAAGCAGTTTATGAGAGTTCTGAGGATGTTCCACATCCTCACCAACACTTGATATTCTTAATATTTTTAGTTCTATTAACCAGATATGCAATATTATCTCATTGTGGCTTTAATTTGTATTTCCCCCTAATAACTAATAATGTTGAGCATCTTTTCATGTGCTTATTGGCCATTCTTATATCTTCCTTTGTAAAGTGTCCAAATCTTTTCCCCACCCTTTCATTGCATTTTCCTCTTTATATTGAGTTGTGAGATGATTGTGTACATAGAATACCCCAAGGAATCTGTCCTAAAATCCTTCTTGAACTGATAAAGAGTTTAACAAACTCACAGGTTACAAGGGCAACACACAATTATATTTTTTATCTTTTAATGAACTATTAGAAATAGAAATTTAAAAAAAATACTGTGTATAATCACTCAGAAAAATTAAATACTGGACATCAACTAGGTGACCGACTAGGAAGCTCCAGACCTCAGTTCTTCAGCAAAAACATCAAATAAACAATATAAGCTTACTAAGATAACTTCATAGAATCTCTGGAAATCAGCCAAAAAAACACCCAGTCAAGATAAAACTGCACTCAAAATGCTAGGAAATTTCATGATGTTTTTACTTGCCTTCACCCCACTCCCCTACAGTGAAGTCAGAGGAAATGACCCAATCATTTGTTCTGTCCCTTGGGCCAGAAAGAGTAGAGGGGAAATTATAACATTCTAGCGTATCTATGGGCCACCCAAGGGACTCGTATCTGTCTTCCCTGACTCAGAACTCAGACAGGAAATAGCAGCAAGGTTTGGATCTTTGGTTGGAAGCCATGGAAGGAAGTGGTAGGTGCCATGGCATGTAAAACTACAGGGGGATTGCAGATGTACAGATGCCTGGGCACAAAAGACTGTGGGCAGAGTAATATGACAGAACATCTAAGGTGCTGAGAAGAAGCTGGGCTGGGACCCATAGGGAAGTTAAGACAGTTAAAAGCAGGAAAGGAAAATGGGGAGGGAGTGATACAGGGGGAGACTATGGACACATAAGCCCAGATAGGACACATGCCCAGAAAAGACCTAAGAAATTCTTAAGTCTTCACCCTGTGCTGATCTTCAGACTCAGGGACATGCTAATTAGTAAAGGTTTCCCATGCCAATCTGCAAAGACTAGTAGGGCAGCCATTTTCTCAAATGCCCAGTTTTCAACAAAAGATCACAAGGTATGTGAAGAAACAGGGAAACATGCCCCATTTGAAGGAACAAAATAAATTTCCAGAAATAGTCTCTGAAGAAACACACAGTGAACTTACTAGACAAAGACTTTAAAACAACTCTTAAATATGCTTAAAGAGTTAAAGGAAAACACTAAGAACTAAAGGAACTCAGGAAACCTATATGTGAACAAAATGGCGATATAAACAAAGAGATAGAAATTATAAAAATGAACCAAACAAAATCCTGTGCTGAAAGATACAATACCTAAGTTTTCGCTAGAGGGTTTCAACAGCAGGTTCAAATACATAGAAGAAAGGATCAGTAAACTTGAAGACTGGACATTTGAGATTATCAAGTGTGAGGAGCAAAAGGAATAAAGAAGAAAAGTGAACAGAGCCTAAGAGACTTAAGAGGCATGAACAAGCATACCAAATAAGCATTGTAGGAGTCCCAGAAGGAGAAGAGAGAAAGGGGCAGAGAGACTATTTGAAGAAATAATGACTGAAAGCTTACCAAATTTGAGGAAATATATGGATATAAATACAAGAAGCTTAACAAACTCCAAGTAGGATAAATCCAAAGAGACTCACATCAAGACATATTATAATCAAACTATTGAAAGCCAAAGATAAAGAGAGAATCTTGAAAGCAGCAAGAGAAAAGTGACTCATCACATACAAGAGATCCAATAAGACTGTCAGTGGATTTCTCAGCAGAAAGCAATGGGATGATATATTAAAATGATGAAATGAGAGGAGAGGCCCTGTCAATCAAGAATTCTATATCCAGCAAAACTGTCCCTCAAAAATGAGGAAGAAATTAAGATATTCCCAGACAAAAAGAAGCTGATGGAGTTCACTGCCATTAGATTTGTTCTATAAGAAATTCTAAAGGGAGTCTTTAAAGTTGAAATGTAAGGACATTAGAAAATAACTCAAAGCCAAATGAAAATATAAGGTTCTCTAGTAAAGATAAATATACGGACAAATGTAAAAAGTAGTATTGTTGTAATTTTGATTTGTAACTCTAATCTTCATTTTCTGCAGTATTTAAAAGACAAAGAAATATAAACTTATGTTAGTGATTATACAACATATAAGGATATAAGTTGTGACATCAATAACAGAGTTGGGGAGAGCAGAGCTGTAAAGGAATAGAGTTTTTGTATGTGATTGAAATTAAGTTGCTATCAATTCAAGGTAGATTGTAATGACTTTAGGATGAATATCATCCTCATGGTAACCACAGAGAAACTATCTAAAGAATATACAAAAAGGAAATGAGAAGAGAATCAAAATGTGTCACTACAAAAAGTCAACTGAACACAAAGGAAAGTGGTAATGGAGGAAATGAAGGACAAAAAAAGCTATAAGCATACAGAACATTTTTTAAATATCAAAAGTAAGTGCTTCCATATTGGTAATTTAACTATAAATGGGTTGAACTCCTCAATCAAAAGACAGAATGGCAGAGTGGATACACACACCAAAACTATACACTGTCTATAAAAGATGCACTTTACATCTAAGGATCATAGGTTGACAGGGAAAGGATGGTAAAAGATATGTCGTGAAAATAGTAACTAAAAGAGAGCAGGGGAGCTATACTAATATCAGACAAAATAGACTTTAAGTCAAAAATTTATAAGAGACAAGGATATTATATACTAAGTGGTCAATTCACCAAGAAGATACAACAATTATAATAATATATCCAAACCAAACATCAGAGCTCCAAAATATTTGAAACAAATATTGACAGGATTGAAAGGAGAAGTAGATAGCTGTACAATACTAGTAGGAGACTTCAATACTCCAATTTCAATAATGGCCAGAGTAGCCAGACTGAAGACCAATAAAGAAACAGAGGACTGGAATAAAACTATAGACCAATTGGACCTAACAGACATATACAGATCACCCCCCCACAACAACAACAGAATATGCATTTTTCTCAAGTACTTAAGGAACATTCTCTGGGAAAGACCATATACTAAGCCACAAAACAAATCTTAATAAAGTTAAAACTGAAAGCATACAACATATCTTCGTCAATCACAATAGAATGAAACTAGAAATCAACAGAAGAAAAACTAGTAAATTCACAAATATGTGGAAACTAAACAATACATTCTTAAACAATCAGTGAGTCCAGGAAGAACTCATAAGGCAAATTAGAATATATCTTGAGACAAACAGAAGTTAAGACACAACATACCAAAACTTATCAGATACAGTCAAAGAAAGCCATACTAAGCAGGAAAATTATGGCTGTAAATGCTTACATTATAAAAGAAAAAAGTCTCAAATCAACAATCTAATTCTACACCTTAAGGAACTAAGTGTAGGAAAAAGAAGAACAAACTAAACCCAAAGCTAGAAGGAAGAAAATAGTAAAGATTGGAGCAGAGATAAGTAAAGTAGGTAATAGAAAAACAGTAGAGAGCACCAACAAGACCAGTTTTCATTAAAGATGAACAAAATTGGCATGTCTTTAACTAGATTGACTAATAGAAAGAGAGCACATATGCATGAGAGGATTCAAATAACTAAAATCAGAAGTAAAAGAGAGGACACTGCGACCAACTTTACAGAAATAAAAGGGATTATATATAAATATTCTCTTATAAGAAAGTACCATGAAAAATTGTATGCCAACAAATTGGATAACCTAGATGAAATGAACAAATTCCTAGGAAATTACCAAGACTGAAAGATGAAGAAATAGAAAAATGCAAATAGAGCTATAAGGGAGATTGAATCAGTAACCAAAAATCTCCCAAGAAAAGCCTGGGACAGATGGCTTCACAGGTGAATTCTATCAAACATTTAAAAAATTAATACCAATTTTTTTCAAACTCTTCTAAAGATTGAAGATGGGGAAACACTTCCAAACTTATTCTGTGAGGCGAGACAGACACAAAACAGACACAAGGTAACTACAGACTAATACCCCTTCTGAATATAGGTGCAAAGTACTCAACAAAATACCAGCAAACTGAATTCAGCAGCATATTAAAAGGATTACACAATAATCCAAGTGGGACTTATTCCTGAAATGCAATTGTTCAACTTACAAAATCAATGTAATACACATAATTAACAGAATGAAGGGGAAGAAAACCCATGCCATCATCTCAACTGATTAAAAAAAAATCTGATACAATTCAACACTCTTTCATGGTAAAAACACTCAACCAATGAAGAATAGAAAGGAACTACCTCAACATACTTAAGGCCATATGTGAAAAAGCCACAACCAGCATCATGGTCAATGGAGAAAGACCTAAATGCTTTTCCTCTAATATCAGGAACAATTCAGTGATGTCCACTCTCACCATTTCTTTTTTCTTCTCTTTTATTCTTTTTCTGAAAATTTTATTTAAATTCAAGTTAGTTAACATATAGTGTAGTATTGGTTTCAGGAGTAGAAGTTAATGATTAATCACTTACATATAAGCCCAGTGCTCATCCCAACAAGTGCCCTCCTTAAAACCCATCACCCACTTAACCTATCACCCCGCCCACCTCCCCTCCATCAACCCTCAGTTTGGTCTCTTAACTATCACTCTTGTCATTTCTATTCAGCATAGGACTGGACATAATACAGCAATTAGGCAAAAAAACAAAAATAAAAAGTTATCCAAAATTCAAAGGAAGAAGTAAAACTATCTCTGTTCACAGCGACAGGATCTTACATGTAGAAAAACCTTAAAGATTACACTATTTTTAAAAACTTAAACAAACTCAACAAAGTTGCAGGATGCAAAATCAACACACAAAAATCAGTTGGTTTCTATACAGTAACAATGAACAATCCAAAGAGGAAGTTAAGGGAAAATTTTCATTTAAGATAGCATAAAATAAAATAAAATAAAATAAAATAAAATAAAATAAAATAAAATAAAATAAAATAGGAGTAAACTTAACCTAGGAGGCTGGGTTAAGTATACTGAAAACTACAAAATATTACTGAAAGAAATTAAGGAAGACAAATAAATGGAAAGACATTCCATGTTTATGGAATCTTAATATTTTTAAGATGTTAATACTATCCAAACAATCTACAGATTCAATGAAATCCTGATTAAATTCTAATGACAGATTTATGCAGAAATAGAAAAATCCATCCTAAAATTCATATGAAACCCCAAGGGACTCAAATAGTCAAACAAATCTTAACAACAACAACAAAAAGTTGGAAGTCTCACATTTCCTGCTTTCAAAACTTGCTACAAAGCTGTGGTAACTAAAATACTGTGGTACTGGCATAAAGACAGATAAATAAACCAATGGAATAGAGAGCCTAGAAATAAATGCTTACGTGTATGGCCAAACGATTTTTTTTAAGATTTTATTTATTTGAAAGAGAGCACGAGCAGGGGGAGGGGCAGAGAGAGAATCAGACTACCCGCTGAGCTGGGAGCCCAAGGCGGGGCACCATCCCAGGACCCCAAGATCATGACCTGAGCTGAAGTCAGATGCTTAACCGTTTGACCACCTAGGCGCCTCTGGCCAAACGATTTTTGACAAGGGTGCCAAGACCAATGGGGGAAAGGGCAGTCTTTTCAACAAATGGTGTTGAAAAAAACTGGATATTCACATGCACAAAAGTAAAGTTGGACCCTTGCCTTACACCATACATAAAAATTAACAAAGTGGATCAAAGACCTAAATGTAGGGCTAAAACTCTTAGAAAGAAAACATAGGGGGAAAATTCATGACATTGGATTTGACAGTGATATCTTGGACATGACATCCCAAGTATAGGCAACAAAAGAGAAAATAGATAAGTTGGGCTTCATCAAAAATTTTTAAAAATTTGTCTGAAAGAACATTATGAAAATGAAACTCATGAAATGGGAGAAAATATTTGCAAATAATATATCTGATAAGGAATTGATACCCAGAATATATCCAGAGATCCTACAACTCAACAACAAAACACAACTCTATTTAAAAATGCTCAAAGGAGGGGCTCCTGGGTGGCCCAGTTGGTTAAGTCTCTGACTCTTGATTTCAGCTCAGGTCATGATCTCAGGGTCATGAGATCGAGCCCTGTGTCAGCTCCATGCTCATCGTGGAATCTGCTTGTCTCTCTCCCTCCCCCTCTGCCCTTCCTCACCCTCTCTCTCTCTCTCTAAAATAAATGAATGAATGAATAAAATCTTTTAAAAAAATGACCAAAGGACTTGAATATATATTTCTTCACAAAGAAGATAAGCAAATAGCCAATAAGTAAGAAAATGTGGGTTAAGGGAAATGTGAGTTAGAACTACAAGAAACTATTTCACACCCACTAAGATGGTGTCATGAAAAGGAAAACAAAAACAAAAAACAAAGTAACAAGTGTAATGAGGATATGGAAAACTCGGACCATTTCCTCCACTCTTCCTGCTTGAATGATTTCTAAAGAGAAGTCTAATGTAATTTTTATCCTTGCTCCTCTATAGGTAAGGCATTTTCCTCTGGCTTCTGTCAGGATTTTTTTCTGCAGTTTGAATATGATATGCCTAGGTATAGATTTTTTTGGCATTAATCCTTCCTGGTGTTCTCTGAGTTTGCTGAATATGTGGCTTAGGAAATTCTTGGTCATTATTGCTTCAAATATTTCTTCTCTTCCTTTTTCTCTGTCTTCTTATTCTGCTATGTGAGAAAATGTGTAATTCCCTTACACATATGCTATACCTTTTGTAGTTGTCCCACAAGTTCTTGAATATTCTGTTCCATTTTTTTTCTCTTTGCTTTTCAGTTTGGGGAGTTTCTATTGACACATCCTCAAGCTCACTGATTCTTTGCTTAGTTGTATCCAGTCTACTAATGAACCCATCAAAAGCATTCTTCAATTCTGTTATAGTGCTTGGATTTTGAACACTTTTTTAATATTTTCTTATGATTCCCATCTCTCTGTTTACATTACTTATCTGTTCTTGCATGTTGTCCACTTTTTTCACTAGAGCACCTAGCATATTAATCATAGTTATTTTAAATTCCCAGTTTGATAATTCCAACATCCCTGTCATATCTGAGTTTGGTTCCGATGCTCACTCTGTCTCTTCAATGTTCTTTGCTTTTTAGTATGATTTTTTTTTTTTTCTTGAAAACCAGGTATGATGTACTGAGTAAAAGGAACCTGGTACTGGTCCCTGTGAAGGTTTCTCCTCATGGGTTTCTGCTTTGGAAAGTTGTGATTCTTTGTATCCACCTATCTGGCTCTCCAATCTTGGGGACAGCAGTTAGCCTTGTGTTTGGAGAAACCTATTTTCTTCCTTCTGTATAGGGGGATAAAAATAGTTCTTCCCTACTGTATGTTTCTTCCCTATGAGTCTCCCTTACTACTCACACAAAGAACTTCACTTCTGGTCACCAAATGTGTGGAAATTCTCTATGACGCCAAGCAATTCTCTGAAATACCTGTTGACTGTCCTATAATTTACCTCAATTCTGACATTATCTACCCAGAGATAGCATCAGATCCCACAGGTTAAGGACCCAGTCCCACAAGACGCTCCCCCCCCCATGTGCAACACACTTCAAGTGCCAGTTGCAACCCCAGCTTATCACCTATGCTTCTGAACAACTGATTATAGATCAGAGGTTCCAATGACCCCCTCCTTGGGTTCCACCAATTTGCTAGAGTGACTCATAGATCTCAGGAAAACCCTTACATTTACCAGTTTATTAAAGGATTTGATAAAGGATACAGATGAACAGCCCCATAAAGAGGTAGATAGGGCAAGGTGTGGGAGGATCCTGAGCACAGGAGCTTCTATCCCTGGGGAGTTGGGGTATGCCAGCCTCCTGATGTGTCTGTGTTCACCCACCTGGAAACTCTCTGGATGTCATACTTTCGGGATTTTATGAAGGCTTTCTCATGTAGGTAGGATCAATTATTAACTCCATTTCCAGCCCCTCTACCCTCTTTGGGGAAGTAGGGAGTGGGGCTGAAAATTCCAATTCCAAACCTGATCCTTCTGGTGAACAGCTCCCATCCAGGAGCCATCCAAATACCCACCCAGAGTCACTTCAAAAGGACAAAAGATCCTCCTAGTGCTCTTATTAGGGAATTTCAAGGGTTTCAGGAGCTCAGTCCTAGGAACCAGGGACAGAGACCAATATATTTTTTTATTATCTCATATTCATGACCTTTCATTGCCTCAATTCTCTGATGGATCTAAGAGTTGTTGAATTTCAGTTTATCTTTTCTCTTATTGTTAGAATGGGATTGATGATTTCCAGGCTCCCTACATGCCAGACGGGAAACTAGAATTGCCATGCTATCTGTGTATTTGTGTCTAAAGTGAATTTCTTACAGGCACCATATGGTTAGCCTGGCTTCTTTTTCCAATCTGACAATATTTTCCATTTAAATGGAGTATTTAGGCCATAATTGCTTGATGCAGTCATCAATATGGTTGGGTTTTAATCTAATAACTTACTATATGTTTTCTCTTTGTCCCATCTGTTCTTTCTCTTTTTTCCTCCTTTCATGTCTTGGATAAATTAGATTAATTGAAGTTCTTATGATACAATTTTATCAACAATAAGTCTATTTGCCCCTTTTTTTTTAAAAGTGATTGCTGTAGAGTTTACAATATGTATCTTTAATTGATCAGTCTACCATTAAATAATGTTATCACCTCACATATAGAATAAGAACATCACAACAGTATATTTTCATCTCCCTCCTCATGGCCTTGGGGCTACTGTCATAACATTTTATTTCTACAAATGTTAAAGTGCCATAATATATTGCTATTTTTTTTTGCTTTAAAGAATCAATTATCTTTTAAGGAGGTTTTTAAAATAGAAAAAATATATTTTATATTTACCTATATATTATCATTCCTTCATGTGTATCCAAATTTCCATCTGGTATCACTTCCCTTTGCCTGAAGGACTTCCTTCAGAATTTTTTATAGTGCCAGCCTACTGATAATGAATTCAGTAAGCTTCTGCCTGTGTGAAAAGTCTTTATTTTGCTTTCATTTTAAAGGGCATTTTGGCTGGATATAGAATTATAGGTTGAAGATTTTAAAAACTTTCTTTTAGCACTTTAAAAAAAATGTTTTTCCATTGTCTTCTGGATTGCATAGTTTCAAGCATGGAGTCTTCTGTAATTCTTATCTTTGTTCTTCTATAGTTATGTGTCCTTTTAACTCTGGTTGCTTTTAAGATTTTCAGAAGTTTAACTATGGTGTGTCTATTTGTGATTTCTTTATGTTTCTTCTGGTTGAAGAATGTTGATCTTTTTGAAACAGTGGATTTATAGTTTCCATTAACTTTGCAAACTTTTTAGCCATTATTTTCTCATATATGGATTTTAATATTTCCTTTACTTCTGGGACTTCAGTTCCTTTTATGGTAGGCCACTCAATATTGTCTCACAGGTTGTTGCTTCTCTATTTTCAGTAATTCTTCCCTCTGCTTTTCATTGTGGATAGTTTGTCTCTTGTTCACTAATATTTTCTTCTGTAATATCTAATCTGATGTTAATCTTAACTAGTATATTTTGTATTCCAAATTTTGTATATTTCACCTTTAAAATTTTGATTTGAGTCTTTTTAGATCTTTTATTTCTCTCCCCACTATATTTTTGTTTTCCCTTATCTTCTTGAACATATGGAATATATTTAAAATAGCTCTTTTAATATCCTTATCTGCTAGCTCCATTATCATTTCTGTTTCTATTTCTATTGTTGGTCGTTTTTATCCTGGTTATGAGTTGTAGTTTTTTTATGAGAAAATACTCTTCTGAGGACAATACCTGATGCCCCATGTATTAAGAGATCTTAACACCTTGGCCAGTGGGAACAGGAACGCTTTCTGGCCCCATGTGAACTCAGATTATTCCTCCTACTTTTTTCCAGATTTTTTCCCACACAGCCTTAGTATTTTTTCACATACATGTGCAGATGAGTACTCAGGCAAAGAGCAAGGAGACCTTTCTGCAAATCTTTGAGGCTCTTCCTCTGTGCGGTCTCTTCTTTGCTTTGTCCTCCCTGAGCTCAGAACATTGTCTCCTTGACACAGCAAAACCCCTGGTCTTTGTTTCAGTTTCTCTTCCCTGCGCTATGGTCTGGAAGCTTTCTCCAGACAGTGAGCAGGGGAACTTACTGAGTTCACCTTGTTTATTTATCTTTTCTGGGATTATTGTTCCACACTGTCTGTGTACAATGTCTGAAAACTTTTGTTTTATAGGTTTCATCTAGTTTTGTAGTGGTTTAAGGTGGGAAGATAAATCTAATCCCTGTTTTTCCATCATGGGCAGAAGTGGAAGTTTCTGTAATTTAAAGTTTACTTTCTTACACATTATATTGTTTGGTTTAGATACAGACAGCCTCATTTCATTTGAGCCCTACATCTTGTGGAGAACTGGCAATGAATGGGTCTTCTTGAGAGAGCCTTGGGCTGAGTCATTTTACCCATTCTGCCACTCACTAGTTGTCATTTAATGTCTGAACCTTACCTGCTCATCTACAAAACTAGGGTATTAATAACATGTGTTCCTGGGGCACCTGGGTGGCTCAGTCGTTAGGCATCTGCCTTCAGCTCAGGTCATGATCCCAGGGTCCTGGGATTGAGCCCCGCATTGGGCTCCCTGCTCGGCAGGAGGCCTGCTTCTCCCTCTCCAGCTCCCCCATGGTTGTGTTCCCTCTCTCTCTATCAAATAAATAAATAAACTCTTAAAAAAATAATTTGTGTTCCTTGCTTTCCTTGTAGGATGTTTGGAAATGAAATGGGATGTGATCTGTAATAGCACTTTAAATTATTTTTTTAAATAAACAGCTAAAAATAAATAGGTAAAATATCTGTTTCTATAAGTAAACAAGACTGTTATTAGTTGTACTCCAAACATTATGTTGACTAGATATAGTGTTGAAGTGAGAGGATGATGACATTTAAAAACCCAGTTGAAGAAGACCTTGGAAACCATTTTCCCTACCTGTACTTCAATTCTTGCCAAATAGCCCAACCACCGCTTCCAATAAAACTGTACAAATTTCAGTCCAAATGTGGATCTAAAACTCATTAAGCTTTTTTTCAAATGCAATTTCAATATCCAGACCCAGTAGCATCCTTTAAATTGTTTTATGGCTCTAATACACCTTATGCCTCAGCATTCTCCATCTTAAAAATGAAATTATTGTTACCATATTTCTATTATTTTCTTTGGGGAAACTTTGAAAAACCTTTTAAAGGAATGGCATTGTATAATGTATGTGGGCAGAAGACATGAAGAAAAGGGTGACATACTTCTTTGCCTTGACTTTGACCTTGGGGTGGGAAGGAGTGTTGTTATGAGTTGGTTATTTGAGTTTTAAATTTATGGTGTTGTTACCACCATCATCTCACACATACACACATCCCGTAGTGGTTTCAAAGCATGCCACAATTCTTTGACATTTCCCATATTGAGACTTGGGGATCTGTGTTCCCTCCCCTTAAATCTGGCCAGGCTTGTGACCACTTTGACCAATAGAGTGCTGGTTAAAGGTAATGCCATGTGACTTCTGGGCCAAAGTCAAAAAATACCATGCACCTTGTTTGTTGGAACTCTCATTCTTGGAGCGGAGTTAATATTTAAGAAGTCTACTCAGAGGCCACCATGCTAAAAGGAAGCCAATACAATGTGGGAAATTCATGAACAGACACTCTGGTTAACAGTCTCAGCTTAACCCAGCCTTTGAGTGACCCCAGCCCTGGTGCCAGACACATGGCTGAAGAAACTTCCAGATAGTTCCAGCTCCTGACCATTCAAGTTACTTTCAGTTATTCGTGTCTTTCCAGCTGAGACCTCAAACATTATGAAGCAGACACCCTCATTGTATGCTATCCAAATTCCTGACCACAGAGTCACCTAGCATGATGGGGGTTAATCACAGAGCAGTAGAAAACTGGATCGCATCCTTTCCTAGATCACTGTCACATGCTAGTGGAAATGCAGGGCAAATCATTCAAGGACCCATTTAGAGAGGTAGTCTGAGTGGATATGTTGAGTGAGGGGTGTGTTTCCCAGTGAAGTCTTCATAAAGGGACATCTAAGACTGCTCAGACATCCCATCTGAATATAAATCCAGGAGCTGTTGAATGCAGTCTGTTCACATGAGTTGTTAGGGGCAACTCACTTCAGTGCTTGTGGGAAGTGAGCCCTCTTGTTTGCCCAACTAGCCACCCACCCACTGCCCATTGTTCCCACTGCCCTCCTTCCCTCCCTTTCTCCCTCCCTCCTTCCCTTCCTCTTTTCTTCTGTCTTTCCCCTTTCACTGAGTGCCCTCTATGTGCAACACATTATTTTAGGTTCTGGAGTGTCAAAGATAACTGTGTATTAACAGAGTCCTTTATTGTCTATATCTTGATGCTTTGACATCAGGGGCCTTGCTGACTCTGGAAAGATTCCCCCTCCCAAGGCTAGCCAGTCCCTAGAGATAGTAAACAACTCAACTGCTAGTGCACTTTTCAAATACAAACCCACACCCACAACCATCTCCTTTATGGAGCTCTCGCACTCTGGGCCACTATCCACCTGCCCGAATCACCTCAAGGCCAGGTACCAGAAAACCAGGGACAACTCTTATACTCCAGAACCCACCCAAATTCTTCAGACTAGCCAATCCTAAGCCTGCTCACCCCTTCCTCACTTGGCCTTCCTGAGGAAACCACAGTGAAGGCTTTTGCCCACTTCCAATGCTTCCCCATATGTCCCCAAGAGTATAGAGTGCCCTCTTGGGAACTGTGAGTAACTAGCTTTCCAATGGCAGTTGTCTTCTGATCTGTTGGCTTTGCTATACCTCAAATTTTCTATTAATATACTGTATTTTAAAACAGAATGATATTCAATCCTGCCTGAGGGAACTTACAATTTAGTGGTGGTAGGATGCCTTAAAATAATAGGGCTAGTAAAATTGTGTTTCATGATCTGAGCACTACTTACGCAGGTGTGTTCACCTTGTGAAATCCCAGCAAAGTCACCATCTGCACACTTCTCCATAGGCATATTATACTTTATTAAAAACCAAAACATAAATAATGGTAAGTTGAAACCCATCCATGAAGATAATCTCATAAGCTAAACAAACAAGACGTATCCTTAGTTTCTCACAGAATTGTTGGCTGATGACTGAGTTCTCCACGACAAGATCTCTATCAGTATCACCTCACAACGTCAGTCATGATCCTGCCACTATTTACCCAGAAATCAGACTCGTGTACAGATAGCCCAAGAAAAGACTCATTCCCATTTCTTCCTATTTCCATTGTGTATTATTTAAAAATGACTTCTAGTCAGTTTCCCTTCTTCTTAGGCATTTGGAAAGAATAAGCAATAGGATAAAGAGATAGAAACATACCCCCTTGAACCAACTGTTAGTTTTTCTTATAATTTGTTGGTTTTTCCATCTAAAGTCTGAAAGTCTAGCTTCTGACTAATTAAATAGAGATCATTTCAGTGCAGCAATCCTACATACATACTCCCTTACAGAAGAAAAACTGGTCATTGTTCAGAGTGGAGTAGGAGAAAATTAATGTAGAAAAGGTGTGTCCTTGGCTTGGAACTCTCCCAGCCGTCAGTGCTAGGGAGAAGCAAACACAAATCCCAGAATGTGCACTGGCTTCTCTCTGCCTTGCCCTGGAGAGTGCACACAACATGGGCAAGCCCTTCATTTCACTGGGCCTCCCGTGACTCTCCACCCTGTGCATTGGTTAGGTGACTGGATCGAATGTGTTCAGCCAGTAGTAGCCGATGGGACTGGATTTACGTCTTCTGGCTCCAAGTCAGGGTTCTTCCCACCATTTGTTGGCAGACACGATTAACCAGACACGAGCACTTTTATGTAGAAGGGGGGATTCTCTTGTGCATGGGAAGTCTGACCTGGGCCATCCCAAGAAAACTTGGGCTTCTGTACCCCAGTGTTTTGTTAGTATTAAGTCCTTCTTACAAAGGGGTTTTGATATTGGCAAGAGGTCTACACTGCCCACATTCAGGAACAATGCAGTTTGGAAACCCTAGTCTACTTTCCCTAGTGCCCGTGGAAAAGCAGTTAAACCTCAGATGCAGTGAAGCTCTGTCTGGGTTTCATTGTGCTCTGCCTACTTCCAGGCCACTCATTAAGCCTACAGGTACATCTTAAATCCATGCTGTGTGGTTTAATCCCACCTACCCAAATGATTCTAAATTAGGGACCTTGATGAATTTCTCCTAAATGACTATGAAGAGATTCCTCTGGGTTAGAAAAGAGCAACTCTGAGTACAGCTGCTTAGAGGGAAGTCAGGGTTTCTTGTTGCTGGACCAGGCGTGAGGAGTGGGGGGAGAGGGAGCCGGCAGGCCTGGGCAGGTTTCTTGGCTCTCCAGCATGCACCTCACCCATGGCCAACAGGGTTTGCTCATTTGCTTTTCACATTTCCTTGAACTTCAAACACCCTTTGGATGAGGAAAGCTCCGGTGGAACTTGAAGGGACCAAACTAGAGAGGGCACAAGGACAGCGGGAGACACGGCAACAGGTTAGAAGCCCTTCTCTCGGGCCTGGGGCTCTGCTGAGGGTGGGAAGCGGGGAGCTGACCCCGGGGAGCCCTGCAACCAGGTAACAAAGGCAGGAAGGCAAGGGATGTGTGTTCATGTCTCTGCTCTGCCCCTTGCAAGCTGCAGTCTCTCCTGTGTCATCGGGGAAAGGGCTTAATGACACCACTCAGGCTGCCCACTTCCAAGAGGGTTTGTGTAGAGGCCCAGATGAGTCAGCCAATGACCTTTACAAAGACTGTCTGTCAATCAAGTACATAAATTAGTGTGAGCAAAGATGATGGTGATGATGATTTCAACCTCCCACCTGGTGTGAGGGATGAAATGTACTAGCAAACACATACGTAAAACCATTGCAGAGATGAAAGCTGGTGGCTGGGGTTCCACCAGCTCAGGGCTCTGCTTGGTCCAGATGCTGAGCTCTGGTGCGGGAGCTCCCCATCAGAGCAGGGATCGGGCGCCTGATCCCCCTCCTTCCCCTTCTCCTAGAGTCACCAGAATTCTTAGGTTTGGAATAGAATAAGGAAAACTCCTGCTCCTTGAGGGGGAACGTTTTGAAGGCCCGACCCTATTAATTTTATTTAGAATGTCATCCATTCATTGTAACATTTCACAGTTCTTTATAGGAGGTGATTTCACAACTACTGTATCTGTTCATCCTGGTTTTGTCCCCATTTTACAGATGAAGAAACCGAGGCTAAGATCAAGTAAATGACACCGCTAGTAAGTTGCAGCAATTTACACTCGGGCTTTCAGACTTCAAGTCCTGTGTTCCTGGAAACGCATGTTCAACTACAGAGCTAAAGAAAGACCTGGGAAGGAGCAGAGAAAGAGGGGAAAGTGGGGAGGAGAGGAGAAAGAAGGGGAAGGAGGGAGGGAGGGAAGCATGGAAATAGGGATGGAGGGAAAAGAAAAGGAAGGAAAAAAAGCAAAAGTAACTTGAGGGAGCAGAGAGCGCAGTTCTCGCAATATACACGGGAAAGTAAGGCTCACTTGCGTCTGTGTTCAGACAGGTCTGCTGCGTGGTACTCGAGCGGTGTCCACTGTGTCCCTGAGGCATCACACACAGACCGCTGCTCGGACTCTGCACTTCGGGATCTGCTAGAACTCCCATCCCATCCCGCTGCGGACCCCACTCCATTGCCCCTACTCGAGAGACTTCTTGGTTCACTTGCTTGTGGATTCACCGCGGGGAACCTCTACGGACGACTGGCTGCAGTCCTGTGCCCAGCGCGGTTCCAAGCAAGTGTTGCGCGGTGAGGGGGATGTGGGGGGGGGGAGGGGAATCGCCAGCCTTGGCCCTCCCGCTCAGCCCTCCGAGCCCCGGGCTTTGGGGACACTTGAGATCTACTCGGAGTTCCGGAACACTGAAGGTCGCAGTGACCAGAGAGGCAGAGGAGTCACAGGGACCCGCATCTCTTAGCACCGCCTGCAGCAGGGCACGTTCGCATAAAGTTGCCCAGGTAAATCAATGCGCGGGTGCAAGTTAAGAAGTGAAGGAATGGAGCGAGCAAAAGAGCCCGGGTTCCCGTGAGCAGATCGCTCAGACGCTGAGGGCAGCGCCCATCGAGCCATGAGGCCCTTAACGCCCAGGTCCTGGACGACTCAGTCTCGTGCACTCTCTCCAGACGAAATGCAAGAAATTAAACAATTGGAAACAACAATCACAACTTGTCTCCTCTCTGCGCCCGCCCCCGCTGTTTTCTCCAACTTTGCTAAAGAGCTCTGGAATCCAACTTGACGGCTCTGCGCTCCCCGGGTCCCTTGCCTCTTCTTAACCTGGTGCCTGGGCGCGGCCCCACTGCGTGCGCTCTCTACTGCGGAACTGCGCCGACCGGGCGCCAGAAGCTGGGGGCTGTAGTGGGAACGTCCGCGGCCGGCAAGGGGGCGCTGTCCCCTATAGGCCTCTGGGCTGTCCGAGCACTGTCTGTGCCCTGCAGCGGCGGTGGGCTTAGAAGGGGTCCAGGGATCCACGGCTGCAGCGCAGGTCCTCCTCCCGAACCCCCGGTTGAGGTCCCTTATCCTTCCTTCCTTACCCCAATGAGGTGCCCTCCCGCGCCCTGGCGCGGCCCTAGCGCCCCGCGGTTCCTAGAGTACCCCGGCCTAGGGATTTTTCTTGAGGAAATTTCTGGCAGAGGGGTCCAACATAGGAAATGGCCTAGGCTTCCCGGGGTCCACCTAGACTGTGGAAACATTCTCTCTGCTTCCCCTCCTCCGTCTTCCCCTCCCCCCGTTCAACCCGCTCCCCGCTTGTCCCTGGTGCCAGCCAGCCCCTCTGCTCCACCTCGGGTTCCAGGATGCTCTCCTGGCTGCGGTACACACACTTTCCAGCCAGCACCTGCTCCTTTTGCTGATCAGCTCTGGCCTGTGAGGGTAGCGTGTGGAGCGCATGGGTGTAGGGTGCTGCTGCTGGATCCTGCCGGGAAAGGAGAGGAGAACTGAGCAATCTGTTTTATGAGTAAAGCCCATTCCGGGATGAAAATTATCCGGGATTCTATAGGTTAAAATTGGGACTTAAAAACAGAGAAGTTGCATTTCTCCATCCACTTGCCTTGGGGTCTGTGGGGCCTTTCTGGGAACTCATGTTGCACACAAGGCACTTATGAACTCGGTGCACACTAGGACATTGAAATTTGGTCTTAGAATTTACAGGGCTTTACATCTAGAGTTGTATTAACATCAAGCATCATACAGAGTTTAAGCTTTAACATATCTCACCAGATCTTCACAACAGCCCTGTGAGATCAAGTCTTATCATTGTCCTCCTTTTAGGTTTAGGTAAAAAGGCCTAGAGAGATACCTGACTTGCCCAGAGTCACACATTAAGTAATCAAACACTGAAGACAGGTCCTGACTCCAGACCCCAGGAGGGTCCTCCCACAATGCTACCTCCTTTCAGGGTCACTTCTACTAAGCCCTGAATAGGGATGGCGCTCAGTAAATATTTGTAGATTGAATTCCAGGATCTAACCAAGCCTTATGATTGCCGTGTTTTATACAGTAGGGTGTGTCTAAGCCTTATTTACTCACTCACTTATTCATTCACTTATTCGGCAGTTCTTGAGGGCCTACTGTGTGCCGATGCTGCCATAAGAGCCAGGAGGACAGCCCTACTCACAGGAAGCAGGGGATCATGTGAGCTCTCCTGGAGGCAGAGGGCTGGCATCTTGGAGAGACTGCCCTCAGCTCCCAGCTCTCAGCCCTCCGAGTTGAGCGCGGGCCCAGAACCTGCCATGCTCTAACCTGGGGAGTCGGAAAGGCTTACGGGAACGCGGGAGGGGAGGGCCCGGAGCAACTCTACTCCGAGGAGCAGGACAGCAGGACGGACACAAGAGAAAATACAACCAGAAGGAAATTCCCTGAGAGAAGAGCTAGAGACAGGGAGCTGGAGACCCCGCGGACTTCGGAGACAAGCGCGGTGTGGAGATAAGGGTGTTAGAGGAGAGAAATCAGATGGCAGAGTGAATAAAGGAGAACTGAGAATGCAGTCAAGCCCTCAGGACAGCCTGGGAGTTGCGGGGGCGTCGGGGGTGGGGAGTAGGGGCTTGGTGAGCACTGCATAGAACCCCATCCGGAGTGCATTCCTAGTCCTTGCCAGTCTCTGGCCGCCAAAGTTGGCTGGGAGCGAGATTGTTGGAGCCCAGGTCACTTGAGAAAAAGAGTAGGAATGTTCTCTTCAGAACGGTTCACACGCTGCTCTGGGGGGATTCATGGTCAGACCAGTGTCTATCGCGCCCGGCCAGGCCTAGCGAAACCTGTTTGGCTTCGGTTCTCCAGGGGATTCCAGGCGCGGGAGGAGTTGGTGGAGTGGGGCTAGGAGAGGCCACGGCCAGTCGGGACAGGGCACTGGAGTCTGGCTCCCGCTCCGGGGCGAGGGGACTGCGGGCGGCGCCCGCCTCCGGGCTCTGCGACACCTGCACCCAGAGCGGGCGGGACCGGAGGCGGCCAGGCGCAGATTCCCCGGAGGGACTGGGAGGCAGAGAGCGGGCCAGGGCGGGCACGGGGAAGTGGCCCTCCCTCCACTCTCCCCCTCCTGGCAGGTCGGAGCCGGGACGCGGTGGCCCAGGACGCAGGGAGTGGGCCCGCGCCGAAACGGAGGGAGGGGCCGCGCCGCCTTCGAGAGTCATTGGAGGACGCGGCCGCCCGAAGCTGATAAATAAAGGGACGGGCCGCGGCTGCCAGCCAAGTTGGACGCCCGACCCGTGCGAGGGCCGGGTTAGCGCCTGCCCTGCGAGGCGAAGCGAGGGGACCCCCGTGCGGCCATGGCCACGCTGTTGGGAGCTTATCCGTGGCCCGAGGGGCTCGAGTGCCCGGCCCTGGAAGCCGAGCTGTCGGATGGGCTGTCGCCGCCGGCCGCCCCTCGCGGGCCGGGGGACAAGGGCTCGGAGAGCCGTATCCGGCGGCCCATGAACGCCTTCATGGTATGGGCCAAGGACGAGAGGAAACGTCTGGCGGTGCAGAACCCGGACCTGCACAACGCCGAGCTCAGCAAGATGCTGGGTGAGTAAGCGAGCGAGCGGGCGGGGCGCCCCGGGAGGTCGGCGGGACGGGGGCGCGGGCGGAGGCGGGCCCCCGGGGCTCGCGGCTAGGGACCGGGGGTGGGGGTCCTGCGAGGGCGCGGGAGCCTAGGTAGGACCTGGCGTGTGGGTATGCTCGGGGAGCGCTAGCGTTCGCTGTGCCAGCGAGGCTGGGCATCTGTGCGAGCGTGGGTATGCGCGCAGTGACAGGGATTCAGAGCAGGGACACCTCGACGAGGCCCAAAGTGAAACCGCGCGGCCCGCTGCGGCCGGCCAGGAAGCCCACTCGCGGGAACAGGAGCGGAGTTTGGGGTCCCAGGGGACAGGCGGGGCCGACAGCGGCTAGATCCCGGTTGCCCGGCGACCGGGACCTGCGCGCACACAGGTCAGGACGGAAACGCAGAGGCTGGGTGGAACCGGTGTTTGCTAGGAATACCGAAGCGGGAAACACACCATTCCCTGAACTTTGCCACTGGCACGCTCACAGAAGGAGGTTGTAAATATTATTAAGGAATATTCGTCAAGAGAGACTTTGCGGGAACGCATCCCTTCTTTAACTTTATTAAACCTACAGCAAAAAGTACGCAAATAGGCTCGATTCGATAATGTATTTCTCAATCTTGGGAGTGTAGATACTGTGATTGGGATGCTCAGGGTGGCCAGTGAGGTCTGTCCTGGAGCCTGTCACTTTCCAAATGCTGCTACGCAGTCCCAGCAGGGACAGCGGGCCTGGGGACAGGGATGAGCCAGACCGGAGGGGCCCAGAGAAAGGATTTAGGGCACGTCCGAAAATTTAGAGTTGGAGTCGGTTTTCGTTGAAGTTTCTTCTTTCCCGCGTCAGGAGCTGAGTACTTTCAACTCCGCTCTACTCCTAACCTTTTTGCCCTTCCACGGAGGTTTTATTCATTTTAAGTTGTGGGACCTTTTGAAGCATTTTGTCGGCACAGTGGGACAAGGGAAATTATGTGGTCACCTGAGGTTGACCTGACCCTCCCCAACTGCACCCCCCCCAGAACTGAGCCTTTTTCCTTTTCCCTCCTGAGCTCCAAACCATGGAGTGAGGGCTGTCACCCACCTTTCTGCTGGCTAAACCTACAGGCCCGCAGAGAGGGTTCTTCCTGCAGTGTAGATGCCCTTTCAAAGCTGCTGGTTTCAAAAAGTCTCCTACCCATGGCCCAGTCCCCTGGCTAGATATGCCCAGGACACACTGGTAAGTCAATGTCTTAGTGAGCCCCTTTCTTCATAAAAAATATTAAATATTATATTTCATACTGTGTGGGCATAAAGACAAATATATTAATATATACAACAGTAAAGCATTTACCTGAAAGTTCATTTTTTTCTTCAGGTTTTTGAAGAAACGAAAATACCTTTTTTTTGTGTGTGTGTGGGCCCCTCAACATTTTTTTTTGGTGGGCCCAGGCACTGTGCCTTTTGCTCAAGGGCAGCTCCTGTGACCAGGAGAGAGTGAGGTTTCCATTGTAGGCCCAGGCCAGAGATGGGAGAGGAGCTCAGGCCAAGAAGCCTTTTGGGACTGAGGCTGCCTGCTTCCCAGGGGGCGGGCAGTCAAAAGGACCTACCTGACAGATGCCTCTTGTGAGCTGATCCCTGTTGGTGATTTGCACTTAGGCTTCCAGAGGTTATAATTCATTTTGCAGGGAAGACACTGATTTCTTCCTGCTTAACCACATAGCCCCTGGCCCTAGGGTCGGGGTTTTTAAAAATATGGACTTTCTACACCTGTTAATAGGGGTGCAGCAGGATGATCCACGTCCACCCCATGATCTTGCCCAGCCCTTTCCTTTCTAACCTAGGCAACTTTTTTGCCTCTAAGCTTTCCAATCTTTAACATCAAAAACTTCATCTAGTAGCACTACTATTTTTAGGATACTATGAATAAGAAGGCACATAAAGACAGTTAATACATTTAATGGCATTTAAAATGACTATTTTATTAATACTATGACATCCATGTACACTTAGAAACTAGAGTCACATTAGTCCACAGACAGGGTGTGGGGTGTACCAGGATCTTGGGACTCTTGCAACAATTTTGCAGTCTCAGCCACAGGGACTGCTGACGAACTCCAAACCCAGAGTTCCTGACACATTTCAAGTTGCCCTTTTAAGTGACAGCTAAATTATATTAATTGATGACTCTGTCACAATAGTTGTAAACTTTCATCCCAATGGTAGTGCGCCCTTTAATAATCGCCCTCCTCCAGTGACCTCTGAGGGCCAGGCATGCAGATTCGGCCAGTGCAGGTACCGAGGTGGCAGGATACGTAGCTCTGTACTGGGCCCTGTGCCAAGGGTTCTGGGTGGGACATGTGGCCCCTTTCCTTATAGGGCACGTGGGGATGGGGGTACATACCTCCAAGCTAGTAGGATTGGTAACTTCAGGATACATTAGAGTCGGGTGTGTGTGTGGGGCCGGGGGGGACTTCCAAAGTTGCAGAATCCCAAGTTCACCCAGGGAGGTAAGGGTCCAGAAATGACCTTCAGAAAACCAGCAGCCAGTGGGATGTGCAATGAATGTACTGACAAATGAGAGAGAGATGCTAAAGCAATTTACAAAACAACACAGAAGGGAATAAGGATGAATAGAAAATCCAAGTGAAACCAGCACTTTAGCACCAGTGGGCTACAAGTTTTATAGTGAGGAAAAGAAGAGACCCAGGGAAGTCAAAGAATTTGCTTCTGTAAGAAGAGTCAGTGACCGAGCAACTGCCCCCTGCCACAGTCACAGGGTACTGATTAAGTAGAGAGCAGGAAGTCTTATCGTGAGTGTGTGTGTGCTTGCGCACCTGTGTGCGTGTGCACGCATGTGTGTGCGTGTGCACGCATGTGTGCGCGTGCGCCTGTGCATGTTGCAGGCAGATGCGAGCATTCTGGCAATGGGCTTCACATGGCAGGGTCCTAACTGACCTTCAGATGTGAGGGATAACTGTCTGTTCCCCTAAGTGAGATCCTGTAATTTACTTAAATCTGTGAAATGACGGACTGAGCCTGAGTTCCCTCACAAGAAGGCCTGTGGGATTTATGCCATAAATACAGCATCACTTGCTGAGAGGCATTGGTGATCAGCAAAGGCAGAGAGTTTTCATTAAAATGCACAAATGATTAGACTTGGTCCACTTAGGGTAAAAAAGAGCCCAGATCAGTGTGGTCGTTATATATTTTTATCGTGTATCTGACATTGGGTCCGGTGGGCCTTTCACTGTGAATCCCGCATTGTTTACACGTTTGCGTTATCTAACGGCTTTTATAGGAGAGGTGAAAGTGATCGTGCGCGTAGTTGGCGTTAGTGGTTTTGCGGGATGCAAGCGGGAGAGATTGGTTTGGCCTCACAGTGCCGAGATCTGGGCTGGGAGCGGGTGCGAAAAGTGTGGTGTCCTTTGTGGAGAGGGCGGGTAACCGCGGGTGGGAGGTGGGATGGGGGATGGAGGCGGACGGCGTGTGCGAGTATGGACGCTGGGAGGCACGAGCGTCTGAGACAGGTGCACCGGCCTCCCCAAGCCGCGCAGATGCTGAAAGTGGCCTTCTCTGACTTGTGTGAGCAGGAAAGTCGTGGAAGGCGCTGACGCTGTCCCAGAAGAGGCCCTACGTGGACGAGGCGGAGCGGCTGCGCCTGCAGCACATGCAGGACTACCCCAACTACAAGTACCGGCCTCGCAGGAAGAAGCAGGCCAAGCGCCTCTGCAAGCGCGTGGACCCGGGCTTCCTCCTGAGCTCGCTCTCCCGGGACCAGAACGCTCTACCCGAGAAGCGGGGCGGCGGCCGCGGGGCGCTGGGGGAGAAGGAGGACAGGGGTGAGTACTCCCCGGGCTCCGCCCTGCCCAGCCTGCCGGGCTGCTACCACGAGAGGCCAACTGGCGGCGGCGGCACCCCAGGCAGCGTGGACACTTACCCATATGGGCTGCCCACGCCCCCGGAAATGTCGCCCCTGGACGTGCTGGAGCCGGAGCAGACCTTCTTCTCCTCCCCTCGCCAGGAGGAGCATGCGCACTCCCGCCGCATCTCCCACCTGCCGGGGCCCACTTACTCCCCGGAGTACGCCCCCAGCCCCCTCCACTGCGGCCACCCCCTGGGCTCCCTGGCCCTCGGCCAGTCCCCGGGCGTCTCTATGATGTCCACTGTACCTGCCTGTCCCCCGTCTCCTGCCTATTACTCCCCTGCCACCTACCACCCTCTCCACTCCAACCTCCACGCCCACCTGGGCCAACTCTCCCCCCCTCCCGAACACCCCGGCTTTGATGCCCTGGATCAGCTGAGCCAGGTGGAACTCCTGGGGGACATGGATCGCAATGAGTTCGACCAGTATTTGAACACTCCTGGCCACCCAGACTCTGCTGCAGGGGCTGTGGCCCTCAGTGGGCATGCCCCGGTCTCCCAGGTGACATCAACAGGCCCCACAGAGACCAGCCTTATCTCCGTGCTGGCTGATGCCACGGCCACGTACTACAACAGCTACAGCGTATCATAGAGTCCGAGGCAGCCAGCCCAGCCCTGCGTCGCCGCAGCCCTCTCCTTCCCGCGGGCTGAGCAGAGAGGCGACCGCGCAGTGCTACCGGCTTTCCTCCGACCGCCGGGGGTGTGCAGGTCCGAACTGTCCGCGGGGCAGAACGGGGCTCTGCTGGTCTGAGTGCCCCTTTGCTCCCTGCCGCCTACATTTTGAGCATATTCCTTCAAATGGGTTCTCATTGGCTACACCCTGGGAATAAGGCAAGGTAGTTGCCAAAAGATGGTTTACCGGCAGATTTTCATTTACTTCTCCCGGTCCCCATCACGGAAACCAATGTGTGAAAATCTCAGCGGCATTCACACCTCTCCAGCTTCTGTCCCAGACGCATGGGGTACAGCCGTTCTGATCTTTGGGTCCCCCAGGTGAGAAGAGCCCTGGGCTGCGACCCAGAGGACCCCGGGTCCCGTCCCAGTTCTGCCTCGGAGGGCTGGAGGGGCCCGCGCTCGGCTCTCTTCCCCTTCCAGCCCCTCCCCCAATCTGTAAAGTGGGGGACAGACTTGACATCTAAGGCCCCTTCTGCTCCAGAGTTTTCTGACCTAGGATTCTTTCAAGGCTAATTAAAAAGAAAACAAAAATGTGTCTTAGTAAAATTCATTAACGTCCAACGTGGTGATAATTCCGGGTGCGCAGCCCAAGAACACATGGCTTTCTGCGCTGGCATTGCCTTCCCAAATGATCGTGGTCTTTCAAAAGTACTCTTCCAATTTGAGAAACAGCATTCCTCTTGATTTGGGAAATTAACCACTAGGGTTGACTGCATCACTGAATGTGACTGAATTCAAGCCACTGGTTTTTAAACCCATTTTTAAAGATAAATTATTGTTTTTATCACACACGTTTCAAGAGAATATACAGAGCCTGAATCTATACAGTCAGCGTGTGTGAGACATGCACAACACAAACACCTTCCCACTCATCCTTCAATGCATGTCTGTATAGCCTAAATCAGATACTCTTGTAGATGTTGGCAGTTTCTTGTCAACTCCCTGTTCCGAATGACCCCAAGAGCAGGGAACCTAAAAAGAATTTCTACACCGCAACATCATTTACCTCCCATCTGAATATGTTCATTTCTTGAGCAAAATTTCAGCATACTCTCCCCTCTGCGGGTGCAAAAGGAGCTTCCTTCTCCCTGTCTCTGACTCCCCTTCTTCCTTTCCCGGGATTTCTTTTTCTCTTCTTCTCTGTTCTTCCTCCACCCCTGAGTTGCCCACGAATTCGAAGATCCCCTGGTTTAAAAATCCTACACATGATTCCTATGGCTGAGATAGGAATTCACTGTCCTCACCAGACAGTTGGTTCTCGGGAACATCTTCAGCTAACACTTCAAAATAACTTCCCCTCCCTATACTGACTTCCCAAAGAACAGAAACGCACTGTGATTCAGAAAATGTTTCTGAGCCCTGACCCCACCCCAAAAACATTTCCATCCTTCTCACAAACCTCCTTTGAGGGAACATACCTAGCAATGAGGGAAAAGACAGTTGTTTGTCTTTTAATTGCAGCATATTATTGCCTGTATGAAATATGTAAGTGTTTTATATATTCTCCTATTTTTAGCTTATATTTTATATTGTTGAGAGATCCTTTTTTTTCCTTCCAAGGCGTCCTACTATAAAATTACTTATAAGATATAATTAATCTTTATGCTATTGCTGTATGCAACATTTGGTAATAAATGGTAAATCATTGACAGTATGATTGACTGGTGCAGCCCAGAATGTATATTAATAATCTTGTAAAACATTATCACAGACATTAAGCTAAACTGTTCCATTTTTTTTTTTTTGTAAGAGATACACATGCTTTGGAACGGTTGTAGATATTGATCTGTCTAAAATATTTAATTTAAATAAATGTTTTTGTACCATGACCATTCTATCATTTGAATTATAGTTTTGCAAACAGAAAAGGTTTTCCAGGGAGGCATAGATATTATGCCCAGTTCTCCTTTATAGTACTGGTCAAAATATTTTCTACATCAGTTTTTTTATTTTAGAAAGTTATCTTGTAGGGTTGGTTTATTTTATGAATTATGGTAAAGAGATAAAGCCTAATTTGACACATTAGAAACAGTGTTGTTATCATGAATATTGAAAGAAAAGACCAGTTCATAACCTACCTGCAGAACAATTTTCTCCTCAGGATGACTTCACACTTGTAGAGTGGAATGAGGTGATTATCAGGCGCTTTCAAGATAGGACGTAAGTTCTGCCCAATTTCTTCCTTAAGGCTGCCATGTTTTTTTCCTTCTTTAAAATAACCTAGAAAAATACCTAGCTTTCTCTCTTTACTATGCATTTATTGATGTGGTATAACAAGACATCGCAGGCTTTCAAAACCCGGTGGAATGTTGTGGAGAAGGGAGGGAAGCGCCTGGATTGGTAATTAAAGGATGTAACATCTTGTGAGGTTTAGGATTAAAATCCCAGCCAAAAAGTGCCTGGAAAAAGCTGATGATTCCTCAGTCCCCTTGCAGGTCACCGTGCCTGGCTCCTCTCCGTGGGGGAGCAGTTGTTACTTGTTCAAGTCAAGGGTAGCCTTGTCTCCTCCCAGGGCCAAGGAGTGGGTTCCGGGAGGGCCCAAATGGGCATATGTTCAGCCTTCAATTCTGATCATAATCTATAGTCATTACTTTAATAGCACTTTATAGATGTAGGGAAATTTACGGCAAGTTTTATGGGCTAATCCTCACTCATGATCCCAGGTGGGGCCCTGTCATCCATCCACCCCACTGTGCAGCCAAAGACACAAAGGCCCACGGTGGGAGGTGGGGCAGTGTAGCTCACCCCACCCGGTTAGGGGAGGCTGGAGTTCCCACACTTCATCCCAGATACATTTATTGGCAGCGTCAGTTGAACAGCCTAGAGGTTTCATGCCTCTTTTAGCGCTTCACCATGGCATGGAACAACGTGCGGTCCAACTCATGCCTATCACAGCCCCGGGGAAAGAAGGAATGAGCAAAGAGGAAATTACAGGGTCAGAGTCAGATGAACCCCGAATTCACTGCCATCCAGGCCCACCAACCGTGGCTGGCTAGCAGTGGCGGTCTCCAGGGTCATCAGCTGTCCAGAGGACGCGTCAGGCAGTGTCTGCACAGGACATGGGCTCTCGGCACTGCCAAACGGGCATTTTTCTTTCCAGTACGTACTGTGGGGGCAGGGGCGTTGTCCCTGCCTCTGGGAGAGCAGGAAACAGGCCGGCGACAGGGCTACTCTTTCACTTCTGCTCAGCCGTGAGTGAAACAGTTATGTCCAGAAGCCGGGAGTATTTTGGAGTTTTAGCTGCCCGTTCTGATAACCCACCTGTCCTCAGTGACAAGAGCACCTTTTGCTTTGGCTGATGAGAATTGATGGGGTTGCCCTTTTTTTTTTTTCCTCAAATGTAGATGTGACTATTTCATTCTTCCTTAAGATCCTTCAGTATCTGCGCATCGCCCAGGGCACCCAGGGTGAGCACAGAAGTGCGGTCATGTGAATGCAATGAGGTTCCTGCTTCTGGGCTTCTCACTTACTAGCCCCGTAATGTATTCATATGCCAGGCCCCCGGCCCCGCCTTCCCAACTGTTTGAGCTTCAGGACCCACAACACCTGGCTTGGCCCCATGTGAGTGCCCCTATGGCTAACCTTCTTCCTCTTTCCAGAAGCCTTGAGCAGCATCCCCCTACCCACCATTGGGTGCCTACTGCACAAAAGACCTATTGTTCTCTGAAACGTTTTCCTTTCCCATACTTCCATGTTTATCCCGGGGGAGACCCTCACTCCCGTCACCTGTCTGGTGACATCCCACACACCATCCAAATCCAGCTTACATGTCCCCTACTCTGCCTGGCAGAGGGGCCAGTTACTGTTGTCCCTGAGCTCCCAGGGGTCTTGAGCAGACCTTGGTAACAGCACTTACTGCTTGGCAGTGGAATCATCTACCCATATGCATCTTCCCCAGCAGGACAGACACATAGTAGCTGCTCAACAGTAACATGAATGAATAAATAAATAAACATCTGAGGTATTCCAGTTCATCTTGGTGATATAGACCTAAAACCTCCTGGGTCCCTATTTCCCCTGCCCACATCTCTGGACACCAACACCCTAGAGCCTTTTTTGTGTGTCTGGTTCTCAGGGTTCCGGCTGGATGTGATGCATCTGTGGCTATTCACTCTCACCCGCTAGATTGTAGCCTGTAGTAAACAGGTCAGGAATAGGCACAAGGGTGCAGCAAGACAATCTCCTCTCCCATCCCATCTTAGAGCAGCTAAATAGAGTTGAGGGTTTTAACATTTGTAACTGCCTGTTTTCCTTTTGAAAATTATGCTCTTGATTTCCTCCCAGTGAAAGGGATTTGGAAGGAAGAGAGGGGGGAGGGAGAAGAGCGGGAGGAAGAGAGAAAAGAGATATATTTATCTATTATCTATCTATTTATCTATCACCTATCATATTTTTAATCTATCCTTCTATCCATCCATCCATCCATCCATCCATCCATCCGTCCGTCCATCCATTTATCCACCCACCTGACCCACCCATCCATCCGTCCATCCATCCATCCATCCATCCATCCATCCATCCATCCACACATCCATTTATCCACCCACCTGACCCACCCATCCATCCGTCCATCCACCCACCTGACCCATCCATCTATCCATATCTGTCTTATCTATCATCTATCTTCTACTGGTATTTAAATTCTCAAAAGAGACAGTCTTTGTAGAAAGTTTAGAGAGTAAAAGATCATCTATTATCCACAACTTCGAGACATTGCTGGTACTTTTTCTACATAGGTCCATCCAGTCTCTAAAATTTTTTTTTCATCTAGCTCTATGTCTACATATGTCTCTTATAATAGGCATTTTTATTCATTAATACTAAGTAAACATTTTCTTGTGCTATCAAACTTAATTTTTCTGCAAAAGGTGTTTTCCTGCCAGTTGAAACAGCAATTTGGAAAAAAGAAAAATTAGCCACTCCATGACTTTGACATTACTATTTTCAATATGCTCATTTTGGTGTCCTGAACTTGCCAGGCTTGTATTTGTATATTCAAAATTGTACCTGGTGTGGGCGCCTGGGTGGCTTAGTCGTTAAGCGTCTGCCTTCGGCTCAGGTCATGATTCCAGGGTCCTGGGATCGAGTCCCACATCGGGCTCCTTGCTCAGCGGGAAGCCTGCTTCTCCCTCTCCCACTCCCCCTGCTTGTGTTCCTGCTCTCGCTATGTCTCTCTCTGTCAAATAAATAAATAAAAAATCTTTAAAAACAAAACAAAACAAAAAAACAAAATTGTACCTGGTGTGATCACAGGGTAGATATAGAGTCCGCTGGTATTTGGCTTTATTCTCTCAAAAATCAGAAAACATAGAAGTTTGGCCATATTGATATTTATCTTCATACTATTATTTCTTATACTTATTATTACTCCAGAGCATTAATGTGGTTTAATTCACTTGACTGCCCCCTTGCTATTAGATCTCCCACTTTTATTTTTTTCCATTATAAGTAACACTGCACTGAACATTTCCTTGTTTATGTCTTTGGCTTGACTTCCAGCAGGGAATCACCAGATCTAGACATATGAACAAGTTTACAGCTTTTGCTTCAAACTGCTTGTTTGTTGGGTTTCCCAAAGAGTCTCAATTGATAACCTAGGCACAAAATGCCTCCATTCAATTCCCAGGATGAACTAACTCTTTCTCAACAGGAAGAATTAAAACCCCTGAAGACTACTTATGACTGATATAAATCTGACCATGCTCAATTGACTTCACTTGTCCTGGTGGCTTTGTCTTCCTGAGGACCTATTATGTGCTTGCTGCTTGTTTCCATCGGCAAATTGTGAGTGTTCCTTTCCCCAGACACCACAATGGGTGGCATGCCCTTCCCTGAGCATCAAGTTACTATGTAGGGGAAAGGATTATTCTATCAGCAAGGCCGCTGGGTTGGTTCCAGAGTCCCTCAGAACTCTATCAGCCCTGCTGGCTGCATTCACAGGGCGCTCAGAGCTCTAAACTCTCTAAGAGGGTATCTGGAAAATGCCTGGACCTGGAGGCAATTGTCTGATCTTACCCCATCACTGGATTTTAATGAGGACTTGGATAAATCCCTGGACCTGTTCTCTCCTCTAAGGAGATGGTGAATTTGTAGACACTTGAGAAATTGTAAGCTTTATATGCATGTACAGGATACCTATTGTCTATTTTAGATTTCTTTAAATAATTTAGTGTTTTGTTTGTCTGTTTGTTTGTTTGTTTGTTTTAGGCTTGGAGGCTGGTACTGGTTTGAGAAATCTGGAGCCATGTGATTGTCCTACGGGGGTTGCTTGTGTGAGAGAAATAAGAGAGAAAATACAATATGGCTAAGGGGATTGCAGATGACTCACTCAATTTCTTTGTCTGGATATTGAGTGGGATTGGAAGAGACCAAGGGGTCATTTAGACCATTCTCCAGCCTCTACTGAGGGCTGCCTCTTAGCCAGTCTTAGCAGACGGCTTTCCATCTGATCTGAGTCCTTCAGAAAAAGGGGTCGTTCTCTTTGTAAGCTAGTCTAACAACTTCCATCATCAGAAAGTTCTTTCTTGTACCTCACCTAAATCCTTCCTGTTTCAGTCTAAGTCCTTGTGGGCTTGTCGTCATCTGTGGAGAGAGACACGTTTGTCCCCATCTTGCCCAGGTTGCCCTCATCCCTGCAGGCTGGTGGTCATGCTCCTCTGCTCTTCGCTGTGGGGCCATGTCTGAGGCCCGGGTAGGGTGTGGTTTCCTCCAAGTCCTCCCTGAGATCTGTGTTCCCCTTAATCAGACGCTGAACTTTGTAGGGATGTGGGAGGGGCAGGAGGAGGAAGGTCTTGTTGTATGCTGTGTGAGAGAGGGAGGCTGGGGATTTCACCAGGGAGTGGGAGCGTGGACTCTGTGGGCACTTTTGGAATGTTCTGCATGTAGGTATAGGGTGTAGTCATATCTCAAAGGGTCACACAGCTGGGTCACATGGTGGGTCCCCTGGCCCTGCTCACCATGTTTCCACAGGTCACTCATCTTCCATCACTCTGAGGGGTTGTGGGGTAGCACAGGTCTGGGACAAGTGGGGGGCGGGAAACTTAAAACAACAAAAAATGTTCCAGTGGATTCTGGAAAAATCACTGGATTCTGATGAATGAAGAGTTTGCAGCCCCAGGGGCCTCAGGGAGCTGGCTGTTGCATCTTGGAGGTTCTGATGACAAAACCTAAAGGTGGGGCTGTGACTTCCGTGGGGAGCAGGTCACGTGAAGGGGGCAGGTGGCCACAGGCCTCCACCTGCTCCAGCCTGTGTCTCTCCATGCCGTCTAGTTCTTATCATGTCAGAGAAGCCAGAGAGGTGCTGAGCTCTTCCATTCCAACCCAACAAGTCCTGGAACCTGCTTTTTCTTCATTCCCTTCCCTGAAAAGCAGAAGCACCAGCTCCACAGCTCAGGGCACTGTGAAGGTCAGGGAAAGTGTGTAACCTTAAAATCAACAATAAAGTGATTTGTTCTGATGATGACCGTCACTCCACCAGGGGTGTCCTCATGTAAACAGAATAGTTACATTTTCACTGGCAAGAACATGGTGCTTGAAATTAGGAGATTCTCATCCCAATTCTGTGACCTTGAAAAAAAATCACTGGAGGTCAGAGCTGGAAGGAATCATTGTTATCATGCTGTCAACCCCCAGGTTTGATGAGAAAGGAAATGGAGGCCCAGAGAGGTCAGGGTACTGGCCTGAGAGCAGGCCACCAAGAGTAGAAGCGGGTGCAGGGCTGTGGGGGGAGAGCTGCGACGGGGAGGTGAGGGGTGAGACCCTTCAGGACCAAGGTGGTCAGTCTTCCTTAGCCAAGCAGGGTGGCTAAGACAGGGCTGTGGGTGAGGGTGCCCCCACGGCTCTCTCTCTGCTGGAATAGGGGTCTCACAGTGGGCAGGGGCTAGTGGCATAGGTGCGGGGGTGTGGAGTAACGGGAAGAAGGAGCCCTGGGAATGAGATGGGGGGGGAGGTGGGAGCACTGTGGGTTAGCAGGCCTTCAGATGACCTCTGACGTTTCTTCTTGTACTTCTTGAAACGCAGCTGGGCTAGGTGGGTGCTGGCCCGGGAGAAGGAGGCTGGAAACAAGCCTCCCAAAGGACAGAATCCCAGTGCATTTTTCTGGGAGGCGGGCACATGACCCTAGGGTTCCCAGACACCACTTCAGTGGTGGCTTCTGAGGGCCAGAGGCTGGCCCAGAGGGGCCCGATGAGCCCACCCGGACCTCTCCAGGAGCCAGCGGAACCCTGGGTTGCGCCTCTGCCATCCCTGCCTACCAGCCCCACCGTGTCCAGGCTGTAGGGGCCCCAAACGGTGGCAGGGGCTCAGGGGCGGCTGTGGGGCTGGGAGGCCAGGGTGCCAGGGCAGGGCTCCAAGCGCAGTGGGCCGCCACTCTCCACGCCGCCTGTCCGGTGGGCTGGAAGGTGAAGAGGAGAGTAAAGGCATGGAGGAGGGGCCTTGAGAGGGCGGAGGAGCAGCCGAGCTGCTGAGTATTTTCCTGCCCATGGGAGCTGCTGTGACCAGGAGGAGGAGGAGGATGTGGCCGGAGCCCAGTGTTTCCTGCCTGATAAGCCAGCCCCTCCCTGGGAGCCCTGGCTGGGCCTACCTTCTTGCCCGGAGCCCTGCCCAGGGAGGGACTGGCTGAGGAGGAAAATCACTTCTCCAGATTAGCTCGCCCAGGCCGAGCCTTCCTTCCCCGCCCCCGTCCCCACGGCAGCCACAGGAAATGAGGCTGGGGCCCAGCAGCCCAGAGGTCCCCACCTTCAGAGCACTCAGGCTCCAGGCCCAGGGACTCTGGTCTGTCTCGGGCCCCACCGTCCAAGTGCCTCAAGAGCGGAAACCTTCATGCTCCAAAGTCAACCATTTCCAGGGGGGGCAGTGACTGCAGAGCTTTCATGTGTTTGTCAGATCTCATGCCTGGAGTTGGGGCCTAGAAAACTGGTCCCTTGACTCACGGTCAGTCCACACAGCAGCCCCCTCCCACCTGGCCCACTGTCCAAGGGCACAGAGTGTGGGGGGCTTGGGAGGCAAGACGCCAAGCGGCTCTGGAGACCCAGCCCCTGCCCTGCTCTGCCCTGACAGGCTGTGTGGCTGGGGTGAGTCTCTGATCCTTTCTAAGCATTGCTACCCACCTCCCCCCGCCCCAGAACTAGGAGGGGAGAGCCACGTGGGAGCTAAAGCCCTGCCTCCCTCCCAGCATTCATTATCGAGGACTGGACTCAGGGCACTCCTGGAGCAGCAGGGACAGTGGCCATCGCTGAAGAGGGTTGGCACCCTGAGGGCAGTCCATCCCCATTGAGGGAGGGAGAGCACCTACTCTTCAGTGTCATCTTGGGCTGACCTGGCTTCATGCTCCCCTCTCTTCTGCCCATAGAGAACATTCTCTTCTGGTTTCCCACCCACCACCCAGTCCCCCGAGGCCAGTCTCCTCTTGGAACCCAGGGTGCCTTGGCTCCAGGTTGGAGGCAAGGGTTGTGCGTAGGTTCCCAAGCCAAGGGAGAGATGCTTTTCAGAGAACACTGTTTCGAAATAAGGACAGAGTCCCAGAGAAACTGCTCAGAGGCACATTCACAGACACAAGCCCCACCGCCTTCCCCACAGTCCAGACCTTCTTCCCAAACCACTGGTAAAGGCACCCCCCCTTCCTTACCCCCACCCTCCCAGGGAAGCTGATTCTTGGTAACCAAAGTGCCCAAAGGGAGTATTTAATCCCAGTACAGATGAACACATACTTGCCTAGGAGAAAACATCTACATAGGTGGGGACAGATATCTGAGTATGCACACTCACATGGGTGACCAGGCAGCCCCTCTACCTTCACATTTGGGGGTGCACTGCCATTTATAAAGCACTTTCACATTTGGTGTTTCATGTGATTATCACAGCAATTCCTACATAGGTACGGTTATGCCCCTTCACAGGTCCCAGAGCTGATGCTCTGGTGGGGCAAAGGGGCTAAGTAAGGTCACATGGCCAGTAAGTGGACAGGGACCCTGACAGAGGATGCTCCCCGGGGCCTGCTCCCTGAGGTGAGCATCCACACAACCACAGCTGAACCTGAAGAGCCCAGGTACAACACAGGAAGGTCCAGAATTCCCTGGGCAGCAAGACAACCTGCATCCTGGCTGAGTGCCCAGGGTCACCTGAGCAGCCAGGCCTTTGCAGTCCTCCCTGATAGGTGGTCTCCTGGTCACAGGTTACCTGGAGATAAGATAGGTGGGTGAAGGGGAGAAGATTGGGGTTTACACCTTTCCATTTTATGCTCTGCAGGGCTGGCCCAGCCACATACCTGCCGTGTTGCTGTGTGACCTTGGGAAAATCACTTTCCCTCTCTAGGCTTCCAGAAATTAGGAGCTTATACTCAACAGTGTCCAAGGGGCAGAACGCTCTGCATCTCTGAGACTGCGAAGGAGAAGCAAAGAAAAGAGGGGAGCTCCCCTCCTTTCTGTTCCTGGCCTCAGCACGGGGAGTGGCCTTAGGGAGGTGGTCGTGGTGGGGTGTCCCTGGGCAGGCGTCACTCTGAGCAGAGCCGGAGCTGTGGTTCTGACATCCAGGTCCTGAGCACCTCCTATCACATCATCCTGTCCTGTCTCAGCTGCCCTGGGGGGGGGGGGCACCCAGCCTCTGTCACCGGGCTACATCATGAGGCCCCCAGACACCCAGTCTGGCCCTATTCCCCTGTGTCACCTGGCCGCACCTCCTTGGGACTCTGTCCCCCCTTACCTACATCACCTGATCTTTCTGCGTCTCCACACAGGCTGTTGGGCTGGACAGGATGAGGTAAGAGGCCTCTGTCGTCCGAGCCCGGCCTGGCAGGTCCTCACGTAACCCTGACACAGAGGAGCAGCCCTCCCCGTCAGTTATGATCTGGTACAAACGCTGCTGCTGGGCCCCAGCGGGATGCTGGGATTCCTCCATTCCTCTATGGTCCATGGAGACTTCTGGGCCCTGTCCCGTCAACCCCACTCCTAGGCCTTCACCACCATCACTCTCTGGCTATCACCCTGAGCCTCTCCCCTTCCAATCCCACTGGAGGTTCTGGAAGGTCTGGAAATGTCACCCTTTGGCTTAAACTTTTGCCCACAGTGAAGCTCAAACTTTTCAGAAGATATTCAGTGCTCCCACTCTCCTGGCCAGCCGCTTCTCCCCTGACTCACTCCCCATAGCACAGCCTGTGTTCTGGGCACAGTCAATTTCCAAATAGGACCTGTTTCCTCATACCCCAGTGCCTTTGCGTATGCTGTTCCCTCAGCCTGGAAAGTCTTTCTCCCCTTCTTCACTCTGTAGATTCGTCTTTCATGTCTCGGGACCCAGTTCAAATGTTCCCCACTCAGAGAGACTTTTCCGCCTGCCCTCCACCCATCGGACCTACCCGGTCCCCGTCCTCATCCCAAGCAAGTTCACAGCCCCATCTGCATATTCCACAGCTCTCACACACAGCATCTACATTGCGATGAGGCAATCTCTTTGTTTTTGAGCCTCTAGCTTCCCACTAGTCTGGGAACGTGTTTATCTGGGAAGGCATCTTATTTACCTTTGACTCCATGGGACCTACTTTGTGTGAGGCACATAGTAGGGGTCCCATCAACCTCTGTTGGATGATAGGACAGCTCTTCAGGGTTCAAACACTTACAGGTCTGTCCTCTGCCCAGTGTTTGATCTTAGACAAGTCACTTCGTTTCTCTGTGACTCAGTTTTTCTGTCAGTTGGTACTGGTTTACGTCAAGTTTTCAGATTAGGGTAATAAATAGAAGCAATGGGAATAGCTCAGGAGATGATCAATGGGGAGATAGAAATTTCTAAGACAATCCCCTCTTGATGATCCCTGGAAAAATTTAATTCTACACTGGCTCTCTGCCACCTCCTAGCCCGCATTCATACCCCACCCTTGGCCATCAGTCAGGAATGCAAACTATTTGTAATATTGCCCCTACCAGAGCAGATTAGGAAGAAAATTGGGGCTGCATTTGAGAAGATTATATATATTATATATATACACACACATATATATATACATATATATATATGCACACACGTGTGTGTGTGTGTGTATGCACAGCATTTATCACGGTAAGGAGCTGGCTGTTAATTCTACAGTTAAAAGGATGCTAAGTTCACTTTGGAGGTAAATTTAGCCCTTTGGTAATTTACCTTTTCTAGGCCTAATTAAAAAACCTTTTATTATTTCCTCTATTAAACATGCTATGTAGTTACATACAGAAAACTTAGAAATAGATACAATGAGAGAGAGAAAGAGAGAGAGAGAGGGAGTCCCCCCTATAATCTCCATGCAAAGGACACCTGTTAACATTGTGTTGTATTCCTTTCAGACTTCTTTTTTCTAGGTATATATGTTGTGCTTACATGAGTATTTTTTTAAACTTTATTTTAGCGTATTGGGATTACATTGTTTGGTAGCTCCCTTTTTAAAAAAAGTGAAAATGTAGCCTGAATATGTTTCCGCATCAATGCATGCCTCTTACTGGGTGATGAACATTCTGTTGTGGGCTCTTCTAGAAGTTGCTTTTCCCATTCCCTATGTTACCAGACCCAGTGAACACCCTGTAGTTTGCTGAAGAAGATCCCAGATGATGAGGATCTACCTCTTCTACCAGAATGAGCAAAGTATACAATCCCCACCTTTGGTTTCTCAGCCTTCGCTGGACCCCCTTTCCAGAAGTGCAGCCACCCCTAGGACTCCCTCCCGTGCATGTTCTCCAAGAAGTGTGTGGAGCTTTCTTTCTAGTGGTGTATATTATGAAAATAAATAGGCACAGTTTTCACTTTCTAAGTATGGGTTTTGTTTTCCCACTGAATGTCAGCTTTCAAACAACACACCCCCTCCTCTCTCGTATCATGCAGCCCCCTCCCCACGCAACCAGCTGCCAGTCAGCTCTGGTGGGAAAGGCTGCTCTGGCACAGGGAGTGCGGGCTCAGATCTGGGCGGCCAGGGACACAGGGATGCCCACTTTCATTGCCACGCTGGGTGCCTGGGGGGGAAGTGACTTGTCTGAGGTTTGTTTAGTGAGTCAGCAGCTTGGCCCAGCTGCCCCGAGAGTGCTGGGAATCGGCCCCAGGCCTGGCCTGCCAGGCCTCAGCCTCTGACGTGCACCGTCTTGCTCAGGGCGGAAACCTCTCTTCCTGGGAAGGCGGGACAAAGGCCCTGGGGTACGCGCCTGAGGCTGGAGATGCCTCCCTCCGCCAAAAACTGCATAGGGTACTTCTGGGTGGTATTTTCCTGTGTGCGTCTTCTCTGTCCAGCCAGACTGTGACTGGGCAGGACATGGTCTTCCTGTCTCCTGTACCTTTCCAGGTTGAGATCCGTCCAGCACATTGCTGCAGGGGAGAGAAAATGTGCACAGAGGGCAGAGACTTGGACCCGGCTCTCAGCTCCTCCACTTGCTAGCTGTGAGAGCCAGAGTGAGTCACTCATTTCCTCAAGCCTCAGCCTCAGTTTCCTCAGCTGGAAGAATGGGGACACTGAGACACCCCCCCCACACACCCGGTGGATAAGTGGATTGAAATCTCATGCTGTCATCTAGTGACTCAAAGCAGGTGCTTAATAAATGAGCAATGTTCCTTTATGCTTCATCTTGCCACGGCCCATCTGGGAATCACGGTGGCTCCCTACTCTGGGCACACGGCCTCACATCTAGGGCCCTTTTCCATACTCCTGTCCGCAACCCTTGTCTGCACCAAGACAGGCTTTGTGGATGGGGCATAGCGCCTCAGTGAACACACAATTTACAGAACAACAGAGCTTGCTATGCAAATGCAGCTTCAGGCCAGCCCCCCCCCCCCCGCCCCCGGCCCCTTCTTGAACTTGGAGGACAGGAGCCCCCCCCCACTCCTGCACAGATATCCTGAGCCCCTAGGATTCTGGCAGCCAGACTTACCCTCCGACACTGCTGTCAACTCTAACCATCCACCCTTCTCCCCAGCAACGAGCCTTTGCTCAGGTTGGTGCTCCGCGCACTCAGATGGCCCGGCCTGCCCTCTGTCTCTCTGAAGCCTCCTTTCCCTGAGACCTGCCCTCCTGCGCCCTCCTGGGCCTGAATCCTGCCTCTCCTGTGACTGGTCCGCCCCTGCCTGCCTCCGGGCCTGCCACCCTCCATCACCTTCTGCCCTGTGGTGTTTTGGCTTTTCCTCCAGATGGAACCTTCTAGAAGAGAGAGATCAAATCAGTGTGATGGCTGATTTAGAGGAAAGGGTGGAAAGTTAGAGTTAGGTCAGGGTTTGAATCTCAGAAGGTTACTAACCAGCTCAGGCGGGAAGCACAGGTAAGTTCCCCGACCCCCCAGAGCCTATTTCCCTACCTGTGAAATGAGGATAATGAGGTGGAGTGCCTGGCGCTCCGTAGGCCCTCAGTATTAAGTTGAAGATGGCTTTTATTGTGTTATGTCCGCATTCTCCTGTGTTATGCCTCGCACACCCGACGGGGTCCTCAAATGCTCCCCAAAGGAGGAAGTAGCACGCTGTGGATGGGGTGGTAGCTGGTGTGAGTGACGGGGCTGTGGGGCCGTGACGGGGACACAAACTGCCCAGAGAGACCTCATCGGGCCCAGTCTGAGCTCCTCTCCAGTGTTGACACCCTTGGGCCTCTCATGGGTTCCCTTCCATGCTCAGTTTTAGAGAGTTTTCCGTAGCTGCTCACACAGATCAGAGCATGGCATGTCCAGGGGTAGACACTAGGAAGGGACTCAGAGGCAGAGCTTCCTATGGGGAAGGCAGCCCTTCCTGCATGTGTGCACGCACACACACACACACACACACACACACACACACACACACACACACGCACACCTCTGCCAGCATCAGCATCACGGTGGGGTGGGAAGAGCAGGGCTGGAAATTTTGGAAATTTGAGCCCTGGGTGGATGTTTTCCTTGACAGTGGCCGTGACAGTGACCTTGGGCGAATCTCTTCCTTTCCCTGGGACTCACTTTCCTCCCCTGTACTGTGAGGTGGCTGAAGTGGATCCCTACAGCTCTAATATTCCATGACTCTGAGGTCAAACAAACTTCCAGTCTCAAATACATTAGTATCAAGGTAAGAGTTTACTCTAAAATTTCCGGTAGAATGACAGTGGCTGTCCAGGTGCAGGGGAGATTAATGTTGAGTAATGGCTGGCCACATTAATTAATTAATTTGCTTATGTAATATCAACCATTTATTTAACCCTTCATTTACCCAGTGTTCTGTGCCAATGTGGCAGATCAAATATGACTAAAAACATGTCACTCCCTGCACTGAGAGGTATGTCTGCTTTCCTATTTCCTTGATTCTGGCTGGGCCTAACACTGCTTTGGCCAATAGAATACAATAGAATTCAAATACAAAAAGTGGAAGTGAGGCTCTGTGTGCTCCTCCCGCTTCCTCCTACTTGGAGCCCAGCTGCCATGTTGCAAGAAAACCCAAGCAGCCGCATGGAGAGACCCACGTGGAGGAGAATCGGGGCCCCGAGTCAACAGTCCCAGCTGAGCAGTCAACAGCCAGCATCAACTTGCCAGCCATGGAGCTCAAGCATCTTGGAAGTGGATCCTTCAGCCTTGGTTGAGTTGTCCTAGCTGATGCCTTGCGGAGCAGAGCTAAGCTGTCCACCTGAATCCTCCCCAAGTTGTAAAATCATGATTGCTGTTTTGAGCCACTGAGTTTGGGGATAGTTGTTAGCAGCAATAGATAATGGACACAGACAGAGCTAGTGCTCGTATATGGGGATCCAGAGATGAAGAAAGAGGTGTCTTAGCCTATGCTCCTCCCCAAAACAGAACCTAAGACAAAGGTTTGCTTGCAGCAGATAGTGTTTTTGGGAAGTGATATCAGAGAGCAGGAATGAAGACAAAACAGAGGAAGACAGAGAAGGAGGAAAACCAATATAGGGTGTGCCTCTGAGTTGTCCACCACTGTGGATGACTAGCGTTTGATCCCACTGGGACCTTCTGAGGATCCCTACACATTATGTCTCAATATTGCCTGCCTGAGGGATGGGAGAGAGAAGCATTTAGCCATGAGCTCCCACTTCGAACTGGCTGGGTTGTTCCATGAGATGTTAAGCCCCCTGTGCTTCCAGGATGTGTATGCACGAGTGTCATGTGGGTTTCTGATGGTGCCCCAGGCTGTGACTTCAGAGAGGTGGCCAGGCAGGAAGCAGGAGGCTTTTGGCATATGCTGGAGATGAGGTGTTGTCAGCATAAAGTGGATAAAATCTGCATGGAAGAGCTTTTTGTAGCCTTGGCTCAAAATCAGAGATGGTCCCGGGGCGCCTGGGTAGCTCAGTCATTAAGTGTCTGCCTTCGGCTCAGGTCATGATCCCAAGGTCCTGGGATCAAGCCCCGCATTGGGCTCCCTGCTTGGCGAGAAGTCTGCTTCTCCCTCTCCCACTCCCCTGCTTGTGTTCCTGCTCTCGCTAACTCTCTCTCTCTGTCAAATAAATAAATAAAATCTTTAAAAAAAAAAAATCAGAGATGGGGCCATGAGAAGAGGAGGTGTCTCACAAGAGATATCCAGGATGACATGGACCTTTGAGGAGCTGGCCTTCTAGTGCATGTGGTAGTGGCTGTTCCGTGAAGTTGTCAGCCTATCTCAGCTGCCCCCAAAGGCTGGAGTTTATCCTGGCCTTTTGAGTCCCAACCACCAGCTATCTCTCTTTTTTTTTAATTTAATTTTATTATGTTATGTTAGTCACCATACAATACATCACCAGTTTTCGATGCAGTGATCCACGATTCATTGGTACAGCCACTTTGGAAAACAGTGTGGAGGTACCTCAATAAATTAAAAATAGAGCTACCCTATGACCCAGCAATTGCACTACTGGGTATTTACCCCAAAGACACAGATGTAGTGAAAAGAAGGACCATATGCACCCCAATGTTCATAGCAGCAATGTCCACAGTGGCCAAACAGTGGAAAGAGCCAAGATGCCCTTCAACAGATGAATGGATAAAGAAGATGTGGTCCATATATACAATGGAATATTACTCAGCCATCAGAAAAGATGAATACCCAACTTTTACATCAACATGGATGGGACTGGAGGAGATGATGCTGAGTGAAATAAGTCGGGCAGAGAAAGTCAATTATCATATGGTTTCACTCATTTGTAGAACATAAGGAAAAGCATGGAGGACATTAGGAGAAGGAAGGGAAAAAGGAAGGGAGGGAAATCAGAAGGAGAGATGAACCATGAGAGACTATGGACTCTGAGAAACAAACTGAGGGTTTTAGAGGGGAGGGGGGTGGGGGGATGGGCTAGCCCAGTGATGGGTATTAAGGAGGGCACGTGCTGCTTGGAGAACTGGGTGTTGTACAAGTTAGTGCTTCTTGCCCTAACTGCCCCACTTTCACCAATAGCTCTAGCCTTTTGCTAGAGAAATTCCAAAGCCTTTGTCCACCTGTCTGTCTTAAATGGTTCACAAATGCATTAGGGACATTTGGGATCCAGAACCCAGATGCCAAGGCTGGTTTACCTGAGAGGATCTGGGCAATTTTGAGCTTCCTCTGCTGTGGGGGTCATGGAGGTGGCATTTCCAGATTCTGCTGGAAGTCCAAAACCCACAGAAGGACAACATCCTGAGAAACTCTTCTAGGATGATGGGGCCTGGGTAACATATTCTTACTGTATCAGGTTCAGAAAACGATTTCCCTGTCCTCACTCTGGGCCAGGTGCCTAGGAATCTTGGCTAGGAGCCATGCTGCCATGTTCTGAGAATGTTGGAAGAGGAAGGCACCTCAGAAGGGATATGAGTGTCACCTTGATCCTCATTTCACACATGTGGGAACTGGGAATGGCCTCTGTTTTCTCAACCCTTTGAGTAGGTAAAAATAACTACAGAAAATGTTAGAAAGCCCTTTCAGTTCTTTAGAGGATGTTTTACAAGTACCACTGTGAGGAGTTATAATAAGGCATTAATAATTGATAGAAGTTTGGACAATGCATGTTATGGTAGACACCCTATTGAATGAGTAGGGGGTGATGACAGTGCTGTGGGGGAAGACGTTTTCTGAAGAGGGAACAATGATGACTGGTAAATTCTGTGTGGTGTTGCTCAAATCCTCCATTCGACTTTGACTTTGTGTGTGCAAGTTCCCAGGGCAGAGGTTCGGTCCTTTGGGCCCTGAATGGTTTTCCAGCATTATAGAGTAGATGCTGTGGCCTCATTCCATGTTTGAGTCTAGAACAAAAAGAGTGGCTTATACCCAGATGCCACTGCACAGGTGTACAGGGTGGTAAACTTGTGAACAGGGACTGTCTTTGAGGCGGTGGATGAGCCAAGAACTCTCATCTAGAGGACAGAAGTTCTGGTTGCTTCTGCTAATGCTTCACCACCTATTAGTCATGTGACCTTGAGCAATCATTTTACCCCTCTGTCTCTGTGTCCTTATCTGTCATGGGGGAAGCATTCCCTGCCTGCCTGTCTTACTGACCTCAGTCAGATAATGGGTGTGTACACATTGGCTCAAACCGCTGAGAGGGGAGAGATGCTTCTAGGGTGACAAGATAAAGGAGCAACCTCTCAGTCAATCTCTCTCCCTTCTCTTCTGCTTCCCTTTGCATGTAGTCTTCCTTCTCTTAAGCTGGAATCACAGCTACTGGCTGCTCTGATCAGAACCCTGCCTGTTCTCTAGAAAAATCCATGAATCAATCAACAGGGCTGGGGGGCATGGTGGGTGGGGTGAGAATAGAGTATTTTGATTGGTCCAGCTTGGGTCATGTGCCCATGCATGGCCCAACCACTGTGGCCAAGCACAATGGAGTACCATGCGCCCATCCTTCAGCCTGGAAGGGAGGTACTGTGGCTAGGAAACCCCCTGCCCCAGAAACACTTGATTGGGGCAGAAGAAGGAAAATAGTTCTTTAAAGGAGCTCTAGATCTAGACAGTCAAAACTGTAAATGCCCACTGAGGTACAGGGCTACTTTGCAAGCTCACCTGTAAGCCAGGTAACTGTAGGGTGCCATCAGTGTCTCTGTTGTTAGTCCTGCACCTGAGTTTCTATAGGAAGAAAGAGGGACTGGGACCCTGCTCCACTTTGCATACCCTGGCCAAGAAGGATGGGGACTTAATTTCTTACCTGTCACCAAAAATGCTGATGTCTTTTAGATAAAAGTTCTCCCCTTTGACACAGAGAACATAGGATGAGTGCTTCTCTCCATCATGGTTCTCCTTTCCTACTCCACCTACGCAGCCACCCTGAATAGGTGGCCTTTGGCAGCAACGCTCTAGTCTCTGGGCCTGCAACATGCCCAGATGGGTGAGGTGAAGAAGATGCAACAGACGTACACTGGCTCCTGGCACTCACAGGAGTAGCTAGTCTGCTACTGCAAGCAGCCGGCAAGCAAGCAATGACAGTGCAAATGATGAGTGCTCGAGAGCTGCTGGCGTAGAGGAGCTTGGAATGCTTGATCCGGGGAGAGGAAGGTCCCCACTTTTGTGGACTTCTCCTCCCCACCCCCTGCCATTGCCAGACTGCCAACCCTTGAAAGACAGTAAAACATGGAGGCGAAGAGTATGAGCTCTGTCTATACTGCTTGGTGTTATTTAACCCCCGCTCATCAGTTTTTTCATTTATGTAATGGGGATGATAATACTAGTATGTACATCATAGGATTGTCATGAAAATAAAGTATGTGACTACATAAATGTGCTTGCCAGAGTGCCTGGCACACAGTGTGTGTTCAACGCATGTAACTTGTCACCATGTGTTACACCCAGTATTTACTTGTTTTTTGTATTTACATTCATTTTCTCTCTCTCTTTCTCTGCCTCCCCACTAGATTAGAACTTTCCTGAGCAGAGACTTTTTTACTGTTTGGTGCAGTATTCTCAGGGCCCAGAAGAGTTGCTAGCCCACTCTAGGCACTTACTAAATATTTGTGTATTGCATACATGATAGTTAATATTATACTTGGCTTGAATTATTTTAATAACCTCCTTCCTGGTAGACTTCCAGCCTCTATATCCCTGCAATAATTTTACTCCCCTGGCTCACCCTTTTTTAAAAAATATGATATATATTCCTTGTTTTTGAAGATTTATTTTGTTTATTTATTTGAGAGAGAGAGTGTGAGCAGGCATGGGAGTGGGAGGAGGATCAGAGGGAGAGAGTCTCAGGCAGACTTACGCGCTGAGTGCAGAACTTGACGTGGGGCTCGATCTCACAGCCCTGAGATCATGATCTGAGCCAAAATCGAGAATCAGATGCTTGCCAACTGAACCACCCAGGCGCCCCTCTCCTGCCTAAACCTTTTATTTTTTTTTTATTTAAATTCAATTAGCCGGCATATAGTCATGAGTTTTTGGTGTAGTATTCAAAGATTCATTCGTTGCCTATAATACCCAGTGCTCATCACATCATGTGCCCTCCTTAATGCCTAAACCTTTTAAAGCCTCCTTTCTCCACAAATCAAGAGTCCACACTCTCTCCCTCTTTTGTACAACTGCTCAAACCCCCCCACCCTGCCCCCACCCTCCCTGATGTGGATGGCTTTGTCACTTGCCCTTGTGCTATCCCTGCAACCACCTGGCACAGTTCACTTGCTGTCCTGCCTCTTGCTTTTTCTCCTTCAACCACAGCCTGTGTTTTATTTTCTTTCTGTATAACGTGTTTTCTCCTGTATCCCTCTCATTTAGAATCCTAATTGTCTTTCAAAGTCCATTTCACATTGTCCTTCAAGGAGAACCTCTCCTTGATCCCTCCTATAATACTCAATTTCTCCCCTTTGTGAGTCTATTTTAGCATTTGTCTCCTTCTTCCTTGTGTTAGCATTAGCTGTGTATGCATCTGCCTCCTGTTTAGACTGCAAACTCATTTAGGGCACTAACTTTTTCATATCTTTATATTTGCCACCTATCCTAGTGTTGGTCATATAAGGGGCACTTAATATGTGCCTGTTGCACTTGATCTTAGCCAAAAGGCCGAGAAGCGATTAATTAATATGTGCCTGTTGAACAGCCTCAGTAACAAAGTTCCTGTCACCCCAAAGTTACTTGAATTCTGCACCTGCTTATGGTCTTCATATCTCGCATCCCAGCCGGTGAGTATCTTGCTTATTTAATTGCTTCTTCATGTTCTGCATTTGAGCGTGAGCTCAAGGATGGGAACCCTATCTATCTTGTTTATTCTTGAGTCCCTAGTGCATAATAGCATCTGGTATGAACAACTGGTCAAGTAATATTTGGGGAATGAACAAATGAATTCCAACTGGCTCTGAATTGCAGCTTGTTTGTAGGAGGAGTTTGACTCTCTCATGTGGAGTTGCTCATCACTTTCTCCCATCCCTTCTCCATACTCATTTCTAATTTCTGACCCTCTTCGTGCAGGACTGACTTCTGTATGCCCAACAACCAATTCTAGGTACATTTCTGCTCCATAGCTGTTGTTGTTGTTGTTTTTTAATTTAGTGAGAACATTGCTTTTACCAACATTTATATATTTGAAGTGATATTATCACCTCAAAAACAATCACTTGTGTCTGTCATGTTGAACTTTTAAAAAGCGAATTTCTAGTAGTATTCACAATACCGAGAGATGGTTCACCTTGAACAGAATGAATTTCTAAAAGCTTTACTTTGAGCAGCTGAATTAGATGAAAAAAAGTGAATGGTTATTGGAATTATCAGATTTTTTTTTCTATTCATGCACCCGATTCCACGAATATAACACTGGCATTATTTCACCATGTGTGACATTCTCTGGGTGGTGTTATCAAATAAATATTTGCCACTTCACTCTTAGCATGTGTGCAAGAAAACTTGGAATTGACAAATGTACTAGGCAGGGTTTTCCAGAAAAACACAGCTAGTCAATAGAAGATTATATATATTCATGGAAGAGATGTATTATAAGGAGTTGGCTCACATGATTATGGAGGCTGGCTAGTCCCAAATCCTCATGGCTGATGTCTCAGGCTGCCATAGAAACAGGAAGAGCTCATGTTCCATTTCAAATGCTTTCAGGCAGGGGGCATTCTCTCTTACTCGGGGCAGGGGTGGAGTGAGGAGGTCAGTGTTTTGTTTTATTCAGGCCTTCAACTGATTGGACGAGGCTCACCCACATTAGGGAGAACAATCTGCTTTATTGAGTCAGCCAATCCAAATATTAGTCTCATTCAAAAACACCCTGACAGATACACCCACAATAATGTTTGGCCAGGATTGTATTTTATTTTTTTTAAGATTTTATTTATTTATTAGATTGAGAGAGAGATGGAGAGAGAGAAAGAGAGAGAGAGAATGAGCAGGGGGAGGGGCAGAGAGAGAGAAGATTCCCCGCTGAGCAGGGAGCCCAGGATCATGACCTGAGCTGAAGGCAGACGCTTAACCAACTGAGCCACCCAGGTGTCCCTGACCAGGATTTTAGACAGTGTTCTTAAAGTCACTGATGATCTTTGATTGGATGCTGATGCTCCCCGAGCAGATTTGTGTCTGCTTTTTATGTAGTCAGTGACATCACCATGGTTCTTAGGGCAGATGGTAAATGCTGATAACCATTTTGTGCATGTTACAGTTTTGCCATTAACTTTATTGAAAAAGAGAAAGATATTTACATTTTCATGACTTACGCACTTTCTTTTTTTGTGGAACTCATTGCTACTGAGGGTTTATTGAAAAATAAAAAATAAAGATGCAGTAGCAGTTAAATAGTTGTAGATTGATACTACATGGTAAGTGGAAAAGTTGCTGCAGCAAGGCTGATCCCATTACTGTCTATGAACCCTGGAGCAAGACTGCTGCCTTCTAGATCCTGCACATTGTGTCTGTCACTCCTACTTTCCCCACTGACCTGGAGCCTGGTGGCCTGCGGTTTCCTGCACCTTGCAGGCCATGGCACAACTGGCAACAGCAGAAACACTGGGTCTGTATCTTCCCACCATCCCAGAGGGGGAATGACTCTCCTCCATTGCTTATGTCTGTGTACATTTCAACGTCTAGGGGTAGCTGCATGCGGTGTCCCTGAGAGGGCTGCACTGGGTTGGGAAAGGATTGGGAAGGAGAGGCAGGTCAGCCCTCGTCATCTTCTAGATTTAGCCTGGTGTTTAACTGAAAACTCGCTCACTGCACACGTCACTCACGCACTAAGAGATGCAACTGTGGCAGAAGCTGGAAGTACAAGCCAAAGGGTACCGATCCGATCTTGGCTTCTTTTAAAGCAGTTCTTAGTAGGACTCCATTAAGCAGTGACAAACTAGGCAGGACACCAGGACGACAGGGGGCAGCTGGCACCATCCATGACGAACAGAGCATTTGGTCACTTTACTTACAGGAGGTTTATCCTTGGGCTCTAAGGGATGCTTTGATCTCAGCCCAGTTTTAGAGTAGTTTCTCCATTTGGGGATTCCATGTCTGTGTGGTGTCAGCTTCCAGGGCTTGCAGGAGCATGGGGGCATAGGTGGAGACTCTGCCCTCCCACAGTAGATTTGGGGTCCTCCAAGAGTTGCAGCAGAAAGCTGCTCAGTGCTCCTTCCTCAGGTGGGTGGAAGGGAGGGGTTTCCCAAGGGGATCACCCATTCTCTGGTCTTACCTTGATGTAGAAAGCCCAATTTTAGCTCCCAGTGTATGTGAGGCCTGAGGCCTCCACTCCTGTCCCCATGGAGGCCACTTGTTGCTGTGGCTTCTCTACTTGTTTCTGGTCCCTTGTGACTTCCCTGTCCCAGCCTCCTTCCCAAGTGCAACTCAGCTACCCATGAAATGGATATTTAACAAGTACCCAAACTAGAACGTCTGTATGTTTGAGTAGGACCTGGAGGAGGCAGAGTGCTAAGGGTGTTCCCCTCCCTCCCAGACACCAAGCCCCCAGGCCTCCTCTGCTTGTCCTTGAGTAGATGACACCAAATGATTGTGGAAGTCAGATGGGTATAGGGGTGTTAGTCTCCCTTGCTAATTGGGGAGATTTTTTTTTTCTTTTTAAGAGAGAGAGAGCACACACGAGCAGGAGGGAGGGTCAGAGGAAGAGGGAGAGAGAGAATATTAAGCAGGCTGCTTGCCCAGCATGGAGCCCAATGCAGGGCTTGATCTCATAATCCTGAGATCATGACCTGAGCCTAAATCAAGAGTTGAATGCTTAACTGACTGAGCCACCCAGATGCCCCCAGGAGAATTTCCTGTGGGTAGAAACTTCTAGCACAGGGCTGAGCCCAGTGGAGGATTCCATTGGGAAGGCAGGGCAGGAGAGATTCCTACTTACATCACATGGTAGAGCCTACAACTCTGCTTTTGACCTTGGCAGGAGGGAGGAGTGTTTTGTATCTGAGAAGTCTGGTAAGATTCTCAATACCTCTTTGGACAGAGAAAGGAAGTTCCAGGATTTTCTTAACATTTTCATTCATTCATTCATTCATTCATACATGCATGCATTTGTTCATTCATCCATTCTTCCTTCACTCCCCAAACATTTTTTAACATCTATACCTAGTGTGTGGCTGAAACACTGGCTCTGACTCCAATCCTTCCAGGTTAGGGAGAAGAGCTGCCCCGGAATGGGGAGGACAACACCAATAGACCACTGTCCATAGCTCAGGGTCTGAGTGGCCTGAGACTGAAATGGTTCAAAGCCTCAGGGGTCCTGTGGGTCTATCTGGACAGCAAAAGGACAAGGCTGGGACCCTGGGTATTGATGGGATGGTTGAGACCCCATCCACGTGGGAGAAAGGCAAGACAAGAAGGAGCTATTAATCCTTTATACTTGATTGATTATACTTGTCAACCACTACTTCCAGTGTCTCCTGGATGTGAGAACAGAGCTTGCAGCCCAGCTTCTTGCCAGGCTGGCCAGGGCACCTGATTCTCTGCGGCTCCAACCTTGGACATCTCCAGCGTATGGCCCTGGGCAGGAGCAGTGCCCATTTGCCCCTTCCACCTCCCCCCAAACACCCACACATACGCACATGCACGCACACATACTTACAAGCATAAGTACACCCTTGCATGCACATGTGTGCACACATACATACACATCTCATCCGCACAAGCTGCAAGAGTGTTTTGTAATCCTGGTCAGGCCTGGGCAGGATAGCATGGCAGCTCTCATACTTCTCTCTGGGTCACCATGGTTTCAGCCACACAGAAGATGTGGACGTAAAAAAATGTGAAATATGAATACGTTAATGGATGAGTGAATGAAGGGATGAATAATTTAGAAAAAACCTGGAACTTCCTTCCTCTGTTCAAAGAGGTATGGGAAAGCTTGCAGAACTTCTCAGATATAAAGCACACTCCCTGTGGCATTAAGGTAGGATGGGAGAGCAGGGGAGTGCTCCTGGTGAGGCCTCTTCCCAGCTGGGGGCCTCCTGTCTCCTGGACTTCTGTCAGAGGGCTCCGGGTTGGTGACATGCCCCCTCGGGGCTCCCTCTCTCTACTTGAATCCAGCTTGGCCTCCATAAGCAGGCTAACTTTGCCTGGGAACACATGGAGCCAGGCACACTTTGGTTACAAGACTCCAAAGGCGGCAGCAGCTATGGAGAGATGATGGGTATGAGATGGGTACGGTGCACGGTGGCCCATCCTGTCGTCAACAAGGACATGGGGCAGATGGCAGAGGTGGGCAGAGCAGGTCGCTGGCCTGGAAAGAGGCAGTGAGTTGTAACGTCCTTTCTGCCCTGATCCTGGGGGCCACGGTCCCTTGTCAGTTACATGGCTGCGATAAACCAACTACTGCAGCATTTGTGCCCCTGTTGCCATGACGCATGATGCTGTAGGGGAAAGAGCACAGAAATAAGAGTCCAGACACCTGAGTTTTAGTCCCGCCCGATTCTTTCACTGCCTCTTGTGTGACTTTGAGGTAGGCACTCGACCTCCTTGAACCTTGAACCCCTTGAAAAATGGGAATAGCCAACCTTGCATCATCTCTTTCTTAGGGGAGACGGGACCCTCCCAGGTTAGAATGTTGGCTGGAAGTCCTTCCTAGTGTCTGGTGTCACCCTCACTCTTATCCACTTAGACCCACTGGTGGTGGTTCTGTCTTTAGCATCTAAACTCAGCCTTAGTCAACAAGTGATGTTTGCCTGCCCATAGAGCACAAATTTTGTGCTCAGCAGAGAAAGACAGCTTTCTTCCACCACGTAGGGAAAATCCATTTGGGTTGGATTTTCATGGAGTAGAAGATGGAGAAACAAAGAAGAGAGAGGAAATCTGATGACTCTTGTTTTGTTTCTTTTAATTGCTAGAAATCTTGGATCTACTGAGTGCTGAGCACATCTCATAATACTTTCAAAATTGTCAATGGCTTTTCATCAGTCAGAGTCTTCAGTCAATGGACACCAGGGGCTCTCTACTTCTTCTTTGCTTTTGCTTTCTTTCCTTTGTTTGCTTTGTTGAACTTAAAAGATTCATCTTGGCCTGGCTGGCCAGTGATTGCGAGTGGGGAAGGGATAGGAGCATTGAGGTTCAAAGTCTTCTTCTGAAGTTTCAGATCCAAAATATCAAAAGTTATTTGTATCTCATACTGCAGCAGCTCCTTCAGGCATTCAATCTGGATGCGAATGGCCTCACCGATGAGATTTTCTAACTCCTGGAAGAAACAGAACATGGTTGGTGATCAGGGCTCTGGGGAAGGCTGAGACCGTCTGCAGATATAGCCCCTTCACAGGATCCAATTCTGAACACATCAGCTCCTTTTTCTGTATTCTAGAACTTTCCATTTACCCCATCAGCTTTTTTGGCCACCCATCTCCACTCTACTCTATGCTCTGAGAGACTGACTTATAAGGGCTGCCTCAATTGGCTACCTTACTTCTGGCTTTAGGTTGAGTTCAGCCAATGGAAGGCACTGGCAGGAGATCTGAGGCTGAAAAGAGAATGAAGTCTCTTGCCTCCCTCCCGATCTGTTGGCCAGGGCTCTAATTCTCTACCTACAGCTATACCTCTTATCCCATGGTCCTCTCCCACAGCTCTCTTTTTGGGTTCCAATGACTTTCTTTCCTTCTCCCTTCAGGCCTACTGTGGCAATAACCCTGTTTGAGGGGGCCATTTATTACTAATATTGTTCTGGGCCTATAGGTCAGTCCCATAGTCCCCTACCTTCTGATCAATGCATGTTCCCTTTGGATATCATCCCTCTTCCTTACCCTCCTGCCCTCATCTCATTCTCACATCCCAAAGTTCTAGTAACAGGCTTCATCAGAAGGGACAGGGCAAGTTGCTCAGAGAGTGGGCATGTCCCCCAACCAGCCAGCCATGGGAAGAATGGAAACTCAGCCACCATCTGCCATGTTAAACAGGAGACCCTATCTGTCATCTCAATCAAGACTATGACATCATGGAATCCTGTACTTCTCCAAATTCCCTGCTCGAGCAGCCAAACAGCAGAGGAGAATTTGTGCTTGTCTTGAGGGTGTTGGGAGACATACTTGGAGTATCTGATTGCCTAGAAGATATCTCTTTGAGGTCTCATATTTTAACTTAAAAACTCATGCAAAATCTTACATTTGCCCCAGAATAACTCCTTGGTTGTTTTTATATAAAAATAATGTTCTTCCCCTAAGTCCTTGGGGAGGATTGTGCTCCAAGAGGATGCATTATGTTTATCCTATGGTGTTCAGCATCCCCAGCTCAGGCACAAGACCAGAGGCACACAGTGGAGGGGACTCTAGTCCACAAGCTCCACCAGGCAGGGACCAACAGCAAAGTAATGAGGGCTGGCAGGGGAGCTGAGAGGGGCAGGGAAGGACAGCTGTGTGGAGAATCAGGAGTGGGAGGGAAGGCAGCCCCTCGCATCTGTGGCCTCGTCTACATATTCTAGAGTAAGGTCCCCCAGAACGGGTGGAGACAAGCTCTTGCTTAGGTTCTGTTGGGTCCTTCTTTGCTGGACATCTTAATGCACTAAGATTACATGGCAGCCTGATGTGCTATTTCTCTGGCAGACTTGACTTAACCTTAGAAGAGTATCATTTATTGTTGTGTTAATTTCTCTTTCGAGATTTCCCCCATATTTTATATATATTTAAAGGAATACTTCATAGAGCCATTCACTCTTTGGCTGACAATTTAGAAATCTTTTGGAACATTTAGGTTCTGGGACTCTCCACCCCCACCCCAGCCCCAATCCCCCCAACACATGCACGTAATTGTGTATACACATATGCACACAGTTGTACCTGTGTTCACAGATAATGCGACAGTGATGATGTAAGTGCCTATGTCTAGTTTAAAAAATAAATTTGGACTCTGCCAGGCCCTTAAGAAGTTGGTTGCCCTGGGGCCATGCTAGTTACGATTTAGTAAAGAGCTGGTCTTTGAGACTCTGGCTCCTGGAGCCTCAGTGGTCTTAAGACCGGTCAGTGGGGCAGCCTGATTTCTTAGATCCGTGCCAGACTTTTCTAGATTCTCTCTGACCCCCTAACCCCACCCCTTTGCCTACCTCAGCATATCACCCACCTTGGGCTATCCCCAGTGGCCCTTCCTTCATCACCTTCCCCCACCCCCAGGCCTCGATGGATGAAGGGCACTGAGAGAGCCTGGGGTCTTCTTTAGTGGAATCTGTCACTAATGAATGTTGCAGTGGAGAGAACTTGGACTTTGGGGTCGGCCAGGCCTCAGTCCAAATGTAAACTCTACCACTTGCTAGCTTGGTGACCTTGGATGAGTTAATTAAATTCTCTGACCCTCACTCATCTCATCACAAAAATGAGGACATGAATTATACCTCACAGAAATATTTTGTGAAACATGCACACCAAGCCCGTGGCCCATGCTCAGTGACTGTCTGTCCCCTTCTGCCCTATCCCATGTGTGCAGACAATGGGGTCCTGTCTGTGAATCTTATCCTAGCTGCCATGTTTTCTTGGTAGGAATGGGCATTTGTATGTGGCAGGTTAGCATCCTCCCAGCTCGCAGACACAGCCTTACCTCTCTCTTCAGAACCCGGCTGGGCTGCTTGGGCACCTCCGAGAATGTCCTCTGTAGCTTCTGCTCCTGCTCCAGGTGCAACGCTTCCTTCAGGAGCAGCATACTTGTGCGTTTCCGCATCTCAGCCATGTTGAGCTCTGCCACCTGTTGCTCAAGGTGCCAGATGTCCCTGTCCATGCCCTCGGCCAGAGGGAGGGGCTGGGGTGGTGCACACACTTCCAGGTGTGTGACGGTCAGGTTGACTTCTTGGTCCTGGCCCAGAACATACTGGTAGAGTTTGTAGTGGCGGATAAAAGTGTTGTGGAAGTAGTCGCAGAGGGCCAGCAGATGAGTGGTGTTGAACTGTCCCTGGTAATCTCTGAGTTTGTTCCCCAGGATTGTCACAGCCTCAGTGATGGAGCAGCCTGAGGGCACAGAGGGGCCGGGCATTGAGTGTGAACAGAGGTAGAGCTGCACTGATAGCTGATCAATATAGGTTCTGAACCCAGGTCCTGTGAACCCAGAGCCCACATCCTACCAGCTATTCTATATTACCATTTATTAGCTCTTAAAAGCTATGCAGTGTGTCACATTTCCCCTTTTGCCTTGGCTTCTAGGAAGCTCAACACCAATTTTATGCAGTAACTTACATTTATCTCATTTTTATAGGATTATCCCCCTCTTTACCTATACTTTGACTTTCAACTCTCATTTTAAAGGTTTACTTCAGCTGTGCTTTATATTGTTTCTACTTCAAACCCTTTGGAAAGATGAGGGTGTAAAAAAGGGATTCTGGTAAGAGTGGATCATGAGATGACAAGAGAGACAGATGTCTAGGCACCCGTTATTCTGGAGATATGTGTCACAGAGTTAGGCAAATATTGTTTCTACCATGCAAAGATCCACTCTGGAGTTACACCGTGGGCAATGCTGTCCTGAGCAGACCATCCTCTCCCATCCCCTCCCATTCACTCCTTTTGCTCACAACTCCATCAAAAGCTCGGGGTAATGTTGTGGTTAAGGAGGCAGGACTCTTCCCAGCATATGATTGGGTCTTAACAGAGTGGGTGGCTCAGTAGAGGGTCATGGCTAAACGATGTGTATGCTCTGGTGAACAGACATCATGCAGAGAGAGAAGCAAGATGAGGGACAGAGAAAGAACATGCCCAGATGTAAGGATACCTGGGTCCTCACACAGACACCATCCCTGAAGTGTACTGTAAACTCAGTCAAGTGTCTCTTGCTCCCTGACTCAGTGTCTACATCTGCAGAATGGAAGCTTGGGCCAGCAGACCACCAAGTCACATGCTTTTGGGAATTCCACAGTGCATCTAATGAAGATAGAGACCAAGCGTTGGATGCAGGGAGCGTGGCTTTCCTCCTTTTCCTCCACACCCCACCCCCATTGTATGTTCATTTTGGCTCCTCATTCTTAGCTCTGTGTGGTAATATTTACCTTAAATCTCCCCAGAGTACTGAGATGGTAGGGTATCATTGTCTTAGAAAAATATTGGTAGATGGAGCACTACTCCACTTTAAGCCTCATTAGAATGTGCTGGGAAGTGTCACTTGGATGTAGACTTCAGTCTCCTGTGGAAGGGATGAAGAGAGGCCTCGCCACTGTGCAGAACTGAAGGTTGGCAGGCTGTGTTTCCCCCTTCTTTCAAGGCAAATCAGCAGGCTCAAAGGCCCAAGAGAGTGCTTCCATTTCAGAGTGGTGTAGAGGGAGGGTTTGGAGGCCTAAGACAACTCTGTCCCTTTCTAGCTGTGACACTTGGGCCTTCCTTCCCACAGATGTAAAATGGGGGATAATTATATTTAGTTGATAGGATTGTTATGAGGATAAAATGGGATGATATGTCCAAGTGCCCTGCACAGAGCCTGCTACAAGGTAGTAATTAATAAATGTTGTAGGAAAAGAAGAATTTGTTTCTGCCCTGTGAGAAAAGTCTCTTCTAGCCACATCTATATTTCCTTCCTTCCATCTCTCCATCTATTCATCCACCCACCCACCTACCCATCCATCCAAGATTAATTTTTCAATTTTTACTGAGTGCCTAGACACTCAGTAGTGCCTTAATTACTAGGCACTCTGCTAGGGTCTGGCAATTTATCATAATAAATCAGACATATCCCTTGCCTTCAAAGTGCTCACAAGAGAGGCACACAAGTAAATGTTACATGTGTAAAGAGAAACAGAATCAGGTGAGGAGGAATGTTCAGTTGAGGACAGGGATTCCCCGCTGAGGAGATAATCCATGAGCTACATCTCAGAGGCCTAGTGGGACTGAGCCAGTAAAGATAGCGAGGGAGGCACTTCTTGGGTACAACTTGAATGAGAGCATTGGGGCAAGAAGCTGCATGGCATGGGTGGAGAACAAGACTGGGTTTGTTGTTGTTGGCACTTAAAGATGGAGGCAGAATATGGTAAGCGTTGAATGGAGAAGTAGCTGGAAAACGGGAGGGCCTTGGAGGCTGCCTTCAGAATCCGGGGATTGGCACTGTAGGCAGTGCAGGGTCTGCTCAGTGTTGGAGCCCCTCTAGTTGAGCCCCTCTAGTTTATAGGGGGGGTTGTCGGGGGTAGGGTGGTCCAGGAGGTGTCAGTGAGAAGCTGGCACCCTGGGAGTGAGGAGTACGTCCACAGCCGGGAAGGGCATCCTAGACCAAGGCCTGGCACAAGGGTATACAGGGTATGGTGGAGAAATAGGGGAAGGCCAGCACGTCAGGCAGGAGCAGCGGGAAAGGGGAAAAAAGGAGGACCATGATCTGACTCATGTTGTGGAAGGGGCATTGTTTTACCACCACCACCCTTAGGCTGAAACCAGATTCCTCCCATAGGGGCTTAGGAGGCCCAGCATGGCCAGGCTGCTACCCACCTCCCAACCTCATCTAGAATCCAACTTCACCTCTCACCCCAATCTTCCCTATAAACTAGTTATTTATGAAGCAAAAGTTGAAAGTGAAGTTTACTGAAAATAATTTTAAAATATTAACTTTGTAAATTTTTTTGTCAAAGAAATGGCAGCTTTGCATGACATTTTAAGATTTGATTGCATTGCTATTATCATTATGTATCTATATAAATTGCTTCTCTGAACATGTAATTTGATAATTACAATTTACATAAGTAAATAAATTACATTAAAATTACTTAGAAGGTACAGTTGTAATGTTAAGTTAGATGTTGATAGCTTTTTATTTCTAAAAATTTTTTAAAAGATTATTTATTATTTGAGAGAGAGAGAAAGAGAGCATGAGTGGGGGGGTAGGGAGGGGCAGAGGGTGAGGGAGAGAGAAAATCCCCAAGCAAACTCTGCTGAGTGTGGAGCCCAAAACTGGGCTAAATCCAAAACAAAATCAAGAGTCAGATACTTAACCAACTGAGCCACCCAGGTGCCCCCATTAATACCTTTTTAAATTTTGAATTTAAAAATTTTAGTCATCCTTCTAAAAATTTTTTCTAAATTTAAGTTCAATTAGCCAAGGTGTAAGTACATCATTAGTTTTTTTATATAATGTTCAATGATTCATTAGTTTGACTCTGAACTAAATACAAAGAATAAGCTTTATGTATGTATAAAGCAGATGTACATACAATATGTAATCAGAATATTTATGATGTTAAAATTTGAAAGGGGTGGATCATTAGGGGAAATGTCTAAAATGCCTCCTCAGTATGATCCAGCAATTCCACTTCAGAGTATATACCCAAAGGAAATGAAATCAGGATCTTGAAGAGCTATCTGCACTCCCATGTTCATGGCAGCATTATTCACACTAGCCAAGACACCGAAGGGTCTGTCGATGGATGAATGGTTAAAGATACTGTGAGATATATAGTTATAGATATAGAATATATATAGAATTCTATTCCATGTCTATAATATATATAATATCTCTCTATATAGAATATGTATGGGGAATATCTACCTGTATACATAGAATATTACTCAGTCTTAAAAAAGGAAATCCTGTCATTCCCAACAACATGGATGGACCTGGAGGACATTATGCTAATTGAAATAAGCAAGACACAGAAAGACAAATGCTGCATCATCCCACTTACATGTGAAATCTAAAAAAGTGGAACTCACAGAAGCAGAGAGTAGAATGATGGTTGCCAAGGGCTGGGGGGAAGAGAAGTGGGGAGATGTTGGTCAAGGAGTATAAAGTTCCAGTTATGCAGGATGAATAAGTTCTGGAGACTGTCTGTACAGGATAATGCCAAGAGCTAGTAGTGCTGTTTTGCGTATTTGAAATTAGCGAGGAGAGTAGACCTTAAATGTTCTCACTACAAGTAAAAGTGGTAACTGTGTGAAATAACTAATTAGCCTGATTTTGGTAATCATTTCACAGTGTATCTGTATATCAAAACATTACATGGTACATTTTAAATATTTTTCAATATTTTTATTTGTCAATTATACCTCAGTAAGGCTGGGGGTATTTCCCACAGAAAGTATTCAGAAAATAAATAAAGTGGCTTCTAGGGGAATGGATAATGGAAAGAAAAGAGATGTGGCTTTAGAGTGCTGCAGTGTGCAATGCCCTTTTCCCCCATGTTCTGCTTTGATTCTCAGAGCTTCTCACCTGTGTCACAGAGACCCAGCGGGCACAGGAACAGTGGCCCATGTGTTCCTTGGCCCATCTCTCGTGCTGGGAACTATCTGGCCAGGCAGCTGATCCTGGGGACCCCTTCATTCCAGAACTTGTGTCCCAGGTCAGCAGTCGGGAGGGGCCCAGGGCCAGTGGGAGCCCTGTGTTCCATAATCACTTGGAGCTTTCCAAAAATACAGACCCCTCCCCACTACACACACACACACACACACACACAGACACATCTCAAAAAAGGAAGTGTTGACTCCAGGGTGGGGCTGGCTTGGGAATAGCTGCTCCTCAGTTATGAGCCAGATTGAGCCCAGAAAACTCAGACATTGACATGCAGGGAGTCATGAAATGCCCAACTGGTAGAAGGAGGAAGCCAAAGCCCCCAGATGCTCCATTCTGTTGAGTGACCTTTACGCATGGCACCTGTCTTCAGGACCTTAGTCCCCTCAGAGGTCGCATGGCCACTGGGTCCCCTCCTGCACGGGTATAACCTTTGTGCTGCTTGGATTTGGTGGGCCTTTTGTTCTATTCTTTTTTTGTTTTTCGAGAGGACACGGAATATGGCACAGACTATACAAGTCTGCATTGCTTTTTTTAATAGTGCTCATGTACATTACGTAATGACATAATGAGAGTTGAAGACTCCTCTAAAAGCAACATGCAAGCAAGTGCCCCAAAACTGGGCACCGAAGTGTGGAGAGGAGGAAGGGGAAATACGAGGAGATGGGGTAGCTGCTCGCATGGGGAAAGCATCCTGACCCAGGACGTTGGGGGGCCAGGAGTCATGGAGGGCTTCCTACAGAGAGGACACTGGAGCCCAGAGTGGAAGAAGGGGGAGGTTGGCAGGAGATGGTAGGGAAGGGCACTCCCAGAGAAAGGACCGCAGGGATAAAGGCTGGAAGCAAGTGGGGTACAGTGTGGACATGTGCATGGTCCACATGGCTCAGAGTTTCTGGGAGAAAAACTAGAGTCTGGGGGACTCGCCTGGGGGGACAGAAGGGTTTGGTGTCTTCAGTTTGCAAAGGGCAAGCTTGTGTATGTCACATGAAAGAGCTGGACTTCAAAACAGAAACTGGGCTCCTCAACCAGAGCTCATGGACACCGAGGACATCCAAGGATGGGCCTCAGGTCCGACTGGCACCTTCTGAAATTGCATCCAGAATTTCACATGCACTTTTTTTTTTTTTCCTGGGGAGTGTGTACGTAGAAAGAATCATCACATTTCTGAAAGGAAATGAAGAACTGTGGCCGAGTGCTGAAGAGCCACTCAGAGGTCTTAAGCCAAGAAGGGGGAGGTCAGCTGGGCATTTCAGAGGCATGGTAGTGGTGTGCAGGGGATGGCAGGTATGATCAGTAAAGGAATCTCAGAGGCTGGGGGACCAGGGTGAGGTCATTGGTTTCTGATAATCAAAGCCAGACTCCAGGTTGGTGTGGAGGCGACTGTGTGTGAAATTTGTGAGATCAATCATTGCATCTTCTCTGGGCTCCATGGAGCCAAACAAACATACTGGCAAGTGCCCTGTCCCTCCTCCTGCCTGGCCTGGCAGTCCATGCGGCTGGGATCACCTGCATCTTCCAGATGTGGATGGCCACAACTGCCTGGTTTGTCAAGGCCAGCCCCTGATCTTCTCTATTTGGCTCCCGGCACAAAGCCCAGGTTTGAATCAAGAAGTCTGAGGGCTAGGGCACCTGGGTGGCTCAGTCAGATAAGCATCTGCCTTCAGCTCAGGTCATGATCCTGGGGTCCTTGAATTGAGCCCCAAGTTGGGCTCCCTGCCCAGTGGGGAGCCTGCTTCTCTGGCTCAGAGAGAGCCCTCTCCCTCTGCTGCTCCCCCTGCTTGTGCTCGCTCATGCTCTCTCCCCCCGTCTCTTTCTCAAATAAATAAATAAATTCCTAAAAAAAAACAAAAAAAAGGAGGTCTGAGGGTCCGGTCATGTTGAGTGACCTCAGCAAATGTTGGCAAGTGCTCTCAGCTACCTGTCATCCTGGCAGGTTCCCTGTTATGGGCATGAATTATGGCCTTAGCCTTAAAGTCATAAAGCCCAAATATGGACTTCGTCCAGGGTCACTGGAGAAGGAGTCCCTGGGTTGGATTCTAACTTCCGGTCCCAACACTCTTTCGACCAGCTCCGGTCTTCAGCAAAGATCATCCCAAGCTGGCTCATAAGACACACTTTTTTGGCCCTCAGACCATTCTCCTTTTGCTGCAGGTTGAGGAGGTTCCGATGACTCAGAAACTCAAGGATTAAGTCTCAGAGAGAAGCCTCTGGCTGCCGGGGGACAGATCTGTACGTGCAAGTTGCTCTTCAATAACAGGGAGTGGCCTTCATTTGCATTGGCTGCTGGGAACTTCCTGAAGACAGTCCCCAAACCCCTGGAGGCCAGCACCTGCACAGCGACGCAGGCACGGGAGTAGAGGAGAGCAATGGGCAGGGAAAGAGCGGGGGTGGGGTGACAACACCAGATGCTCCAGAATCAGGGCAAAAAGGCACTGGGCTTGGACCAGCCACTGTGGGTGCCCTCCTCCCACTGCCCCTCATACGTGGGGGTCTGGGGCTGGGGTGAGAGGAAGGGAGATGTGCCACGTCCCAGAAGGGTTGGGAACAGTGAAGAGGTGCTGATCCTTTTGGGTGGGAGTGAGGGGGAGGATCCAGGTTCCACCGGTGCCCCCTGACAAACCAGTTTGGTGGCCCCTGCCCTGGCTCGAAGGGGAGGAACCAAGTCAGGCTGCGGCCTGGCTGGCTTACCTTTCTGAACACCTACCAGGGCTGGCCTGGGATGGTGGGAAGCAGACAAAAGCACAGGACTCGATCTCCACCCCCAACCTGCTTCCTTGTGTGCTGTCCCCTGTACTCAGGGGACATCTCTCTGCTCATGGTAAGGTTCTGCCAAACTCATTCACACCAAGGTGCCAACAACAGTGACAGCTCAGAAGACGGTATGCTTTCCTTGAGGCAGCAGAGGACTCTTGTTCGGGGAGTTCCCACTGGGCCCCGTGTGTCCTGGGTCACCTCAGGCTCCACTCAACCCCTCCTAGCTCTGTGAGGCAAGTGTAGGCACTTTACCCGTGAGAGAAACTGAGGCTCAAGGAGTCAAAGGATTTGCTTAAGGACACATAGCGGATGAGGTGGGGAAGCCAGAATTCAAACCCCAGCCTGACCCAGCCATCTACTTCCAAGCAGCCAGGGGCTTTCTCTGTAGACCCTTGGAGGTAGACACTGGAAGGGGTCCCCAATCCTCTCCGTCATGGTTTTCCAAAGGAAATGTTCTGCAATCAGTATTACATAGAAATGGATGCTCTGCAGCCAGAGACCTTGAAGATATGTTGGACCAAAAGAAATTAAACAGAGCCCTTAAGGTGCTAGAGGGCTCGGCAAATGGCCAAAAAGGGTTGAGCATATGCAATATTTCTCAAATTTATTTGAGGCAAATAGTCTCTCAGACCAAGGAGCATATTTTGGCAACTATTAAACTAGTCTAGTCCTCTCCTGCTAGAGATGGGAAGCTTTCAGGCCCCTTCCTGCCTCCATGAATCTGACTGCTCTAGATACCTCACGCAAATGCAGTCCTACTGTACGTGGCCTTTTGTCTCTGGCTTATGTCACTTAGCATAATGTCCTCAAAAGTCATCCAGAATTTCCTCCCTTTGTCAGGCTAATATTTCATTTTATGCATACATCACATTTTGTATGTCCACTCACTTGCTGACAGACATGTGAACCCATACGGATGGGTTGCTTCTGCCTTTTGGCTGATCTGAACAATTCTGCCATGAACATGGGTGGACACATAACTGTTCAAGTCCCTGTTTTCAGTTCTTGGGGAGTTTATACCCAGAAGCATCATTGTTAGGTCACATGGCAATCCTATGTTTAATTTTTTGAGGCACTTCCCTACTATTCTCCTGCCTAGGAGATGTTTGTTTTTGTTTATAAGATAAATCAATAGTCACATTAAAGAAAAAACCTACCCCAACAGCAGGATTAGAAAGATTTTGTTGACCTTGTAAAGATTTCCTCACTGTTCACTATCCTGGGACTCAAAGGGTAAATATAGGGCCATGTATTTTAGACTGTCATAGGCTTTTGTTGAAACTCTTCTCTTTGCCCCCAGTGGTCCCCCAACCTCATCTGCTTAGCACACGCACCCCCTCACTGTTCCTCACCCCCGTTCCTCAAGAAGTTGATGTGCTTTTTTTTTCATTAAAAAGGAAGCGTTTTTATTTTTTTAAGTTTTTATTTAAATTCCAGTCAGTTGACACACAGTGTTATATTAGTTTCAGGTGTACAATATAGTGACTCAACACTTCTATACATCACCTGGTGCTTGGTACTCATTGCAAGTGCCGTCCTTAATCCCCATCACCTATTTCACCCAATCCCCACCTACCTCCCCACTGGTAACCATCAGTTTGTTTTCTATACTTAAGAGTCTGTTTAAGAAGTTTGCATGCTTAATGCCAAATAGCTTTGGCAAGAAGAACGGACTCTGGGGCCAGAAGATCTCAAGGTTATTGATGGCTCTGCCCTTTACCGTGTGATAATTTGCAAGTTACCTAAACTCTCTGAACCTCAGCTGCCTCATTGTGAAATGGGTACAGAGTACCCACCCACCTACAATTTCTGTGAACGTTAAAGAGACGATCTATGAGGAGAGCTCAGCACATGGGGACGGCTGACTGGATATCCCATCTTCCCCACCCCCTAGCACAGTGCCCTGGCAATGTTCGCTGGAGAATGGCTGAGTGAGTCAGGTGGATTAGACTGATTCGGGGAGGAAGCTTGGAGGGCAGAAGTCTTCAGGCAGAAGGCTCAAAGAGACCTATTCCAATTCAGCAGCCAGAAGAACTTTCTAGAAGACAGAGTTTTATTGGTGGAGCAGTCTAGTCTTGAGGAGTGAGGAGGCTTTTGGCTGGGGAGAGGATTCTTGAATAAAGTGTGTGTGGTGGTGTTGGTGGGGCTTGAGTCAGGTGATCTCTTGGGTCCCTTTTTGATTCTAAGAAGTTGTGGCGATTTCCATAGAGCTGACAGTCTTCCATAGCCACATCGAAGGGTGCTGTGGGTGCCTCATGGCCAAGCTCTGCAGCTGTCTCAAGTTTACTGAAGGGAGACCTGACTTTGGATCTTCATCATCATCCTTGTCATCATCCCTGAGTTGAAAATGACTAAGTAATCCCATGGTTTCAGGGACATGGGGCTGTACCTAGACTAAAAATAGGCTATTTCACACCCGTGCCTTGTCCCCTCTGGTGTTGGGGCGCTCTGAGACTGACCAGCCCGTCCAGCTGACTGGTAAAGGACATGGGAAGTTAGAGGTAGAGTGTGAGGTCACTCCAAAGGGCCAGAGGTCAGTTTTGAGGGCACCAGTACCACCTGCCCACACACAGGTGGCACATCTGGGCCAGAACACATTAGCCAAAGGACACAGCTCCTCTTCTCAGCTGGGCCTGCACCACCCATGACCTTGGAACCATCCTGCTGGGGGGCAGGATCCCAGGCGCATGCTGTAACTCCAGGTGACCCAGTGAGGAGCTCCACCCCCAGGTGTTCCATACCTGCTTCTCCCAGGTGCTCAGCTCTTGCTGCACGCCAGCAGTCTCATTCCGCTCACCACGGGGTGCCCTCCTGGGCTTCATGCTCCTCAAACCCGCATGTGCCCGTTGACCAAAGATCCCTTTGGTCAAGATGGAATGTCACATGACAGGACATGTGCTCTGCTGTCAGACAGACCTGGGTTCAAATCCCAACTCCATCTGCTGGAGGTGTGACCTGGGCCAAGTTACTTCAGCTCTCTGGGCCTCAATTCCTCATCATTAAAATAATGTCTATGATGCAAGATCACAGTGAGGATTATAGATGCTACACGTGAAAATGCCGGGATCATAGAGTCCCCACTGTTCCTCCCTCTACAGGATGTGGGTCCCTCAGGGAAGGCTGAGGGAGGTTTCTATGGCACATCCTTGATTTCAGGCCCACTAACAGTCTCACCTGGAGCGCTGTGACCTGAGTGTACGGGCCGAATTAACAATGTCCCCCATAATTCAAATGTTGAAGTCCTAACCCCCTGTGCTTCTGGGTGGGACTGCACTTGGAAATAGAGTCTTAAAAGAGATAATTCAGGTTAAATGAAGTCACGTGGGTGGCCCTAATCCAATATGACTGGTTTCCTTGTGAAAAGAGGAGATTAGGACACACACACAGGAAAGGCCATGTGAGGTGACCAGGGAGAAGGTGGCCGTCTACAACCAACCCTGCTGATACCTCAATCTCGACTTCTCCAAACTGTGAGAACATAAATGTCTATGGTTGAAACTGCCCAATCTGAGGTACTTTGTTAACGGCCCCAGCAGACTGATTCTCTCATGGAGCTCTCTCTGAAAGGGCAGTTGCCCATTTGTCCCAAGAAATGCTCTCTCAAGATTTTGATCCATGGCCTTTGTGGAAGCTTCCACTCTCCAGCAACAAAGAAGTTGCCGCCAAAGGCCCCTCCTCAGGGTCTAGCGGGAGAGGCATGGGTTTCAGGCTGCCCTGGAGAAGGCTGCTGGAGAAGCTACTTTCCAGGACTAGTGAAGGTGCATTTTCTCTTGGCTTGGGCTGGTCCTGAATGCTTGGATGCTCTCCGACGTGGGGTGGGTACTCAGGGGCTGGTGGAGTAGACCCTGGGCATGGCCACGAGTGTTCTGGTAGGAAGAGATTGTGCAGGGTAGCTTGGGGGCAGTAATGCCTCCTGCCAGCTCCAGGCCGCTGGGAGCAGATGGTGTGGCTGCCTTCTATCCTGTGGCTGCCTTTTATCCTGTGGCTGCCAAGATGATATTTCCTGGAGAATCAGGAGTGGCCATGGATGGAACTACAGATAGGGTGCTATGACCCACTGGGCACCCCTCTGACTACTTCATGCCTCCACCAACTGGTCAGCAAGGCCCACTTCCTCACAGGGGGGTCCTCACCGGGCCCCAGGATATGGAGCCAAGCCAGAAGGAAAGAGGTTCTTTAGCCCAGATGTGTAGGGAAAACACCAGAAAGTGAAGCCTGAGGCAAGAGAGTCTGTCCCCCTCCCACCTCTCACGTGCTGCAACATGCCAGTCAGAGATAGGATACACAGGGTCCTCTGGGTACCCCAAATCTCTGCCACTCCCGGATGCAAAGTTGGAGACCGCAGCGTTCCCATATGCCCCAACACCTCTTTCCTCTCCTTTACCGGAGACTCAACAGGGTGTGCAAAATCTGCCCACTTCCTGCGATTTCTTCCCATTAGGATGGAGCTGGCAGCTAATTGTTTCTCTATGCTGTGCCTGGTGACTTCACTCCAGGCCCCATGGACACAGCAGGGTGGGATCTGCCGAGGGCTTCCTGCAGGCTGGCAGAGTAGGTGAGGTCGACAGGACTCTCTCTTTTGGCCTGTGGTTGAGACCAGAACATCCTGGTGAACCATTGGCCAGGACAGAATCAGCTTTGTGCTTTTGAATAAAGGGCAGCCCTTTCCCTCCTGGTACCAAGGCCTGCTTGGGCCAGGAGATAAGCCAGGCTGGCAGCAGTCCTGTCAAAGCTCTGAATCACTGTTGTACAAACATAAGCCTCCTTAAACGCTATCTGCCAGCTTTGTTATCTAGTATGCAAACAGAAATCAACCATCTTTAGCCTCAGATTAACAACAACAACAACAACAACAACAACAACAGCAACGACAAAAAGAAATCCCCTGAGAAGCTCCCTTCCAAGAAGAGTGACAGTCTACTGTGGACATTAGTTGGAAGAGAGCTTGCATGTGAGCTGGCCAGCCAGGGGGACTCCACTGTCTGCATCCTGCACCCCACCACTTGTGATAGGTGGGATGTGTATCCCTGAGCAGGGGCAGGGTGGGATATGAGATGGGAAGGGCTACAACTCTTTTGGGACCTGACCTGTTGTCTTACCAGCTTTTCCTGCCCCTTGCTGCCTGGATCCCCTAACAAGGGTAGTGAACAGATGCCTTCCCCGTCATGCTGTTGGGCAGTGGCGCATCTTCACGTGCGTGAACTTAGGGCTGATGTAGGAGAGTCTGAGACTGGCTCTGGGTGGCAAAGTCTGGGGCCCTGGAGGGTGTGGGAGTGTGAGAAGGCCCTGGGCTCTGAGATCAGCACAGGGGGCATCTCAGAGGTGGTGGACAGCATGAGTGCACAGGGCCTTGGCAGGGGCAGGCTGAACAGAGAGAACATTTGGAAACACCCTCTGGAAGATGGAACTGATGTCAGATGCCCCTTTGGCCAGCTGGACACTGGCTCGGTTGGCCCCCACTGGGGTTAGGTCTCAGGTTAGGAGGGGAATTTACCCAGAGCTGGTAGGCACAGGAAGGAGCAAAGGATATATGGGCCAACTCCTGAGAGAATGTGGTCTAGACCTAGGTAGTGTGGCTCAAACAACACGAGGCGGGAGAGAAAGGGAAGATCAAGTTTGGGTTGGGAATTGGGTAGAATGGGATCAGAACTAAGTCAGTAAAGGCAAGGGTTTGGGAAACAAAGCCAAGAGGAGCAAACCAGGCACCCTCAATGAACAATGATGAAGGGCTGCCTCCTGCTACAAGGGTAAGGCCTACATTTCTGGACGGACAGTGGAGCCCATGGGAGTGGCTGAAACACCTGAGGAATGGGTATTATAATAATAGCCAACCACTTGCACATTCACAGGGCTTCCTATGTGCCAGTCACTGTTCCAAGTGCTTTACATAAATGAACTCATCTAATCCTTGCAATGATCCCATGAAGTTGGTGCCATTCCTGTCCTCATCTTGTCCTCACAGTCATCTGAAGCACAGGGAGGTTAAGGGACTCTCAGAAGGTCGCCCAGCAAGAAAATGGTAGAACCAGGATTTGACCCAGGACTCCAAGAATGGTGAGGACCAGTCCAGCCTGAGACTGGGGTTGACTGTAAAGTGAGGAGGAAAATCCCAGGGAAGAAGGAAGCTTCAGCTGAAATTCTATCCCCTGTCTCCAGAGTACTGATGAACTTGTTCATGCTCTTGCACATGTCCCTGTAGTGGATTTCTGAGAAGCACTGTGGGCATGGCTGCCATGGAGATGCCATCTGGGCCAGGCTGGCCGTCTTCAGGAGCAACAGGCATCATCCTGAATGGCACCACAGGGGGCCCAAGGTGAGCTGGACCTAGCTCAGGAAGCCTCGTCTACTGTGGCTCTGTATCCACTGGTGCTCCCACCATACCCCATCGCCAACTCCCTGCAAAGCACAGCCAGCCTGGTATCGCTCTCAAGAGTTGGCACTTACAACGAGTCAATTACCTGAGAGCAGGGTTGGAAATAGTCTTGTCTGCCTCTTTCTTGCCTCCCTACTTCCCAAACAAGTCTGCCAGTTTCCTTTACCTCCTGGGCTTGCCTCTGGCTGAAGTGGGGCTCTCAGCCCATTGTCCTGTCCCGCTCCCTGTGATGCAGTGTCAGCTGGGTTAGTGCTGGCATCTGAGGAGAAAGGGCCTCGGATGGTCTCTGCTAACCTTGGGAGGGAGCTGATGCTACTTCTGTACATGTGGAGGCTGATCCCTGCCGGGTGCTGCATCAACGTGCATGCAGCCACATCTTATCATACCAGCTCTGAACCACATCACTCTCTCAAGTCTTGGGTCTTTGTCCCTGCAGTCTCCTCCTAAGAATAACAGCTAACTCTCACTGAGTCCTTACTAGGCACCAAATGCCACGTTACGGGCTTTATGTTTGTAACCTCATTTAATCCTTAAAACAATCCCAGGAAGTGGGTGTTCTTGCTTTTTCCATTTTTTTTCCAATGTGTAACCAGAGGCTCAGAGGTGATGTGTCTTGCCCAGGACCATACATCCAGTAAGGGACTGAACTAGGATTGGAATATTCCCTTTGAATGCTAAGCCTCCTGATGGATTCCGTCTTCAGTGAGTTAGATTTCAGCATGAGGGGCCCACCCAAGAGTTTGTTCCTATTCAGTGTTTGTACCAACCATGCTTCTCAAATTTTGAGATGATTTAAAGGTAAGAGGAAGAACTTGTAAGCCGGAGAGCCCAGGATCAAGATTTTTTAAGAGATAGCAGGAGGAAGGAAAGATGGACAACACTGACAAGATGGAGTCAGTGGGGATAACTGTAAAGTCTTGCATGTACAATCAAAGTTGCACAAGGGCAGGATGGGAAAAATGGTTCCCACGTGGAACTGCCTTCCCAATATAAATCAATGTGACTTTGATGTTGATAAAATAAACGTACCCGTAGGCTATATAAACAGGAACATCATCACCAGGACAGAGGAGGTGATAAAATCCCTAATAACTTCACTGATCAAATTGCAGACTGTTTGGTGTTTGGATTTGGATGACGTATTTTCAGAACAATATTGACAAATATAAGTATGCTCAGAGAAAGGCAGAAAGAGGGCAGTGGTTGGGAGGTAGGGGGAAATGGTCTATGGAAATGATGCCATATTAAGAATGACAAAAACAACTGGGGCTGTCTAGTCTAAATGTAAAGACATGATAGTCACATTATATAAGCCTCATGAGATATCTGCAGGGCCTGCATTCTGGTTCTAGAGGACAGACTTTGAGCATTCGAGTAAAAGGTGCAGAAGGCAGATGTAGCTAGATATATACAGGAACTTCCAAATGACAGGAGTGGTTAGATAAAGGAATGAATTGCCTCAGAAGGAGGGAGCACCCTGTTGCTTGGAGGGTGTCAGCAGAGACTGGAAGAACCTTGTTGGCTGGTGGCCGGGGCTCCCTGCTGTAGAGGGACTTAAGCTTCCAGATCACCAAATGCCCTTCCAACTGCAAGGTTTTAGAAGTCCACAAGGCATAGCTAGGCTGTGCTGGCAAGTTATGCGATAACCAGAAAGGCTGTATGATCTAATCTCCTGAGTTTGAAGTTGGGTTTGCATCATCATTGACTGTTTTTCATGGACTCAGCCTGTGGAAGGCTCTGATGGAAACTTGAAAGAGCCCGAGTTCCCACCTGCTTGGGGTTGACATTCTTCTTCCTTCTCATCAGTGTTTGTTCTGGCCATGAGCCACTGCAGAGCTCAGCCAACAGGGTTGAACTCTGGTACCTGTGCATTGCTGTGAGCAGCAGGGAACAGGACCTAGAGGGATGCCAGGAAGGACCCAGGGGTGGGGGTTGGGTGGGGGGCTGGGGTGGGATGAAGTTTCCCAAGGATCTCTGAAGCCAGCCCAGGAGCTCAAGCCTTCAGACTGGGATCACTGGTTTGGAGGAGAGAAGTGGAAGGAAGGGCACATGAGCAGTGCAAGAAATAAAAAAGGCTGATCCACGTGCACACAAGATGTGTGATTCAGTGCCAGCCACTAAATGGCTTGAAACAGAGGAGTGATGGGATTTTATTTGTGCCTGAACAAAATCACTGTGCTGGGCACCTGGGTGGCTCAGTTGGTTAAGCGACTGCCTTCGGCTCAGGTCATGATCCCGGAGTCCTGGGATCGAGTCCCACATCAGGCTCCCAGCTCAGTGGGGAGCCTGCTTCTCCCTCTGACTCTCTCCCCTCTCATGCTGTTTCTCTCTCGCTCGCTCTCTAATAACTAAATAAAATCTTTAAAAAAAATCACTGTGCTGGTCAGTGAAAGCATGCAGTACAAGATTTGAAAGCAGTGGGCCGGTCAAAAGATGGAGGTGGGTTAGAAACAGTGGTGGACAAGGAGCTAGTGAAAAGTGGTGAAATTAGGGAGGGACATCAAGGTACGGCTGCTCGGACTGGTGGGTGAGTTCTGGGCACATAAGGGATGGGGATATCACGTATAAGGAACAGGGCATCATGTGTCCTATTTGTATGGCAGCTGTTAGAGACCTTGGGCAGAAGTCCAGAGGAGGACCCCAACTATGCCACATCTTAAAACAATATTATACTTAAAAATATTTCAAAATAAAGAAATACAGAAAAGTTCCAAAAAGAGTACGTAATCAAGGCAGTGTGGTATTGACAAAGAATAGACAAATAGATGAATTGGGCAGACACAAGAGAGAGCCCAGAAATAGACCCACACGAATATAGGCGACTGATATTTAACCGAGGAGCAATGGAGCCAAGATAATCTTTTCAACAAATGGTGCTGGAACAACTGGACATCCCCATGTCAAAAAAAAGAAGCTAGATACAGACCTCACTCCCTTCACAATAATTAACTCAAAATGGATCACAGGTCTAAATCTAAAATACAATACTATTAAACTTCTAGAAGATAACATATAAAAAACCTAGATGACCTTGGGTTTGGTGATGACTCTTTTAGATACAACACAAAGACATGGTCCATGAAAGAAGAACTGATAATTTGGACTTCCTTAATGGGACTGGAGGAGATAATGCTCAGTGAAATAAGTCAAGCAGAGAAAGTCAATTATCATATGGTTTCACTTATTTGTGGAACATAAGGAATAGTGTGGAGGACATTAGGAGAAGGAAGGGAAAAATGAAGGGGGCGGGAATCGGAAGGAGAGATGAACCATGAGAGACTATGGACTCCGGGAAACAGACTGAGGGTTCTAGAGGGGAGGGGGTGGGGGGATGGGTTAGCCCTGTGATGGGTATTAAGGAGGACATGTACTGCATGGAGCACTGGGTGTTAGACACAAACAATGAATCATGGAACACTACATCAAAAACCAATGATGAAACGTATGGTGATTAACATAATAAAAAAAGGAAAAAAAACCCCTAATGATGTAATGTATGGTGATGAACATAACATAATAAAATAAAATAAAAAAAATTAAAATTTCTGCAAAAGACATTGTCAAGAAAATGAGAAGACAAGCCACAGACCGGGAGAAAATATTTGCAAAAGACACACTTGATAAGGGACTATTATCCAACACAGACCAAGAACTTTAAAAATCAACAAAAAGAAAGAATTTGCCATATATATATATGGCAAATAAGCATATGAAAATGTGATCCACATCATATGTTTTCAGGAAAAAGCAAGACACCACTACACAGCTATTAGAATGGCCAAAATCCACAACACTGACAACACCAAATGCTGGTGAGGATATGGAGCAATAGGAGCTTTCATTCATTGCTGGTGGGAATGCAAAATGGCATAGCTACTTTGGAAGACAGTTTGACCGTCTCCAACAACACTAAACATATTCTTATCTTATGGTCAAGCAATCTCATTCCTTGTTATTTACACAAAGGAGTTGAAAACTTATGTCTACATAAAAACTTGCACACAGATATTTATTGCAGCTTTAAATTGCCAAAATGTGTAAGCAACCAAGATGTCCTTCAGTAAATGAATAGATACATAAACTGTGGTGCATCCAGACAATGGAATATTATTCAATCCTAAAAAGAAATGAACTATACTGGGTGTTATACACAAACAATGAATCATGGGACACTACATCAAAAACGAATGATGAAATGTATGGTGATTAACAGAATATAATAAAATTAAAAAAAAAAGAAATGAACTATCAAACCATGTAAAGACATGAAGGAAACTTCAATGTATGTTACTAACTGAAAGAAGCCAATATGAAAAGACTGTATGATTTTAACTATATGATATTCTGAAAAAGCCAGAAGTGTGGAGAGGTAAAAAGCAGTGGTTGCTAGCAATTGGCGGAGAAGGAGGAATGAATAGATGGAGGACAGAGGATTTCTACGGCAGTGAAACTATTCTATGTGATACTTTAATGGTGGATACATGCCATTATACATTTATTGAAATCCATAGAATACACAAAACCAAGAATGAACCCTAAAATAAACTATGAACTTTGGGTGATAATGATGTGTAAATGTAGATTCACCAATTGTAACAAATGTCCCACTCTGGTGGGGGAATGTTGATAGTGGGGGAGGCTGTGCATGTGTGGGACAGGATTTCTGTGGGAAATCTCACATGTGGAATTTAAACCCTCTGCTCTGTTTTCCTGTGAGCCCAAAGCTATGCTAAGAAATCGTCTACTAAAAAATAGCATAACTGGGGAGCAAGATGGCGGAGGAGTAGGAGACCTGGATTTCGTCTGGTCTCAGGAATTCAGCTGAATAGGGATCAAACCATTCTGAACACCTACGAACTCAACAGGAGATTGAAGATGAGAGTAGCAACAACTCTCTGAACAGAGAAGCGACCACTTACTGGAAGGTAGGACGTGCGGAGAAGTGAATCCGAGGCGATATTCGGGATTATAGACGGCGGGGGAGGGGGCCTCTGTCGGCCGCTTCTGGCAAGTGCTAGAGCCGCGGAGCACAAAATCGGACCTTTGAGAAGTTGGCTCCGCTGAGGGACGTCGCTGCAGTGGCTAAGCGTGGGGTGGAATCCTCGCGGGACAGTGTGGTCTCAGGACCCTCGGGGTCACAGAAAGACCGGGGGAGCCTGAGTGCGGCAGAGCTCCCAGGGATCGGAGCGGGGAAGCCGGCTGCAGAGACAGAGCCGAGGCGCGGGCTCTCAGCTCGGGGTGGCCATAAACTGTGATCCGCGGCACAGTCGGGCCACTGCTCCTGCAGCAGGGACCCAACAAACGCAGAGCCAGGGAGACTCCCCTTCCTCCCCCGGGAGGAGCGGCGCGGGAGCGCACCGCAGGGATCTGCTGGGTTTGGAGACTCCACACGGGGTCGGGTGCCAGACATAGAAATGCTCAGTCACAGGCCGGGTGAGCACGGAGTGCGGCCCGAGACCGGGGACACGGGAGTGACTGCTTTTCTCTGGGGGCGCACTGAGAAGCAGGGCCCCGAGTTCTAACCTCCTCCGGGCGGAGATTGGGAGGCCACCACTTTCGCCCTGGTCCTCCAAAGCTGTACTGAGAGCTTGCAGGGAACAAAAGCTCCTGAGAGCAAACCCGAGCAGCTTGCTTAGCCTGGACCAGCAAGGGCGGGGTAATTCTGCCTCCGGCAAAGACATTTGGGAACCACGGCAACAGGCCCCTCCCCCAGAAGATCAGCACAAACAGCCAGCAAGCCAAGACCAAGTTTACCTATCAAGGAGAACGGAGAACTCCAGTGCTAGGGGAATACTGCACATAGAATTCATGGCTTTTTTTTACCATGATGCATTAGTTCATCAAAGTTAATTTTTTTAACTGTTTTTTTTTAATTTTTCTTTTTCCCTTTTTCAACCAACATCTTATCATTCCCTTTTTTTAAAAAAAACCAGTTTTTTATTTTTCATTTTTAGAGTCATATTTTATCCCTTCATAGTAGATACCCTTATTTTTGGCATATATTTATAAGTTGTTCTCTCTTTAAAATTTTGAGATACAGTTTCTTCTAACAGATCAAAATATACCCTAAATCACTAGTGTATGGCTTTGTTCTAGTCTCCTGCCTGACCGCATTCTCTCCCTTTTTTCTCTCTCTTTTTTTAAATCTTCTTTCTTTTTTCAAACAACTTATCTTATCAATTCCTTTTATAAAATCGTTTATAATTTTCATCTTTACAGTCATCTTCCATCCCTTCATTGTATCGACCTTTATTTTGTACATATATGTCTTTCTTCCTTTAAAATTTTAGGAGGCACTTTTTTCTAACAGACCAAAATACGCCCAAAATCTAGTGTGTGGCACTTATCTATGCACTAGCCTGATCATATTTGATCATATTCTGCTTTTTTTGTATTCTTCTGTTTTTGTTTTTATCTTTTTTTTCTTTTTTCTTTCTTTTTCTCTTTCTTTTTTCTTTCTTTCCCTTTCTTTTCCCCTGGTTTCAGGTCTTTTCTGATTTGTATACAGTATATTTGCTGGGGACGTTGTTAACCTGTTAGCATTTTGTTCTCTCATTCATCTATTCTCCTCTGGATAAAATGACAAGACGAAAGAAATCACCTCAGCAAAAAGAACAAGAGGTAGTACCGTCTGCCAGGGACCTACTCAATACGGACATTAGTACGATGTCGGACCTAGAGTTCAGAATCATGACTTTAAAGATACTAGCTGGGCTTGAAGAAAGCGTGGAAGTTATTAGAGAAACCCTTTCTGGAGAAATAAAAGAACTAAAATCTAACCAAGTCGAAATCAAAAAGGCTATTGATGAGGTGCAATAAAAAATGGGGGCACTAACTGCTAGGATAAATGAGGCAGAAGAGAGAATCAGCAATATAGAAGACCAAATGATGGAAAATAAAGAGGCTGAGAAAAAGAGAGAGAAACAACTACAGGATGACGAGGGCAGAATTCGAGAGATAAGTGATACGATAAGACGAAACAACATTAGAATAATTGGGATCCCAGAAGAAGAAGAAAGAGAGAGAGGGGCAGAAGGTATATTGGAGCAAACTATAGCAGAGAACTTCCCTAATGTGAGGGAGGAAACAGGCATCAAAATCCAGGAGGCACAGAGAACCCCTCTCAAAATCAATAATAATAGGTCAACACCCCGACATCTAATAGTAAAACTTACGAGTCTCGGAGACAAAGAGAAAATCCTGAAAGCAGCTCGGGAGAAGAAATTTGTAACCTACAATGGTAGAAATATTAGATTGGCAACAGACCTATCCACAGAGACCTGGCAGGCCAGAAAGGACTGGCAAGATATCTTCAGAGCACTAAACGAGAAAAATATGCAGCCAAGAATACTATATCCAGCTACGCTGTCATTGAAAATAGAAGGAGAGATCAAAACCTTCCAGGACAAACAAAAACTAAAGGAATTTGCAAACACGAAACCAGCCCTCCAAGAAATATTGAAAGGGGTCCTCTAAGCAAAGAGAGAGCCTAAAAGCAACATAGATCAGAAAGGAACAGAGACAATATACAGTAACAGTCACCTTACAGGCAGTACAATGGCACTAAATTCATACCTTTCAATAGTTACCCTGAATGTAAATGGGCTAAATGCCCCAATCAAAAGACACAGGCTATCAGATTGGATTAAAGAACAAGACCGATCGATATGCAGTCTGCAAGAGACTCATTTTAGACCCAAAGACACCCCCAGATTGAAAGTGAAGGGGTGGAAAACATTTACCATGCTAATGGACACCAAAAGAAAGCTGGGGTGGCAATCCTTATATCAGACAAATTAGATTTTAAAACAAAGACTGTAATAAGAGATGAGGAAGGACACTATATCCTACTTAAAGGGTCTATCCAACAAGAAGATCTAACAATTGTAAATATCTATGCCCCGAAAGTGGGAGCAGCCAATTATATAAGGCAATTAATAACAAAAGCGAAGAAACACATTGACAACAATACAATAATAGTGGGGGACTTTAACACCCCCCTGACTGAAATGGACAGATCATCTAAGCAAAAGATCAACAAGAAAATAAAGACTTTAAATGACACAGTGGACCAAATGGACTTCACAGACATATTCAGAACATTCCGTCCCAAAGCAACAGAATACACATTTGTCTCTAGTGCCCATGGAACATTTTCCAGAATTGATCACATCCTAGGTCACAAATCAGGTCTCAACTGGTACCAAAAGATTGGGATCATTCCCTGCATGTTTTCAGACCACAATGCTTTGAAACTAGAACTCGATCACAAGAGGAAAGTCGGAAAGAACTCAAATACATGGAGGCTAAGGAGCATCCTACTAAAGAATGAATGGGTCAACCAGGAAATTAAAGGAGAATTTAAAAAATTCATGGAAACCAATGAAAATGAAAACACAACTGTTCAAAATCTTTGGGATACAGCAAAGGCAGTCCTGAGAGGAAAGTATATAGCAATACAAGCCTTTCTCAAGAAACAAGAAAGGTCTCAAATACACAACCTAACCCTACACCTAAAGGAGCTGGAGAAAGAACAGCAAATAAAGCCTAAACCCAGCAGGAGAAGAGAAATAATAAAGATCAGAGCAGAAATCAGTGAACTAGAAACCAAAAGAACAGTGGAACAGATCAACGAAACTAGGAGCTGGTTCTTTGAAAGAATTAACAAGATTGATAAACCCCTGGCCAGGCTTATCAAAAAGAAAAGAGAAATGACCCAAATCAACAAAATCATGAATGAAAGAGGAGAGATCACAACCAACACCAAAGAAATACAAACAATTATAAGAAGATATTATGAGCAACTCTATGCCAGCAAATTAGATAACCTGGAAGAAATGGGTGCATTCCTAGAGATGTATCAACTACCAAAATTGAACCAGGAAGAAATAGAAAACCTGGACAGACCTATAGCCACTAAGGAAATTGAAGCAGTCATCAAAAATCTCCCAAGAAACAAAAGCCCAGGGCCAGATGGCTTCCCAGGGGAGTTCTATCAGACATTTAAAGAAGAATTAATACCTATTCTCCCGAAACTGTTCCAAAAAATAGAAATGGAAGGAAAACTTCCAAACTCATTTTATGAGGCCACCATTACCTTGATCCCCAAACCAGACAAAGACCTCATCAAAAGGAGAATTACAGACCAATAGCCTTGATGAACATGGATGCAAAAATTCTCACCAAAATACTAGCCAATAGGATCCAACAGTACATTAAAAGGATTATTCACCATGACCAAGTGGGATTTATCCCTGGGCTGCAAGGCTGGTTCAACATCCGCAAATCAATCAATGTGATACAATACATTTACAAAAGAAAGAACAAGAATCATATGATCCTCTCCATAGATGCAGAAAAAGCATTTGACAAAGTACGGCATCCTTTCTTGATCAAAACTCTTCAAAGTATAGGGATAGAGGGTACATACCTCAATATCGTAAAAGCCATCTATGAAAAACCCACAGCGAATATCATTCTTAATGGGGAAAAGCTAGGGTCAGGAACGCGCCAGGGATGTCCACTATCACCACTGCTATACAACATAGTATTAGAAGTCCTAGCCACAGCAATCAGACAACAAAAAGAAATCAAAGGCATCCAAATCGGCAAGGAGGAAGTCAAACTCTTACTGTTTGCAGATGATATGATACTGTATGTGGAAAACCCAAAAGACTCCACCCCAAAACTGCTAGAACTCATACAGGAATTCAGTAAGGTAGCAGGATATAAAATCAATGCACAGAAATCAGTGGCATTCCTATACACCAACAACAAGACAGAAGAGAGACAAATCAAGGAGTCGATCCCATTTACAATTGCACCCAAAACCATAAGATACCTAGGAATAAATTTAACCAAAGAGGCCAAGGATCTGTACTCAGAAAACTATAAAATACTCATGAAAGAAATTGAAGAAGACACAAAGAAATGGAAAAATGTTCCATGCTCATGGATTGGGAGAACCAACATTGTGAAGATGTCAATGCTACCTAGAGCAATCTACACATTCAATGCAATCCCCATCAAAATACCATCCACTTTTTTCAAAGAAATGGAACCAATAATCCTAAAATTTGTATGGAACCAGAAGAGACCCCGAATAGCCAGAGGAATCTTGAAAAAGAAAAGCAAAGCTGGCGGCATCACAATTCCGGACTTCCAGCTCTATTACAAAGCTGTCATCATCAAGACAGTATGGTACTGGCACAAAAACAGACACATAGATCAATGGAATAAAATCGAGAGCCCAGAAATGGACCCTCAACTCTATGGTCAACTTATCTTTGACAAAGCAGGAAAGAATGTCCAATGGCAAAAAGACAGTCTCTTCAACAAATGGTGTTGGGAAAATTGGACAGCCACATGCAGAAGAATGAAACTGGACCATTTCCTTACACCACACACACAAATAGACTCCAAATGGTTGAAAGACCTAAACGTGAGATAGGAGTCCATCAAAATCCTAAAGGAGAACACAGGCAGCAACCTCTTCGACCTCAGCCGCAGCAACTTCTTCATAGAAACATCACCAAAGGCAAGGGAAGCAAGGGCAAAAATGAACTATTGGGATTTCATCAAGATAAAAAGCTTTTGCACAGCAAAAGAAACAGTCCACAAAACCAAAAGACAACCGACAGAATGGGAGAAAATATTTGCAAATGACGTATCAGATAAAGGGCTAGTATCCAAAATCTATAAAGAACTTATCAAACTCAACACCCAAAGAACAAATAATCCAATCAAGAAATGGGCAGAAGACATGAACAGACATTTTTCCAAAGAAGACATCCAAATGGCCAACAGACACATGAAAAAGTGCTCAACATCGCTCGGCATCAGGGAAATCCAAATCAAAACCTCAATGAGATACCACCTCACACCAGTCAGAATGGCTAAAATGAACAAGTCAGGAAACGACAGATGTTGGCGGGGATGTGGAGAAAGGGGAACCCTCCTACGCTGTTGGTGGGAATGCAAGCTGGTGCAACCCCTCTGGAAAACAGTATGGAGGTTCCTCAAACAGTTGAAAATAGAGCTACCATATGATCCAGCAATTGCGCTACTGGGTATTTACCCCAAAGATACAAATGTAGGGATCCGAAGGGGTACATGCACCCCAATGTTTATAGCAGCAATGTCCACAATAGCCAAACTGTGGAAAGAGCCAAGATGTCCATCAACAGATGAATGGATAAAGAAGAAGTGGTATATATACACAATGGAATATTATGTAGTCATCAAAAGGAATGAGATCTTGCCATTTGCAACGACGTGGATGGAACTGGAGGGTGCTATGCTGAGTGAAATAAGTCAATCAGAGAAAGACATGTATCATATGACCTCACTGATATGAGGAATTCTTAATCTCAGGAAACAAACTGAGTGTTCCTGGAGTGGTGGGGTTTGGGAGGGATGGGGTGGCTGGGTGATAGACATTGGGTAGGGTATGTGCTACGGTGAGCGCTGTGAATTGTGCAAGACGGTTGAGTCGCAGATCTGTACTTCTGCGACAAATAATGCAACAATGTTAAGAAAAAAGAAAAAGAAGAAAATAGCAGGAGGGGAAGAATGAGGGGGAGTAAGTCAGAGGGGGAGACGAACCATGAGAGACGATGGACTCTGAAAAACAAACTGAGGGTTCTAGAGGGGAGGAGGGTGGGGGGATGGGTTAGCCTGGTGATGGGTATTCAAGGGGGCACATTCTGCATGGAGCACTGGGTGTTATGCACAAACAATGAATCATGGAACACTTCATCAAAAACTAATGATGTAATATATGGTGATTAACATAACAATAAAAAAATAAAAATTTGAATAAAAAAAGAATAAAAAATAGCATAACTAAAGCCATAAAACTCCTACAAGAAAACAGGAGGAAACCTCCTTGACATGGGTCATGACCATGACTTTTTGGATATAACACCTAAAGTATAAGCAACAAAAACAAAAGTAAACAAGTGGGACTGCATCAGAGTAAAAATCTTATGCACAGAGAAAGTAATTATCAAGAAAATGAAAAGGCATCTTATGAAATACGAGAAAATATTTGCAAAGACATATCTGATAAGGTGTTAATATAAGGAACTCATACAACTCAATAGCTAAACCCCACATAATCTAATCAAAATGGGCAATGGATCTAAATAGGCTTTTTCCCAGAGAAGATATTCAAATGCCCAATAGGTCATGAAAACAGGCTCAATCTCCCTTAACACCAGGGAAATGCAAATCAAAACCACAGTGAGATATCTCATCACACATGTTAGAATGGCTAGTATCAAAAAGACAAGATATAAAGTTGGCGAGGATGGGGAGAAAAGGGAACCCTCATGCACTGTTGGTGGGAATGCAAACTGGTACAGCCACTGTGTAAAACAGTGGGGAGGTTCCTCAAAAAATTAAAAATAGAGCTACCCTATGAGCCAGCGATTCCACTTCTGGGCATATATGCAAAGAAAGTGAAATCGCTATCTTGAAGAGATATCTGTACCTGCATGTTGGCTCCGGCATTATTCACAGCAGCCAAGCCATGTAAACAGCCCATGGCCTATCAGTGGATGAATGATAAAGAAAATATGATATTTTTCAACTGTAAAAATATTACTCAGCCATGAAAAAGAAGGAAACTCTACCTTTCGCAACAGCATGGATAAACCATAAGGGTATCAAGACAAATACTGTAGGATCTCACATGTGGAATTAAAACAAAACAAAACAAAACAAAACTGAACTCATGGAAATGAAAGACTGTTGGTTTCCAGAGGTAGGTGGGCAAAATGGATGAAGGTGTTCAAATAGTACAAACTTGCAGTTATGAGATAAATAAGTCCTAGGAGTTAATGTACAGCATGGTGACTGTAGTTAACACAACTCTGTTGTATTATCTGAAAGCTGGTAAGAGAGTAGCTCTTAGGAGTTTTCACCACAAGAAAGAATTGTAACTACGTGAGGTGATGGATAGTAACTCAACTTACTTTGGTAATCACTTTGCAATATGTACATATATCACATCATTACGTTGCACACCTTAAACTTATGCAATATTATATGTCAATTATATCTCAGTAAAACTAGAAAAAACCTAGTACAAAGAAATTTCTCCCAAACTACTTAAAGAATAAGCAGCCCACAAAATGCCCCATCATCAGATTGCTTTCATGTACGTTACCCAAACATGGCATTCGTAACTACCATCATCAGAATCGGGGGATCACCCTTGACACACCACTGTTGCTTAATCTCCAGACCTCATTCGCGTCTTCCCAGTTGTCCCTTATATACATCCTTCATAGCAGAAAGGACTCAAACTGAGGCCACATGTCACGTTTAGTGGCCACATCTCAGTGTCTTTCAGTTTAAAACAGCTCCTCTGTCTTACTTTGGCTCTCAGGACCTTAATGTTTTTGAAGCTCACAGGAGAGGGACTTTGTTCAGTGCCACTAATTTAATGCTTTCTTGTGATTAGATAAGGTTCTGAGTCTTTGCTAGAACCATCACTGAAGGATGCTGGGTTCTCCATTTGCATTCTACCAGGGGGAACATGATTCTTAATGTGTACTTTTACTGATGACGTTGACTTGGATCATTTGATGAAGCCAGACTCCCTTGAATAGAAGTATTCTTTTCCCCTTTGTGATCAGTAAGAATGTTGTGGGGAGGAAGTATGTAAATATCCTATTTCTCATCAAGCATTCACCTACTGGTTTTAGCACTTATTGATGATTCTTGGCTAAGTGCTACTATGATGGTGGCCAAAGAGGGGCTGTTCCAGATATTTGCTTAATGAATGAATCTGCAGCTCACAGCCCAAGAGGTGGATGGGTGTGATCACATTCCCTTGTGCTATGGGGTCATAGGGAGAGGTGGTCTTTATCTTCGCATGAAGCCAGGGCAGGGGTGGGAGAGATGATTCCTCTATAAACTCACTTGACTGCTTTTACCCCATCCCTGCCAGCAAGCTGAAGCCTGCAAGGATTCCTCCAAGACATTCAGCAGACCAAAACCTGATATGTGGAACAATTTGCAGTCTTTCAGGAATGCAATGGGGAGTCAGAGAAGAGTTTTAAACAGAGGAGTCATGTGTTTAAGTAAAAACAAAGTGAAACAAAACAAAAATTATAATCTTGGCACCTACTTCCTTCCCTGAAATAAAATCTGACTCCACTCTGAGCCTACTCTCAGCCAGGTGCCCCAGAGGTATTGATCTGATAATGAGAGTCATACTAAAGTGCAAATGACTAACCAAGAGACAAACACCCTGGCTGCTGTGTGAACAGCTTGGAGTAGTGCAAAATTTTCAGCCAGGGAGATGAGTAAAAAGATCCAGGAAGGACATTCTGTTTGCTTCACTTTCCAGAAACCTAGACAGGAACCTTGTTTCCAAGCATGTGAGGATGCTAAATGTCAGAGAAAGAAAGGAAGGGGCTCCCAGCTCCTCAGAGGGTTCCTGAGGCTATGGACCACAGGGGCATCCTGTGCCCAACCCCCCATTCCCCAGCAAGGGTCACTGACTTCTGCTCCAGATGCCCCATACCTTTGGTTTCCTTGAGCAGCTCTTCTGTGAACTTGACCACCTTGGCCACTTCCACCCATGGGAAGCCTTTGCCCACTGCAAAGATGATGCTTTCGTAGAGAGTATCCAGCAGAATGCTTCGGCGGGAGTCTCTCACTTCATCAAACTCCTCCCAGTTCAGCAGTCTCCGTAGATGCTCCCTACCTTTTGGTTTCTGCAGGGCATGATATGATGGATGGAGAGTGAGACTGAAGAATCAAGATGCCATCCTCACTGGGCAAACCACTACTGGGGTCTTCACAGGACTCCCCATCGTCCTGAAGAGTGACCAGGAATGTGGGTATGCCTGAGCAGAATTATGCTTTCATTTCTGGACAGCTTTCCCTCCCCTCTCTGGGAATGTGCTCTTCTTTCTAGCACCGCTCCTTCCTCTGAGAGTTCTCATGCTAGTCACTGCAGCTTCCAGGTTTCTATGCCTCCAATAGGCTTCAAGTCCTGACTTACGGTCCCTCCTTCCTCTTCCCTAGAACAAAATTTGACTTCCATCTGAGTCTATTCTCAACTAGCTGCCCCAGAGGTATTGATCTGATATGAAATTCATGCTAAAGTGTAAATGACTGCAAAGAAGCTTGGTAAGGCTATGCTTTTGAGAAGGACTATGTCTTACTTGGTGAAAATTCAGGCACTTTAGCAGACCAGCATGGGAAGTTTGATCAGAGTCTTAACTATAAAACCCCAACTCACCTGAGTGTTTGGCCCTTCCAGAAAAGTTTTTATAGAATGTTAACAGATGTAGGAGAAGCAAGTGCCTTTTAGGGAGGGGGTAAGACAAGGTGTGGCATGAAGTGTAGACCCACCAAAAATGGGAGTGTTGTTTCTCTGGGGTGAGGGGAGGCTCTGGCTGGGGGAACTCTTGTAGGGGAACTTATGACAGAATTGCTGCCAGGGGCGTCCAGAGCCCTGTCCTCATCCCCCAGAGACTCCTCTCTCACCACCTGACCCAGGCAGCCCTTCCCTGCAGTGCTCACAGATTCCCAGGTTGGTGTCTGAGGGGACAGCTGGCTAGGAGATCTAGAGCAGCTGGTGAAAGCACATGCCCTAGGGTGGGGAGGGAGGCCCCACCAAGAAAGCCTTTGCCTGGTGCCTGCCCATCAGCTCATGGCTGCAGGTAAGAAGCTGATCTGTGCATATAGTCACATGGGGTCCTCTTGCTTGAGCTCTACAGCAGTGCCTTGCCACCCCTCTGTGGACAGCCCTGCTCTGGAAGCAGCTTGCAGAGAGCTCCAGGCCCTACTGTTGGGTCCTCATTATTACATAGCCACCCCCACCACCACCCTTGCTCATGCCTTTCAGCCTCAGAATTGGCTCTGAGAAGTCAACAAAATCTGCCCCCACCCTGCATTAAAGCAACAACCCTCTTCCCCCCACCCCACCCCACAACCACACACACACACAACCACACACATTGGCATACAAGCCCAAAGGGCTCACAGGGCCCTGAGGTTCTCTGGTGAGAGGTGGCATCCCATGGTGACCAGCCCCAGGGACCTCCCTGGTCCTCCTCAGAGTAGAGGAAGGCACAGTGTCTTTGTGCTCATCTCCTTCGCTCCAGTCAGGCTCTGTCCCTGTAGGAGGAAACAATCTCCAAGCTCCAAAGGCTAGTAAGCCTTTGACCTGGCATTCCAGCTGGCACACATCGACTGGGGGCCTCACAGGTGGTGTGTTGGGAAAGGAGTCATGTCCAAGGTGTCTATCTGAGGAAGCACCATCGAGGGGCCACTTCTCACACACACCTCACCGTTACACCAATCTAAGCAAACTCCTTTTAAAAGCTGTCTTTTCTCTTCACCTGAAATTGAAAGACTTTTTTTACTCCCTGGGGTGTTAAGAGTGCCATGGCCCCCATATCCAGTTGCTAGGAGACCTAGCCCGGACTCAGTTTCTGGAACCCTGGGGGTGAGTGTGCCAGCTTTGTGAGGTCATGAAGACCTGCTTCAAGGTGGCTTTTTCCAGGCTTCTTTCCTCCTGGCCCCTCCTCTCCACTGGGCTCCGGGTCTCATATCCCCACACCTGCTTCAGGGTCCTCGATCCTTTTCCTACAACATCCAACCTCTCCTTCATAAGATGTGAATTTTCTCACGCTTTACTGTGAACACTCAATGAATGTCCCCCATCCTACATCTCCTTTAACCCAAGCCCCACTTCTCTCCTTCCTTTCACGGTCAAGGATTTGTCACCATGAAAAGACTGGCCTCCAGTTGCTGTCTTCATGTCCTCATGGACTTTCCTCTAACCAAGATCTGGTTTCAGATTCATTCTTCTTCCCTGGCCAGTAGCATCTGTGACTCCCAGTTTCCTGCATCCTGACTTCACTTCAGGGTGCAGAAAACAGTTCTGTGGGGGTGTCCTCTAGCTCAGTGCTCAAGCACCCACATACTGAGATGAGTAGGGATCGAGTCTCTTCTCTTGGGGTTGGTAGCTGAGCTGTCTGATCATAGGGCTGCCTCCACTGGTACCTTCCCAGGCCTCCTTGTATTTTTCGGTTTGGGCCTTTCTGGCCGGAAGTGAGAGCTCCCAGGTTATAGCTCTTCCTTGTGTGGGGGAAGAAGTAAGAGCTCCCAAGCTTCCAGCATCTGCCATTTTAACCACCCAAAGGCATTATTCTTGTCAGACCCATGGCTCCATCAAGCTGCTTCTGTGACCCACCTTTGCTACCCTCATGGACATATTACTTCAGGGCCCTTGCTACCTTTCCTGCCATGAGGAAGAACTTGGTTAGGGCCACTTAGTTCCACTCCTGCAGATTACTAGAGACAAAGGGATGGGGAGGGGTGCCCTTCCTTCCCATGAGGCCCTCGGGCTCCTCGGGCAGCTCATGCCAACTTACCCATTCTCTTTTCAGCAACCCTCACACTCTTGTTTATCTCCTGGAGGGTGTCCTTTTGCAACGTCATGGATCTCTTTCCATCCTCGTCACCCTTGGCTGAAGCTTCTTGGCTTCTTTTTATTTCATCTCATTTCATTTTATTTCTTTTTTTGGTTTTATTTAAATTCAAGTTAGTTAACATATAGTGTATTATTAATTTCAGGATAGAATTTAGGAATTCATCAATTGCATATAATACCCAGTGCTCAATTACATCAAGTGCCCTCCTTAATGCCCATCACCCAATTACCCCATCCCTCCACCCTCCATAAGCTGCTTTCTCCTGAATGATCTCTCTCTCCACCCTTCCCCTCTCTGCCTTCTCTGAAGACTTCTTTGCCTCTATTTGTTCTTTACATGTTGGTGTTGTCCATTGCTCTATCTTTACCCTCTTATCCTTCTAAGCCATATATTCTTTTTAAAAACTCTAGATTGTAGGGTGCCTGGGTGGCTCAGTTGGTTAAGCGACTGCCTTCGGCTCAGGTCATGATCCTGGAGTCCCGGGATTGAGTCCCACATCGGGGTCCCTGCTCAGCAGGGAGTCTGCTTCTCCCTCTGACCCTCTTCCCTCTCGTGCTCTCTATCTCTCATTCTCTCTCTCTCAAATAAATAAATAAAATCTTTAAAAAAAATAAAAAATAAAAAAATAAAAAAATCTTAAAGAAAAAAAAACTCTAGTATTATAGCACTTAACACAAGATCTACCCTCAATACATTTTTAAGTGCACAACACAGTCTTGTTAACTACAGGCAGTATGTTGTATGGTAGGTCTCTAGAACTTATCCACTTTGTGTAACTGAAACATTATGCCCATTGATGAGCAACCCTCCGTGCTCCTCTCCTTTTAGCCCCAGCAACCACCATTCTACATGCCTCTAGGTGGTGACTGTATGAGAGTGACTACTTTAGATATCTCATATAAGCAGAACCATATGGTATTTGCTCTTTTGTGACTGGCTTCTTTCACTCAGCATAAAGTTCTCAATGTTCACAGGTCATGTATTCTTGAGGGATTTTTTTTTTCCTGTTACATGACTTTAATGTCTATCCATAGCAAATGACCTCCAAATTTATGCATTGAATGTGTCCACTATCCTCTGTCCCCAGCTTGGGGTGTGCTGATGTGCCATCTCTTCCCAGAGAAAGGATGACTGGGGAGCTCTGCTACTTGTTAGGTTTGTGGGGGTCAAGGGGTCTCAGGGCTTCTGTGGGGCATGTTGCTGGGGGGAATCCTGATGCAGTGGTTTGAAGGGGTGAGTCCCCAAGTCTAGGCCTACTCGGTGAGAGCTGTCCCCATCTGTAGTCCTGGGGTAAGTGCTGTAGGCCAATTGCTGTGCCTGGACACTCGGATGCCCTTCCTTGACTTCTCTCCCAAGTGGCATTTGGCTGGGGCTCGATACCCCAGACCCAGAGCCACTTCTCATCTCCTTTCCCGTCCCTCTCAATTTTCTCCTTATGGTCACAACTTTCTTTGTTACATCAGAAACTCAAACAGGCTTAGACCAAATGAGATTTTATTGTTGCACATAAAATGTGCAACAAGACAAATGTCTTGGGGTATGTATAAGGGGAGGCTAGATCCAGGTGCACCAATCTCTGTTCATTCTCAGGATCTTCCCTAAGATTTTCCTTTATCACCTCCTTCCTAAAATGTACTTTTCACTCCCCTCACCTGGCTAACTCTCATGGATTTTGCAAAACCCAGCTTGCACATTAGCTCTTGTGGAAAGTCTTCCAGATCCTTCTTCCCCAGACTCATTAAGTGTCCCTCCAACTGTTCAAGTCAGCAACTTGTGGGACATTCCTGACTGCTCCTCCCCCTGTTCCTTCCCAGACACTCCAAGCTTTACCAAATTTCCCTCCTAAATATTTATTGAGTTCCTTCTCTTCTCTTCATCCACATTGCTACTTACCCAAGTACAGCCCCCATCAATTCTTGCCTCCGCTTCCTTCACCTATTCTCCATACTGTCACCAGAGTAAACAAACAAATCTGATTATGGGATGGAAACTGGCAAGGGGGAACTTGCTAGGGTGATCATAATGTCCTGTATCTTGTTTTAGGGGTTGGTTACTCTGGCATATATCTTCACTTAAGATCTCTGAATTCTATTTTATGTAAATTACATCTTCCCCTTTCTCTTCAGAGTAAGCCCTGAAGCCTTCATGGGGCTCAAAAGGCCCTATAATGATCTGGATCCCTCTTCTTGTCCAGCCCATCCTGGCCGTTCTGCCCATGGCCACTTTTCCAATCCTCCTCTGTCCTCCCTCCAGAGCTTTGCACACGGTATCTTCTCGCCTAGAACACTCTCCTCCCTCACTCTGCATCCATCATTCTGATACTTCATGTCCCAGCTTAATCATCTCTTGCCCAGGGAACATTTCCTGAGCTCCTGTGATGTGGTCTTGTAGTACTAAATGCATCATGAACAGCACTTTGCTCATTGTAGTTGTTCACTTTGATTAACCATTTTGATGATTTGTTTTAATGCCTGTTTCCCTCTAGATTGTAAGGCATGATGGCATTTCATTTTTTTTTTTAAAGATTTTATTTATTTGACAGAGAGAACAAGTGAGAAACACAAACAGGGAGCAACAGAGGGAGAGGGAGAAGCAGGATCCCCGCTGAGTGGGGAGTCCGATGCAGGGCTTAATCACAAGACCCGGGGACGATGACCTGAGCCGAAGGCAGACGCTTAACCTACTAAACCACCCAGGTGCCCCAGCATTTCATTTTATTGATGATGATTTTATTCCCTGCTCTACAAGCCATAGTAGGCTCAGCTGCTTGTTGCCTGGATGTGACTATCTTTATCATAATGACAGGATATTTCACCTGTTTATTGAGGGCTTCTCCCTCTAGCCTGCTTTTCCCATGAAGACATGGACAATGTCTTCCTCTCTGAGGCCCCACGGCCTTGTGTAGGGTCTGGATGATTGCTAGCACTCAGTGTTTGCTAGTTGAATAACTGGGCGCATCATGAGGTGATATTGACAGGAGGAAAACAAGTTACTGACCTACATTTGCACTTGATTCATTTTGGCCACACCCAATGTTCTTTATTAAAACATGGCTTTTCTTAGATCTCCCCTGCAATCCATACAAAAGCCACAGAGTCCAGCACTCTTAAACTTAATGGTGTTTGAGGTACCTTTTCCTATTTACTGCTTGTGGAATGAATATGTGTATGTCAACTCATCTATGTTAAAGGTCTGTTTGGTCATAACAATTTCATATTCTTACCAAGCAATGCTAAAGAGTGTTTTCAGTTAGTACATAGTGAGAGCTACATTTCAGGAGCTTTATCTATCTCTTTTAATCCTTACAATAATTCCACAGGATAGATAAAATAATTATTATTCTCATTTGGCATATGAGGAAGCTGAAGTTTAGAGAGATTAAATATCTTGTACAAGATTTCACAAAACTAGTATTGGTACCCTGACCTTAACATTTGGCCATACTAATGGCTATTGCAGGATTCAAGAGTTTTCTAGATAAGATCTGGACATTTGTGTTCACGGACTCCAGTTAGTGCTCAAGTAGTTTATGTAACTTCTCACTTCAGGCTATAATATACACTATAATCTACTACAGTACTACTCTACTAGTAGTAGAGATGTCAACTACCTTTGAATGATTCAGGGAAAATCTGACCATTATTTTTCTTTTTATCCTTTATCATCATCAACATCTTTTTTTGTAGCAGTCACTGTGTTACCTGTTAGAACCTCAGACCTTATTCATCTTATAACTGGAAGTTTGTACCCTTTTACCAACCTCTCCTTATTTCTCTTTCCCCAACCCCAGCCCCTGACAACCAACCACTTTTAAACTCTGTTTCTATGAGTTTGACTTTTTTTTTTTTTTTTTTTTTAGATTCTACATATAAGTGAGATCATACAGTATCTGTCTTTCTGTTTGGCTTTTTTCACTTAGCATAATGCCCTCCAATTTCATCCATGTTGTCACAAACAGCAGGATTTCCTTCTTTCTTATGGTTGAATAATATTCCATTATACACACACACACACACACACACACACACACACACACACCACATACATGTACCATGTTTTCTATATCCATTCATCCATCAGTAGGCACTTAGGTTGTTTCTATACCTTGGCTATTGTGAATTATGCTGCAATAAATATGGAGATGCATATATCTCTTTGATATCCTGTTTCATTTCCTTTGATACATACCCAGAAGTGAAATTGCTGGATCATATGGTAGTTCTATTTTTAATTTTGGGGGAAACCTCCATATTCCATAATGTTGATCAACATTGTTTTTATCACCTTCATCATCATACTAGGACAAGACTGTGGATGCTAGAAATACAAAAAGGTACATATATTTAAAAATATTTAATGTTAAATATTTAAATTAAAATTTTTAATATTTTAAATATTTAATATTTAAAAATATTGCATCTGGAAGGGAATACAGAGATATTCTTGTCCATGCCCTTAAATTTCCAGGTAATGGAATGAGGCCCAGAGCAAAGGGAACATCACTGGTTAGATATCAGAATCCAGACTGGAACTCAAGCCTCTGACCCCATATTCTCTACATCATGTTACCTGCCCATGATGGTCAGTTTTATGTGTCAATTTGCCTGGGTTGTTGTACCCAGTTATTTAATCAAACACTAAGCTAGGTGTTGCTATGAAGGTATTTTGTAGGTGTTATTGACAGCTACAATCAGGTGAAATTAAGTAAAGATTACTCTTGGTATTGTTGGGGGAGCTCTTCTAATCAACTGAAGTCCTCAAGAGAAAAACAGAAGTTTCCCGAAAAAGAAGAAATTTTGCTTCAAGACTGCAGTATCAGCTCCTACCTGAGTTTCTGGGCTGCCAGCCTGTCCTATAGATTTTGGACTAAAGCACTGTAATCACATAAGCAAATTCCTTAAATTTCTTAATATCTATCTATCTACCATCTATCATCATCACCATCATCTGTCAATCACCTATCAATTTATCAGGCTATCAATCTACTATCATCATCATTTATCAACTATCTATAATCATCATATATCTCTTCTTTTGGTTCTGTTTCTCTGGAGAACCTTGACTGATAACGTGCCCTTAAGGAACTTACATGGCACACATAATTTCATTTACATATATACACAGGATAGGTACATTTAAAGAAAATACATAAAATAATAAAATTTTCTAAAAAAATATGGTTACCTACTAAGAATGCCCAAAGTAAGGTGAAAGCAGTCTAATAGGACAGTTGACAGACTGGCAGATAACTGTAGAACTTTGATTTCTTCAGTAGAGATATAGAGAATCCAATTGTTCTCCAATACTTATTCTGTCCCTTTGCATTACTAACAGAATTCTCATGTTTGGGGAAAGGAGCCACACTATGTTCAACTAAAAGCTACATTTCTTAGATTCTTTCAGCTAAGGCTGGCCATATGATAGAATTTTTCCCCAATAAGATATAAGCAGAAGTTCCTAGCTGGCATATAAGGGAAGGGTTTTAAAAGGAACATATCCACCTGGAACACACAGTTTTCTCTTTTTCTCCTTTATTCTTCCTGCCTAGAACATAGATGCCATGGCTGAGGCCTCAGAAGCATCTTGGACCATGGGGGTGCCTGGGTGGCTCAGTCATTAAGCGTCTGCCTTCGGCTCAGGTCATGATCTCAGGGTTCTGGGATTGAGCCCCACATTGGGCTCTCTGCTCTGCAGAAAGCTTGCTTCTCCCTCTGCCCCTCCCTCTGCTTGTGTTCCCTCTTTTGCTATATATCTCTCTGTCAAATAAATAAAGAAAATCTTAAAAAAAAAAAGAAGCATCTTGGACCATAAGAAAAAGACTAATCAAATCAAAGAGGTCTTAACCTTGACACACCAAACCAACACCATCAGTTACCTACTTCTAGGTTGTTCATGGGAACACAAAAACAAACCTGTGTTTAAACCACCATAAGTGGGTGGCTGGTACTCATAGTTCTACCAATTTCTACTGAGGCAGATCTACCAGAAGTAGGATGCTATCATTAACAACCTAATATTTGAAAGTGACTGAATGAAGAAAGTAGGTTGAGAGATATTGGTGTATCAGATATTACAAAATAAAAGCTACATAATACATTTGACTGTCACCTGCTGTACCTTGGAATGTATACCACATGTCAACAAAGGCTGTAGCACCAGGGAATATGGTAAGAAAAATCCAGACTTCTGGCAGCAAAATTCAGAGAGAGAGAGATAAATTCAGACTGGGGTAGGACAATCTGCAAGCAGAGATAGATGAAAATACTGACTTTCTTTGAGATATACCCTTCACCTACAGTCTACAATCTGTGCTTGCTGAGAGCATTGCAATTTTTTGCTTGTATATTTATTAAAGATGATGTTTTAAAAATTATGGCAAAATACACCTAACATACAATTTACCATTTTAATAATTTTCAAGCATACAGTTCAGTGACATTAGGTACATTCACATTGTCATGCAACCATCAGCACCATCCATCTCCAGAACTTTTTCATCTTCCCAAACTGGAACTCCATACCCAGCAAAAAATAACTCCCCATTCTCTTCTCCCCAAAGTCCCTGGCAGCCACCATTCTTTCTGTCTGTATGAATTCAACTACTCTAGGTGCTTCATATTATTGGAATCATAGAGTATTTGTCCTTTAGTGATGGCCTTCTTAAAGTTCATCCATGTTGTAACCTATATCAGAATTTCCTTTTTAAGGCAAAATAATATTCCATTGTATGGATAGACCACATTTTGTTTATCCATTCATCCACTGGTGGACACTTGGGTTGTTTCCACCTGTTGGCTTTTGAGAATACTGCTGCTATGACCATGGGTGTCCAAAGTGATCACTGTAATTTGGAATCTTATAGGATCAAAAAACCCAACTGCTTCTATAATTCAAACTGAATAATTTATAAATAGTGGCTTAAAAATGACAGCCATAGTAAGAAAAGACTGCTATCCCACTAGGCAAAGACAATGATCTTCTAGTAAAGATAGGATTAAACCTTCCAAATGGAACATTGTTAGAAATTACCTCAGGTCAGTCGTCCTATTTTATGAGCTAAAGTATTACAGAGTGGCCAATAGAAAAAGACCAGCAGCCTTAAAAATTAGGTCTAGATAGGATCTTTGGTTCTGTGTGGTTGGTTGCACATGGAATCGACAAGAACCAATGAGAACCAAAGTCAGCTAAGCTTTGAGAGAACAATACTACCATAGAAAGCCCAACCTGACCTGCAATATCCCATGACTCTTAGAACAAAACTATTCTTATACCTTCAAACCTAAACAAATAAGAGGTGAGTTTTAAGGGCTGTGAATTTCTAAGAAAAGTCATCCTTCCAAACACCATTCTGAGATGGAGCTTGGGAAATAATGGTTGAGGAAAAGCTTCCCAGAGGGGAGAACAATGAGGAAAATTCTTACGGGAAATTCTCTCAGAGGTTGAAGCAACTGGCCAGGAATATGATCCATGGTCAAGACCAAGAGCCCACACTGGTTCTTTTTCAGAGTATTCCAGGATTGCCATAAATCAATGAATGCTGTGGGTTTCCCATTATTCTCTCTCCTTTATGGGAGTTTTAAAGACAGTTATCTTCCTTTTCTGTTATTGCATATGGGGGGTGCTGGAGCAGACTCTTTGACTTTTGGTTTTTAGAACTTGGGCCTCAGGGACCACATTTAGACACGATAGAAAAGAGAGCATCACCCTTAGTGGGCACGAATATGAATATGAATATGAATATGAATATGAAGAAGGGTATTTATGGATGATGATCTGTCCAGTATTTATTCTCCCCTAGTCATACCAATAGGACTCCAATTCTCCTAGGGGAACAATATACGCAACTGAAAAACATTTACCTGCCTCCCTTGCAGATTGGAGTGATTATGTGATATACCCTGGATAGGTTTTCTGGGCTTTGGAAATCCCATTTGCCCTTTATCTCTTTCTTTCTTCCAGTTGTGAATGTAGAGATGATCACTGGAACAATAGCAGTCATGTTGCAAGCACATGAGTGAGAATCCCATCCCGGGGTCCCCGATGATAGCTAAGCCTACTGCACCAGCCACTGACTACTAAAATCTGAACTTTTGAGGTATGAGAGAAAAAAAACACCCACTTCATAAGCCACTGTTAATTGGGTTTAGAGTTATGTGTATCTACACTCAGTTTCTCAGTGTTACAGAAACTAAATTTTGAGGCCCAAGTTGGGTCAAACCAGGTCATGAGATGGATCATGCAATGGGGGTTTCTTGTTCACAGAAATAAAGCGATTTACCAGAACCAGGAAGTGGGGGCGTTTAGGTTGCAGGATATCTCCCCTGGTAACCAATGTGCATTGCACGTCCTACTTCCTGACAGGGTCCTGAGAAAGAGACAGTCATCAGTCATCTTGGGAGACTTTTCCACAGCTTGGGGGTTGGGGAACAGGAAGTCTGCTCATTAACATAAAAGGAGCCCCATTAAGAACAAATTATTATGAGAAGCCAAAGGTCTATCATGTTGTGGATACTACTCAGAAGGTAAATTTAGGCTTTGTGAGCATGCAACTGGTTAGACCTTGGTTTCCCTGGGCAAGGACCCCTGGAAGTGGGATGAGGGAAGTACACAGCAAAGAAAGGCCACTTTTAGGACACAGTAAACCTCAGCATGTTTCTAAGTAATCATTGATTCATTCACTCAAAAATGTTTATGAAGTGTGTAAGAGAAGCCATTCTGCTACAAGTGTGAGATACAGAGATAACTTGTAAAGTCTTCCATGATGTGGCCCTTCCTCCTAGCACTGCCTTGGAGCATGCCCCTTCTTGGAGATTTTGAACCTTTTCTTGCCTCTGTCCAGAAGGCTCTTCTCTCAGGTACCTGTTTGGTCCAGCTCTTTCCACTCAGGACTCGACTACATGTCACATCCTCAGAGATGCTTTCCTCTCACTCTCTGTACCTCATCCTGCTTTATTTTCCTTCACGGCTCTTATTACCACCTGCCATTTGGAGGTGGTATTTATTTGCTATATGTTTGTCTTCCCCGCACTAGAATGTAACGTCCATGAGAGCATAGTGTTTGCTTTGCTCACTACAGGGACTGTGTGCCTACAACAATGTCCAACACAGAGCAGACACTTCATATTAATTGAATGAATGAATACAGGCCTTGTCCCCAAGATGCCTCCAGTCTAGAAGAGGAGTAGATCATGTCACCAATAGTGCTGTCTAAATGTAAGAACAGAGTACTCAGGAGGCTGTGAGGAAAGAGAGGAAGGGCACCTGACCAAACAAGGATGCATGCCTGGAGAAAATGTCTCTGCAGAGATAGAGCAAGACTAACAGGGGACTGAGGGTCAGGGCAGAGAAAGAGGATAGAGTCTGGTCGATTAGCCATGTGAGGCAGGTTGAGGAGCCCTTCTTTCCCTAAGTCAGGAGAAGTGGGTGGATGATAAAAGAAAGACAAATACCATATGATTTCACTCATGTGTGGAATTTAAGAAACAAAACAGATGAACATATGGGAAGGGAAGGAAAAATAAAATAAGATAAAAACAGAGAGAGAGGCAAACCATAAGAGACTCTTAACTCCAGAAAACAAACTGAGGGTTGCTTGAGGGGAGGTGGGTGAGGAGATGGGGTAACTGGGTGATGGGCATTAAGGTGGGCATATGATGGATTGAGCACTGGGTGTTATATGCAACTGATGAATCACTAAACCCTACCTCTGGAACTGATAATACAGTATGTTAACTAAACTGAATTTAAATTAAAAATAAAAAAGAGCGGTAAGGTGGGGGTGTGGGTTCATGATGGAGAGTTAAGAAAGGCCATCATAAAACATGACCCTAACTTCAATGTAGGAAAGAGACATGTGGAAGTTAGCTTTAGGGCCAGGGGAGAGATCATTCTGGGGAGAGATTTTTTTAGAATAACTTAATGGCCTTCTTTGGTTGTGCCAAGATGGCTCTCGGGGAATACTGGAGCAGAGGGCAGAAGGCTACATAAATGGCTCTGCATAAGAAGTGGTTAGAACATTCAGTATTCGACCTCAAAAAGTGAGGTTTTACTGGCAATGAAGAAAGTAGGCATGGCAGTTAAGTAGGCAATCAACCTTACCTGACCCAACAACAAAGCCTTTCTGCCTGAGGATGATAAAACATTTTCTGCGGAAAAAGAAGTGGCAGGGCCTTGGGTGTAGGAGAGATGAGGAATCAGGAGACTCCAAAGAGGACTTTGAAGAAGACGGTACAATGAAGGAAGCTGGGGCCCAAGGGGAGGGGCTACCATGAGAAGTCCTCACTGGTGGGGAGGGTGTGAGGACCAAGACCTTTGGCACACAAGGATGTGTCAGAGTCATTTTAAAGTATTCTCCCTCACTGGGATGTGACATAATCCCAACTGCCCTTCTTTACCCCCCAAATCACAGATGTCTATTATGCACAATGGTCGGTTATGAAGAAATTAAGATCAATGTGGGCAGAGAAAGATAATGACTCGAAAGCTACCTGGTGAGAGAGTGGGAATTTGGCAGCAGTAAATGAGACTCAAGTGCAATGAGATGAAAGTTCTAGCCCCACCAAATCCCTCCAGAGACATGGAGAAGGGTGATGAGTTTCCCATCTATGTGGGATGGGGCTGGAGCCTGTTTAAGGAATTCTTTGAGATGAGAGTGACCCCATTCTGATTTTTACTTTATAGTAAAAATTTTTAATATTTTAAATATTTAATAATTCAGTCAAAGGCTTTACCACACCTGGTGAATACATATTGGTCCAGGTCTAAAGTTTCCCTGAGAGTCTTTCTTGGAGAGGAGGGGTGGTAGAGAGGTCAAAACCTAGGGAGGGGCAAGTAGCAGAGGAATAATTTTAATCCTATGGACAAAAAACCCAGCTCCTATTATCCTGGTCAGAGGTCTGTTGAGACAGTGACCTGGAGAAATTTGTGATGGTTTGGAGTAGCTATATTGAGGACTGGACCTGACCAGAGAATGGCAGAAGCATTGAGGAGTAGCATTGGATGCTCAGATAATGTTGAGACCATGAGTTGGCAGACACTTCAATCCACAGGAATGAGTGAATTCCTCCAGGAGCTTCCAACCCCTGAGGGTGGAAAAGAAGAAGGATGTGGCTGGATTGATCAGCAAGACAGTGGCTGAAGTAATGTCCCATAGGCATTAAGCTGAATGCAAAGTAATCTGGGGCCAGGAAGGGGGCAAAGGAATCTGAGGAGGGTGACTAAGATCTGCTGAGCATGAAGAACAGATGTAATGGGGGGAAGAGAGAGAGAGCCAGAGAGAGAGAAGGCCATGGCCTAAGACCGATCTCATAGAGTTGAGGTTTCCAGAACCAAGCATGTCTGTCTGGCTGACAAGTCCTGGGGAATGGACATGGGGAAATGAAAACAGTGTTACACCCCTTCTGTTTTTTTGACTCTTCTCTCCTCATTTCCATTTTGACACTTCATGCTCTTTCTTATTCCTTTAATAAAATCATTCCTTCTCTGGGCTTATGCTATGCTCCCCATAAAAGGCATACTATAGTGGTTAGACACAGGGAGGCTGATACCAAGCAGCCTGGATCTAAATTCTGGCTCCATTGCATACCAGCCAAATGACTTTTGGAAAGTTAACCTTTCCAGGACTCAATTTCGCCATTCAAAAAGTGGTACAATAATAACTTCTACCTCATAGGGTAGATGAATCAGCATTCTTGAATACGAATGAACATCGTACACTTTGCAGGTACTCAATGAACCAATACACACCATCTGAAATTTCTTTGTGTTGCTTATGTTCTTACAGTTAGCATGAAGAATCTGGATTTCAGCTAATGACTATTGCATTGGACAATGTCTGTTCTGACTTATTAAGATTACCTGGGCAAGCCCAGGGTGATGATTAATTTTATATATCAACTTGACTGGGCTGAGGGATACACAGATAGCTGGTAAAACATTATTTCTGAATGTGTCTGTGAAGGTGTTTCTGAAAGAGATTCACATTCAAATCGGTAGACTCAGTAAAGCAGATGGCCCTCCCCAGTGTGGGTGGGCACCATCCAATCTGTTGAGGGCCCCAAAGATCAAGAAGGCAGAGGAAAGGTGAATTTGTTCTCTCTGTTTGAGCTGAGACCTCCATCTTCTTCTGCCACATCAGTGCTCCTCATTCTTGGGCCTTTGGACTCAGACTGGGACTTGTAGCATCAGCTCCTCTGGTTCTCAGGCCTTCCGACTGGGACTGGAACTACACCACCAGCTGTCCTGGCTCTCCAATTTGCAGATGTGGGACTTCTCAGCCTCCATAACTGCATGGGCCAATCCCTTATAATCTCTTTCTACATATCTAGATCTCTCTCTATTCTATTGGTTCTGTTTCACTTGAAAACCTTGACTAATACAGTTAGCTTTCAAATGCAGAGTGATCTCCACTCTGCAGCCGACATGGGTGCACATCTGATTGGATTGAATTCTGCATCTGTCAACCAGAGGCAAGCCTTGAGTGATTTCCTTTGCAGAACTGATCAGTCATGTTGATATTGAACGCATATTGCCTAAGTCGTGGCCTCGTGATGGCAATGCATTCTCGGTCCCAATCATTTCTGCAGGTGGCTCTTTCACCTCATTAAATTCCAGTGAGGAAGCCACCAAGCATTAGGTCACGTAGTTCATTCCTGCCTCTAGGCAAGCCTGCACCTAAATGCAAATATTCTAAGAAAGAATAGTTTTTTTGCCCTCAGAGAGAGTGGATTTGATAATTCCAGGCTTCAATAGTTCCCCAGAAGTATTGCCAACATAAAGCCAAAATGATCAATTCAGCCTAAAATGAGTAAGTGGGGTCCTCCAAGGGTTGGTAGAGAAAACAGCTGATGGTTGGGATTACCCGTCAGCTGGTTCTTTTAGGCCTTCATACACCTAATTCCTATTTCATACAATGACACCCTATTTCCTTTTCTGATTTATTCAGGGAGATGGGAACCAGCCAGCCACCTCTCCCCTAGTGTCCCTGACTCAGGACTTGTACTTCCATGGAGCACCCCCTGCCAGCACAGGCTCCTTGTGGCCCACCCAGGTGGCTGGAATTAGGTGGGAGCCCCTGGTGCTGGGACGGCTCCCCTGAAAGCCCATGGGGGCTGTGTTTAACAGTCTTGAAGAGTGTACCCTTGGGCAGAGGGCCAGGAACAATCTGTGTAACCCGCTAAGCTAATTATTCTCTCTGCAGATGGTGTCCCCCACTAATCCTCTCTCGGTTTGTCATAATCCAGTTCTTTTCTGAGGAGAGCTGCTGGGTGTTTGGCTTTTGTGCAAAAAGGCTGTCTGTTACAGCAGAGGAGATAGGGCACCTGCTCTGTGGGACTGGGGTTCTGGGCTCTTGAGCCAGGGAGAGCAGCTGCAAGGACTATTCAGAAGAAGGCCACTGGCCCTGTGGCCCTAGGAGGCTGAACCAGCTTCAGAGAGTGGGGCAAGCATCCACACTGGCCTGACCTTCCTCCACTGGCCATTTCCCTGGGGCTCAGAGGGCTCAGAGGAGCTGGCCATGACCTTTGGCTCTGCAGAGGACGGTGAGTCGGTAGGTCTGTGTCCCTTGGGGCCAGCCACCCCAGGGGCAGAATATCTTGGCTCTGGGAAGTCACAGTTAACAGGGAGGACTTTTCAGCCTGAGACTCTGGGAGGGACGTCTTGAGCGGGATGCTTGTGGTGATGCAAGACTGGGTCTCTTCCTCCAGTCTGCTGGGCCGTTTGGAGGTAGGTCATGTTTAAACACGGTGCTGCTGAGATTCAGGTTCTTGCTCGTTGATTTACAGGATATTAATATTATAACCTGTCTGGTTCTCCCACCCATCCCGGGAGAGTGAACAATGCAGTCGCTGGAGCCAGGGAGGGAGAAATCCCTCCTGAGGACACTCCTGAGGCTCTTAAGAGTCCTGTAGGGTGAGGATGGCCCATGGTGGGGTGGTTCAGGGGTCACACTTGGTTCTCAGAGGATCAAGACTTCAAGAGAAGGCTATAAAGAGCCAGAGTGTATATAAAGATTGGCAGGGAAAAGGGTTGGGAGTCCCTAGGAATTAGCTCACTGAATTTTCTCTGTTGGTTTCAGGTTAGCGCCCATTCCTACAGAAGAAAGTGGGGCATGGAGATATTAAATTATAGAAGGGCCACAAAGTCAAACCCAATTTCTGCCTCAAAACTCTTTCCTCCTTGTTGCTCTTTTTATGATCATTCCTGGGTAAAGACAAATGCCATCCTCCTGTTCCAGGTTTACAGACAGAGAGACTGAGACTTGGGGTAGTTGGATGATTTGCAGAGGGCACACAGTCAGTGAGGGCAGACTCTTGGCCAAGTTCATGGTGACTGCCACTGATTGTCTCTGTGCCTCAGTTCTGCACCTTCCCACAGGGCTCCGCCCTACTGCCAACTCATCCCCTACTTGGAGGAGGAAGTCTACTGTGGGGAAGGGGGCATAAGCCACTGCCTCCCGGGTGTGTAACCAGTTGAGGTCTCTTCCCACAGTTCAGAAGTGCACCTCAAACAGTGAGAATATCTTCTGCTAGGGGCAATTTCTAGAGAAGTATAACCCCAACAGTCTCTATTTACCCTCTTAGATATATAAATGTCATCCAGAAATCCTCTTATTATGGTGACGTCAGACAGACCCACTTTCCTTATCTAAGCTTGGGGGAAAGAGGAGAGCTGGTTGCCATTTTCAGTACCTTCGTGCTTAAATGTATGTTTGTGTATGTGCGTGTGGGTGTGCATGCCTATATGTATGTGTCTGTGTGTGTACATGTGTGTATGTGTAAATGTGCATGCCTGTAAGGTGTATATATGCGAATGGGTATTTCTTTGTGCATGTGTATGCATGTGTGTGTGTGTGTGTGTGTGTGTGTGTGCGCGCGTTTGCATGCGCGTGTGCACGCATGCTGCTGCAGGTTTGCTGGGGGTGCTGAGAGACCACTGGACTAGCAGTCACAACGCCTAAACCTGCTCTGGCTGGCTGCCTGGTACCCCTGTTCTCTGTGTCTTTGTTTTCCAGGTAGAAAGTAAGCAGGATGGACTAAAGAAGCCATCTCTTCTTTACAGGGCAATAGCATATGCATACAGTGTTCAGCAGCTTTCTCAGCTTCAAGTTAAATAACCCCAGTCCCTATAACCTTTCCCTGTAAAGCACATTTTCCAATCCTTTAATCATCTTGGTTATTTTCCTCTGAACTCTCTCCAAGATACCTATGTCATTGAATAAGTATGTCATATAAATTAGTCAGTAAATCAATCTGTCAACAATATCTCTTGAGCAACCACCCCATGGCTTGCAGGAGGTGCTGGGCTGATACAATCCAACCACACAGGAACAAAAAGAGTTTTCACTGTGGCTCAGACCAAGGGTTCATTTGTCCAGCAGTGGCCTGGGACACCGTGGACATGCTGGGAGGATGTTGTTCCTTCTAATACCATCATCTCTTGAAGATCAGGGTCATGCCTCAACATCAATATCTGAAAATGTTTCAAGTAAACATTTAAGGGCACCTGCTCTATTCAGAGCCCTGTGATAGGCACTTTGAGAGTTAGGAAAATGAGCACAATGCTGTCTCTGACCACTGGGAGGAGAGGCAGGTGTACGGGGTAGAGAGTAAAGGGTGGGTATGGAAGCAAAGAGGGATAAGTATGTCCTAAGTGAGGACCTTGCCAACCTCAAGGCTGCAGATAGGACATTGGTGTTCGATGTGGGCTGCTTTGAAAGCTTTTCTCCCAGATGCAGCATGATCGATAATAAAGTGAATTAGCCAAAAGAATTCAGAATTTGGAGTAAACCAGACCCTTATTTGAATAATGATTTCACCCTCATTAACTGGGTGAACCTCAGGCAAGTTAATTAAGGTTTCTGAGTTTTAGGTTTTTTGTGTGGCAGGATAATACCTACCAAGAAGGATTATTTGAACTTAGATGAAATCACATTTGTAAAGTGTCTGGTGCATAGTAGGTGATTGGTATTATAATCTCCCTTCCCCTCATCAGCTCATTAAGGATCATTTTATGAAAAGTTTTCAGTTCATCTGAATGGATATATATTATTGGTCATACCACTAGTTGGGGGTCTAAGTTCTGTGAGTTGATTATGTGATGTATACAATGGTATCATCTCTGCTTATTGATCCTAAAGTAATTTTCTTCAAGGTTGAAGGGCAATCTTTTATTTATAGTATAGCATATGTCTCATGATTTTATAGTCTGAGATCAACAGCTGTGATCTTAGCTTTTATCATTATGGTTGGGGGTCCATATTCTTTTTTGAGTTAATGTCAACTTGGCCCTTGACTGAGACCTCTGGCTAACCTGGCAGGTAACTTTGGGCAAGTCATGAAGAGACAGCTGTGGTACAAAGCAAATGCTTCTCAAATATGTGTGTGCATCAGAATCACCTGGAGGTCTTAGTAAATACAGATTGCTGGGCTCCATCCCAGAGTTTCTGCTTCAGTGAGTCTGGGTGGAACCTGATAATTTGCATTTCTAAGACATTCCTTGGTGATACTGAGGCTGTGGGTCCAGGGCCTGCACTGTGAGAATCACTGATATAGGAAGAACAGCTATGGAACTTAGTGGAGTTTGGCCAAGTGAGTTGATCTTTCTGAGCCTGCTTCTTTATTTATAAACTTCTTCCTTACAGATCAGATTTAAAGATAATAATTAGAAAAATTATGATGAGCAAAACACTTCATAAACTATGAAACACCATATAACTATTAATGGCTTAATATTCCCCATCAGCTTTAGCTTACTCACCCGTAAAATGAGGATAATAATAGTAATTTTTATGAAGATGAAGTGAGATGACCGATATAAAAGTAATTTGTGAAATTATAAAGAACTATGGAGTCTTGTTCTTATAAGTTCCCTAAGCTTCAAATTCCTCATCCATAATATAACAGGATGGCCAATGGGTTCATCTTATGTGCCAACCTTGGTCATGTAGTAGCTCATTATTTTACATGTGGATAATGCAAATTTCTAGTTAATACCCTGCTGATGCTGCCCTGTGTCCCGTTGGCCCCTTTGGTCAAAGCTACATGTTGGGCCACTGTTACGTTAGGATGCTTCTGGCTACAAGAAACCAAATTCCCAGCTAAAAATGGTTTTAAGGTAAAGGGTTTGTTGTCTCATCTAACAAGAAGTCCAGAGGCAGGGTGATTTCAGGGTTGACTGGTTCAGTGGCTTGACCAAGTTAAGATTCTGGAATTCTCTTGGTTTTCTCTTCATGGTCACATGGTGGCTGTAGCCGTGCCAACAATCACATCCACATATGACAACAATCAGAAGCAGGAAGGGATGAATCCTTTTAATGTATAAAAAAAATTCTTAGATGCCTCTTATTGGCCAGGGCTTGTATCACATGCCCTTTGGCGGGGGGAATGGATTGCATGATTGAATATGACTAGTCAGTATTCAACCTCATGAAACGTGGTCACCCAATCAGGTCTCTGTCAGCAAGGGAGAAAGTCAGCAAGTGCAAAGGGGGAGGTGACAGGCAACGTCTCTTTCCAATTAGAATCAGGTCCATAGGACTTTACTTGCACATCTCCCCACAATGTTGTGAGGTTTTCCTGTAGCTGGGGTCACAGCTAGAAAGGGCCCCCAGCACAATACCAAAAAGCTGTTTAAACAGGTATTTGCCATCCTTCACGAGAGAAACTGAGCTTTCTGGGAGCGAGGGGGAGCAATCCAGCCTCCTGTCCTGGCAGGGAGGTTACTGGTCTAGAGGATCAAGGCAAGACCACAACCTTGTGGACTCAGCGGGCACAGAGTCTTTCCCAGGCAAAGTGCTTGACCCTGAGAATTCACAAATCAGCATCATGACATTACTACTATGTGTGGCATTTCTTCCTGAATCTAGCATAGTGCTAGTACCTAGAACATATGCCTGGCAAACATCTAAGTACTTAAGAAAGACACTCTAATGGCCACAATTAAAGTCGTTTGATCAGCAATTGGGTTTGGGGAAAATGAAGTCTTTTATAGTGAAATAGGTTTTGCTGGCATTCTGAGAAAGTCATGTCTGTGGATTTAAAAAATCTTATTCTTCTTCCTCTATGAGAGCTTTGCGAATCCATTGGAATGGTGGATCCAGGGGTTTTTTGATGGAAGGGCAGACCCCAACCAGGTTTCTATTCTAAGGAACAGGCTCCTGCTCGGCCCACGGATGGCCACACAGCTCTGAAAGGAAGCAAAGCCAGGAGGGGAGGGGATGGCCACAGCCCTCACTGCCCTGGCTCCTCGTGCCCCACCGGGTGGATGCTCTTGTTCCTGAAGCTCCCCATTTAACTCCTAAGTGTTGTGGGAAAGCTATGAGGTTGAAATCCCCAGGGGTGTCTCTAGGGGAGATACATGCAGTGTTGCTGAGGGTAAACACTGAGAAGATAGGAGATTGTGTCCAATTCCCCTATGTGTATGGTATCTGTCCATGCTCAGCAAAAGTGGTTTGTGTAAATGAGTTCCTACCTGGAACTCTAGCACAAGAGTTGGATAATGGCAAAGCCAAATGGACCTTAATACTCTTCTGTTTTGAAGATCTCATTTTACTGGCAAAGACAAGGAAGTCACTTCAAATAAGACAAAGAACCCAGGGTTTTGGACGTCAGGGTCCATGCCTATCCCACCATTCCTTGTGATATGTCTTTTTTTTTATAAAGATTTTATTTATTTATTCATGAGAGACAGAGAGAGAGAGAGAGAGAGAGAGAGAGAAGCAGAGGGAGAAGCAGGCTCCCCGCTGAGCAGGGAGCCTGATGCGGGACTCGATCCCAGGACCCTGGGATCATGACCTGAGCCGAAGGCAGACGCTTAACCATCTGAGCCACCCAGGCACCCTCCTTGTGATATGTCTTAAAAGCTTGGAGATGTGTTTCAGATCTGTGTAGGAGCAGGATGCTGTGACTACTAGATTTCAGAACTGTGGTTCTCAAATCTATTTGTGGTGAAACTGCCATGAAGCATTTAAAAAAATACAGCCCCTCTAGGAGGAGGCCTGGAAACTTACATCGAAAAATAGTTAGCAACCATTAGGTTGGCTACTATCAAAAAAAGAAAGAGGAAATAGCAAGGATTGGTGAGGATGTGGAGAAACTGGAATCCTTGCGCACTGTTCGTGGTAATGCAAAATGGTGTAGCCACTATGGAGAACAACATGGCAGTTCTTCAAAAAATTAAACATAAGATTACCATATGATCCAGCAATTCCACATCTGGGTATATACCCAAAATAATTGAAAGCAGGGTCTTGAATAGCTTTTTGTACACCTGTGTTTATAGCAGCATCATCCACTATCCCCAAAGGATGGAAGCAACTTAACTATCTATCAATGGGTGAGAGCATAAAGAAAATGTGGTATACATATACATACAAGGAGATTCTGACACAAGCTACAACATAGATGAACCTTGAAGATGTTGTGCTAAGTGAAATAAACCAGCCACACAAGGGCAAATACTGAATAATTTCACTTATATTAGATTCCTAGAGGAATCAAATTCATAGAGGCAGAAATGGTGGTTCTATCAGAAATGCTAGAACAGTGACTGCTGAGGGCTGGGTAAAGGGAGAATGGAGAGTTAGTGTTCAATGGGAACAGAATTTCAGTTTTGCAAGATGAAGAGTTCTGTGGGTAGATGCTGGTGATGATTGCACAACAGTGTGAATGTACTTAATGTCATGGCACTACACACTTATAAATGGTTAAGATGGTACACTTTGTTATGTGTACTGTATCACAACTAAAAAAAGAAAAAACAGTAGCAGCAACAAGAATGAAAATATGCTCTCAGCTGTCACAGATTAGGTTCCTTGGGAAGCAAAATCTGAGAGTCAGGTTAGGGTACTGAGGTTTATTAGGGGGTGCCCTTGGACCAATCCCTACAGAGGAGCAGGAAGAAACATGATTGGCAGAGGGAGAAGTGGGCTGCCATGGAGTCTCAGTGGAAACTCAGACAATTTTGCAAGGCATTCTGAAAGTAGACAGCTCTTTATTGCTGTCCCAACTTGAGGCAAGATGACCAAGCCTTTAGAGCTGGGCATGGATCTGTCATTGGATGTGTGGCCCTGGGCGAGGCTATCTTCTGCTGAAGCAATGCCAAAAGGGGCTGACCCCTGAAGTCTGTCATTGGAGAAGAACAGATGCAAAGTGCTTATTAGTGTGAGTAAATAATAGACTTCAACACCCATCGCTGAATCTTCTCAGCAATCTTCATAGCACTTTCTGAGGAAAGCCTTATCTCCTTGTTTTGTATGTAAGGCATTGAACAGTTAAGTCACTTGCCCAGCCACATGGCTAGTAAGTAGCTGAGCTGGTTTAGAACTTCAACCTCTTGTCTAAGTCCAGGGTTCTGTCCACACCTGTCACCTGTAGATGCAGGCAACAGAGGCTCTGTCTTGGACCCTGGACATTAGAGGGGCTGGCCCTGGCCCACCTCCATTGACACCCCTTCCTACGGGATGAGGAGTCCAGAGGGACTAGGGGATGTGTCCCACCTGGAAAGCATATTCTTCCCTCCGTTCTTGAACATACACTAGGGACTCAGGATTCCCTGGAAGTTTCTAGGGCCTGCATCACCTCTTCTCTGGGTCCATGCTCCCAAGGCTCCTAGTAAGGTATGCAAAAATCCTTCAATGACTTGTAAATGAAAGACAAGTTCTTCACATAGCACACAAGACACTTAGCCATTCAGAAAACCAGTGCTGGTGTCCATGCTTTTGAGTTCAAACCCTAGCTTCCCTTTGCAGCTGCTGCCTATCTCTAGGTATTTAAATCTCTAATTTCTTCATTTCTCTACCACAAAATGGAGATGATAGTGGTGAGTCCTACATGGTGTCTGGGGATCAGGTTGGCAGGGCAAGTGACCCATAAATGGGTGCTGGTGTTATGAGGTCCTCATCACATCCCAGTGACATTGCTGAATCTGACTCACCCTTTGCTTCTCCTGACCCAGCCTGGTCCTCCTCACCTGTCTCTAGACTAGACTCTAAGCTCCAAGGTGCAGGGATGGCTTCTGTTGCGCTCTCCGTGGTGGCCCCAGTGCCCAGCCGGGGGTAGAGTCTGTATCTGCAGAGTGACAGAATGAAGATGGGGCAGGATGGCCTGCAGGGTGTTGAAGGAATCAAGGCTTTCTGAGTGAGACAAAGTGCAAGCAGGAAGGACGAAAAAGCCCACATCAGCAGGTGCCTCCAGACTCCACAGTGTGGAATCTGTGTTCACTAGTAACCAATATATGAATGTTTCCTCTGCCTAGCCTGGTTGTGACACAGGAGCTGTATTCCCTTGCACAATGGGAAACAGCTTTGGGTTATGTCTCTGAGCATCTCCAGAGCCCATCATTTATTGGTGTCCCATTTCGCAGTTGGGACCATGGAAGCCCAGTAAGCAAGCAGAGGCTGAAGGCTAAAGGGCACATGACTCTTCCCTTCCTGGAGGTCTTCTTTCCTGGCAGGATGTGCCCATCCCAGAATGTGTTAGCAATGATTCTCTAACCTGGCTGTGCTTCAGAATCACCTGGAATGATGGCTCATACCAGTTCCCCACCCTCAAAAGTTTGGATTCAGCTCTAGGAAGTGGTGTTTGGAAAATCTGGGACTTCGACCAAAACCTCTGGTGGTTTGGATAATTTGGTGTTGAAGACTGATGTTTGGGAACCACTGGTTTGGAGAATATCTTTACAGAGATTAATTTAAGATTTTATTTCTTCTATTTATTTGTTTCTTCATTCCCAGACTAACATAAACATTATAGAAATCTTAAGAGATCTGATGTTAAAATAAATGGTCATTAGTCCAAAAATCAGTCAAATGGGTTGTTAGTGTTGTATAAGCTAAATAACTGCTTGGCTGAATTATTCACCTTTATTAGCAATAACGTGTATTTATGCAGAGTCGGAGAGAAGTGGTTCTCATTCCCGGCTATACACTAGAATCCCACAGGGAACATTAGAAAAGTGCTGGTTCAGTAGAGATTTCTGAGGTGGGGCTCTAGGTAGAGTCTAACATGCAACCAGGTTTAAGAAATCCTGTTATGGCATTGCCGGAGCTCTCCCTAGTCACCAGCTTCATGGCATCCTCAGAACAAGCCTGTGAAATAGGGATTTTGTTTTTATTTTATTGATGAAAAAAGATGAAAAAGCTGAGGCCCAGAGAGGTAAATGAACCAGTCAGAAGCTAGAGAGGGAAAGAGCTGGTTCCATGTCCTTGTTTATAGATGCTGTAACCTCACCTTGACCCAGTCAGCTCTTAGTAGTCATACTTCTCTGTATAGTTTTTTTTTTAAAGATTTTATTTATTTATTTGAGAGAGAGAATGAGGAAGAGAGAGAGCATGAGAGGGGAAAGGGTCAGAGGGAGAAGCAGACTTCCTGCTGAGCAGGGAGCCCGATGTGGGGCTCGATCCCGGGACTCCAGGATCATGACCTGAGCCGAAGGCAGTCGCTTAACCAACTGAGCCACCCAGGTGCCCCACTTCTCTGTATAGTTGAGAACAAGTGTGAATCCAACCTGCATGGCCTTATGTGCATCTTCAAAGAGCAGGGGTGGCACAAGGATGGTCTGCTGTGGGCTGCCTTTCTCTGAAAGGTACAGTTTTGGAGAGACTTTGGCTTCCTGTAGAATCATAGACTTTTAGGATGGACAGCTTCTTTAGGGGCCACCTTGTCCAGCCTCCTCATTTTTTTTGGAGAAGAAATCAGAAGCCCAGAGATATGGTATGAAATCCTTGGGTCTCCATTGCCCCAGTGAGATAGCATCTCAGTCACCTGGCCCCAGTCCTGAGCACTCCCTATAATTCTAGTTGCCCAGACTTTGAATGGAGCTTGGGTCCTCCAGGAGAAGGCCACCAGGGAGCAGAACACAAGCTTTCACAGAGGGCAGAATTGGGCTGAATGCTCTCAGGACCACACATGGTTTTCTCATGTCTCAAACTTGTCCCTGGCAATATTCCCCCTTGTTGAGAAATGCTGGAAGATTCTGCTACCCTTCTTGACCACCTCCCAATCTACTCCCGCCCACCCTTGGCCACATTTGCCAGAATGACACAGACTGTACCCAGTTTTATTGATCTGGTTTTGCAAATCAGTTTCTTGTATCATACCAGTTGCTCCCATTCTCTGAATTTCCATGGATCCATCAACATGTTCTTGGAGCTGGGTACTTTGCCACACATCACCACCTGCCCAGGTGAGAGGTAGCCGGCAAGCCCCCAGGTGAGAAAGGAGTGTTTTTCCAGCACCCACATTAGGTTCTTGGCTGAACCAGGATCCTTTCTATCCTAATGCAGGGATTGGCTTTTCTCTCCTAGGCAGGAAAGACCACATTCCAGCTTTTCCCAGACTCTGTTACCTTGTTACCTGGTAAAAGAGACAGATGGAAAGACACTGTTTTTTTTCTCCCCAGAACATTAATCTCAATGCTTTCCCTTCCTTTCTGAGAAGCCAAGAAAGTATCTGTCATCCCTGAGTCTTTTGGGGAGCTCACAGCAGACTGGCCATCATCCTAGAGCAGAAGCTGGATAAGGAACCATCAAAAGAGTGGAAGAGCTACCACCCAGCACCCACAGGGTGCCAGACATTTTCACACACATGCTCTCATGTAGAACTTGGGGTAGTTTTTAGTTTCTTTTTCAGATGAGGTATGAGGTTTAGATTGATATTAATTTTCTTTCTTTCTTTCTTTTTTACTATGGATGTCCAATTGCTCCAGCACAATTTACTGAAAAAAACTATCCTTTCTCATTTTGCATTTTTGTCAAAAATCAGTTGGACATTTCTGTATGGGTTTATTTTAGGGGGTTATTCTTTATTCTGTTCCATTCATCTATGTGTCTATTCCTTTACCAATAACTTTTGGGGCTTTTAAAAGAATTTTTTTCCCACCAAAAGTAATGTATTACATGATAGAATGTTGAAAATATGCAAAATTAGGTTTTTTTTAAATTTCCTGTAGGTACCATCATCTAAAAACAGAATTATAAACCTTTTGGAGTAATTTCTCTCTATGCATTTAAAAATATTTTTATTTTTATTGTTCTCATTCTTATATCATGTGTTAGTGTGGATAGGCTGGGTTATGCTGCACTGATGAGTCCCAAATCTCAGCAGCTTAGTCCAGTGGAGGTTTATTTCTCATTTACACAAAATTATCGTCAATCCAGGTAACCTTCTGGGGCTATTGCCATTTAAGTGGTGACTATGGGGTCCAAGCTGCTTTAATTGGCTCTGCTGTCCAAACTTGAGGCCTCCATATTCACTGTGTCAACATAGTAATGACATGTGTCATGTCTATTCACATATCATTGGCAAGAGCTGGTCACAAGATCCACCTAATTGCAAAGGACAGAAAGGGTGGTCATATAATCAGGAAAGAGGAATATGACAGAGGATTTGGTGAGCCATGGCATTGTATCTGCTCCATATTATATGAAAAATATGCATTTTATTGTATAGGTTAATATTATAACAATCTTTCTCCTATTTCTTATAATTTTTAAGATTTTGAATGATTTAGGGGTGCCTGGGTGGCTCAGTTGGTTAAGCGACTGACTCTTGATCTCAGCTCAGGTACTGATCTCAGGGTCATGAGTTCGAGCCCTGTGTTGGGCTCTGTGCCCTTAAAAAAAAAAAAAGGCAAAAAAAAATTTGAGTGATTTACAGCATAGAAAAAAATCTTGATGTTATATAAAGCAAAATTTTTGTTATGTGGAAAGTTGACTTATGCAAAATGGCTCATTTTCCAACTATGTGAGGTATATGAGACCTCACAGTCAAAACAGTATCATTGTTGAAATGAAAGGAACAGGGTTAAACCGTTCAAATCAGGCAGCTTTCCTGGGCCAGTTGAAAGCTCCTGTCAACCTCACTCCAAAATCTTCCAGTTTCTGTAGTTTCTTTCCTACGAGTCGTATCATTCCGAAGGAGCTTTATTTTTTATTTTGTTTTTTAGTAGATTAAAGTAGAACCAAAAGACAAATGAACAACAACAGCAACAAACCCTGACCATTCAGAACCCTGTAATAAACACATCCCATGCAACATTCTGCCAACATCGTCCTCTAAAAAGAAGGAAATGCCCCAGGAATTCTTTTGCCCAGGCTGTTCCTTCTACTTGAAATGCTTTTCATCCATTTTCACCAAGGAAAATGTCATTCATCTTTTAGATTTGTTGTGTGGTGGATACCTTGACGCATTGGTAGGTCTGAGTAGAGTTCGGCCAAGTTTTCCCGTGGTCATGAAACAGAAAGGCTCACAATTAAATGCTCAAATAGCACGGTTTCTTAAGTAAATTGAAACATCACCAAGAAGCAAAGAGAAAGAGATGGGTCAGATTAACACACTTAGAATTGTATTACCTGAATCCTTGATAACACAATGTCCGTATGTCCTATTTCTCTTTCTCTGTCTCTGCTGCACTGTCTTTCCTGCTGATGATAAGGTTACAAGGACCAGGACTGAGGGTGAGCAAAGGGCCTCAGCAAAAGTTATACGTGCTTGCTCTGTCAGAAAGCAGAGGCGAGAACACCTGTCTCCGGCTGTCCCCCTGTAGTTCTTCCCATTAATCTGTTGAGCAGCCAATGGGTTTAATACAGGTCCTTCTGTCTGGTGATCCCCTTTATTTGTCTCAGCTTTAGTTTCAATAATTCCAACTCTCAAACAATTTGAATAGAAACTTTTATCTAATATTTTGAGAAAAAAAATCAAGGGAATGAATTGTTTCAATTTTTCCTTCAATTTTTTTTTTTATTTCCATGTGACACTCTCTTAAATCTCTGCTTAAGTTCCGGCATCCGTAGAAAGTTCCTATTTCAGTGCTCCTATCTCTACTTTTATCATTAAGACTAACCAAACTCTTTTACTATTTGGTTAGACCTCAGTCTGTGAGGATCACTAATGCCTATAAATAAGTGGAAATGTGTTTGAATGGTGTTTAATTTGCATAGGCAAGCTTAGTCCATATTTTTGTGGTCACATGTGTAACTGCCATAAGCCATACCTGAAACTAACAGAATACTGTCCAATCCTTCTTTCCTGTCGTGGACTTAGGGGATATTCCCCAGGTCTGTGTCTGCTCTGGCCTCTCTGGTCACCAGCTCCAGGAATGGGTGCCATTGCCTGCTCTCATTGGAGAGTGGACTTAGTCCTGGGGCTGTAGACAGGAGGATGGAGCCATCCCAAGATTTAGTTCCTTATCAGGAGGATACAGAGTCCTGAAAACCCCCCCACCCCCAGAGTTCGTATTTCCTTTTGGATCTCTGAGCATCTTTTGATCTTTAAACGAACCCATTTTTCCTCTCTCTCTTCCTATTTCCCCCCGTCTCTTTCCCCTCCTGTCTCAACCAACTTAGGGAAATAAGTGCCTATATGGGAGGTAAGTTACCACAAATAACCTCTACATTAACTCTTTCTTTACAGGAAAGCTCAGCTGAGCACATTAACTAGAGCATCTGGTATATTATCAAGTGGGTCAACTGACTAAGGGGGAGCTCTTTGGACTATACTTTTTACTGCTACATTCCTTCCTCCATTTAATACCAAAAAGACTTAGAGGAGTCCTCTGGTTCCTGCATAACATCACACACAGTAAATTTATCACCTAAGTAAATTTGTCACCTACCTGGATTGATTTCAGTACAGTGGATGAGTACTGAAGGAGACACTATACTCCCCTCAGGCTGTGGAAGAAGGAAGGCACAGCCACTCAGATTCTGTGATAAGCTAGGATGGTTGGGGAATGTGAAGCTGATATCTCTGTGTGAGCCTTGAGTTTGGGTTCAGAGTCAAACTCCTTTCTCCTTACCTGCTCCTTGGGCCCTGAGCAGACCCTTCTCCTCTCTGGGCCCCATTCTCTTGCTCTAAATGCTCTCCAAGGATAGCTGAGACCAGGTGAAAGTTCTTTGTGTGCCGCAAAGAGTCTCCCCTAACAGGGGCCTTTTGTCATGACCTGCTGTCTTAAGGCTGGTGGCCTGGAAGCTGTCTCAGGGAGCTGTGTGGACAGGCTGACCCTTGCCCTGGTCACTCCCGCTCCATCTGGGTGGCAGACAGCTTCCCAAGGGGCATTGTGCCCAGGCAGTGACAACGAGGATAGGTTGGTTCCGACCTGCTGCGGGCATCAGGCCCAGCTCTGAATTACCTAATCCCAACTAAAAGCATTTCTGATTGCTTGACCGCTGACCTCCTGCAGCTGGATTATCAGATGTGGCTTTGGGGAATAGGCTTGTTTATAATGTCAGAGACAAAGGGAGGAAACGCAGAGCAGTTAAAACAACAGTCCTTCCTGTTGCCCCAGCGCCTGTCATCCAAGGAGGTCATTATGAAGCAGGCTCCTTGGGGCTGGCGGGGCCCTGAGATGCAATTCAAGGGGGAAGGGGAAGAAGAGAGGCATTGACTGTGCAGGGCAGGTGTTGATGTCTCCATTTTACACAGGAGCAGTGACCAGGCTCAGATAAGTTGATTTATTAGTCCAAGTCAAGGCTTTATAGCTGCTAAAGGGTAGTGCTGGGACTTTGAGGGGGATATGGCAGACTGCAAATCTGCCTCTCTTTCCTTTGCCTCATGTTGCCATCATCACGCTGGACAAAGCAAGGCTTAACCTACACCAAATGCCCCCAGTGCCCCTCTTCAAGGCCCAGGTGTGAAGCATCCTAGAGTCCTCATTACAGACTCAGGAAGGGTGAGCACTGAAAGGACCCATAAGCATCACTGAGTCCAAATAACCCATTTTACAGATGAGAAAACTGAGGCAGGTTGTCCACAGGGAGTTGTTGACTAAATGATGGAATTAGTGATGGAGCTGGACATGAGCCTAAGCCCCATCCTCATCTAGTTCTCATTTTGTTCCAGCCTCTTCAAATGGACTTTTGTCCACAGGTCAATGCAGTGGCCTGAACTGGGGGAACTTCTGCTGCCTCCAAACATTCCACCCACTGGCCTTCTGCTGACACTGAGTCTCCACTATTCATGCTTTTTAAGTAACTAATATTTATTTTGAAGTAGTTCCAAACCTACTGAAAGTTTGCAGGAATGATACAAAAAACTCCCATATTCTCCACCATTTCTGTAGGTACCCCAACACCCTTACCAATGGCTCCTTCAACCATCAGCTCTGTGCCAGGCAGGGAAGGGAAGAGAAATGTGGAGGAAATGGGAAGTTCCTAGTGTTGTTTAAGTCAAAAGGTTTTCCTTTTCTCAGTTTCATGGTTGTCCAGAGAGTAGAACATTAAAGAACTCTGTCCCAAGAAGTTACCTAGTGTTCTTTCTTGATAATGTCCAGGATTTGGTATATTCAATAGGTATTTGCAGAACAAAGGAATGAATTGGTTTCATAGAATAACATGAGTTTTATTAATTATGTTCCCTTAGGACATCCAAGAGAAAACAGGAAGTATATGAGGCACTGGGTATCTAGGTGTGGGTTGGGGGTAACAAGGGTAACAAGGAAGTAATAGATTCATGGGCTACTGAGGCTTAAGGGTCACTTGGAAAACACCTGGGCTTCTATATCCTATCCCACTTGTACCCAGTGAGGTAAACTGACTTCCTCAAGGATGAATGTTGGTCTATGGTGGAATTAGGATGAAGACCTAGTCTTCTGACTCCTGAGCCTTTGCTTGTCTCCCCTCACTCCACAGTTCAACTGCTCTGTGCATTTATTATTGGCTGATGTTAATGTAGGAAAGAGGAGACAAAAGCTCACAAACACTCTACACATTTTCAGTTATGCATGGCAGAAAAAGTGACCAAGAAGGCTCAACAGTACCTACGGCCTGGGTGGATGCATTCCCGAGGGAGGTGGGTCCCTAATTCTTGGTGAAGAGGGTCCCAAGGAGACTGGAAAGACCATGTCTATTGGTACCCCTTGAGGAGGAGCATCCCACTTGGGGGTTGACGAGCTCATACAAGGTGAAAGAGCCATAATGCTTAGAGGTAGATGGGATGGAGCCCCTTGGCCTGGTGGGTTCTGTGTGGGGCTTGAGTAATGTTGACAGTAGTAGAAAATGTAGCAGCTACCACCATACCTATAGACTCAATTCCTGCTAGGATGTCCCTGAATCCCTTGGATGGCCTCCTAATCCAGCAAGAGCCCAGGGACTTGGTACTCTTCTGCCAGCTTCTCTGCTAAACCCAGAACCTCCTTCAGTTCCAGCAAGAAGTACCCAAGCAATGTGAATAATTCTGAGGATAGACCTGGATAGTCATGGAACCAAGTTCTCCTCATGTGGCAACACCGGACCCAACACCCCACTTCTATGCTCAGACTCTTTTGCTTTCTTTGATTTGATCTTCCTCAATCATGGTAATCACAAAGGATCAGTTCACATGCTTGTAGAAACCTTGAAGATGCCAGTGAAGATGAGGTTGTACAGTAGGGTGCATCTTGTCCTGTGATCCATGTGCTGAGCATCTTGCTGCTCTCGCCCACAGCCATAGTTGCTGCTCCTTCTTGGATACTGGGAGAACATATATTCTGGACTATTTGTATAAGAGTGAATGGGGGGTTCAGAGAGGTGCCAAAGGTACTTTCTTCCCTCTATAGGTGCTCTGTGGCATGAGTACTCCACCCCATTTCATACCCCCATCATCTCTCTTTCTGCTCAGACAACTGTGGTGTGGTCCAGCCTGACCCTCTGAGCCCTATCTCCTCCACTTCAGGGGTCTGAAGCTACCTCTGGCCTGCAGTTGGGAGGCAGGGTGATTTTGGGAGCCTGGTTAGGCCTTCAGCCACCCTTCTTTACAGTAAGAGGACACGGTTCCTAGAGTCATGAAGATCAGGTTCCCTTTACATCTGTCAGTTTTCTTATCTGATAAAAAGCAGCGAGGGTAGAAAGGAATATTAGTTTTTGCATTCTTCATGGCACGATGTGAAAATTATCTACAATACTATAAAAATGCCTTGCAAACATTGACCCACCATGAATTAATGGTTACTGAAGTTCATATGAACTTGATAGGGGTCTGGAGAACTTTTTGGGTTATAGTCTGGAGCTTTGAAGCCCCTCCAGCTACTCTAGGTTGATACCAGATTCAAGAAGGATCAAAAAAGATGACATTTTGCTTCTCTTCCAGGACCATGGACTCCTCTGAGCAGTCTTATGACTCCCCAGTGACTCTCCGGTGCCTGGCACATAGGAGGGTTGTAGAGAGGGTCTTTGGAGCTGAAATGCACTAAGGTCTCAGGCATGTTACTGGTGCCCCTGCCCAGGGTTTCCTTTGGCTGGAAGCTGATGTCATTTGGGATATTTGGGTTGTTAAATCTCTGTCTGCCCCTCCAGATCTAGTCTTAGTCCTTTGACTTCTATAGATTACCTCAAAGACTCCCTTGCCCTCTGGCTTCTGGTTGGGTTTGGTCAATGGCAGGGTGAGAAGACAGAGGTTGGGCTATTTATTTTCCCATCCACTGCCAGGCTACAGCTTTGGCAATGTTTGTATTTTTCTACTCAAGGCTGTTGGGTGCTTGCTCTGTAGCTTTACCTCTCACTGGTCCAGCGATGCTCTTTCCTCCCTACATCCCTTCAGTCACAGGAGCAGTAACAAGTTCCCACTATTGTCATCTTAGGGGCACATCACTGTCCCTTGTTGGACACACAGTGTTCGACACTCTACCCATGTTTCCTTCCTAAACTCTCACAATCAACCCTTTGACTGTGCCCTGTGTTTTCCAGGGTGGATACTATTGGGACTGACCAAGGTGAATACCATCAGATGTTGACCCTCACTCTCAGAGTGACTCCTGGAGTTCAGTGGCTCTGGTTCCAACCTCCTGGGGGACCCAGCACAACATAACAGATAAGCAAGGGAAGTGGCTGGCATGCCGCTCATTATACATCAGTCTTAGCCCAAGGAGGAGTGAGTATAAACTTTTATTTATTTTAACTCTGAGTATGGGCTGAGCAGTCTCAAAGAGTATTGAGGCTCCCTTCCCCGTTTTCTTGTGATGATGTGAGATGCTAAAATGGCCGCATGAAGAGATGAAGTAAGATGAATAATGCAGCATTGTGATGTGGTGTTAGACTACTACTCACTTTCTGATAATAGGTCAGAAGGAGGTTCATCTACTTCTGGATGGTTGCTGATGGTGGGGGACAATTGCCCTCATTTAGGCACTCAACAAACATTTCCTGAGCACCTTCAATGTGTGTGCTCTGTGCATAGCTATGCACTGGGGACCCCAAAATAAATGGCCTAGTTCTCACCCCCAACCATCTCCTACTGTCGTGGGAGAAATAAGCCATGTGCACACACATCAGTGATACAGTCAGCATGAGAAATTGGGGCAGAGAAATACAGCACTTTAGGCACTCACGGATGAAAGAGGAACGCGGAGGAGATAAGGCATCACCTCCCCTGGATTTTGGGTTGAGATAACCCCATAAATCAATATATTGGATTGTATAGCCAAGAGATGATTGTTTACCAACAAGCTAAGCCAAAAGGGAGACCTACTAATCTTTATTAATGTCCTACTGCATGCCAGGGACTTCACAGCCATCATCTCAACACTCCTGGGAAACACTATTATCCTCACTGTGCAGGGAAGGAAATAGCTTTGAGGGTTGAACGGTTGCCCAACAAGTTCTAGATTCAAGGTTTGCATCTGTGCAGTCTCTTCCACGTCCATGCATCCCAGAAAAAGTGCTTCTATCCATTTCCCGGAGGAGAAAAGAAGGTTCTGCCTGCATCCAGTGAAGGGTCATAGAGCGCAGTGCTAGCCAGTTGTCGCTAAACCTAAGGAGGAAAAACAGGGATTGCCTACTGTTCTTGCATCCCAGGGTTGTCCCAGGTTATTTTATATCATTTTTTCGAACCAGTGTGTGATGAACTTTATGTGTCACTTTGACTGGGCTATGGGGGAAAGTTAGTAAAACAATTTCTTCGTGTGTGTGTGTGTGTGTGTGTGTGTGTGTGAGGTGTTTTCAGAAGAAATTAGCATTTGAGTCAGTAAACTGAGTAAAGAAGATGACCTTCGCTAATGTGGGTGGGCATCATCCAATCCACTGAGGGCCCACATAGAACCAAAAGGCAAAGGAAGGGACAACTTGCTCTTTGCTTGAGCTGAGACCTCCATCTTTTCCTGCCCTCCACACCAGCACTCCTGGTTCTTGGGCCTTCAGACTCTGCTAGGACTGACACCATCATCAGGGGAAACTGGCTCTCCAGGGCCTCCAGCTGGTAACAATGGACAGTGGGACCCCTCAGCCTCCAGAGCCTCCAGAATTTCCTGCACCAGTTCCTCATGATAAATCTCTGTGTATCTCTTTATATACATTCTGTTGGTTCTGTTTCTCAGGAGAACCCTGACTACCACACGGTGGTAAGATTATGGAAAGAGAAACTGCCTAGCCTGTACCCCTATGCCCCCTCCTCAGGCTAGGTCTGTCCCCTGCCTTTGCTCCTTTTCCTTCCTCAGGAGGACCTGTCCTCTGGTGGCCCCTTGAAGGCTCCTCCCTCACCATCTCCCACTATGTGAAATGTGATGACAAAATGACAAAAACATTCTCAAGGAAACGAGCGGTCCTGCTCATGGAGGCCACCGTAAGTGTAAGAGAAAGCAGGATTTGGAGTTATTCATTCTACTTCCATGGACCGATTCCAAATCTGCCCTGTGCTGGTTTCCCCCTTCCTGTTTTTGAATCCAGACACTTGCGGTCACAGTGTCTTCCCCGCGGTGCTTGTAGTCTTTGGTTCTCATTTCATCAAGAATGGGCTGCTTCTCTTCTGCCTTCAACCAGCCCTCATCAACAACGGATTAAGGCACCCTGAGGGAGAGCTGAGATGTTGGCAGTTTGAAGGCTGGCGGAGCCTTGGCTCTGTCATTTGTGACCCAGAGGCCGAGGGACAAACAGACTTTGGAGCTGTGCCAGGTCTTGGATTTCTCCTTTGTTCAGTGGGGTTTCCCACGCTCTCCCTTGTAGGTTATGGTAGGAGAAATGAAGTAATATGTATGTGTGTATATATATATGTATTATATATATACATATATACTTATTATATATATACATATTATATATACACATATATATGTATTATACTTATATAACATATAAATATATTTATGTGTGTGTATATATATAATACATATATATATGTATATAAAATCACTTTGTAAACTGAAAAGAGCTTTACATATGTTGCCTTAAAAGATTCTTTTCTTCTTTTGATTTTATGTTTACAGGGTGTTTTATGTCAGGATTGTCTATAATAATCACAGTAAGAAATGCCTACCCATAGGGTATTGGCTAGATAGATTTGGTAAGTCTAATCAACGGGATATCACAAAGCTTTTTTTTTACATTAAATTTTACTTTTATTGAAGTATAACATACATACAAAAGAGTATGTAAATCAGGAATGTAGAGCCAGCTATACTCAGTGAGTTCTCACTGAGCAAACCAACGTAACTACTACCAGCTCAAGAATCAGGAATTAACAGCGTTCCAGAGCTGTCCCCAAGTGTGCTCTGATCTTCAATTCCTCCCTCCCCTCCCCCGTGAATAGAACCACTGTCCCCTAACAGCATAGTAGATTCATTAACCCTATTCTGAACCAGATAAAAGATTACTGCATGGTTTCTTTTTTTTTAAAATTTTATTTCTTTATTTGACAGAGAGAGACACAGCGAGAGAGGGAATACAAGCAGGGGGAGTGGGAGAGGAAGAAGCAGTCTTCCCGCCAAGCAGGAGCCTGATTCAGGGCTCGATCCCAGGATCCTGGGATCATGACCCGAGCTGAAGGCAGACGCTTAACCACTGAGCCACCCAGGCGCCCCTACTGCATGATTTCTTATGTACAGTTAAGGGTTCTTGAGGTTTCGTGAACTCTTGCTGAGCTGTGGTTGTATATTCATCATGTATTTTTAAGCAGTGCCCCCTGCCCATTTTGCGTGCGTGCGTGCATGTGTGTGTACTGTTGCCATGACAATATCCTCCCCACAGTCCTTCCAATGCACCCTGCTGGTTGATCTTGGGTGATCATCACGCCCCTGCTCAGAAGTTCCCCATGGCTCCTGAGTGTGCAGCTGCTTATATACAACCCCTCCTCCCCCAAACCAGGCAATGTTACCGCTCCTGAGATTCGGGAGTTCACTCCTTCAAGCAAGGCCCCACTTACAACGTTGCTGTAGGCCTCCCCCTGCCCTGTCATGCACATCTTCCCATCTCCCAAAAGCCCACTGGGAAGTCCTGTTCAAATTCTCTGCCTCGATAACCAGTCTGTCCTTTTAAGAATTTCTGTTTTACCTAGACTTAACATCACTTGGGTTGGCCTGCAATTGCCATATAACATTGTCCAGGTGTTACCTTAGCTTAGTGGTTTCAACACCGGCTGAGAATCACTGGGGGAGTTTTTTTTTTCCTAAAAAACTGAAAACTGTTTTTAAATTCTAAAAAAATTTTTGAGCCTCAGGCTAAACCAAAGGCTCTGAATCTCTGAAGGTGGAGTCTGGGTATCAGTACTTTCCAAAGCTCTCTAGGAGTTCTGGCTGAATTGTGTGCCCCACTCCCACCAAATTCAGATGTTGAAGTCCTAATCCCCAGTACCTCAGAAAATGATTGTGTATAAGGTCTTCTAAGAGGTAGTTAAGTTAAATGAGGCCCACATTAGGGCAGGCCCTAATCCAATATGACCAGTGAAGAGGAGGACATGAGGATACAGACACACCCAGAGGAAAGGCCATGTGAGGGCATAGGTAGAAGGCAACCGTCTTCAAGCCAAGGAGGGAGGCCTCAGGAAAAACCAGCCCTGCCAGCATTTTGATCTTAGACTTCTAGCTTCCAGAACTATGAGAATGTAAATTTCTGTTGTTGAAGCTGCCCAGTCTGTGGTATTTTGTTACAGCAACTGGAGCAAACTCATACACGAGGTGATTCCACAGCACATCCAGGGTGCAGCACTTTGGTGGCCGCACTGATCTCCCTCCACCTGCCACCTCCCCACCTGGATCATCATCTCCGTGAGGCAGGGAGTGGTGCTGTACCTTTTGATTCCCTTGGTATAACAGCTGACTATTGACCTATGGGTAACTAATGCTTATTACATCACAGAACATGGCCTCCATGTGCATTTCTTCATGGTTCTTTACTCTTTATGCCCCATGGTACTTGTAGATGCTTTGAACATTTTTTTAACAGTGATTTTCTGCTTATCATCTTGGCCACTTTTACATCTTCTATAGTTTTCCATAAAAGGTCTTTTTCTATTCTGGGAATCTGACCTGAGTTGGCATGTTTAATATTTTCTCTTATTTTGAGTAAATATCTGACTTTTCTGACCTTCCTTATGTGTCATATGCTCTGTCTACTGGTGTTAGATAACTGGCACTTGTACCAGTGACTTGTCATTTCCGGTAGGATTTTAAATCTTACTCAGGGATGCCATTGACCTTGACCTGCTCCCTTCTCTCTGGGGTCGTCATTCTGTTCACTTCTGTTGTGCATGCTGGAGAAAACCTTTTCAAAGGGCTCACCCACCTCCATACATCATTTGTCGCTCAAGACCATCACACCCAGGAGAGCTCTTTTTTCCAGAAATGGACCATTTGAGAACCACTGGATTCAGGGTTTGGAAGTGAACATAGGTGTCATTTACTGTTGGAAAACTGAGGCCAAGAGGTGAAAAGTAATTTGCCCACAGTTAGACACCTAGGCAGTGACCAAGCCCATGTTTGCAGGCTGCCTGTCAAATAGTGCAGAGTTCTTTTCTCTGACCCACACTGCTACCCTCTAGACAGGGATTTATTTTCCTGGGAAACAATGTGGGCATAAAGCAAAAACAAAATGCTTTATTGTCCAGAACTTGGCCTAAAGTTTTCTCTCAATCTGTCCTTTATAGCCCTCAAGCTTTGTTTCACATTCTCTTTTCTCTGCTTGAAAGCCAACGAAGGCCCAGAGTGGTCATCACTGCCAAACCTCACTTCTCCCCCTGTTGCAGTCATTGCTAGCCCCCCATGCAGGTTGCAATGGCCCTGTAAGTTCTGCAACAGGAAGTAGGCAGAAGATGACAGTTTCAGGTCAACTTTCTAAGAGGCTAACTCAGTTGATAAGTGCCTCTGCCTTCCCCCCTTCCTCTTCCTGAAATGTGGATGGGTGGCAAAGAAAAAAAGAGTGCAGAGCTGGAACAAAGCAAGACAGGGTTCTGGTTCTTTGCTCTCCACTCTCTGCAAGTGAATGACACTTCAACAGCAAAGGGCTTTTGTCCAGCCAAGACCCATGACTGAGTTCTAAAGGAGACCTCCTTTTGGACTCCTTACCCCCATTCCACTTGGAGCAGGGCCTGATCAAGTTATTTTGGGGAGAGTGGATTGGTGGGGACTCTGATGTTCACTTTTCTGAGCTACTTGGATGCCTTGGGTATGGATAGGACCATGCAAGAGCTCGGGGGCTGGCAGTAAAGCTGTGGTAGGTAGTCTTGATGAACATGGAGCACAAGGAAGCAGACCATTAGTGCTGGGCTGAATGGATTCCAGTCACACTTCTGGCCAACAGCAGCCATATTGTGACCATGAGTAAACTTAAAGAGGGAAATTGGTAAGCAGTAAGGTTAACAGGGCAGAAAAATGGAAGTTGTCAGGAACATTCTATACTAGCTCAAGATTGTCCATCTCTAGGTTTCTTTTTTGTGAGAGAAAAATAAAGGACTATATGGTTTAAGTCATTTGGGGAGGGGAGTCTCTGTTACTGGGAGCCAAATGCAATTTCTGATACAATTTTCTTAGGATGATTCCACTTGTCTAAAATTTGTCTCCTAAGCTCAGCTGAGAACAGCCTCAGTGTTGGAGGCAGGCTCTGGCCATTCTCAGCACCCCCAGTTCTGCCTTCTTGGCCTGCCCCAGTAAAATCTATCCCTTCCTTCTCTCTAGCTTCTGCCCAGTTCCTTCCCATTAACTCTTTATATTTGATCTTTACTACACTGCTTTTACCTACGATTGTATGTTTGTTGGACCTCAGGCCTCCTTAGTTGATTTCTTGACTTCCTGGGGCCATGGGCAGCCTGAGGTTGTATGCCCTGTCTGTGTGTCTCACAAACCCTCCCAGCTGTCTCCAGCCTATGGCCGTTGTTGGACTTGCATTTTTATTGTCTGTTTCTTGGGCTTCCACCCTCAGGTTATCCTGCCTCTATTTTATTGTTATCTTGCTTTTTTCTGACTGTACTCCTCACCCCACTCTTACCACTGCATGGTACCCCAACCAACATTTATTCTGCAAATATTTGTCAAGCATTTGTGATGTGCCAAGCACTGCCTGGGGCAGCAGGGACAGAACCAGAAGCACTTCCTGCCTTCTTAGGAGCTCAGACATCCCATTTTGCACATTCCACTGTACACTTTAAGCCTTATAAATCCAGGCCATCTCATTAGCCTACTTCCCTTGTTGATAAGCTGTCTTGACAATATTAGCAAGTATGTGGGGGGGGGGGCAGGAACATACTCTAACCCTGTTTGTCTTTTTTTTTTTAATGAAAATTTCCAAAGATTTTACTTCCTATGTCGATGGTCAATGTCAGGTTTCTTCCCACCCTGATTCTCTTTTCCTGACTTGTCATGGACGTGCCTTTCTTTTATCATCAGGCAGAAAGGAAACCATCTTTAGAAAACTTTTCCCTGTAGTTACAGGTTGAACAAGAGCATCTATGTTCACAAACACAATTTCTTTCTTTCCTCCTAAATCCCACCGCCTGCATATACTGGTCAAACAGAGCTCCATGGTCTTCCTCTCTATTGTCCCTCCTCTTAGTTTTCTCATCTCCAAGAACTACATCAAAGGTTCCATCAAAGGTTCTTTGTGTATGTAAGACAATATTTAAGTTTTACTCTCTTGGGGCACCTGTGTGGCACAGTTGGTTGAGCAACAGCCTCTTGGTTTTAGCTCAGGTTGTGATCTTGGGGTGGTAATATTGAGCCCCACATCGAACCCCTCGTCAGGCTCTGTGCTCAGCATGAAGTCTGCTTGGGATTGTCTCTCTCCATCTCCCTCTGCCCCTCCCCTCTGCGGTCTCTCTCTCTCTCTCAAATAAATAAATAGACCTTTAAAAAAAGTTTTACTCTCTTAGCAAATTTCAATTATGGAATACAATGTTATTAACTATAAACACCATGTTTTATATTAGATACTCAGACCTAGACCAAAAAATGTTGACCTGGACTTTGTAAATCTCTGGGGGTCTTCTATAGGTGGGCTTCAGAGGCCCATGCCCCCTGGAATTGTGTGCAATATTTTTTTTAAAGATTTTATTTATTTGACAGAGAGACAGTGAGAGAGCAAACACAAGCAGGGGGAGTGGGAGAGGGAGAAGCAGGCCTCTGGCCAAGCAGGGACCCCGATGTGGGGCTCGATCCCAGCACCCTGGGATCATGACCTGAGCTGAAGGCAGATGCTTAATGACTGAACCACCCAGGCCCCCTGTGTGCAATATTTTGTGCATATAATTATTGAATATGTGGATTATGGGAATGTGCTCATTTTTTTCTGGGGTGTTTTTCATGGTTTTCACCATAATTTTGAAAGGGGAGGATATTACCTGGACAATTTTAAGAACTAATGACTCCAATATTTTTAAGAACTAATAACTCCAATATTTCTTGAATCTGCAAGATTCAAGGGTAATCATTTATAGCATAGCATTATGTGTTCTCTTTTCCTATGAACTCCTAGTGTAACCTCAGTGGCCCTTTAGTCTGGCACCTTCTTTTTATGATTAAAGTAATTGATGCTCAGAGAAGTCAAGTAGCTTGCTCAGAGACATCAGCTAGTTCCTGGAAGAGCCAAGGTGGGTGGGATCATGAGCCCGGGTCCCCCTGGAAGCAGCAGGGACAGTCTTGTGCCCAAAGGTGAGGACCCAGGTGCAGGTGTTCTGTTTCTTTTCCTGGATTATAAATTCTGTTAGACATAAACCCATGTCTTCATGCTGTGCCTCATTGTGTGTCTAACCAAATTCCCAGCATGTAGCAGATCTCAATGTTTGCTGCCAAATCCCTTCACAAGTACTACTCTTATTAATTCTGCTTTCCCTCTCACTCTGTTGATTCTCTGTTCCTGAATCCACTGCTCAGAACCTTGAGCACAGAGAGTGCCTGGTCTGCTGTGTGGAGTCCGCATGCTGTTTCCCTCACCCTTCACCACCTCAGATCTGGGAAGTCTCCACCCACCAAATCACCTTTCTCCTCACCACCTCCTTTGAAACTTTTCTGTTATCTTATTTTACATTTTTTATTGTGGTAAAATATATATAACATAAAATTTACCATTTTAACCATTTTTAAGTGTACAGTTCAGTGACATTAAGTACATTCACATTGCTGTGCCATCATCACCACCATCCATCTCAACCCACTTTATCTTCCGATACTGAAACTCTGTCCCTAGTGAACACTAATTCTCCATTCCCTCTCCTCTGAGTCTCTGGCAGCCACCGTTCTAATTTCTGTCTCTATAAATTTGACTGTTCTGGGTACCTCGTAATAAGTGGAATCATAAAGGATTTTTTTCCCTTTGTATCTGGCTTATTTTGCTTAGCATAATGTCTTCCCTTCCTTTTTAAGGCTGAATAATAGTCATTAGTATGTCTGTATCACATTTTGTTTATTTGTTCACCTGTCGATAGATACTTGGTTTGCTTCTGCCTTTTGGCTATTGTGAAAAATGCTGCTATGAACATGGGTGTATAGATATCTGTTTGAGTTCTTGCTTTCAATTCTTTTGGGTATAGACCCAGAAGTGAAATGTCTGGACCATGTGGTAGGTAGTTCTGTATCTGATTTTTTGAGGAACAACCATACTGTTCTCCATAGCAGCTGCGCCATTTTACATTCTGACCAGCAAAATCTCCATATCCTTGTCAACACTTGTTTTCTGGATTTGTTTGTTTGTTTTTGATAATAGCTATCCCAATGGGTGTGAAGTGGTATGGCATTGTGGTCCCCTCCTTTTTTTTTTTTAAAGAGAGAGTTGGGGGTGGGGTGAAGCAGAGGGAGAGAGGGAATCTGAAGCAGACTCCTTGCTAAGTGTGGAGCCCAATGCAGGGCTTGATCTCATGACCCTCAGATCATGACCTGAGCCGAAATCAAGAGTAGCATGCTTAACTGATGAGCCAACCCAGCCACCCTGGTCCCTCCTTTTTTTATGAGTCACATTTGCCCATCTGATCATCGTGGTATGACTGTCAGGTTGTAGTGCACTGACTCCCTGATGTGGTTATCACTCCAAATCAATAGAACTTGAACTCAAATAAGCACTGTGGCTTTGTCATAGCTATGTGTACAACCCATGCTTGGCTCTTTGTCACACTGTATTTCACTGACCTTAATACACACAGGTCCCCCCCTCACCCCCATGTTTTACTATCTCTGCAATCAAGATGTATCTTGCAATTCATAGCATGCCTTTGTCTGCCACCATGTCTTTCTTTCTTTCTTCTTGGCTCATAAGACAATGGTGCTCCTTGCAAATTAGAGTCATTGAAATGAGGTGTTGAAATGGTTCTAGTCCCCATACACCCTGTATGGACCCTGTATGGACTGGAGGAACCTATGAAGGGCTTAGCTGCCTGGAATGACAGCAGTTCTTATTCTCTCTAGAGGCTACGTGCTGTAAGCATTTTTCTCTGGGGACATGCACTGTTGACATCATCGTTGCTTCTTTGAGCTATTGATGTGTAATATCAATCAACCCTTCAAGCCTTCAGCCACGATGCTCTCCCCACTTCCTGCTCACTCCCTCTTAAGTCTAACTTTGGTGTCCTTGCCACTTGTAGTTTTTCTCCTGCAAAGCCCAGGCTCCATCCTGCCTGCAGACTTCACCCTATTTATTCTCTTCCTGAATCCATCACTCTTGCTGCCTGCTCCTGCCTCCAGCTCCTCACCCTGGCCTAGCCTGCTTCCAGGACTGCCGACAACACTGTTTCCTCCCCTGCAGGCCCACCCTGCCAATTCCTCTACCAGGGCTATCACCTTTTTGAGCATTTCCTGTGACTTCTATTTTTTTCTCCTTTTGCTCCTTAATCTGTTTTTCCCTACTTCCCTCCCCCTCCCACACACAGCTGGAATACCTCCTCTGCTTTCTTGCCCTGCTTCCTCCTGAAATCCCCTGGCACCCCTCCCCCATCCTTTGCTGCCCTAAACCAATCCCATAATAGCTCTGACTGGTGCTGTGGGCCCTGAAGTTTGCTGGGACCCATTCAGCACCAGTGGTTCACCACCCCCATTCTCTGTGCTCACCAAGACTATCCACCAGAGCTTGGCAGCCGGCCCTGAGCTCCTGCAGCACCCTGGTCACCTGGGAATGCTGACATCAGAGACCCCTCCAATCCACTGAGGCCCTGCCCCTAGTGCAAGTGGGGTGGAGAGTCCAAGAGGAGGTCTCCTTTAGAGCTCAGTGGTGGGGCTTGGCTGCCAGAAGCCCTCTGTTGTTGGAGTGTCTCTCACAACCACCCTACAACCACCATTATTCCCCCACTTGACCCCAAGCTGGAACTTGAATGTGGAGAGCTGGAAAGTAGACCTTATTTGCTGTCCTCCAGCTCTGCACCCTTCTTCTCTTTGCCCTTTTCCCTCAACTATTCCTTGCAATCAGAAGGGTCAGGCACCTCCTTTCCTTTATATCCTTTTTTATGAAAGCATTTAACCCCATTTACGGAAGAAAGAATGTCTTCTCTCTACCATGAGGGAGGTTCATGTGGTAAGGAGATGGGACCTGGGCAACCCTCTCTCTGGGCTGGGCCTGGAGTCCTACCTTGATTGTCTGTTAAAGAAGTCAATTCTTCTACTGCTCCTGCTTAGGGAGAGAAACCTCCTGATTTTACAGGGAGGAAAGCAGTGAGGGAAAAACTGACATATGCAACTGTATGTATATGCTGATTATTAATCCTTTGTCCCACATCTGAGGGTCTGTTTTACATTCTCTCCCTTCCCACCCTTACTGTCATGTGGGAATGGGGCCGCTGTCCCACCCTGGGAGCCGAGTGGGAGAATCTGGCAAGGGCTTGAGGGCCGCCCTCCCCACCCAAGGGGCCTTCCTAACTCAGAAACCCAGCTTTGAAATCCAGGAAAAGCAGAACACTCATTGGTCCTTCTCCTGGGTGGGTCCAAGTCCCTTTCTAGTTCAAATAATAGAAACCTCAACCCAAATCTATTAAACTAAGGAGAGAATTGTTGGCTCACATCACTGAAGAGTCTGGTTTTCCAGTTTGGGTAGTGGTTTTAGGCCTTGCTGAGTCGAGGGGCTCAACCAGCTCCACAAGGCAACCCGTGGCAGTGCTGGCTTATCTCGGCCTCCACTGGAGTAAGGCCACCCAATCCTGGGAAACCACACGGGCCCCACACTGAAGGGAACTACCTGTCTGGTTAGCTAGTGTCAGGGGTGGCAGGAGAAGTTTGGGTCCCCACATGTGAGGGGGTGTTTCAGTGTTAAAATTAGGGCAGTCCCAAGCAAGTTGGAACGGTTGGTCACCTTGGCCTGCAATGACATCTGCTTCTTGTTTCCCCACTATTTTACCAGACTCTGTCACTGTCCTCCTTTACTGCACTTACCTGTTCTTGGATCTAATGTAGGAACCCTGAGTTTGCTTTTGCCAATGTTGGCCCCTCAGACTTCAGTGGAGAAGGGCTTTTGGTTCTGTTGTTGAGGTTCCTGTTGCCAGAGCTGTGTCTGGGCTGCTTCATCCTCATGGTGGTATTCCCCAGCCCCCTTAATAAAGCCGTGTCCGATGAACTCACATGCAGTGCATCTGCTCCCGCAGAGAGGATAGCCCTTCCCACCACTCCCTCACCCCTTCCTCCAAACTGCTCCTCCCTCTGCTCCCTTGCCCGGTGAGTAGACAGCACCACCTCCCACCCAGGTCCCTGAGCCTGAAACCCCCATAGCCATGCAAGGCTCCCTACAGCCCATCTGTTGGTCACCAGTCCCGCTGGTGCCTTCTCAGCCTCTACGGGCTCAGTCCCTTTGCTTCACACAGTAATTGCCCTCATTCACCAATTACTTTCCTGCCCTCCCATGCCCTGTCCTCCCTACTGCTGCCAGAGGGGTGGGTCTTTTCTAAGATATTAGGATGACACCCTCGAAGGCTCTTGCTGAATGTCCAAGCTTTCTCCCTCCACTGCAGCTTTGCACGTACTCCCCCACCCCAAATGCCGTGAGCAGAGCACCAATGACAAATGTCTGTTACCCTATGGCCCTTCTTTGCCCTGATGCTACAGCAACATTGCTAGCAGATCATATCACACAGGAAGCCTGGGCACCTTTCCTCCCATCCTTCCAACTGCCCACCCCAGTGGGTCAGAGCTGGCACCAAGGGCATATCTATTTTGCATGCTGGTCCTAACTTCTTCCTTCTTTGGCTAACTCTTAAATTGTCCTGTAGGTCTCAGCTCAGGAGGCTCCATGTCACCTCTGCCAGGATGTCTTCCCTGATTTGCTGTTCCTCTTAATCTGCTTTCATTTTCACCCTGTGTATAATATATCTATAGTTATATATCTCAGAACATTTCTTTTGCAAAATTTTAATAATGTACTTGCTTGTCACACTAAAATGTGACCTTTTTGAAGGTGCGTGAAATGTCTCAGTAATCTTCATATTTCCAGGACCCAGCACAGAGCCTGGAATACAATAGATGCTCTGAAATCTTGATTGGGTACACAAATGAGTGAATGACTGGGTGACTGAACGAATGAATAACCTGGTCTGGCCAGGTTGTTTTGAAGGTGAATGAATCAAAAGTTTATTAAGCCTCTTTGAAAAAGAAAATCAATTTGCTTCTCCCTTCCCCGTTGCTGCAAGAGAAGGTCATACTTCTCAGCCACTTGCCAAGAGATGAAGCTGAACCTGTTTGTTTCAATCAGTGAGGCTGGAGAGCAAGCAGTTGCCTCACCTTCCCGAGAGGAGAAGTGTGAGTCATATGCGTCCTCACGTTTCACATTGCACAAATCTAGGCCACCCTGGGTCCTTCAGCTTGTCCTCCTGGGTCCTAATTTTTTTTCTAACATGTGTGTGTATGCATGCATGCACACGTGTGTGCATGTGTGTGCACCCCTGCATGTGCATGTGTGTCTGTGTGTGTATTTATGCATATGTGCAAGCCACCTAGTTATATGCAGAATCTCGTCAGTTATTTGAGTGCACCTAAGTGCATTCAGCAGGTGATGATCAATAATTTCCCTCAACTTCTCTCTGGGCCATGTGCTTGGTCTCATGCTGGGAAGGAGTCTTTATGGTGAACTGTGGCTGATACTAGCCTCATCTTTGGTACTTTGGATCCATTTCTCTTTTTATTCTCTTTTTAGTTCAAAAACCCAGTTGGAGGTTGAGAATTCTAATTCAAAAAGACGTTATTTTCTAGAAGAATGCCAGAAGAAAGGGGCAGCCTCTTGAGTGTATGTTCCAATGTTACACTTTTGCCTGGGTCCTCGGGGAGCTACAGAATGGTCTTTGCCTTTGATTTAGGCCAGGTTTCTGCTTTCCCCATGAAAGCTTCCATTCTCACTGCAGAGTTGCTGTCCTGGAGGTCTCTAGAGAGGCTCTCTTTGCCCAGAAAGCCCTTGGAGGTAGCAGAATGCATAGGGGACATGGCAATGCTGGGAGACACAGTGATACTGGGGGACATGGTGACATTAGAGCACACAGTGACAATAGAGAACACTGACATTGGGGACATGGTGACACTGGGAGACATAGTCACATTTCTTTCCCTTCTCAGTCCCTCAGTAAGGGCCAAGAAGGATGTGCCCTTATCATAAGTGAAAATGGAAATCAAGTGGGAAGAAAAGTTAAGTCCTGCAGGAGGACATGCCTGGGTAACAGCATCTGGCCGCTGCAGGGATGTTAGTGGGAGAGCTAAGAAAGCAGCTTAAAGGGATTAGTTGGGAGGGAGGAATTTGAAGAAGCTAATTATAAAGTTTGTACCAGAGATGAGAGAGGATTATAAGACCTCTTTGTGCACCACCATTTTGAAAATGAAAGAAGAGTTCTGAGATGAATGTGGCTAGGTAGAGAGCAAAGGTAAGGAAAGGAGATTTGGGCACCACTGAGCCACAAGTGGGATTCGTGGCTACAGCAAGAAAGACCACATTTACTTGCAGTGTGCACATTTATGAGGGTCCTGCTGTGGTCTGAACCATGTGAAAGTGGGGACAACTCCTTACCTAATCATAATTCATCAAATGTCAGCTTACTGACAGGATTGAGCACTGTTACGAGGATCTGTGAAATATGGGCATTAGTAATAAGTGTGTATTTCCTGGATCCTTGATCTATGCCAAACATGGGGCTCAGAGCCCCGGGGAGTACAAGTTTGCCTCACAGGCTTGGGGTACTTGGCCAAGAAGGATACAGGCCTGGGATATAGGAAATGCCAGTCGAGTTGTACTGAAAATGGGGGTTGCCCCAGACTAGGGGGTTGGGGCAGGCTCCACAGGGGAGAGAATCCAAGGCAGGTTGCAGAAGGATGGGGGTTGCCATGCAGGGAGAGCCTCGGAACCAGGAGGCTGGGTGGGAGTGGAGAACTCCTGTGAGAAAGAAGCAAGAGCTGAGGCTCTAAGGGGGAAGTCAGAAGGAAGCCTGAAGGACCCTTGAATTGTAGGGTAACAAGCCTGAGCTTCTTCTGCAGACACTGGGGAACAATTTGAAGGGTTTGGAGCATAGGAAATGCCAGGTAAAAACTGGGTTTCAGGACAACTTGGCCAGAACAGAGCATGGCAATGACAAGGAGAGCCTGTGGGAGGCTTTTCCAAGGTCCCAGGCAAGACAATGGGGCTTTCCTGAGGTGGGAATAGAAATGAACAGGTGGACGAAAGAGCTCGACCCTATCAAAGCTGGGCTAAGCCCCTAGTCTCCCATGATGATGGCAGTGGGCTGGGGTACTCTCCCATAGGGTCCATCATGCATCTTCCAAAGACTTCGGAGGGATGGGAGGAGGGGCGCATTCTTTTTACGTTAAAGCAAACATTACCAGATAATAAAGAGAAGACATGGTGGGTTACAAGTCTCCTTGTCTATACTCCTGTCCCAAGGGATTCTGCTCACCTGGCACCAGAAGATATGAATCCAGAGAGCTGGGAATTCCCCTGGGTTACACATTAGACCTTGCACTATGCAGAATGAATATGGCTGCATGTTACAGGTGGGATCCACCAAGACACAGATTATGTCATTAACTTCCTGGGTCACACAGGTAGTAAGTGTGGAGTCAGGATTTGAATTCATATCTGTCTGGTGCCAGACCTTTGGCCTTCCTTCTATTCCATCAAAATGGATTAACCAGCTTCTACATAACTGAGTGGTACAAATTTGGGATGATCTGGAAGCACCTCTGTAACAAAAGGGGAGAGAGGAAATGCAAACTCCTGTGGGTTGTCTCTGACTCTCCTCTTCCTCTGATCCATTCCAGCTGCCTGGGCCTCTCCACCATGAACAGCACCTTGAGGGATGCCCAGGCCCTGAGCCACCGTGAGTGCCTCCTGCCTTCCGTGGTCCGGAACCCCTCTGTCACCCAGGTCACGCCAGCCAAGAAGATAACCTTCCTCAAGCGAGGGGATCCCCGGTTTGCTGGGGTTCGCTTGGCTGTTGACCAGCGCGTGTTCAAGAGCTTTGGTGCTCTGATGGACGAGCTCTCTCAGCGTGTGCCTCTCTCCTTTGGGGTGCGCTCTGTCACCACGCCCCGGGGTCTTCATGGCCTCAGTACCCTGGAACAGCTGGAAGATGGTGGCTGCTACCTCTGCTCTGATAAGAAGCCCCCCAAAACACCCAGTAGGCCAGGCTGGCCACAAGGGAGAAGCCCATCTGCTCAGCAGTCAAGGGATTTTGAAAGCCAGTGTGAGGCACCAGGAACATCCTCTTCCTGCAAGGGTCCTAAGGCCCCAAGGAGGATAATGCTGGTTAAGAATGGAGACCCTAGATTCCAGCAGACAGTGGTTCTCAGCCATAGAAATACAAGGAACCTGACGGCCTTTCTCAGCAAAGCCTCGGATCTTTTGCACTTTCCTGTGAAGCAGGTGTACACGACAAGTGGGAAAAAGGTAGGCTGTTGGGGTATGCTATTTCTTTAAAAAGCTCTCTGGACCTCAGATCAAAATACTTAGATGGAATGGGGAGGTTATTCTTTACAAAGAGGCACTGATTGTCCTGCTACTAATTAAAGGTGAATTAAAGGAGTGGAGACATGGAGTCAGTTAAATAAGCAATTATTATTCGTATTTTGGTTACCATTTATTGAGTGCTTAGTGAGTACCAGACACTGTGCCTTGCACACTTTTATTATTTTCTTATCCAATCCTTCTATTATCCAATACCATCTATTTCAGGGAGAGTTCAGTGCAGAAAACAAAAACTCCTCAAAGTACCTTGAGCAGAAAGTAATCTAATGCAGGACATTAGGGGACTCCCAAATCTTTGGACAGCTGGAGGCGTGAGTTCTAAGCTGGGTCTACAGGAATAGCTCCCAGCATTCTGCAGGGGAAGCTACTACCCTGCTTGAAGCTACTGTGATTACTGTGTTCAAGAATACTTCTCTATAGTGGCATCCAAGCTTATAAAGCTGGGATCAGGAAACTGCCACAGTTGCATCTTGACCCTCTTGACATGCAGGAGCACTGGGGTGCTGGGTCTAGCCTGCTGCCTGGGCTGCTATGGCCTCCTGGTACCCACACATTTGCTTCGCAGCAACAACAACCAGAAGCAAGAAGAGACGGTGTCTGCCTCACTTGCTTTTCCAGACTTGATCAAGTGCATCTAATTGATGGAGAACCCAATCTGCATATCGCCTGAACTGTGAAGAAGGCTAGTGAATAATTTTTGCCTTTCCAGCTCCTTCAGAACATGAATGTACACTGTAGGTGCACAGGATGGAAGATGGAGGTGACTTGATCTAATCAACAGTTTCCCCATAATCTAATCCTATCACTACTTAACACCTGTGTACACTATTCTACCAGTACTTAAATTTACAAGCAACAGCTACAGCAGCATGTCCCCACCCAAGTATGTAGCTGTCTTTCCTACAATCAAAACATATTCACCTTCCCCCCAGAGTCACATCAGCACTGTACCATCCATCCTCTGGGCACAAGCCCACATTTGTAGCCTCTGTCTTAAGACTTAACTATCAAGTCACCAAAATACCTTATAAAAAGTGCTAGAGGGAGGCAAGGGCAAACCATAGAAAATTGATTCATGCCTAGCAGAGTTGTGAAGAAAACTAGGTTATCTACTGCAAGGCCATTGATGGTATTAAGTTCCCTCTGCCCTCTGCCAGTACCTCAGCTAAATGTGGGTTATGGATATGGTAGAGTGGCTGGACCAATTCCACCATCTAAATTATGGTACATTTACTACATGCTGCACGTGCTACATCATTCCTGTGGACTCAGCCCTTGGAGGTACTTCCTGAGCTGTTGTAGTCTTGTGTTAATTTTTAACCTGAATATGGCAGCCACAGAAAGCACTCAAGGGATTCCCTGGGCTATAGATGACTTTCCCCCGATCCTATTCGCATAAAAGCAACCCTATTCCCCCCAACCAAGTTTGAATAGGATCCAAACTCTCATTCTGAGAGACCCATTACAGAATCAATCACCCCATTCAACACAGAACCCCCCTTGTTGCCTGTTGGTTCATTGTTGCAAGGATTCCCATATGGCCAAGTGACTGTCTCAACTTTCAACTTCACTGACTCACTGTTCAGTCTCCTGGTGGGAACATTTTCCCTTGGACCCAGAGACCTCCAAACTAGCAGAGCCTGAAGTTTTTGGGATGGAAAGCAAAATGTTTGTAGCTAGGTCATAGGTATAATAGTGAAAGGAGCTGCTCATATTCCCACCCTTTAATTCCCAGGTATCTGTTGTCTGTGGAGAAACAGCACTATATTGTATAGTGGTTGCCAGACCAGAGCACATATCACATCCTGCAAGATAATGCCTCAACGCTATAAAGTGATTACTTTCAGTTGGTGCCCATTGAATGCACCACCGTTCTATAAGTTATAGCTACTTTTGGGTGATGTGGTATATGGCTACACAGTGAATTCCATGGGTGTTAGTGCATTGTCTCACTTCTTTTGCTATAAAATCAGTTCTTTGGATAGAAGTAATTCTCATGGATTATGGCAACGATGAATGGGGTATTCAGCAAGTGCATGGAAGGATGTGGGCAAGGAAGGAAATATATATTCAAAATTAGTGCCTATTCCAGTGAATCCACATTTCTGACTCTCCCCATGATGGAGGGGTTCAATGTCATTAGCTTCCCATGAGATGGCTTGCTGAGTACCTCAAGATATGCTGCAAATCACAAGTGTTTTGGCACAAGTTTAGCATGGATCTCTGCTCTTGGAAGATTGGACCCTTAGCAGACATGACAGTCAGATCCACATGAATAAGGTAGTTTACATTCTTAGTTCATGTTTACTTTGTCACTCTGCTCATAATCAAGTTGAGCACACCTTGGGGTGGTTGGAGGAAAAGAATGACTAACATCCATTGAACAGGTCATTTGTCCACATGATTATCACCTTCTGGAGAGCATTCAATGGGACACAAATGTTCTCATTCTCTAGGCACATTCTGGGAGACCCATCTACAGATTCTTCTCTAGAGTTCCTCGTCACCAGCCCTCCAGTCTTGTTCCTTCCAAGGCCTTGATTGTCAGATTGAACTGCTAACTCCTGCCTATGAATTGCCATAGAACCTCCTGCCATTGCTCCTTCCGTGAAAACTAGCCAATCAAATAACCTTGTCCCCTGTACTTTCCTTCCCCACTGCCCTTTGTGGCCCCCAAGTGGGTCTGTAATGGTGCAGCAGTCAACTTTTGACTTGTGTCAGCATATTCTGTGAAACCATCTGAAACCCAGAATCAGATATTTTCTTCTTCAGTTAACTGGTCATAGGGAACTCCCCCAGGAAGTTTTAGGTGTGTGGGAAGGAAAGATGGCAATGCAGCAGAAGCAGGTGAACTGGGAGTGTGGCTCATGCAATTTACTTATGCCTTCCGTTCAAATGCCTGAACCTGATCTAGTACATGTCACCACCTCCTGATGATGGGGTCCTGCTTTGACACACTTGCTTTACGGCTAGACAGATGACACAGCAATCACTTCAGTTTTATTTCAACAACTAGAAGAATCAGTTTCTGCATCTAATGTTTGACTACAAGAGAAAAGAGATTCTTTTATAGTAGTAGTAGGAGCACCTAGGTCCTCTGGCCATCCCTAAACTGAGAGTTTAGACCTTGAGCTTGCCATTTTCTTTAAGTCAGAGAAGCCAGCCTACTCCATAGTCCTTGCAGCTCTCATTCTCATTAGAAGGGTCTGTCATGACAGCCAGTGATTTTCCCCCGAAGTCCTGTTCTCAGTTAAGCACTGCATTCTACTATCAGAGGTGATCATTCAAGAACCTGTTTTATCACTTTGTGCCTTAGGCCACCAGTGTCGCATTGTAACCAGATTATCACTGCCTTTAAACCCAATCAGGTCAGATAACTAATCCAAGACTCCTCTCCTTGAGGGTCTATTGCCTGCAACAACCTCTGATACTGTACATTGAATCAGTCATGATTCAGTATAGGAAACAGAAACCTCTGTGCGTATCTTAAGCGTGAAGAAATTATACACACAGAGTTTTGTGCTTAAAGATTGGAAAGCTGGAGGAGCATAAGCTTGGTTTCTGGAAATAATTCCCAGAATATCACAGAATTGACCTATCTGAATAGATACCTCTAACACAATCATTCAAGTGGGTTGTTGGGGTGATGTCCCTGGAATAATTGAGTTCAGTATTAGCCCACCATTGCTGTGGTCTGGAATCAGGCAGGTCATGTGCCACTGCTGTCTGTTGATATCCAGAAAGCTGGTGACTGGGTACTGGAAAAATGAGTGTGGCTTTTGCCATTTCAGCTGCACATGCCTCTTTATGCCTTTGACTTTTTTCTTGTGGCAACAGTCAAAAGCAAAAGAAAGACGGGTTTTACTTCACTGTCATTTCTCCTACCTTGTGCAAGTGCATCTAATTATTAGAAATGATTTCATGGTTAGAAGTCTAGCTGCAAGGGAGTCCAGAAAATGTATATAGAGCTTTGTACACTCCGCCATACTGGAAATTACACCAGAAAGAAAGTAAAACAGAGGTTGACTAACCTAGGACATGACATCTACCACACAAACTCACAAGGCAATTCATGTTATTATTTCCTTTGTATAGGTAAGAAAATTGAGGCACAGAGGTTAAGTAATTGGCTCATAGCTGCATGGCTGGCAAATGATAGAATCAACATTAATAATGTCAGAGTCATAATGTAAAAAAACTCCTAAATTATGGCACATTTGTTATGTACCCGCATGTGCTTAATGCAGAGGATACAGAAAATAAGGCTAGGTCCCTACCTTCAATCAGCTACAGTTTAGTGGGTATGGCGAAATGGAGAGAGCAGGTACAAAAATAAGTTAATTGGAGAAAAAATATTAGCATATTTTCTTATAGACTTAATGCAGAACTATTAGAGTTTCTGTAAATAAAATGGTCTCATTGCTCCCCAGGGCATGCTGTGGCATGATTATCAGTTGTCAGGTCCTCAACTGGGTGAACACTCTCAATATACTCTCAATAACTCTCTTTTTTTGTGTGTGGATCCTAAACCTTGACCTCTTTCTAGAATGGGAGCATCATATAACCCTGAGTTCTCTTTTTTCCTCCTTGGAAAAGTCTGATTTCCTAGAAATATGACTATTATAAATTGATAGACTTGGGTCATGTAGTCCATTTGGCTTCTACTGCTGTCTAAGGGATATGAATACATTGATATGTGTCCATAAATTGATAGACTTGGGTCATGTTTGCATTTTTGTGATGCACTAGAGCTCTAAATCAACAAAGAAGTGTGCTTAGTAGTTTGAAAAAAACTTCTAATCAACTAGGTTGAAAGATCTGGTGTACAGCTAATTTAATGTCATTTGTGGGGAGAGGATGCAAGAGTTCTCTTTTTCTCATTTCCTTGCTAATGAACATACCCTTCTAATTTGAGAAAATAAAGAAGAACAGATTCAGCCCTTTGAAGATGAAACTAAATCCCCCAACACTGCCAGTTACTATATAATGTCATAAATAGTGCAAAGTCTCACAATGTGCTGTAGGGACCTCAGGGCCATGTGAGATTTTTCTAAAAGCAGGGACCTGTTTCCTGGAATGCAATGTTGCCTGCTCAGCATCCAGCCTAGGATGTCCTAGGGTGGGTGGGAAAGGATGGCATAAGCCTCTGGGCAGGAGCCTAGAGAATCACTGGGGGAGCCTGTAGAGAGAGCAGCCTTGCCCTTCTCTGTTCCAGAAGGGCTGAAAGCAGAGGTGATGGGCTCGAGATTATACTGGAAAACAAAGATTGGACCCAGGAGAGAACTCTTTGTGGGAAATGAGTGAGATAGTGAATCAGATCTCCATGGGGAAGCTGGAGGCCTTTCTGTTCTGGTTGCTTTAAAAAAAATTCATATTCTGGAAGGTGCAAGGGTGAGCAGGGAGGCAGGCCAAAGACTTCTTGAAGTGTTTTCCACCTGAGGCATCCAGAAGAACCCCTAAACCACAGGCCTTAAACTGGGTGGGGGGAGGGGTATAGGTAGAGAGGAAGGTGTCATTTGTGGGAATAGGTGATAGGACCTCAGCCCCCAGCTAGTTATGGAGGTATTATGGCAAGTGGATAGGACAGAATTCTGGGGTGAGATGTGCAAACTTCAGGAAAGGGCCAGAGTGACGGGATTCTTCCTCTACCTATGTCTCCCTGGGTAGAAGAGGGGCTCTGCAAACCGGGCCTCCTAACTCAACACTCTCCTTCTTCAGGTGGACTCTCTGAAGGGTCTGCTCCACAGTCCTTCAGTGCTAGTATGTGCTGGCTACGAGTCTTTCAAACCTCTGGCAATGGAAGATTCTAGAAGATACGGAACTGAAACTTTATCTGGGCAGACTCCAAGAAACAAAACCGGTGAGTTCGTTTTGGAGTTTCCCCAATTTTATTTGCCCTGGATAGTGGTTCAGTAGGACTAAGCAGATATCCTTTCTAGATAATTTAAAAAACCTGCCTTTTGGCCCCAATTTTTGGGTATCCCACATTTTTTGGGTCACCCTTGCCTCTTCCGCTTTCTTACTGCCATCAACCTTAATTGGGTTGAAATTTGCTTGGTGTGTGAGAGAGGAGAGTCTGGTATTTAAAGAAAATAAGGATTAGGAGATCTTGAACTCTAAATTTCTAGGATCTAAAATAAGCTTTATTAAGGATCATGGTGGGCATGACATTATGGAGGCAATGGACCATGGGTATATGGCATTTGCATCTTTCAAGAGTCATGACTCCCTTAGATAACAGTAGAAGCCAAATGGACTAAAACTAACAATAACCATTGATCCTCCATCTATTCATCAGTCTATACATCTAACTGTATGTATATCCCTCCAAAAAGCCTACTATGTGCCAGAGTGTAGGTGTTGTTATTTAAAAACACATTATTTTAAAGGCATAATTAACAACTGCAGGTTGAAATTTTCAGCAAAATTATTGGAATGGAAATGGGCAAATTTGGTAAATAAACAAAATAATATCCTTTGTGAAAAGCTACTAAGAAATGACAATAATGGTTTTGGTGATCAGTGCATGCCAGGTGCTAGAGGTACAAGGACCTATTAGCCACAGAGCCCCCTTCGGAGGAGCTCCTAGTCTCATTAGGTGCTTCTGGAAGAGCAGAGCTTGGCGAAACCTTCTATCTAGACGGACTCAAGTAGGCAGATCTGTTCTTTTGCTGGCCATAGGCTCAGCCTCCACTAGCCTTTTCCTCTTGCCAATCAGGAAGAGGTGAAATGAGAAAGTACTAAGGGCTTCATTCCTACTTGGGACCGCTTCTTTCTTCCTTCAGTGGCTCCCTTTTCTTCTCTTTTTCATGGCTAGGGTGCAGGCTTGACTCTCAAGACTTGCTATTGTGTGTCCAGGTCCTTCCTTGCAATCATTTATCAACCCCGAAGCTTGATGACTGTTAAGATGATAAATCACCACTAATAATTGCAAAGCATTTTACAGTTTACAATCAGGCACCTTTACAGCAGCTTATTGATTTTGTTTCCTGTGTTGGGCTTGAGCATGAGCCGGGCCCACAGTTAGCTCTGGGCCCTGCTGCTCTGCCTGCCAACTCTGTTGTCTATTGAGAACATAGTTTGTGCTAGCAACTCTGCAGAAAGTTTTATATGCATTGCCCTGCATCGTCAAAACAAACCTACAATTATTATTATTTTACAACTCAGTAAAGAGTCTCTGCCAAAAACAACACAGCGAGGAAGTCGCAAAGTTGAGACTGAATTCAGACGTTAAGTTCATCTCACTAGGTTTTGCTGGTTCACAGATTGCAGACTGGATATTCATTCTAGAATGGTTTCTGACCTTATTTTGTGGTTTTGGGGGCGGCAGGGTGTTTAAATGATGAAAGGCTCATGACTAGCCTTTATTCTCTGACTCTGAAGCTCCCCCTAGTAGCTCACTGTCTTTCTTCTTTTCTCTTACTTTCATTGTGTGCCAGGAAGCTGGGGGCCAAAGGCCAAGCAGAGTGTGATCCACTCAAGGTCCAGGTCAGGCAGCCGGCCACGGCGGTTTTCCTTGCTCTCAGAGAGGTCTGGTCTCAGCGACCCCCCGATGTCCCTGCATCACGCTCAGATGGGCCCTGCTCCTGACAGACACCGTCAGGACATGCCTGCCCAGCTCGGCCCATTGGTGGCCAGTGACGATGTTGAGAAAAAGGTCCGCATGAACAAGGATGGCAGCCTGTCTGTAGAGATGAAAGTCCGCTTCCATCTCCTTGGTGAGGATGCACTCCTGTGGTCCAGGAGGGTGGGGAGGGCCAGTGCCTTCACAGCAGCCAGTGAGGAAGTCCCTGTCCTGGGGGAGGTGGACTCCCTCCACTGTGTGTGGGAAGACCACCCCGCGGGCTCCTCAGAGCCTGGGGCACAGGGACAGGGGCCCTGTGAGGCAGGATGTGAAGAAGCCCTTGGCCGAGGCCGGTGGCAGCCAGGGACCAGGTATGAGATCTGGATGAACCCCCTGTACTCCACCCAGGGAGAGGGGATGGCCTCTCAGAGGAGATCCAGGTTGACCCAACACTCCCATTCCAGGAGGCCCTATAGCCAAGGGTTCACCAGCAGGAAAAGAAGCAGCAAGGACAGTGTCAGCCCTGCTTCTAGTGACAGAGCCCCCAAAGACTCCGAGCCAAACTCCTCCTGCTGCTCCAGGTCTCCAGAGGGCAGTGTGGGCAGCTGCGACCTACATTCAGTCTCAGGGGCTGCCTCCCAGAGGGGAGCAGGGTGGGAAGCTGGTGGCCCATCCTGGACTAGTGAGGGCCCAGGTCCACAGGGAGCAGGGCAGGGCCGCAGGGAGCCCCATAGCTGCCTGAAGCCCCAGACCCGAGACACGGCAGGTGCTCTTTCTGACTCCTCAGGGAGTGCTGGGTCTCTCGAGGAGTCTAGTGAAAGGGGTGAGCAGCACCAGGGCTGCCTGAGCAAGACAAGGGCCGTGACTACTTCCTGGACAAAGGCCATTCAGGGGGAAGGCCCCAGTCTGCCCACGGTGAGTCCCTTGTCTTTGAGGAATGAAGACTCTCAGGCAGAGGACAGTGGACAGGGTACCAGGCACTCCCAGGCTAAGGGTAGGTCTGGGAGGAGACCGCCCCTGGCTCCCGGTCATTCTGGCTCTGGGGACACTGCAGGCCATTCTCCACCTTCTGCCTGCGCCTCAGTCCCAGGCAGCAGGAGAAAGCAAAGGGGCAGAGCCAGTGCTGTGTCCTCACCCAGCATTTCTGGTCTCAGCCGAGGGGCTCACATAGGCTGCCCCAGGCAACACCACACCCAAAGGCATACCCACCGCCCACCTGACTCACCGGTGCCCAGGCAAATGCCAGGACCTCCCAGCAGACTCAGGGCCTGCCCAAATGGCTCAGCACCACCCCTTTCTGCAAGCTCACCCAGGGCCAGGAACCGGGCCTCCCAGGACACAGGGCCACCCTCCTCTGCCTCTCTTCATTCCCAGTATGTACAGGGGGTCCACAGTGCTCTCATAACCCCTGTGAGCAATTCTGACTGTGCTTCCAATTTCTACTCCCCATACTGTCCCTCTGCTGAGACTGAAGGGCACCCTGAGTTCAGGGCATGCTCATCAGCTCCCACACCTTCCAACACATCAGACTTTTTGAGCAGCCAAGCTGATGGTCTGGACAAAAAGGCAGGGGGTGGCATTCCCAAGCCTTCCTGGCCTTTAGTTCTGCCAGTTGGACAGCCCGAGGGAGGGATGTCGGGAGCCCACAGAGGCTGCGACTGCTCACCGATCAGCACATCCCTGTTCCACAGGACCCCCAGTGATAAGACTCACGCCCTGCAGACCTCCCAACCACTGGGAAGCCGGGGACCCTTCTCTGAGGTCCCCTTGATATGCACCCGATACTGTCCCACCCCCCCAAGGACATGGCCTTTTGTCAAGAAATACCCTTCGTGTAGCAGCAACCCCAGTGCTGACTGGGGGCCAGGCGGGGGAGAGCTGGGGGAGGGAAAGCTTGAGGCATGGTTCCCCTGGCCCCCCGGCTCTCAGTCAGGGGCCACGGGGAAAGCAGTCAAAGCCTCAAGAAGAGGCAGCTCCAGCTGTGGCCCCAGGTCTGGGAGAATATTCCAGGGGAAGAAGGTTGCTGGTGGAAGGCTAAGTCTAGAGGGGCAAGAGAGAGATGGCGGAATGGCGCTGGGTGCTCTGCCCCGAGCCTCACCAGAAGCTGTGGTCCGTGAATGGCTAAGCAGCATCCCAGTGGAGCCCATACCCATGAAATGTGAGATGGTGAGTGAGAGCACAGTTGTGGCAGGGGATGACCCAGAAGGCCCCAAGGAGGATCCTGTTGACAAACGTTCCCCAGAATGTCTGGGGGAACCAACGCAGGTCAGACAACCGTCTCATGAAGGGGCCACCAGCGAGAGAGCAGAGCCAGACGGAGCCCTCCCAGTGACTGGTGATGCTCATCCCAAGTCAGAAGAGGGTCTTCCTTGTAGCGGAGTTTCAGAAGACCCCAGGGAGGCTGAATCAGGCAAAGGCATGGCCATGGACTATTCTGCGGGCCCATGTGTGTTTCCGCACAACGTCTCTGCCTCCATACAGATCATGAAGGCACTGATGGGCTCCAAGCAGGGCAGGCCCAGCAGCCTGCCCGAAGTGTCCAGCACAGCGGGCAGGAGGCTCAGCCGCTCTGCCCAGGCCCTTATCACCTGTCTTGCTGGGCTCCACTTCTTTGATGAAGACCTTGGGTCTCCCATTGGCAAAGTGAGGTTCATAGACTCTCCTCGGTACCAGGAGCTCCTGAGCACCCTCCAGGCCCTGTGGCCGGGGTGCGGCCTCAGGCGTGGTGAGCCGGACTCAGGCCTCTGGGAGCTTGGCTGGTGCCAGGCTCTGCCAGGCCTCAGGTCTGACGTCATGACAGAGGACTTCACACCGACGTCCTCATCTGGTGTGGATGTCGGCAGTGGCTCCAGAGGCTCAGGGGAGGGCAGTGGACCCTGTGCCATGGAGTGCGCCCTGGTCTCTGAGAGGGTAGCACTGCCCTTAAAAATCCCCTCCCAGAGGCCTGATTCTAGAACCTCCAAGAACCGAGAGGATCCAGGAAACCAACAGCTGAGTGGTTCCATGGCCTCTTCAAATTCCCAAGCATGGGCTTGTGCCAGCAGAAAAGATGAGGCAGAGAGAAACAGTGGGGGGCAGGTTCTGGGCAGGAACCTGGACCAAGTAGTTGAAAACACAATGCAAGAAGAGGAGGTACCGCTAGAGAAAGGCGGAGAAGAAAAAGAAATCGCAGCCCTGCAAGGAGATGGTGTCCAGGGATTCCCAGAAGAGGGAAGAGTCAGGGGACAAGAACTGTCAGAGGCCAACTCTCAGGATGGGGAGGGTGCACAGGAAGATAAGAATGTGCAGGAAGAGGAAGCAGGAAGAGACCCTGCCTCCACTATACTTTGCCCTCCAGGGAAAAGAGAAAAACCCACAGAGCTCCCTAGGAGCCTCAGCGACAGGGATGCAAATGCCAGTGGCCCCCAAATGGAGCCTGGTTTGGAGAAGCTGCCCAAAGCCTCTGAGACACGCCATGCACAAGCCCAGGCCAAGTGCATCCAGGGGCCTGGGGAGACGAGCTCTTCTCCGGCCCGCAGAGTGTCTCTGGACACTGACCCCCTCTGGGTGTCCAGGTTGCTGAGGAAGATGGAGAAGGCCTTCATGGCCCACCTTGGCAGCGCCACAGCGGAGCTCCGAGCCCGCTGGAGCCTGCAGAACAACAGCCTGCTGGACCAGATGGTGGCAGAGCTGCAGCAGGACCTGGGCCTGCGGCTCCGAGATAGCACCGAGAAAGAGCTCCAGGAGATCTGGAGCCAGGCAGCGGGGAGGTGGCCGGGGCCGGCCCGGGAAGGCCTCAGGTGGGAGATGTCCCTGCAGATGGAACAGCGCAGGCACCGTCTCCAGGGCCTGAGGTACCTCTCAGCCTTCTCCAGGCAGGCTGGAAGCCAGGGGCCCGGCCCCTTCCCTGCGGAAGAGGAGGATGCACCAACCCTCAGCAGAGCCCTGGGGACCTGGCTGGTTGGGGAGGCCGAGGGGGAGGAGTTTTGTCCCTGTGAGGCCTGCATGAGGAAGAAAGTGATCCCCACATCCCCGAAGGACACAACGGGGGCATCCAGGGCACCCATCCAAAAGGCCTTCGACCTGCAGCACATTCTGCAGAAGAAGAAAGGGGGGTGTGCTAGTGGGGAGGCCGCAGAGGCAGCCCCTGAGAAGAGAGGGATGGAGCCACTTCCGGAGGTCCCCTTGGGGACAGGGACTGTCCAGGGGTCCACTGGAGGCCTGGAGCTGGGGTTAGACCAGGACCCTGGGACAGAGGGGTGGGGTGAGGGTGAGAACAGCCAGATCCTTGGCAGAGACGGAGACCCCCAAGGGGGAGAGGAGGAGGCAACTGTTCAGAAGAGAGAAGAGAGCACAGGGGCCGGGCGACGCAGTGTCCCAGAGGGAGCAGGTGGGAAAGAGCAGGGCTCTGGTGGGAAGGAAGAAAACACCGAGGAGGGCTCTGGGGCTGACACCAGTTTGCAAGGTGAGGCCTCTGGAGGAGGTGACCCAAGTCCAGGAGGACAGAATGATAGCATCAAAACTGCAGAGGCCCCGGAAGCTGAAGGAGAGGGGCAGCCAGAGTCGGGGGGAGGAAACCAAGGGGAGGAAGAAGGTAGCCCGCAGGTCGGCTGGGGACAGGGCCAGCTGGGTAAGACTTCTGGAAACAGAAGCCCAGATCAAGAGGGGAAGCCAGCACTGCCCCCCACCCCAGGTGGACACAGCCCCTGCCAGCGGTCAGGCTGGAAAGCAGGTCCCGCCTCCTCCCGCACCTCATCTCTGGGAAACTGCTCTCAGCTCTCTCAGAAAGGCTCTGTAGAAAAGCCTTTGAATGGAGACATGAGGAGCTTCGAAGAGGAGTCCAAGGGACTCCCTGGTCCAGAGAGAAAAGTCACAGGTATGTACCCAGAAAGTTCCACTTCTGAGCAAGAAGAGGCCCCCTTGGGGCCAAGGATTCCAGAGCAGGAGGCAGGCGAGGCCTCTGGCCTAGCAGCTGAGGAGGTAGTTAAAACTCATGCTTTCACAGAAAGGAGGTTTAAAAACCTCACCACGGACAAAACAGTTGGCTTTGGCCAAGATGACTTAGATTTCTAGAGATCCAGCCGCGAGGCAGTCATGAGTCTGTTTTTAACCTTTTGTCTACACACCTGAGCGTGGCTCGGTCCCCTGGAGATGTGCGAAGAGCTTGGAGAAAGATCAGGACTTGCCAAGGACACAGCCACACCACGCTGTCCCTGGGTTCTAAATTCTGGAGCTTCACAAGGCCCTGCTGGCCAATCCCATGTGCGGTGTGAAGGAGGGTTACCTCAGATCTGCCCTGTTATCTGAGGTCAGCTGGACCCTGTGAGTTTCCTGCTGAGCGCAAAAGGATGGAATCGACTGGAAAAGTTCCAGGAGAGTTTTTGTTTGTGTGTTTGTTTTTTGCTCTCATTCTTTTGCCTATTGATCTCCGGTTATTTTTCTCCTTGGCCTCTCTTGGCATTCACCTCGTTTACTTTGAGGTGTTTTTTTTTTTCTAGTCTTGAATATATTTGGTGACTCTGCAGATGTGAATACTCGGAAGACACGGATAAATTCAGGGTCATTGGACAAAGTTTGTTCTCAGCCCCAAAGTCCAAGTGTGTGTCCTTAATTCATATATATATTCATGAAAATACATATTGGTAATGGAAAAAATTGGGAAAGGCAAAATAAAGCAGGAAGAAGGAAAAGTAGTCATCCATAGTCCCATCACTCAGAGATGACTAATGTAACAGTTGCCTACAGTTCCTTCCCAATTTTTCATAATGGTTTGATAGTTGAACTCATCCTTATACACTTCTTTTTTATTTAACAATATAGGAATTTCCCCAGTTTATCTCAAAATCTTCACAAAACTTTTTTTCATAAAACTATTTTTAATGCCTGAATAATTTATTATGCAAACATAAAACACTTTACTTTGCCATTTCCCTAGTGTGGGCTATTTAGATGGGTTTCGTTATTTTTTTTTTTCTTAGCATTTTTCTGCCCGAACTGCAGATGATTTCCCTAGAATAGATTCCCAGGCGTGGAATTACTTAGCCAAAAATATCAGCTTTTTTCGAGGCTTTTGATATCATGCTGCCAAATTGCTTTCCTAAAGGTCTGTACTAATTTACATCACCTGGCCCACCACGAGCTCATCAGTGTTTGGTATAGCCATTAAAAATGAGAAATCTTTTGCTAATTTTATGGGCAAAAAATAGTACCTGACTTTAATGTGGTACTATTTTTGATATATTTGATTGCTGGTGAGATTAAAGAGTTTTCTGTTTATTAAAAAGCTATTTGCATATAAAGTTTTTGTGTATGCCTTTCGCCCAGTTTCAACTGGGATCCTAGCTTCTTCTTCTTCTTCTTCTTCTTCTTTTTTTTGATGAATTGATTTACCTGTGCCCTTTATAATTTTTTGTTAATATTCTATTTATCATTTTTGAGATTTAAAAAAATAATGCCCTTTCTCTACATCCTTCCACAGCTAGCCTTGGACGGGGCCGTGTCTAAGTAGGGAGCTCCTGATGGGGCAGAATTTCTTTGACTGGTTCTCACCAGCATTCCCGCTCATATATGACCATTTTGTGTATTCGGAATTATTAAAGTGGAAGTCGATGCTACAAGGGCAGGTATTGCCCCCTGGTTGTTTAAATGTAAATATTAATAATAAAAAATAAGCAAAAATAAAAATAAGTAGCAAATTAAGAATAAGTGAGTGTTGGGTGTAGGCCATGTCCTCATGCCTGCAGTCACCTGTTCTGTTTCTGAGTGCTGTAAATGTTCTTAATAAAATTTGATGTGTTGTAAAGGTTTCTGTGGAGGTGATTATTCTCTCTCTCTCTTTTTTTTAAGATTTTATTTATTTATTTATTTTAGAGATGGGGGAGGGGCAGAGGGAGAGGGATAAGCAAACTCCACCCTGAGCACGGAGCCTGAGTCAGGGCCCAATCCCAGGACCCTGAGATTGTGACCTGAGCCAAAATCAAGAGCTGGTTGCTTAATCAACTGAGCCCCCCAGGCACCATATGTGTGTGTGTGTGTGTGTGTATCTATACACACACACACACACACACACACACACACACACACACAAGCACCAGTGCCCTAGCCAGAAGTCCTCAGTGGAACAGATTGTATTGTGAACTTGCTTTAAATATGGTGACATGCAGAGTTGTCCAGAACTTGTCACTGTTAGTTGACATGATGTATACACCATGCACTTCTTCTGTGGCTTGAGGTCCCCAGTCATCCCCTAAGAGATATTCCAACCTTTGTGTTTCCTAATCTGACCTCCCCAAATGACAGAGACAGCCATCGCTGGAACTCACTGACCTGGCACTTAAAATGGCGTGGTCCGTCCCTGATCATGAGAACGCAACAGCATGGGATTTGGAGTCGCATGACCTATAAGCTCAAGTCCCAGCACTAGCACCTCAGTTTCAACTGTGAAAGGACTGTTTTCCTCACTGCATTGTTGAGAAGTCGATGAGATAACATATGAAACTTCCTTGTACTCATGTTGGGAACATAGCAATATTTTCATTAGCACTGCTGTGTTTTCAATGCCTGTTATGTGTCAGTGACCATATTAGATGTACGTGTACTCTTCCCAACATGTCTGTGAACTAGGCAAGTCCACACTGTCACCTCCGTGTCACGAATGTAATCGCGACAGGGTAGACTTACATAAACTTCTCCAAAATCATGCAGCTCGTTAGGGGTAGAGCCAAGATTTAAAACACAGATGTTTCAGAGTCTAAAGTCTCCGTCCTTTTTCCATCGTATCATATTTTCTTCATTTCGATTCAGGCCCCATAAATAAATAACTAAAGGTGATCAACACTTTGTTGAATGAACTTACTGCAAAATAGTTAAGACTTAGAAAAGTAAATTAGATAGGATTGGTTTGCTCAACTGATTGCATTATGTCCTTAGTAATGGTCTACTTATATACAGATATCAGGAGCTGGAGATAAGCTGGTTTCATAAAGCTGAGAGTTAAGCTGGAAAATTATCTCTCCATGGGATTCTCCTTTCAGTTACAAACCCACCTGCCTTAAGCTCCCAAATATTTCTGCCCTTTACCTTTTAAAAATTGTTGTTAATGGAAAACTGTGTTTTCTTCTGACTTGGAGATAAAGAATTCAGGGCCATCCCCGAAGGTGGGGCTCTTCGTGTCTCCTCCCCCACCCCCCTCACAGTAGCGATCATATGGCATACCATGGTTCAGGCCTCTGACATGTAGCATCTCGGGAAAGTGTTGGTATTCCTGTAGTGTTAGCCCGAATCCCTGATTCCAAACTCAATTCATTCGTCCCTCAAAGCGTTGCCAAAATCTTTATAACATTTCCAGCCAGGGATTTCTCCTTGAAGTAAGTTGGAGAGAGAAGTGAGCAGTAGTAAAAAGAAGCCAAGCTCCTCTCCCCATCCTGTTGTCTAGCTGGTGGGGATCAGAGGCTCTAGCTCAAAAGGACCATCTTTCAGCAGCTGGGAACCAAAGACCCCCATGTCCAGGTCCCGTGCCCAGAGATTATGACTTTATTGGTCCGAGTTAAGAGTCCCAGCACAGCTAAGTTGTCAAGCTCTCGGATGTATACAGTGTTCTGCCAAGTTGGCTCAACACTGACTTGGTCCAGTTTCCTTTTCCCAGGTGAGAAGACAGACCCATCCTGAAAAAAGGAATCATCTAAAGCACACAGCTTTAGACACATGGGTGGCCATGCTGAGACCAGATACCGTATCTCACTTCAGACTCCTTCTCAGAGCTGAGAGAGGTCCTGCAGAGGAATGGGACGAGCAGCAAACCCACTGCCTTGTAACCCAGACCTGCGCCCTTCTCACCTGCATGCCCACCCACCTTCCTCTCCAACCCCCTGCATCTGAGTCTGTCCCTGAGACTCAGGCTTTATCTCCACAAGAGCCCTTCTGAGGTGTCCAGGGGAGAAGTAACTTGACCTTCTTCTGCAAAGCTCTCCAGGCAGGTGCAGCTTGGAAGGGGACGCATCCTGAGGATTTCCAAACAAATCATGGGCCAGGGTTTCCACTTAGACAACTTGATCCAAGTGGACAGTTCCGCTCAGAAAATTCTGATTCAGTGTGTCTGAAGTGGGACTCAGGAATGTGCATTTTCACAAACTGCTGGAGGAAATCCCACATACCTGCCTCTACCCCACTGCGTCGCTGAGTTGACTCCTCTGTGGTCAGGTCATCCCACCAGAACTGGGGTTCCTCAGAGAGGCTGCGCACCTGTCCCCAGCCTTGCCAACCCGCCAGCCCCACCTCCCCCCCCCCCAACAGTTTCCCTGCTCTCCTTCATTATGTGGTCTGCCCAAGGGAAAGTGTAGGTCAGCCACAGCAACCTTTCTCTGCTTCCCTCTCTGGAGAAGCAATTAGGGTGGGTAAAGAGAAATCTCCCTCCGCTGGTCCTCCTACCCATCCCCAGACCCCAGATCCAGAGGCACAGCTGGCAGCCCAGGCCCCCTGTTTGTCTGTGGGTCTCACCTGGGGCAGACGCAGACCTGGGCAGCAAAGGTCCCTAAGCTCATGCCCTCTCACTAACCAAGCAACACCGGGCAATGGGACGCACACTTGTTTCATGACTTCCACTGGAGTCCCCCCGCCCCAGGCCTGGCATCCTGGGGTACTCAGCCCAGGGTCTTCAACCCTCAGACTGGTGACCATTCCCAGCATCAGAGCTGAGCCCCAGTATCCAGGGGGAGAGGGCAACTGCTTCATGCTGTTCCACCTCTAGGCTGGTCTCCACTTTCCCACGGCTTCCACACCCTCATCCCAGAGGCAATTGGAGACCCTCATCTGTGCCTTTGTTCCTACTGGGGTTTACAGACCCCTACCCATAGCCTCCTGGGTTTTAAGTTTTTAGACTTGGTTCGCAGGTGATCAAACCCAAGGTGCCCAGTTCGTTGATGAGAAGACCGATTAAAGGCCCCACAGGTCAGGAGCATGACCCAGCTGCTGCCATGCTTCCCCCACTTTCATCCACACCTCTCTCCCATCTCAAATCACTGTCCTGCACCACACTCTTGGCCCTAAAATCATGGCTAGTGGCCTATTTTCCAAACAACATGGTGTTTTTTAGTCATCTTCCTGATTGGTAGGGCCCACACTCCTAATGATGCCCGCCCCCCCCGCCCCGGCTCGTAACAATGTCTCATCCTCATGGGCCTCCAATAGTCCGGCTCTGGCACTTCCTCCATGGCCTGCATGTGAACCTGAAATGCTGAGGTCTCCCCATGCCAGCCCACTGCTCTTCCCTTCTCTTCATCTCCCTGAATGCCCTCACTCGTTCTGCTGTTGCTGCTCCTAGTTTTGGGCTGATGACTCCCAAATCCAGGGCTTCAGCCCAGGCATCTCCCTGAGCTCCAGCCCCTACATTTTCCTCAGGAGCAACACATGCAGAGTAGAACTCATCTCCTTTTCTCAGCCTGTTCCTTTCCATGTTCAGACCTGGCACATGCTCAGACCTGGCATCATCTCCATCTATCCTAGACTCATCTCTCCCCAACCATGCCAGTAACACCACCATCATCCATCCTACACTCATCTCTCCCTCACCAAGCCCATAGCACCACCATCATCCTAGACTCATCTCTCTCCCACTGCACCCATGGCACCACCACTATGCATCCTAAACTTCTCTCCCCCACCACACCATGGCACCACCACCATCCATCCCAGCTTCATCTCTTCTTCCACCAAGTCCATTAAGTCCTCTCTCTCTCTATTCTACTAAAACTTCCCAGGCCTGGTGATTCACTCCTCACCATTACTACTACCTGCCTAATAAGGTCTCTCCGTTTCTCACCTTGCTCCATTCAAGTTTATCCTCACCATAGCCACCACCACCTATCTAAAAGATAAACCTCACCAAGTTACTTCTAGTTATAATTAAGCAAGAGCCTGTCATCACCCAGAATGATGCTCCTGACTGCTTACAAATTACCTTGCAGATTATAGACTTATCTACCACAGGCCTTTTTGTTGATGACATGGAAAAATCTTAAGCTTTTACTAAAGTATTTTGCTAAGCTTTGGGAAGAGGCCATTTTCTTCCTATTTGCTTTTCCCAGGACTGTGACCACAGCATGTTCTTGCCTGGACTCTTCTTGAGGCAGCACTGGAGAAATGGCAGAGCACAGTGGTGAGCAGTGTGGACTTTAGAGGTGGACTGAAGAGCTCTAACCTCACCTCCACCATTAGTCGCCATTTACTCAATCTCCTTCATGTGAAAATCAAGGCAAATAATAGTACTCACCTCCTGGAGTTGTCAAGATGGTTCAGAGAGAACACACAAAACAATTAGCATGGTGCCTGCTCACCTGGAAAGTTGTCAATAAATACTATCAGTTGTTGTCACTGTTATTTTTTTCTTTTTATTCAGCAGAGTCAGCTATGTCAGTCAAGGAAAGCAACTTGGGGCATTTTTATTTGGGGAGTGAGGCAGCTTCCCCTAAAACATAGGCTGGCATAGTGCTGTTGCAGGAGAGAGCCATGTGGGTAAAATATGGACACTTGATCTGAGCAAGAGCCCTTTCCAGATGGGCTGTCCAGGAAAGTACCAGGAGATACTGACACTTGATCTGGGTCTTGAGGGATGAGCTCTGGTGTAGAGAGGTGAAGGGAAGGGCATTCCAGGTGGAGGTGATGACAGGAGCAAAGGAACAGAGAAGTCATACAAGGGTTTGGATGGTGAAGAGTGACTAGCCAGGATCTCTGGAGCCAAGTGGGAGCAAAGTCTCCAGGGGGAGTGTGATCATGTATACAGCCCCATAGTGGAGGACACTTGAATCCCTTGGCTCCTGGACAGCCATGATCTTTGGCCAGAGGTATTCAATCAGCCCTTAGATCAATTGGGCCTTCTCTCGGTCAGCATTCCGGTAACTGGACCACTGTCTTTCGGCTGGGCTTGAGTCCTTGCCTTGGAAATTCAGCTCTGTCTGGGGCACGTTTTGATGGAGGGTCTACCTTGCTCTTGAAGGTGCAACTTCCTCCTCTCCCCAAGATAATATGTGATCTCTTACTGCACTCCTAAGGTATATCAGGAAAATATAGGCTTTTACGTACATTCTCCACCTTTAATCCTTACCACAACCCTACAAGGCTGTCATATTGCCATTTTGTGGATGAAGAAATGGCTTCAGAGGTGAGTTTCCAAGGCCATGTGGCTGGTAGATGCTGAAGTTGTGGTTTGAATCTCCCAAGCCTGGGTTCCCTCTTCCACACAGCCCAATTCTGAACTCCATGTTCTGAGCATCTTCTTGCCTCATATCTCCTGTGCTGGGCTTCAAGCTCCACCATCTTCCCTTGGAGCTCCACTGGGGAGGCAGGCCAGGGTGGCTGCACTCTGCTGGGCTGCACTTCTGGCCATGTTGCAGTCCTGCCCTTGGTATGCTGGGATGAATCTTCCAGGTTCTCACATCTTATCGCAGCCAGTGTCTCCCCACTCCAGGGTCCACTCTCCTCGGTTGCATCCCCGGAGAGCCTCACTGGCCTGTCCCTGATAAGGAATAGGGAACCTATGGTTTTCCAACTGTGGGCAGCCTTGGAAAAGCATTGAATGTTTTTGTTCGTGACAATGGCTGGGGGCACTAGTGAAGTTTGGGGTACAGGGCCCAGGATGCTGAACACCTTGCAACATGTGGGCCAGTCCCTCACAAAGATGGGTGGTCCCACCTCGACCGCCATGGGTATTGTTACTGCTGCATTTTACAGTTGAGGAGACTGAAGTTTGAGAACACCGTGACTTCCCCAGAGGCACAGGGCTAGGAGTGGATGAGCGTCCCTCTCCTGATTTCTGACTCTTCCCACTCTCTCCCATAAAGAATGAGATCACTCCTAACATGCCAGACTGGCTTGGGAGCACCCTACCTCAAGGCAAAGGGATGAACTGAGTGACCTTTCAAAGCTCCATCAATCACAGTCATTCCGGGAAAGGACAAATCCAGAGACAGATGCTCATTGGGTGCAATGGACGGAATGGAATGGTGGGAAGGGTAAGAGTTGGAAAGTGATTCATTTTCTTGGAAAAGGCTGAGCCCCACATCCTCTTTTGCTCTGCCCCAGCATGGTGAGCTTTTGCTTGCCCCATGGGAAACAGGTCCTGACAGGACAGGCAGCTCCAGAGAATGTTGGGGACCCAGAGGTAACGAGAATGCTTTATAACTCTTTCGTTCTAAATCAAGGAGCGATTATCTTTCTTCCGCTCTTTGACCTCAGCCTTCCAAGTGCACCTGACCTTCCCAAATGCATATCAGAATCAAACCCACAAAAAGTTCGAATTTAAGGGATAAGGGAAGGAGATAAACCATCTACAGGATAAACCGAGTCTCTCCCCTCCTGGGCTCAGGGCTCTTGGCCCCTACTGTGAAACTAGATGATGTTTAGTTCATCCTGGTCTTGCAGATGGAGAATATGATTTCTGCCAGTGGGTTCATCACAATCGGAAGTCACAACAGCACCACAAAGACTCATTATGATAGAGTTTTCCTGCATTACTTTGATGAGCATTGTAGGGCACACTATTCCACTGGGATGATTGAGCTTTGTTAGTTCTTTCAACCAACATATGTTGAGCAGCTGTTTCATACCAGGCCACGTGCCAGCTACTGAGGTGAAAATGTGCTCCTGATGTTCCCCTTTCCCTGTACCTGTGTGGCCCCTCCCTGGGGTTTACTGATTAGCAGTGCTACCCTCTTGACGGATAAGTGGAATAACAGTGTTTCTATTCCGCGGGCCTACTGGGGCAGCAAGAGCAGAAAACCCAGATGGTGATTGAGAAAACTGGGAGGGACAACAAGAATGGCCTCAAGAGCAACTATGGCAGCTAGAAGGTCAGGTTGCATGAGTTAGTTTGACTGGTGGCAGTGGTGGTGTGGGTGCTTCCAGGCAGGAAGGACTGGAGCCAGGATGGGGTAAGTTTGCCATGATCAGGGGACTGGAGGTTGGGGGTGACAGCAATTAGGAAGAACCCAGGGGAGTCACGTGGTATATGGGGGGGTGGTCTGTGGGTAGTGGGTATAGGGCAGAGAGGGAGCTGAGAGTCACAGAAGTGGTGCCTCTTTGAGGAGGGGGCTTTGATGACCCCCAGGCCAGTATCATCTGAGAGACACCTGTTCTGGAAGGAAAAAGAGATTCATTACAATGGAGGAGGATGGGTGTGGAAAATTTGAAACTTCTCAGGCACTTTTGAAGAAGTAGGATGGAGCTTTGGCCAATGTGAGGGCAGGCCTCTCCCCATGCCTCAGGGAGGACCAGGCTTCAGCCAGCCCAGCTGGCAGCTCAAGGCTGGCCCTGCCTCAGAGACCCACCCAGCCACCAGGTCCCCAAAACACAGACTCAGGAAGGAGTGACTGGGGATCTAAGAGAGGTGTGAGATGCTGTCGGGCTGGGGAACAGATGAGGCGACAGAGAGAAACCAGTACTGGCAGGACCCCCTGTGCCCTCATCCCAGCTTCCTGGGGGACGGGGGCCAGGCCACCATGAGGGGTGTGGTTTCCTCTAGCCCAGGTGTTTCTGCCTGAGGCCATGCACTCTGACCATCAAGATGGCCTTCCTGCTGCACCTGCCTTCTAGGCCTGGCTCCATACCTAACCAGAAGAATGACTTGGGCACCCATGTGCTTGGAGGGCCCAGCCATCCCTTCCTAGCTATGGGAGCCAGGATTTGTGAGGACCTCCCTGTGGTTAACAGCCACAACAGGGGAGCCAGAACAAGAAAGAATGACTTCCCATCTTACCCAGGAACGCTTGGCTTCTGGGGCTGGTGATAGCAGACCATCGGAAGAGCATTACTGGTTTCCAGTTCTCTGTGTCACAGAAGCACGAGTCTTTCAGACCAGGAGAGCCATGCCCCTGCTACATCTTGGCTCTGCCATTTATACTTCTGCATCACTAGAGCTTGTGCAGCCCAGTGGCCTGGTGTGAAAGATAAGAGCACAGAGGTCCAGGGAGGTCATGCCTTGGCCCAAGGTCACACAGCAAATCAAAGCAGAATCAAGCCTAGAAACAGGATTCCCTAATTTGCAGGCCCGAGTTTGCTCCACAGCCTGAGCCCAAGCCTCAGAAGTCAGGGCTGCCTCCTCTGCTCATGTGGGCTGAGTGCGGTGGGCAAGGGGACGGCAGCATCCCAGCCTAATTAGAAGCTGTAGAGGAGCAGGGATGTGGGGGGCCGTGCTCGCAGATTAGTGCCCCCTCCATAGATCATAGGCACGCCAAGGACATAATAAATAATCTGCCCAAAGGTTTTAAAGGTAAAAATCAGCAAGCCATTAATAACATCCCCAGCACCATACATCACGCTGAAATCTTCCCATTACGCTGCTCCCTGAGCCGATTCGCATCTTTGAGGCTGTTTTTTTTTTTTTTTCTTCCCTTTCCAGTACATTCTCTGGCAGCTCTGAAGCCCCTCCCCTGCGGCCTGCTGAGCCTGGGAGGATGGGAGTGTGAAAACTTTGTGGATTTCCCATTGACCCTGGTTCCTAGTTCTATTCAGGCATGTGGAGGGATGAACAAAGGGGAGGTGTCCCCATTCCTGTCTTGGGACCCTATGTTTCTGCTTACACTTTTCCTTTTAACGGATAGGATGGAGCTTGCCTACCGCCCCTCACCCCCAGCTTTAAGTAGGAATAACTCTGTGACATCTCTCTCTCAGAGGCGAGGAGGTTGTTTAATTAATGAATGCAACAGGGCCACTTTAAATAAGAAAAGTGCTAATGGCTGCACTTTCTAATCCCTGATGTCCTCATGCTCTGCAGGAGGACGCAGGGAGCCCCCCCCAGGGTTGGGGGGGCCCAGAGTGCATTGCACATGTTTTATAATTTGAGGGTAACGTATGGCATCAAGCAAATCAAGACCTGTGCTTGTGACCTGGGGCAACACAGGGATAGGGTGACAGTGGGACAGAAAGCGACACTTGAATCCCCTCCCAGGCAGGAGTGCAAGGCATAGGCTCAGGCACCAGCGTCCTCAACTGTGAAGCAGAAGTTAGAAAAGGCAGTCTTTGGTAGTGGCCACGTGCCACCCTCCACGACTTCGTTGAAGGGCACGTGGCTTGAGTAGCTCCTATAACTGCCACAATTAAGTGGTTTCTTGGATGCAAGATCTACAATGAAGAAGTCAGTGCCAGCTAAGAAGAAGGGGGACTGTCCTGGCAGTGTGGGAACATCTCAACTCCTCTGTCTTGAGCTGGGGGACTTTAGGCCAGCCTTTACACCCCATCTACAACATTCTGGGCCTATTTCCTCATCTACAACATTCCTAGAGTCCCTTCCCACTCTGAACTACCCGGCTGAGTCACCTCGCTGAATTTCTCATCCGACCCACACGTGCTGGTAGTTCTGCAAAATCTCTTGAGTAGTCCCCATGACCAACAAACATGGGCTGCCTTCTGTCCCCACTGGCAGTCACTCCTTCAAGCCCGGCGCCCTCCTGAGGCTGGTGGGACTTGCCAGGACCAGACCTTCTCAGCCCCCCGCTGCTTCAGGGCTGCCAAGGGCACCCTGGCAGCTCTCGAAGGCTCCTCTGTCACGCTGTCCTTTGTACCTACAAGACTGTTCAGCTGCCACACTCTGCCTACCAACCGTGTGATCTGGGGCAAGTCACCAGTGTCTCTGAGCCTCAGTTTACCCATCTATGGAAACGGGCTCAATACCCAGCTGACTAAGCGTCTCTGAGAGTGAAGTGTTGTAATAAGCACGGACACGCCATAGTAAATATTTAATAAATTACTTATTGCTGTGACAGGTTAGAAAGTTTTTGTCTGGAGAGGATAGAAAGCTACCTACGGCAGGTCTGCCCAGAGAGAGAAAGCACATTCAAACTGGAGGAGAGTAAATTTGGGAAGGTTTCACAAAAGAGATAGCATTTGATCGGCGCTTTGAAGAAAGAGCAGGCTTTTAACGAGAGGACTTGGGAGCTGGGGCAGGGGCGATTCCAGGGAAGGGGACAGAACAGTCAAAAGCCCAGAGGCTTAGGAGGCAGGGAGGGCCCGGCTTGACCAAACACTGGTGGGTGGGGGAGGGATGGGCACTTGGGCCGGGATACCTGGCTCCGAAAGCCCCAGTCCCTCTTCCTGGGCTCTGCTCCCCTGCCGAGGCATCAATTCTGATGATAGAATGCACTTTGCCAACCAGCTGTCCTGAGAGACTCCAGCTTCCCTCAACTCCCTGTCACCATGACAGACCCTCGGCCCCCTCTCAGGCCTTGATGGATGGCCCCTGCACTGGATTTCATACATCCCCGTCTTCCCCAGAAGCTGTGACACAAGTAATTGGTGTCACTTCTGTTGACTGCATGCCAAGTGCTGACAAAACAGTCCATAACAGGGAGCTCCAGTGGCTGCCCTTGATTGTGTGGGTGGGGGAATTGCGGGGAACTGACCTGGTGTGGACCCCAAACTCTCTGGGGGTAACCAGAGAGAGGCAGCTGGCCCAGCTGGACTAGTTAGGAGCATGTGCAAAAGGTATCCTGGCCCCAACCTGGAGAATGTACTAGAAACTTTCTAAACTAATGCATCGTGGTGTTTGGGATCCATGACTCACCTCCAAGACTGCACCTGGGGTCTGACCACACACTTCTCTGGTCAGTGTAGCCCAGAGACCTGGGTGGCTCAGTATCCTGGCAATGTGGAGGTGGAGACCCTCGAGAGCCTCCCTCCTCCCCGCCCCCCGGGTTCCTGCCAGCAAAGCTGCTATCCTTCCCCTGTACAGAGGACACACACCTGAGGTTAAATGAGTTTCATCTACAAATACAGATTGAAGTGCTGACCAGAACAGGAGTTGGGAGAGGAGTGGGCTTGGCTGGGTAAAAGCTGGGTCACCTGCTCATGACCAGGGAGACCTTGCAGTAGGCCAGGCCCAATCTGGCTGTGCTGGGGCCTTGGCCCTTCGGATCTCCAGGGTGGAGAGGGTGGAGTGGCTTCTCAAATATCTTGTCTTTCACAAGAGGGTGGCAGCCCCACCCATGGCACACAACTTAGCAGAGAGGGCTGCACTGAACCAGAAACACACACAAGGGCCCTCCCGGCTGTTGCCAGAGAAGAACAGCTCCTACTGCATGCGATCCAGTCCTTAACCAGAGTTCAACCAAGAGAAACAGGGTTAGTTGACAATTGGCTGGGGGCTGGAGAAACATCCACTTCTCTTGATACACTAAATTTGCCCCTTAACATTTTGCCCTAAAATGAAGCAGAAACAGGGGCGCCTGGGTGACTCAGTCGGTTAAGTGTCTGCCTTCGGCTCAGGTCAGGAGCCCAGGGTCCTGGGATCAAGTCCGACCTCAGGCTCCTTGCTCAGTAGGGAACCTGCTTCTCCCTCTGCCTCTGCCGCTCTTCTGCTTGTGCGCATGCTCTCTCTCTCTCTCTCTCTCTGACAGATAAATCAATAAAATCTTTCAAAGAAATGAAGCAGAAACAGCAGATAGGTGGACACAGGGGTCACCCCGCAGTGGTCTCCTTCTAGGGCCTTTCCTGACTGATCCCTGCCCAGCACCGAGAGAAGTTTTGAGCAGCAAGCTCCCCACGAAGGGGAAGGTGTCCATTGCCTGGCTCTGAGCTCCCTCCCTGAGGACTTTGGGCGAGAACTGGTCTTTGGTTTTAGTATCAGAAATAATATTACGATGTTTTGTTTTGTTTTGTTTTGTTTTTGCTCCTCCCCAAAGGCCACCTGTGACAGGTCATGTTCCTCTCTCATGGAGACGGCTGCATTCCTGGCTCCACCAGCCGCGTGTAGGACTTGGCCGAGAGCACTGTTGGGAACTGCCCTCGCTCTGGGCTCCATTTTATCTCCCCTCCTTCCCTCCCTTGTGTTCATTTTATCCTGTTACATTGTTGCATCTTACAGGTCCCTATAAGGTGGGACCAAGCAATGAACACAGCCTCAGTACCTGTGGTCCAGATTTTGTATAGGGAAGAGGCAGATATTCCTCCAAGCTCATCATTTATTCCCCCCTCCCAACCTCCGCTGGGGCACCTCCTGTTGTCTCCAGCGTGGCCTGGGGGATTTGAGTATTTATTCTATACGCACTTACTCCATACCTACCATGTGCCATGAGCCATAGGTGAAGTGGTGATGGCACCTGAGACATCTCAGCAGTCACTCCTGGCTGACAGCGGAGGCAGGCACTCAGCCACCATGGCGACTTGGTCCACTTGGCCCACCCCCAGCAGATGTCTATCTGGTCTACCTGAGCGGTTGGCTGGCCTGCCTGGGGGACCTGTGTGTATACCCTGCAAGAACTGCGGGGTGTTGAAGAGCCCTGCTGTTGGGCACGAGACAGGAAGGAGAGCAGGAGAGGAAGCTACACGTCAGAGCTGTGGTCATCCTGGGAGCCTCTCTGTCCTTGTTCCAGTTGGATGACGCTTGCCCTCCTGCCTGGGGACGTCTGGAAGGCCCCTTCTTGGATTAATGATTCCTTATCTGCACCTGCCCCACCCACAAAGAGAGAGAGGGAGGGGTCTCCTGGGGGTTGGAGCAATGCCAAGGCTGCCCCCAGCCCTCCTTCCCAGGGCCCTGGGCACCCCCCTAACGGCCCCGCCACAGAGCCGTCTCCAGCCTGGCCCCTGGGACCTGCAGATCCTTCCTCGATCCCGCCTGGCCTGGGAGAGTCCCCCTGGCTGGCTCATTGTCCCACTCCTGCCACTTTTCCTCTGCCGCATTGTTCCTGTTATCAGCATCCTCCACTCTCAGCGGCTGCACAGGAAAGCGTGGCTGCCGCTGGGGCTGCTGCGGAGGCCAGCCGACGGGGTCCAGGTGTCCTGCTGGCTGGGGCTGCCGGCCCAGGCGGGTCCCCGCGGGCTGGTCCCAGAGCCCTGGCTGGCTGCGGCATGCTGGAGTACATGGCACATGGCCTTGCTCTCTTTGGGCATCTCAGTCCTCGTGCTTGAGGTGGGGGGCAGGAGACCCTGGGTCCAGCTGTGAAATCGGGAGGTGCATGCAGTCTCTCCACATTTTCCCATCAAGATCAATGCCCTGCATTGGTCAGAGGCTCTGTGTCTCTGTTTCCTTCTCCGTTAAGCACAGGTCTGACAGGATCAACTAAGGCCCAGGAAATGAGAGCATGAGGGCACTTTCTTGCCCAAAATTCCTGGACCCTTTCTGCAGTGAGGGGTTTAGATTAGAGCCAGCCTAATAGAGCAGCTCCTATCCAGAGTTTTGGGGAGACAGGGCTGGGGGAAAGGAGAAGAAAGCAGACATTGCGTCTGCACTGGGATAGAATATTCTAGGCATCTCAGGAGAGCTGGGTGGTACTGATTCAGCACGTAAAAAGACTGGACTCCCAATTCAATTTGAATTTCAGATAAACAAAAATGATTTGTAAAATATAAATATGTACCATGCAAGATTTGGGACATAATTATACTAAACAAATTCTTCTTTTTTTAATCTGAAATTCAGATTGAATTTTATCTGGTGCTACATTAGAACCCCTTGAGGGGTGTAGAATGCCGTAGGGCAGTCTTTGTGATGTTTAGGCAGGATTGGGAAGATGGCGGGTGGGGAGTCTTTCTAGATCTATCTCATTCCCTAAAGTTTTTCTAGAGCATGATTTCCACAGGAGACCTGCAGGCTGCAGATGGCTCTCCAGGACAAAAGATCCTCCAAGTTTAAGGCCCCCAGAACAGCCCAAGCCAGATGTTTGGGCCCGGGGCTCTCTGCAACCTCCTCAGGTGAGACCACCTCATCAGGGGGTGTAGATGCCCAAGTGGAAGTCTGCAGAACTGACCTGGTTATGGAGGTGGACCAAGGGAAGACCCCTAGCTATGGAGCCAACTTTGTTCCTACCACAGGGGATGTCCCGCCCTCTGCTGGCAAATGCAGATATGACAGGATTTCTCCTTCAGGATCTTTGGGAGAATTACCAGAGAAGCCACATTTACAGCTTATCTTCAGTTCTTTATCTGCTCTGGGAGAATCTGAATTGTGGCTTTTCTGTGAAGAAAAATTCACCCTCATGAATCTTGGTTGTCAAAAAAAATCTTTTTTTTCACTCTAGCCAAGCAATAACTTGGAGAAAACAAACTACGAAGTTTACTAATTTTGTCTCCCAGAAGGGTGAACTTGGAAAATTCTAGAAACAAAAAAAGTATGCAACAGTCTGTGAAGTAGTGTCTCTCAGTGTCATTAACAGCAGTGGGAAGAGGGGGACGGATGACCACGCCGAAGGGCCTCGTAGCTCCTCCTGACCCAGCTCGCCAGGCCAGGATGCCATTATCCCGTTCACTGTACCACAAACTCAGTTCTGAAGTCATTGGCTTGTGTAGTTCACTATTTGCTGGTCCCATCTATTGACATAGATAATTAGATGCTTCCTGTGATACCCCCTCTGTTTTAGCTCAAGACACTTGCGAGTGACCAGAAATCTCAGGACAAAATTTTCTACGTTCTACCCAACAGGCCAGTAATACAATTCCTACAGATAACAGCCAGTGGGGTATAGTAAGAGGGGTCTATTAACTCCAGAGAACAAATAGTTTTACTTCATCTATGGAATATAGGAAATAGACCTTTTTCACCATCAAGATTTATAATCTGAATGGAAAATGGCATAGTTATTAAGTGTGAGCTAATATAGCTGCAAGGATTTTCCACCTATAAACAGGGCAGCCCCAAGTTTTGTGGGGACCTCCACAATTTGGAGGCCTCTTCAAGAAATAGAATAGAAGCTTGTGAATGCATAATGAAGCTCGAAAGTGAATATTTATTCGGAATGAGCAAATGAATCACAGAAATTACCTATTTTTAAAAAAATAGACTTTATTTTTTAGAGTAATTTTAGATTCACAGTAAAATAGAGCAAAAGGTACAGAAGTTTCCAAGCCCCACCCCCCCACAGCCTCCCTCCCCTACTATCAACATCTTCTTTAGAGTGGTGCATTGTTACAATCAAAGAACCTGCATGGACACATCATAAGCACCCCAAGTCCATAGTTTTACACCCAGGGTTCACTCTTGGTGTTGTACCTTCTGTGGATTTGGAGAAATGTATAGTGACATGCATCTACTGTTACAGTTACCGTAGTTTCACTGCCCTAAAAATCCTCTGTGCTTCACCTACTCCACCCTCCCTACCCCAGAACCCCTGGAAACCACTGATCTTTTTAGTTTCTCTATAGTTTTGTCCAAATAGCATATTTATAGAAGAAAAAAGACTTGACAAGTATCACAAAACCAGAAAAATAATCCATACAAGCTTTTGGCTCTGTATGTTTCAAATCTTGGGTGTCCCTTGTTTGGTACACACTTCCAGCACCAGGAGGCCCAAGACATGTGCTCACTGAGGCAAGACCACTAGCCTTGCACCTTCATCTCATGATGGTGTTGGGACCCTGGGGTGTGCCTGGAAGTCATTTCCACACCTGGATGGCTAGCAATGATTAACTACCCAGAAGTGACCAAAGTACATATATACATGGCGAGTATGACGGAGGGGAAGTCAGAGTGGAAAAAAATAACTGCCTTAACCAATTTGTGATGAAAATATCTCACTTTCGCAAATTTCACAAAACGCATGGCTCTGTTAAGTTTCTTTGGCTAGAACAGGGGATCCCGAGGCTTAACCTTATACAGACCAAGGCCAAATCTCAACACAGGTAAAGTTAACATTTTCCACAGGAACACGGCTAATAAATAACTGAGAGAATAACACTATGGATATCTGGTTATTTCCAGTGTTCCAAGTGTCTTGGGGGCATCTTTTCCAAAAAGCATAGTCCTGTAAGAATGATTCTGATTTTTGCATGTTTTACAGAAACCAGGCTTCTGATGTGTAAGCCGAATAAATAATCAAATGCTCTTCATTTACGGTTTATGAGATCTAGCTTTATCTCAAACTCTCCAACAATGTTAGATCTAATCTGCCAATGTTCAAATTAGGCCAAATTTGCACTGCCCCAACCCTACCTTGTGTCCCATCCTAAGGATGTTAACATAGTAGCGAATGCTGGCTAAACGAGAATAATAGAGGGAAGGCATCTTGGGGAAGTAATTCGATCTGCTGCCATATGAACACAAGGTTCAAAGTCAGTGGAACAGAACGAGAGGAAATGTAACACAATGGGTGCAGGCTGGTTTAAGGGTTTCTCAACAAGGAGGACTCCGGCAACAGGACTGAGCTCCTGAGTAAGACAAGGGAGCCCTTTGTGAACTTACGACCTTCTCATCTATTGGGCTGGTTTGGACCTGGTTTGGAGGAGACCAGAGAACTTGTTAAATGACCACTCTCAGGGCATCCGAATTCTGTCTGTCTTGTTAGGACACGTTCACGCTTGGATTTTAGGTAAACAATGCCCTCTACCGCTAAACAGATCTCATGACAGCTCTCTGGGTGACAGCTTTCCCAAGGAGGCTCTGTCTACAGGAACCCCCAAAGAGGAGTGGAACAAGGTGGAAATGGTGTTTGATCCATAGGACACCAGGAGCCTTTAACCAAAACAGAGGTTTCTGGGTTTCTGTCTCAGATTTAGATTCAAGCATCCAGTTGAGGTTGGACTACAGGGCCCCTGGAATTCTATCAGCACCAAGATACAGGAATGTTCACATTTGTTTGAATAACTAAAAAAAAAAAAAACAAAACAAGCAAACACTTCTACCTCTTTGGGTCAGATGGATTGGCTAATGTTCGTATCTCACTAGATCAGTACTTTGCAAGCAGAACAGAAGGTTTTGTGGGCATTCAGATCTTATTCTAGGAATCAAGAGTTAAGAACTTCTCTCCTCCCCATTCCCCTGCCCTATCCCCACCACTGGGACCCAATTTTATTTAATTTAAGAGTGTTTAAAGCCACTGACTCCTATGAGCTATGTAATATCCCCCCAGGAAACCCAAGTTTTCTTATTCTCTTTCTTCTTCCCCCTCCTCCACCTCCTCCTTCTTCTCTTTCTCCTTCTCCTTCTCTTGCATTTTCTTCTAAAGACATTTGGAAGGTACAATGTCTGTAGTGATTTAAAATAACTCAGGCTCAATCATTTGAGACAAAGCCCTGTGTCCACCTTCTCTTGCTGTCTTGGCTTTCTGGGTTGAGTGGCTGCCATCCCTTCTTACCTGGGCTTTTGAGGAGAATGCTCACTCCCTCTGCTGCCCCTCAACTGTGGGCTGGGGGAGCAAGGCATCGTCCCCTGACACTCTGTCATTAAACCAGCCACTTGACCTCAAGCACTTGGCTTTTTTGACCTCGCTCTTCTCTGCTATAAAGTGAAGAATGAATTGAACTAGGTCATGTCTACAATATCTGCCAGCTCCCTCTGAGAAGTAATGCCACTTCATTGTCCCTCAAGCTTCTGCCAGGCTCCTTCTGGGTAGACCAGTTGCACTCTACTGGTGAAGCAGGGAAAGGGTCCCAGCACGTAGACTATGTAACCTGAGGTACTTGCTATTCTCTTTGCAGTTTGCATGCACACTTAACCATTATGGACCATTTGACAAGCCGTTTCACTAGCTTCATTGGTTACATCAGACAAAATGCCGAAAATCATCTGTTTATGAGATTTACAAGGTTTGCAGATACCGCAAGGGATTCAGGCTCATTCTCCATCTAGAATTGCATCCCAAGAAACTGCAACCTCAAAAAGGTCCTTGAAAGGTCAAGTTAGCAGGCTTACCCCTCCAGGTACTAGGCTGAGGAGGCCTTTGTCCTCTGGGAGTGTCCAGCCAAACTCTAAACACCTGATTCTCTAATGTGCCAAGTCTCTGTTCTGAAGGAAGCATCTCTCCATGGAGCACTAGACTCTTCCAACTGTGGTCCATCTGATTTCTTCTCTCAGCTCCTTGGCAGGTGAGATGGGAGGGGAGAGCCTGATAAAATCAAAAATGAATCCATGATATTTAACCAGATGCCCGGGGCGGGGCAGGGTGGGGCGTTCCTTAAAAACTCCCATAGGCATGGGAACCACTCAGAAGATAATAAATAATAGTGACAGACAGAAACAAGGACCAAATGCCTCCCTTTTGATCTTCTATTTCCTCCATAGGGGTCTTGGCGCCTGGGTTCAACGCAGACTTGAGTGTTTTGTTCTACTGTTTGTGCCTTGGTATGAAAACACAAATGCCAACTTCCTTCTGAGTGCAAGGCAACTTGAGGAAAACCAGGAAAAACTCCGCAGTAACAGGGTACTGCTTGTGTCCACCATACCCCGACTTTAGTAGGTCTATATCTGGGGAATCTTCATACCCTAATCTATGCGGAGGTTCAGGTGGAAAGTGAAAAGCCAGGCTTAATATCCTGTGCATGTGTACACACACACACACACACACACACACACACACACACACCACTCCGACTGTAAATACAGGATTCAGCCTATAAAAGAAACAATAAGAGCTAGATTCAATGAGGTTTCCCCGGCAAATGGAGTGTTTAGGCTTTTGCTGGGATTCTATTGTGTAGAATGGGAGTTTCTTAACACAGTAAGACAGCAAGCAGCTTCCTGTTATGGAAATAGCCAAACCCTAACATTCAGAAAGTCAATCTATACAGCAACTGGATAAACAACCAAGATAATGATCAGCCATAATGGGCACAATAGCCAAAATGGGATTGCTTGGAGAAAAGGGGCTGGCGTAGGCCCAAGCAATGCAGATGAATACAAGCCATCTCCTGCTTAACAATCCCCATCATTGTGCCCTGGGCTTGTGCACACTGCCCCATACACGGCGGCCGGGAGTGTGCAGGTACAGATCCTGGTGCTATTTATAGGTGGCTTGCTGGGAGCCGTGTGTCTGCTTCCCTGGCTGACCTTCCGGAGACCTGGGGCAGTGTGCTAGGACAGGTGTCCTGTCTTTGCCAGCACTGGGATTGGTGTCACACTCCAGGTCTTGCCACTCATAAAGGTGACCTCATCCAAGCCAGTCCTGGAATCTGGATCTTAGTTTCTCCATCTGTAAAAGGCCATCCTAATAATGGATCCTGACTACTCTGTTTTCTCTGAAGGCTGCATATATGACTGTGCCTTTGGTTACAGAAGAATGGGCTACAGAAATGGCATTGCTTTATAAAGTATCTGAATGCTGGGGCTGGCCCTTTAGTAGTTGCAGGACTGTGCCCAGTGAGACCTATCTTCTGCCCTCCAAACTGCTCTATCACTGAGGGAATCCTGGCCTTTCATCAACCCTTACTCAACACATGTCCCTGTTACCCTGCCCTGGGCATCATACAATTAGCATAGACAATGATTCAGTTCCTCGAACTAGGGGGACTGGGTGATCATCACCCCATGTGTCCTGACGTGAAGGGTCCTGGAAGGTCTTGCTGACTCCCAAATCTTTCACTCATCACCCAGCTTCTATCTGAAAGGAAATGCCCACCATTTGACTTACTTCTTTGGGTTAAACTGAAAGTTGAGGTGCATTGTGAGTGGAAACACTGTCAGGAGCTTCCCTGGAGATCTAGGGCCACTGGCGTACCCCATGGCTTTCTGTGTGCCTGAGTCTCTTTGTCTGGGAAGAGAGAGCAGGTCAGACAGGCGTGGGAGATCGGAGAGCAGACGAAGCGCTGTCAGGGCCTAGGTGGGACGTTCTAGTGTCAGGAGCAACAGAGAAGCCTAGCCTAGGATGATGGGGACTATTGGAATTTTTCAGCAGGACAGAGGGGAGGACAAAAACTGATCAGTAAATTCTGAGATCTAAGAACAAAGGCATTGCAGTGCACTTACAATTACAAGGTGCAGGAATTTACTTTTCAGAGGTGGCAAGGGTCTTAGAGATCGTTTCGGAGGAGGCCACGACTCACCCAGATTGCAGAACAGGTGAAATCAGGAGTGAGAAACCTGGCTTCCCAAGTCCGTCCTTCCCACCACACCTCACTGCCTCATCCCATAGAGACTGCCATGGCGGCAGATGCCCTATAAGCCATAGACTTTTTGAAGCCCCATGGGGGAAGCCTAACCAAGGGCCCTGCTCAGGAGTCTCCGCATCAGGAGTCTCCCATTTCCCTGGCACTATCTACTTCTAACCAGGGAATAGGGGAGCCAGGCTCCCTGGGCACTCTCTCCCAGCCTGCCTAAGAGCAAGGAGAGCAAGTCCTGACGGGGGGCCAGAAGCCCCTGACCTGCTACAGCTCATCGTTCCTGGCAGCTCCGCCTTCCCTACAGCCGGGGAAAGTGGGGAGACAAGAGCCAAGGCCAAGAGATGACCACTTTGAGCAAGAGAGTCTTTAAGCCAAGTAAATCAATTCTGGAACAGAACAAGCAAAACATTTCCCATTTCTACAGCACTTCGTGGTATATAAAGCACGCATGTCAATATCCCATTCAACTGTGACAGCTTCACTATGTATATAGTATGCCAACATCCCATTTTACAAATGAGAAAAATGAATGCCCCCAAGGCTAAATAACTTCCCTACAACCATGGACCCTGCAGTGAGTGCTGTGCTCAGGACCCCTTCAGGCCCTTTGACTCCAAACCCAATGCTTGTTTCATTAAATCTCCCTGGCCCTGAATCTGCAAAGCTTCTGCTTAAACAATACCTAGCATCCCCAATGATGTAGAGATGAGTGTTTATTTGTTTGCCTATATTTATTACAACTGGTAACTTTCAAACTTATATTAGATACCATTGCTCAACTGCTGTGAATTCAGACTGAAATCTGTGGTCCTAATCTAAAGTCCTTCAGAGTAAAATAAAAGTCTGTGCTGTCTCCATTACCAAACGAGATGAATTTGGCATGGCCCACTATGTTCCATATTTTTCCATGGTGGAGAAACCAGCTGCCCTCAATTTTACAGAATAATAAAAATGTGGCCTGAGCAAGGGGCTGGGGGAAAAGGAAGCCCCTCTGTCCACACCTCCCTACCACCGAAGCAGGTTATTTGCTGGGCCCTGGCTTCAGACCTCTTATTGACCATGATCAACTCTGTGACTCAGAAGACAGAGCAAGTAGCTTTTGCCGTAGAACTGGGTGTCATGGTTCTATTCTTTCCTTATAGGGCTTCTAGCTGGGACACGGCCTGGACCCCACACCTGTGTGCTTCTCCTTGCTCTCGCTGATCACAGACCTCAGATTCCAGTTTTCCAACTGGCCTGTGTTTTCATCTATGGTGTTCAAATCGGGTGTTTAAATCCAGTGTCTCTGGGGGCACCTGGGTGGCTCAGTCGGTTAAGCGTCTGCCTTCTTGTCATGATCCTGGGGTCCTGAGATTGAGCCCCGCATCAGGCTCCCTGCTCAGTGGGGAGCCTGCTTCTTTCTCTCCCTCTGCCTGCCATTCCCCCTGCTTGTGCTCTCTCCTTCTCTCTGTCAAATGAATAAATAAAATCTTTAAAAAAATAAATACAGTGCTTCCTATGACAGCCACCTAAATGTGTTCATGTGTTTCTCCGAACAGCCCTGAGAGGGCAATATTATTATTATTATGTAGACCAACAAGTTAAAGCTTGTAAAGACTTCATTTTGCATGTTGATTCTATAGCTAAGCAGTGGTCAGGAAGGAAGATGAACTCTGGATTGTTGGACTCCAGGTTTGGTGCTCTTTCAAGCACGCTATCTGCCCTCATCCCATGGTCTTCGGCCCATCCTGGTCTTGACCCAAGGGAGCCCCCGGCCCTTCCAGCTCAGTCAGACCTCTGGCCTGTCCTTCTCCTGCTCTGATGGACTTTGGCACCTACCTCTCAGAATGACCGGATTGCATATTTCCACCTGGACTAAAGAGACTCCGCTTGTTCACTCCTTGTAACCACTCTGTGCACATTCTCAGGGGTACAACTTTCAGTGACTTCATCTGCCTTTCTCTGCTTTTCTTGGCATCAGTCATGTGGTAGGAGTAATAAGAACAAAATCCCAGTCAGCCAAGCTCATGTTCAAGCTACACATACCTATAGAGAGACATGAAAGAACATGAGACAACCCCAGGGCCTTTACTCACTCTGCCAAGAACGGATCCCCCATTGCAGGTGCTACAGGTGGGATCTCCATCTTCCCAGAAACCAGTATCATGAGCTCACTTCTAACACAGGCCAAGAGATGCAGTGCAGGTGGCCTCATTGATCTGCAGAGTTTCCACAGTCCCTTTTTGCCTTCAGAGAAGAGTCCCACCTTCAGAGAAGGCCTTCATGATTTGGCTCCCCTATGCCCTGTGACCAGCAGAGCTGTTGTCCCCCTCACTCGTCTGCATCTGTTCCCTCATGGGCTCTCCCATTCCCCTCCATTTCTCCAAATCATACCCGTCCTTTCAGGCCCAATTCAAATGACGGCTTCTTTGCAAAGCCCTTCCTAATGCCCCTATTTTGCAAATGAGGAAATAGGGGATCAGTGGAATTAAATAACTTGCCCAAGTTTACACAGCCGGCAAATGGTGAAATACAGATTTCAAGCCAGGCCTGTCAGACTCCAAAATCATGGATCTTTCCACTAAACCCTACCTCCCTGGGAGGAACACACGGGGTGACATACTTAGTACACTGCAAGGGTGAGGTATCAACACTTTATAGGTTTTGCTGGAAAGCAGGAAGCACAGAATCGGGATAGGGACACGCCCATGTTGGGTGTTCAGGCGGTCCCCTTGATAGAGACCACGATATCGATGACACTAGCTGCCATTTATTTAGATGCAACTCTGTACGGTGCTCTCTGCTAACTTTAAATATGGCACTCCATTTAATTCTTATCCCCCCACAAGTTAGGTATTATCATACCATTTTCACAAGAAGACTCTGTGTTTAGAAATCCCACCTAAGCTAGGCATTTTCTCCACTAGTTTTTATAACAACCGTGTGAGATATGGATGGTTACTTCCATGTTACAGTTGGCATAATTGGGGCTCAAAGAATTCCCAGCCATTGGCCATTTCACATGTCAGAGACGGGTGAGAGCCCAGGCCTGAAAACTGTTCTACTGGGGAACTGGGGTCACTCTGCCCCCACCAATGGAGGATGAGATGAAGACCCTTCAGGCAGGAGCCCTGCAGTGACTGGATGCACATCATTAACTATGGCCTTTGTATGACTTGAGTGGGGTTCCCACTACTTAATGGAGTAGAGGAAGGAGGATGCACATCATTAACTATGGCCTTTGTATGACGTGAGTAGAGGAAGTAGGTGAAGGTGAGGATGGGTACAATGCCCATTCAGAGAACAGAGAGTTCTGGAGGAAGATCCCATGAGGAGTGGCAGGTGAAGACGAGTGTGTGGGCCCAGGGACCCAGGCTCTGGCACTTGGGGATACAGAGTAGGCTGGAGGAGGCTGGTGGAGAAGGGGACATTCCCTTAGTTGGGAACTTTCACCAAGTTTTGCTCTCAGGCTTGGCATGTAAAAGTCGGGGCCTTGACTGGACACCTTCCTAGAAAGCAAAGACAAAGACGCCTGGAGAAAGAAAGGGAGTCTTCTCTCTGCACCTTCCCTAAAACAAGCCTAACTATGTCTTAAGCCTGAAAGGAAGTGGGAACTTTGTTGTCAAGGGAAATAGGCTGTCTGGGGCCAGCAGAGGACTCCCTGCATAGGGAACCTATTAGGTAGGAGGGGCACCAATAAAGGGAGCAGATAATTTGGTTTAATTCCACACACACACACAATTCCACACTGAGCCTGCTTTAGAACCCATAGTGGTTTGGGAATGAGAGAGACCCAGGACCTGCTCTGGGGTGCTAACATTCAAGGAGGGTCAGTGAGCCAACCACAGCTGGGCTCAGTTGAATAAAAACTATGGGGTACTCCACATATATGTAGTAACCTCAAAAAATATTTACTGAACTAGACTCCTAAGTAGAGATGAAAACAAGATGGTGTTCCCATAACTAAAATGCGAGGGCATCAATGGTGTATATTAAGCCCTAAGAGTAATGCAACCTCCTTAACTCTTTTGGGCTCAAAAGAGCTGAGAAAACCTCCAGGCATCTGACTTGGGCTTGTCACTGCTTTCAGGGATAATGAAATAAGTCACATGATGCATGAGATGGTTAACCAACTAGAAATCTCAAGATCTAGGATGGGTTCTTGCTTCTGTTATTAGCTGTGTGTCATAGGCAAGTAACTTAACCTCTCTGGGCCCCCATTTCCTTTAACTATAACTCAGGGATAATGCTAATGATAACAAGGGTTTATTTCTTTGTTTGCCAACTCATTTATTGAGGGCTAACTGGTACCCTTCTGGGCTCTGGAAACAGCAGCAGACATAATAAACAAGGACCTGCAGTCATGGAATTTTCTGTCTGATGAGAAGAAGCAGAAAATGAAACAGTGAAGAAATAATAACCAAGATCCTTTCAGGTGGTGATAACTTGATAACTGTTATGGAGAATGTGAACAAGGTAGAGAGAAAGAGAGAGAGTGATGGAGGAATCTCTCTCTACTGACTTTGTCCTCTACCTCTGCAGGAGCCAGGAGAACACTCTTTCACAGCTGTACCATTGGAATGAGTTATATGCCTCCTTATATTACCCCCTGCCCTAGCCAATTCATGTGTTGACATCCTAACCCCCAATGGGATGGTATTAGAAGTGGGGACCTTCAGGAGGTGTTGAGGTCATGAAGGTGGAGCTCTCATGATGGGATTAGTGCCCTCATAAGAAGAGAAACAAGAGAGCTAGCTTCCTCTTTTCTGCTCTCCACTGTGTGAGGACATAGCAAGAAGGCTGTCTGCAAACCAGGAAGCCGTCTTTCACCAGACACAGGATCTGCTGGCACCTTGATCTTGGACTTCCCAGCCTCCAGAACTGTGAGAAATACACTTTACTATTTAAGCTACCTGATCTATAGTAATTTGTTATAGCAGCCCAAACTGACCAAGACATTGCATTTCTTCTGTCTACTGCCCACAAAGGCATAAAAATGGTAGTCTTGCCAGTGGTAATATTCTTGTCCTCCTTCCAAGGATTCCATGACTGAACTTTCAGCCCTGGGGATTGTTGCTGTGTTGCTGGTTCAGCCACCTCCCAGCCATGGCAGCAACTGTGAGCCAAGTCAGAGACCAGGTGCAAAACTTCAACATCTGGGGGCGCCTGGGTGGCTCAGTCGTTAAGCATCTGCCTTCGGCTCAGGTCATGATCCTGGGGTCCTGGGATCGAGCCCCACATCGGGCTCCTTGCTCCGCAGGAAGCCTGCTTCTCCCTCTCCCACTCCCTCCTGCTTGTGTTCCCTCTCTCGCTGTGTCTCTCTCTGACAAATAAATAAATAAAATCTTAAAAAAAAAAAACTTCAACATCTGCATGAACCCATGGTGACCCTAACCCTTCAGTTCTTCCCCATCCTGCACCCTTCCAAGAGGCATCAGTATCAGAAAGCATGAGGGTCAGAAAGAAATTGGTGACCAACATAGCTGAACCAAAAGTAGGGTGCTAAGTTCTAGGCCAAGGGGAGCTTAGAGGGATGGAGGGTGGGGCTGTCCTGGTTTCTACATGTGGAGCTTTCTGGAAAGCTCAGTTTGGAAATTGCAAAACTGCAAGTGATGTGGTTTGGCAGTAGAAAGGTTGAAAGAGGGGGTGCCCTAAGGGTAGGAGGGAGAGCTGGGGCCAGCGGGGATATGGGAGTAAGGAAAGCAAACCAGTGGCTGCCCTATTTGCTGTTTCACACCTGAGTCTTGACCTGAAGGGTGGCTGGGGTTTGGATGGCTAGAGCAGATGGGAAAAACCTTCTCCACTCAGAGAAGCACCTGCTTCCTGCTCTCAATTTTTTCTTCTTCCAGGTAAAGGGATGATATCCTAGCAGCCTCCACTGAGTGGGCTTCTGGAAGATGCTAGTGGACCCCAAAAGGCATGGGAGCCATTGTAGAATCACTTAATAAAATGGGGAAATACAAAAGAACATCTAATGTAATTCCCTCATTTGATGGATGAAGACACTGAAGGCCAGAGGGGAAGGTGCTCACCTATGATCATACAGCTAGTAGGTGAATGCCTTGTAATTTGATCCAGATTTTTGGCTTCCAGCTTGGTGCTCTTTTTACTACCCATACCTCTCATCTGCTTTGCACCTGGTGGTCCTGTGCCCAGCACATGCATAGACTGAAGGATGGAGAAAGTGATTATCACCAAAATGGTTATCACCATTTTTTAAGGTCCAACAGACGCTCTGGGCCCACCCAGCTTCCCAAGGAGTTGGGAGAGGACCAGGGTTCTCATGCTTATTATAAGAAAAACTAAAGTCATCCTGTTCCAGAGGTGTCTCAGAGCCCAGTAGATTTCCTCAGTGTGGACAAAAGTGTTCAGCCCACTCAGCATTTTTGGGGTGATGCCATTGTGGCAGGCAATGCTTTGCAGACTTGGCTTTCTTGGCTGAGAAAACAAAAGATTGTCTCTGCCACTTATTAGTTACAAGATCTCTGACAACCCTCATACATCTACGAGCCTCAATGCTCTTACTTGTATGTTAATGTGCACCTTTTTCTTACATCATTTGGTTAGTAGACTTAAAAATACAATATAGGATCTGAAAGGTACATAGCTGGGTACTTACTCTGAAGCTGTTTCTCTGTGTATCATCAACATCACCACTATCACCATCATCAACACTACCTGAGGAACCGAAGATGTACATTATCTTGGATGTTGTGATGCCTATTTTAGTTACTAATTATCAAAGGCCTTAGGCAACTGATAAAGATATCAATCAAACACCTGGACTGTCCACAGTCAGAACTTGCTCTCCAAACAACAGCAACCAGAGGGCTTCTCTCCCCCAGAAGATTCTTAGTATATGTTTATTGTTTGGCTCACCTACCTGCCCTGGAGATGGAACCAAGAGAGTTTAGAAATAGTAGGACTTGGGGTTCCCAGTTGGGGGTTCTTCCATCTGCCATAGTGATGTTGCCAGAGAGGAACAATCCCAGCGAACATGTTCCAGTGGCCATGCAGTCAGCTATCCATGGATTTCAGACAGTGTCCCCCAGGATTGAGAAGCCATGACAGGCTTTCTGGAGGAGGTGGGCCTTCCTACTTGTGATGCGGTCAGGGCTGTGGCTGATCTAAGAGCTCTTGTCCATCCAGCTGGTGTGCATTGTAAACCATCTACTGTGTAAAAAGCTAAGTCATTTATGATATATTCTCTACCCCAAGAGAATAAATCCCCCTCTCCCCTTCAGAACAACAAAGCCCCCACCCTGCCATGGCAGCAGATCTATGAATCTGTCCAATTAAAATGGTTCAAGGGCAGCATTACCCATCCTAATAGCTTCCTTGGCATTTGGGGACAGGAAGTCTGCCTTCGCAGGGTCCCTCACCTGGCAGGAGGCGGGTATGTGTTCTGTGGCCTGCATCGTATTGGAATACATGACGGGGAAGGTGACTCCTGCCCATCCCCCACGGTCCCTCTTCTTGCTCCAGGCTAGTCTCAGTCATCTGCCCTCCTGTCTGGTCCATGTGGACATTTGAGACTGGAACCTTCTTTTCCCTTTCAGGTAGAAGTGTTCTGTCTCACAGTCTGATGTCGGATCACAGAAGGTAACACTAGATGAGCAGCATGTTCCAACCTTCTTGTTAGGGGGCTAAGGAACAGGCTCAGTGAGAGACTGAGATGCTCAAGGTCATAGGGCAAGTTAGCGTTAGAGTCCAGGGCAGGCTTCCAGGCGCCTGTCTCTAGCTGTTGCAGTGTGCACCTGTGTTGATGTGTCTTAGCCCTTCCTTACAGATAAGTGTCCTTCTCGGCATCTAATCCCAAACCTCCCCATTGCTGGGGCCCTCCTGGCTCCTAGCTCAAGTTCCTCACTGTGTGTCTGTCATCCATTGCTCATGACTACCTGTCTCCATGTGCACCTGGGTTCCCTCTCATGAGCTTCTCTTACCAAACCTGGGCTGGGGTCTGTAATCTAGTGCCTTCTTCCTCTCCCACCCTTTGCCCTCGTCTTTAGAGTAAATCCCATAGTGAGAACATGCCCATGATTGAGTCTCAGGAGTCCAAGCCTGGGTGGCCTCTAGTGGATGCAGTGAGGTCAGGGGCATGGAGCAAGGGGCTGGGGTCAGGACTGGGGAAGATTTGGCACCCGTGGCCATCCCCAAGCCTGAATGAATAGAAGCTCCGGCGGAAACACCTGGTGGTAACGGAAATCCAGGACAACTTTTATTATCCCTGTTCACAGGTCCATTCAGACTACATTGGGGGCTTCCTATTTCCTCTGCTGGCACTTCACACTCATTCATAACAAGAAAAGCCATTGTGCTCCTGAGTTATGGGCTGAGGATCCCCATGGGGCTGGCATTAAACATACTGACCCAGAGGCTTATTTTTAAAATTGTATTCCCTGCTGAATTGCAGGTTCTTATTTTTTCCTCCTCCCACAAAGAAAACTCGAGAGGGGAGTTTTCTCCCAACTTCAAGGGTGAAAAATAACAGTGAAATCTGTTTCTGACTCACTTAGGCATTGATCATATGGAATCCTGCTCCCTGGAAAGGAAGATCTCCTTAGCTCCAGTTCTAGATTCTAACCCCAGTTGTGCCCACACTGATTTGTGGTGAATGAGGGATTTTACCCAATGGTTTGGGTCCCAACTGTCCAGTGAGGAAGTGGGCCAAGTATCCAGAATTCTTTTAGAACCAGGTTCTGTGAATACAAATAGTGTGCACTGAAGACTCAATTCTTCCTCTTGGTTGTGGCCTGTGGAAAGGAGTCTCTGTTTAGAGCAGGCAAGACCAGCCCTTACGCAGCTGTTCCTCCCCATGTAGGACACAACCAAAGCTCCAGACATCAAACGTTCCAAAAGGCCCTTGACCAGCACCACATGAGGACAGGAGACTGTCAGAGGGTGAGGGTGGTCATGAGCTCAGGCTCCAACTTCAATAAGTCACCAACAGAGTGGTGGCCCCACTCTGTCAGGGGATCAGCTCCAGGGCTGGTGCCTGGAGCTGCTGAGACTTCTGTCCAGGTCTCTAGATTCTTCTCTCTGAAAGATAAATCTGACAGCCTGGGATCTTCCACCTGGCCATGACTCTATATATTGCCAATAATCCTCATGATCATTTCCCATAAGTTGGTCAGCTAGGCACCTTGGTAAAGCTCATATGTCTAAAACCCTAAAAGAGCAGATATCTATTTGTTTGCTTGCTTTTAAATTACCTGTTAAAGGAAAAATGATTCTGACACTTAAGACGGTAAGGAAGACTTTATTCAGGACTACTGTGATTGGTGTCAAGACCACTGATGGAGCAGAGAGATGGAGTTCAAGTCCAAATACAACCAGAAGAAGTGGGTATTTATAGCCAAGGAGTGTCTATGGGGTCAGTGGATGGAAATTACTAAAAAGAGACATAAGAGTGGGGATTATTGCTAAAATGACCTAAGAGGACTCTTGCTGATCTGATTTCACTCAGTACGGAGTGAAGGAAATGAAGGAATTGATCAGATATTGAGGGTCATCAGATACCAAAGGTGTAGGATTATTTCTAAACTGACTTAGCCGGACTCTCAGCAAGGCTGAACTCTGAAAGAATGAACATAGAAACCCAAGGACAAGGTCTACTTGAAAAAAGTGGCTCAGAGGAGACTGTCTAAAGTTTGGTCAGGGAGAGACTCTATATCATACCCTGCCTCAAACGTGGAACGTGGGGAAAATCATGGCTTCCTCTTCTGGGTCTCACTGATCCCACCTCCCGGGTCTGCTATCCACGACCTCTCTCCTGTCTTCTCCTGGTAGGAGAGGGGCCCTGCCTTGGGTGGGAGTTGAGTCTAGACTCTGACTCAGTTGCCTTTCGATCCTGAGTCCAGGATTGGAGAAGTTCTATGGGAATGACATATGCAGGGCTGCTGGGTTCCTCCCCTCTGCTCAGGGCAGCATGGGGGAACTTGCCCTTTGCTGCCGTTCTTCATCGTTTTCTTCTTACCTACTCAGTTGCTTGTTGGTGGGTGGGGAGACCAGGAGGCTGTGGGGCTTGTTCTTTGCTATGTGCCAGGGCCTGGCTGCTTATCCACATAGGGGCTCCGTAAGCAGTGAGTGAATGCATCTGTGAATGTGTGAGGGGTCCACATACAGAGATAGAGATGAGGGAGAGCCAGGGTGGTGGGCCTCCGAGCTGCTGGTTGGCCCACTGCTGGGAAGGTGAAGTTCTGTGAGGCTGAGAGACCCTCGGCTCACCATAGGTTCTGAGAAGAGTCCAGGTTACTCTGTCGTGTCCTCTTAGTTCTGATCTGGGATTTTGCTAGTTTAGAGGTCACTAGAAGTGAAAAGTGGGAAAGAATATGCTGGTCACCCAACTTCTCAGCCTTTGGAGGGTCAGATAGGAAGCAGCCTTGAGGTGCGACAGCTGAGCAAAGAGATATCTAGAGACAGGCAGAGGGGCAGTGGAGACTACATGCTCCTGAGTCAAGTCCAGCTGTGCTCTCTGTGGCCGTGAACCAGCCCTGTGCCATCTTTGGCAGGGAAAGGAGGAGAGGAGGGACTACCATACCCACTGTGAGCTGTGCTTCATGTTTTGCATGCTTTAACTCATCAACCACCACAAAAGTTCTCCAGTGAGTATTAATATCCCTATTTTGTATTTCAGGAAATTGGGGCTCAGAGAGATCAACTTTGTCCTAAGTCACACATTGCTAAGTTGCTGAGTATGATCCCAGCCCTGGTCCCCCTGGCTTCCAAGCCCCAGGCCAGCATTTCCCTAGCCCAGCTGTAAAACAGGGATGATTTTGCAGTCTACTTTCAGTACGAGTTGTGAGAATCCCATGAAGGAACTCATGGAGTATGTCTGAGCTCTAGAGCAGCATGCTGTGTGTAAGGGCTTCTCAGGATCCCTCACATCGTTCCGGGGTCGAAGGCACCCCTTCTTTCAAATCCTGATGAGCTCTGTCACTATAAAATAGTAGCTTCCTGAAGAAAAATGAGACCAATAGGGAGCCAGAGGAAGCCTTTGAAGGAGTGGGATGTGGGCAGAAGTGGGTATCCCCACCTGTTCCTGGGTAAAACTGGGTGTTTGGTGGGCTGTGGCCACTCATTGGAAAAGAATCCTATGGCCTGAATCACAGCATCCCTGCTCCAGCTGGGCCCAAGTCCCTTCTTCACCTCATCTGGGACACTCGGCCACTCATAGTGCATGAAGGCACATACAGGCACTCACACACACACACACACACACACACACACACGCCTGTGCATAAACATGCACACACGTGCGTGAAAACATGTGCACACATGCACACACAACAACGGATTTTGGGGTAGATGCTGGGTCCCCATCAGGCATCCTGGCATTCATGGGAAGTCTTGCTTACCCTGCCCTTTGTGTGGCCTCTGTGGGTCAGAATTTGCAGCCTTTTGGGTATCATTAATCCCTAAATGTCCCAACCCCGTATGTCCCTCCCCACCAGCAGCTAGGCCATTTCTCTCAAAGTACTATCTATCTCCCAGAAGTGGCCCTGACCTCCACTCACCCTGTTTCTGTCACTGGCACAAATATCATTATCCTTGCATGCAGGCCTTACTGACTTAGATTGTTAAGAGACCTTAACCTAGAGTCTGTGGGTGGCCATGTTGGGCTCCAGGCCTCCCAAGAGGCCAATGAGTTATGTGCTAAAGAGGCAGCTGAGGTGGTGCGACATGCTTCTCTAAGGGTCCAGGGCTGTTGTTAGCCTTCACCCCATTCCTCAATTTCAGATCCCTCTGTCCTTCCTTTCTACTTATTGCTTTATTTCTCTTGCCATTGACTATTCGTAGAATCAGTGAGCTCCCGGAGATGATCTTAGAGAAAGGGTACTCCAAATCCCACCATTGTGGGCTGAATTGTGTTTCCCCAAAATTCATATATTGAAATCCTAAGCCCCAGTATCTCAGAGTGTGATGGTCTTTGGAGATAGGGCATTTCAAGGGGGTGATTAAGTTAAAATAAGGCCATATGCGGGGGGGGACAGTAATCCAATATGACTGGTGTCCTTAAAAGAAGAGGAGATTAGGACAGACATCAACTCACACAGAGGAAAGGCATTGTGAGGCCCCAGGGTGAACAAGGCCATCTGTAAGCTAAGGAGAGAAGCCTCAGAAGAACCCAACCCTGCTGACACCTTGACCTCAGACTTCTAACCTTTAGAACTATGAGAAACAAATGTCTGTTGTTTAAGCCCCCCAGTGTACTTTGGTATGGTGGCCCAAGCAGACCAGTACGCCCCCCCTGAATACACGGATGACTCAGGATGTCCAGTCCATTGAGTGAGGAAACAAGTCCATTGAGGTGTGTGCTCAGCACTGTGCAGGCTGCTGTGGGGAGCACAGGGGATGCTCTTGACCTGTGGGCTCCATGAAGGTAGGGCCATCGTCTTCCTTGTATGCTGTCACAGCCCCCAAATGCATGAGTGGAAGTGAGGCTCCATCTTCTGAAAACTTTCTCTCCAACTGCAGAGCAGAGACCTAAATGTTGGAAACTACTCAGAAACACCTGGGACACGTACCTCGGGGTGGGGGGATAATACATTGCAAAAGGGGGGCTGTACTGTTGCCGAGTGCAGAAGCAAGAACTTCTCAGAGCCTTTCAGGCAGTGGGCCTCATGGAGGTGGGGGTCTGGGGGTTGGCATGTGGGAGGTGGAGCAAGAGGGCTGGGAGCCCCAGGCAACCTGTGCATTTTCTGAGCTGGAGCCAGGATGCCAGGAGAGAAGGCAGGAGGGATGAGGGATCATGTCAGGGAAGAATGTATCAAAATGTGCAGGGTGTTAGAAAGACAGAGCAAGCAGAGCAAGAGGGTGAAGCCAAAGAGTCAGTGAAGCTGTAGATCTCAATATGGAAGGAACCTGAAAGTCCCTCAGGCCTCCCTATCATCCGCAGGCTTGCACCTTGCAGGGGCATCTAGCCACAATCTGAACATGTATGAGGGGAGAGAGCACTGCTCAGGGAGTCTAGAGCCCACAGTTCTGGCCCTGGCTCTGCCCTGGGCTACCTGGGTGGCCTCAAACTGGTCACAGGGTGAGCCTCGGCTTCTTGGTCCCATGACGCCTGGACTCAATGGTGCCTGGCACCTTCTAGCTCCCCCTGGCCCGGGCTCCGCTTTTAGTGATGAGGTTCACTGCTTTCCCAGGGCTCACCTCCAACATTGGGGAGCATCCTTTATTAATAGGAAGTAGACTTTCAGTAGCTTGTACCTGAGTGCAAATTCTGCCCTTTCAGTTACTGAGATAAACCCTCCCCTCTCCTCCATGACAGCTCCAGTATGCCAGGGAACCCCATTATGGACCCCTGCTCTTCTCCAGGCCAGATTGTCCCATATCTACATAACTGCCCTGCCCTTGACACACCTTCCAGGGCTTTCTTGGCTTGCAGTCCCCTCCTGCATTGCCCTGGTTGGTCAGTGTTCCTTTGAAAGTGTGTGTGCTCTCCTCATGAGTCCTGTGGTGGGGGACATGTCAGCCCTTTTTCAGGACAGCCCCATCCCCACCTCCCAGCAATCCTGCACTTCAGTGTCGAAATCCATGATCCCAAACTGTTTCTCTCTTCAGCCCTTCCTGGGGCTGTGTGTTTCTGTCTCCAACAATACTGGGGAGATGAGACAGGGGGCGGGGGTCTCGAGCCTGCTTAGGAGGCCTGTTGTTGAGAAGACCCCCCACCCCCTCTTGCTCTTCTAAGGGTTAACCGAGTCCTGAGCCAACAAGGCCAGGATAGGAAGCGGGCTCCAGGAAAGGGGAAGGATATCTTGCCTTTTTATCCGGGTTACAATGCTGAAAGTGAGCCAGTTGGGGGAGGGGCTGGAGGCCGAAAACAACCGCCCCCAAATAAAATTATGAATGGGCTACCTCCACAACAATACTGAAGGTGTGGGAAGGGGGGAGCAAGGGGTCTGTTGACAAGCAGCAAGGTCAGGGCCCCCGCCAGCACCGTAAACAAGGGCTCACAATGCCCTCCTTTCCTCCAAGAGCCAGCTCCTCTCCTGCCCCTGGTCCCCTGGGCCCCGGCCTGCCCTGTCCCTCATCCTTGCCGGAGTCTGTCACTGAAAAGCCAGCGCTACTTCCTCAGGGAAAGGCCCAGGCTTTTGTGAGCTCTTACTTCCTCCTCCTGTGGGAACCACTCCTGGGGCTGTGACATCTGCTTCAAGGCGTCTTTCTCAGGGGGCCCAAGGTGGGAAAAGAGGAGGGGTGCTGGCTGCAGGGCAGGGGGGCTGCAACCTGTAGGGGCTGGGATTGTCATCATGAGGCCTGGGGAGGGAGAACAATGAGGGGAGCCCCGGCCCCCCCCTCGGGGTAGATGCTGGTGCGAGCTTCCTCTTCCCACAAGCCTGCTCTTTTGTGTGAGTGTTTATTGGGGGGTCAGGGGAATTCTTTTGTTTGCTTTTGTTTCCCTTTTTTTTTTTTTTTTTTTGGTTTGGCCTTTGGCTAGCCCCAGGCTGGGGCTCAGGAGTGTGGAGGGGCAGTGGTGCCAGCAGGGTGAGGCTGGAGAACTCTCTGCAGGTGTGGACAAGGAGCTGGCATGGGAATGGGGGTAGCAATGGTTTTTGTGGGGAGAGTGTGTGAGGGGGAAGTTTTAGGGCTTCATGAGGCCAGGAAAGCAAGATGCTGGGACATGGTCACCAGATGTCTTTATGACCCATGGACCCAGCCTTTGAGCTCTATGTGTGAGAGCATCTGGACAGTGTACCTGAGACCCTTAGAAAAGGCCACACACAAGATGAGTGCTCAATGACCAGCTGAAGGGCATGTGGAAAGTGCAGGGCCAAGAGCTCTATCTGCAGCGGCATCTGGAAGCATCTCGGAGTCTGCGACTGAGTCACTCCTTGGTTCCATGCTTGGGTTCAAGGAAGCCCTGCCAACATCCTACTGCAAATGCCACCCTATGTGCTCCCTGCGGCTGGAACAGACATGGTAGATTGATCATGGAACACCCAACAGAGCCCAGAGAAGTCACATCACACACCCATCAAGAAACTGCCTTGATCTTTGTTCTCTACAAGAGCTCCAAGGTGGGGCCCAGGGTGCCGAGAGGCTCAGCTATGACGAGAGGCTCAGCTATGACGAGAGAGCTCCATTTTCTAGAAAACCTTCTAGTCCACAGGGAGAGGGGTGGCAGGAGGAAGAGGAGCAATTGCCCCAGCAAAGTTCAACCTGACTTTCCAACCAGCTGAATTTAGGCAGGTTTTCTACGACACACTGAAGCTTGTATAGATGCAGTATGGACATTCCTCTTCTCTTGAGCTCGTATCTGAGAGGACACACATAAGTAATGAAGGTGAAAGAAACAGCCCGCTTTGGTCCTTAGGGAACAATTTAGAAAGATTTCCCAGGAATTATCTTTGAAAAACTGGAGTGGGAGATCTCTACTCCCTTAGCTGAAGTGGCTGTGGCTTCTGGGAATGCCTCAGTTTCCTTCCAGAGCTGTGAGTCTTAGCTCTGGCTGCACAGTAAAGTCATATGAGAGGAAAAGCCAAATATCAGACAGCCACTCTGGAAAAGAGTTTGGTAGTTGTTTCTTATAGGACTGAGCATGCAACTACCAGGTGACCCAGCATTTGCACTCCCTGGGCGTTTATCCCAGAGAAATGAAAAGTTATATTCACACAAAAACCTGTCCATGAATGTTCCAAGCAGCTCTATCCATCGTAGCCGCAAACAGGAAACAACCCAGATGTCCTTTGATGGGGGGATGGTTAAGTGAACCGTGGTACATACACACCATGGGATACTGGTCAGTGACAAAGACAGTGAGTTATCAACACAGGCAACGACTTGGAGGAAACTTAAGGGAATTGTGCTGAATAAAAGAAGCCAATCTCAAACGCCAATCTCAGTACACTGTCTGATTCCATTTGTAACATTCTTGAAATATCCAAACGATAGAGATGGAGAACAGATTCGTGGTGGCCAGGGTGAGGAACAGGGCAGGTGGGTAAAGCTGTAGCAGGATGGCATGTGAGAGCCTCAGGGTGATGGAACAGCTCTGTATCTTGATCGTGGTGGTGGTCACACAAATCTACACGTGGCTAAGACTGCACAGAAACCGCCCCCCCGCACACACACAAGTACAGTAAAACTGGTGAGATCTGAAGTTCTGTGGATTATACCAATGTCAATGTCTCAGATTTGATAATTGTCCTGTGGTTACAATGATGTTATCACTGGGGGAAACTAGGTGAAGCATACACAGGACCTCTTGTACACTATTTTGTAACTTTCTGTGAATCTATAATCGTTTCAAACTAAGGAGTGAAAAGCACAATCAGAAGTGAGGCATTCTGGGCTTCAGCTCCATCACTGAGTCAGATGCTTGTCAAGCAGACACATAAGACCAGGTCAAGACCTGTCTAATACAACAAGCCACTGGTAGACAGTTTATTTCTTATAGCGACAGGGAAAAGAAGAACAAAAAAAGGGTGCCATCTCCTAGCGAGCCATGTCCCACATGCCAGAAGGACAACATGGAAACAAAAGGGGCCAGACGACTGCACCAGGGGATGCGGGACAGTCTCATACCAGCTCCGCCCAGGCTCCCATCCCTGGACTGCCATCCCATCATAAGCTGTCCTGTCTAGACTCAGATGAGCTGAGCCTCACACCTTGCCTTCATGGCCTGTGTGGACCCAAGCAAGGTTGCCAGGGTACCGTGGCAAAGCCCTTTTTCCACTACTCTTTCAGGTGGGCCTGGGCATCCAATAGTTTAAAAAGCCTCCCCTTATTCTGCCGGGAAGCTGAGGTTGGCAGCCCAGATCGAGCTCTGTAAGCAGAAGGTCAGGGGTTTTCATTCTGGCTCCACCGGGGCCATGCCCTCAGGCAATTCAGTCTCTGGTTGGACCTCCTTACCTGTAAAAGTAGGGATGGTTAGCCCTTGCAAGGAAAGCCACTGGTCATGAGGGACATGCTCTTTGGGACACTCCAGTACTCGCTGTTAGGAGCACAGCCTCCTCAGTGCTGGAGAAATGCTTAGGACAAGCAAAAGGCATCCTCAGTGAGCACAGGTGCCAGTGAGGCGCTCTCCCAGACAAAAGCAGGATAATGACAAAGCATGAAGAGAGGGGGTGCTTTGGACAGAACAGGGCACCTGCCAACATATGCCACAGCTGCATATCCATGAATAGACATTTCCAGAGCAATTCTTCTCTTAGACCAGGAAGAGTCTTTGCATGCATACACACAGATCTGAAGGAAGAACATCATGGTCTTCACCTACACGTGGAAATAAATTAGAATGACATCCCAGATCCCAGCTTACAAGCTTTCTCCTTCATTCATTCAATGAATTCATTTGTTCATTCAATCATCAATTCATTCAATCCACAAACCTTTTAACTGTGTCTCATAATTATTTGGTACTCTTAAATCAACTTTCAACTTCTCATTTGGAACTGTGTGCTCAGGCTTGAACTCTGGGCCCTCCAGAAAGCCCCAAATACTTACTTGATATTAGTTATCAGTAATTTAATATATAGTTATTCAGTTATCCTGAAATATATGCAAGTAACCAAGGGCACTAACGAGGCTGGAGGCTTGGTGAAGGAGAGCAGGGAACTAGGCCTGATCTAGGGAAGCCTGGGTCCTCCTAGTTGAACAGTAGCTTTTGTATAGGACTCTCCAGAGCCTTTCCTATGCTAACATGCACTGTGTATCCCCAGGATGGAGATAGATGTAGCCAGAGGAGTTTCCCAAACCCACCTGAACACAGAACATTTCATGAGACCCTTGCAACACTCTTTGGGAAATGCTATCCAATGCCAATGCCAAGATCTGTTGGAAAAGGGAGGGCTGACTCTGGGCCTCAGGAGAGGCCAGGCTCATGTCAAGAACAGATGGGGTCAGGCAACTGGGTGAAAGGCAAGGGACAGATAAAGGAGGACAGAGGGTCAGTTGGGTTATTTTTATAAGACTTGTGACAAGTGACCTGAAAGCGACAGGGCGACATCCTGTCTAGTTAGAGGAGGAGACAGCCTCTTCCCCCTCTGGGGGGCCTGGAGGACTTGGGGACGAGGGTTAGACAGAAAGGCTGGCTTAGAAGGGAGGTCAAGTCAGGAAGAACCAGAAAAGGAGTGTAAATGTCACAGCTGTTGGAGACAGAGATTCTGTGAAAGAAGGGACAACTCCAGAGTAGCTGCAGAGGCTTCCTCAGCTGAGGAGCTTCTAGACTCAGCTCAGGCGGCATGAGGCCTGACTTCCCTCTGAACCAGAATCCTCCCTTCCGGGCAAACCCCATTCTCCCCGGCTGCCCCGCGAACACGAACATCTGCCACCTAGTGGCGGAGAAAAATGCTGCATGACAGTGGATTTGCATCCTGCAGACGAGCGTTTTCACAGATTTCTTGTGGGTGATGGAATCTTATTTAGTGCAAGGCATCTGCTGCATAATTATGAGTTGCTGATCTGTTCCAGATGATAACATCAGTACATTTGGGAATAGGACTGCTCACTCCCAGAGCTGAACTCCCCTGTTCATCCTTCTGTGTTTAGGCCCTTGGTTTCCCAGGAATCTGAAAACCCTCAGGAGAGGGCAGGCCAGGAGTCCATGTCCTCCAAAGCCCTCCTGGGTGGTGAGTATCTGCTCCTAATACAGATGTCTGAATTAGGGAAAGGCCTTCTTGGCTCTGGACTCTCTTTTCTCCAGGAAAATTGCCCAATTATAGAACTATCAAGTTATATTTCCACTGTGGAATGCTAGGAGACTTGAAGGCACTTCAAGTTTCTGGTTCCCGGGTTTTTGTTTCAGTTCTTTGCCAGCGTATTGGGAGCCGTTCTTTGTGGTTAACCGCCAGGAGATATGGCTCCTCTCCTTGGTCTTCCTATTGGTGAAAGCACAGCGTGAAATTCTAGCCCGTGAGGAGACTTGCTGCCTCCCTCTCTTCTCTGTATTTTCCTCTTCTGTCTCTTTTAAGGACATGGGTCATTTGATTGGCCTAAAAAAATCTTAAGGAACAATCCATGGAACAACCTGGAACAATCCATGATTATGAATCAATGCCTTATTATCATTGTGTTCTTTCCTCTGCAAGTCTTTCCTTTCCTCCCTCTCCCAGAGCAGCAGAAGGCCTGGCCCAGGATATCGTTGTCACACTCGCCAGCCTCCAGCAAGGTGTCTCTGACATCCATCCCTTTGCCAAGAACTTTCTGTAGTGAGCAGGGCGAAGACACCCTGCTGGGGACTGCAGGTTCAGGAGCTGCAGCCAAGAAACGGATATCTCTCTGGTACACACACATTGCACTCCAAGAGGCTGCAAGTCTTACCCTTCCCCCACTGGAAGAGCAGAGAGCAACCTGGCACTCTGCACCGATGGGGGCTGTATAACACCTATGGGAGCAGGAACCAGACCCCTAGGAGGTAGGGTCAGTAGGAACGGCTATGCACCACAGAGGTACCCCCACGTGAAGCCCAATGGTCATTTCATGCTGGCCTCCATGCTGGCCCCAGCACTCTGGCTCTGTATATGGCCAGCGTGTGGCATAAGGGGGCTGTCAGGAAGCTTATGATCAAGGGTCAAGTCACTCTGGGAAGCGAGTTCCTGTACGCAGATCTTCCCAAGGGTGAGCCAGGGGGGCATGAAGTGGAATAGTCTAGATAGTCAGAAAAAGGACAGTAAACAGGTGGACCCTCCATCTAGAATACCAGGCAGGCAGGTGGCATTAGGGGAGTGTGCTAGAAGGATATGGAGGCCCCACTGGGGAGTAGTTGAACAGAAGAACCAAGACGTCTCTGGTAGGCAATGTCTGGGGATCATTTGGACCCTGGTCTCCTCATCTGTAAATGAGGATAATGACTGGATAATGATGGGGACCAATAACTGTGAATGGGGATAGTGATTAAAAGAGGTCAGGCACATGAAATATCTGTTAAATGAGTGTATGAGTTTGCTATGACTGCTGTAACAGATTACCACAGATTACCATAACTGCGTGGCTTAATACAATGGCAATTCTCTCACCGTTCTGTAGACCAGAGTCTGAAATCTGTATCCCTGCAACAGATGAGTACACAAACAAGTAAGCAAAAGGGAGAAATGGACCCATAAATACAGAGAATAAACTGATGGTTGCCAGAGGGATGGGGGTGGGATGGGCAAAAATGGGTGAAGGGATGTGGGAGAGGCTTCTGGTTATGGAATGAATAAGTCATGGGGATAAAAAGTACAGCACAGGGAATATAGTCAGTGGTATTGTAATGGCTTAGTATGGTGACTGATGGCAGCTACACTTGTGGTGAGCATGGCATAACATATAGTTGTTGAATCACCATGTTGCACATCTGGAACTAATGTAACATTGTGTGTCAACTATACTTGGATAAAAAAATATGTAAAATTATCAAATCAGTGTCACTGCACTGAAATCAAGGTGTCAGCAGAGCTGTGCTCTCCCTGGAAGCTCTAGGGCAGATTCTGTTGCTTGCCTCTTCCAGGTTCTGGGGCTCATGGCATTCCTGAGCTTGTGGTTGCACGACTCTAATCTTCAAGGCTGGCATCTTCTCATCTCTCTCTGTTCTGTCCTCATATCATCTACTCCTCTGTGTGTATCAAATACTCCCCTGCCTCCTCTTGTAAAGACACTAATGGGTCCACTCTGATAATCCAGGGTGCTCTTCCCACCTCAAGATCCTTACCTTACTCACATGTGCAAAGACCCATTTTCCAACTAAGGTTACATTCATAGGATCTGGGGATAAGGAACTGAGGCCCTTGGGAGCCACTGTTCTCCTGACCACATGGAGATGATGATACTTCATGCTGGCAGAGCTGTTGTGAGAGTTAGATAAGGCCAGGTTCTTGAGAGTGCCTGCCACTATGCAGGGCACATAGAAGTCACCCAGGAATTGCTCATTGGCTTTAAGATGCAGGCTGGGAGGTGCAGGGACTGGGCCACCCCTTACAGCAGAACAAGGAGCACAAGAAGGAGTCCAGTGCTAGGATTAGGCCTGTACATGGGGTGGGACGGATGCTGGGGAAACAGCATGGAGTTGGTGCTACCTAGGAAGCCAGTGCAATGGTCCAGTCCAGTTGGGGACAAATGGGGCCCACAAAAAGACAGGGGCATTACAAGTTCTGAATAATGGCCCTGCCTGGCCATAAGTCTTCATTTTCCAACTTGGGATTTAAGCGAAACAAACAGTCCCTTCTTTTTTTTTTTTTAATTTTTTATTGTTATGTTAATCACCATACATTACATCATTAGTTCTTCATGTAGTGTTCCATGATTCATTATTTGTGCATAACACCCAGTGCTCCACGCAGAATGTGCCCTCTTTAATACCCATCACCAGGCTAACCCATGCCCCACCCCCCTGCCCTCTAGAACCCTCAGTTTGTTTTTCAGAGTCCATCGTCTCTCATGGTTCGTCTCCCCCTCCGACTTACTCCCCTTCATTCTTCCCCTCCTGCTATCTTCTTCTTCTTTTTCTTTTTTCTTAACATATGTTGCATTATTTGTTTCAGAAGTATAGATCTGTGATTCAACAGTTTTACACAATTCACAGCGCTCACCATAGCACATACCCTACCCAATGTCTATCACCCAGCCACCCCATCCCTCCCACCCCCCACACTCCAGCAACACTCAGTTTGTTTCCTGAGATTAAGAATTCCTCATATCAGTGAGGTCATATGATACATGTCTTTCTCTGATTGACTTATTTCACTCAGCATAACACCCTCCAGTTCTATCCACGTCGTTGCAAATGGCAAGATCTCATTCCTTTTGATGGCTGCATAATATTCCATTGTGTATATATACCACTTCTTCTTTATCCATTCATCTGTCGATGGACATCTTGACTCTTTCCACAGTTTGGCTATTGTGGACATTGCTGTTATAAACATTGGGGTGCACGTACCCCTTCGGATCCCTACATTTGTATCTTTGGGGTAAATACCCAGTAGTGCAATTGCTGGATCGTATGGTAGCTCTATTTTCAACTGTTTGAGGAACCTCCATACTGTTTTCCAGAGTGGCTGCACCAGCTTGCATTCCCACCAACAGCGTAGGAGGGTTCCCCTTTCTCCGCATCCCCGCCAACATCTGTCGTTTCCTGACTTGTTAATTTTAGCCATTCTGACTGGTGTGAGGTGGTATCTCATTGAGGTTGTGATTTGGATTTCCCTGATGCCGAGTGATGTTGAGCACTTGTTCATGTGTCTGTTGGGCATTTGGATGTCTTCTTTGGAAAAATGTCTGTTCATGTCGTCTGCCCATTTCTTGATTGCATCATTTGTTCTTTGGGTGTTGAGTTTGATAAATTCTTTATAGATTTTGGATACTAGCCCTTTATCTGATATGTCATTTGCAAATATTTTCTCCCATTCTGTCGGTTGTCTTTTGGTTTTGTGGACTGTTTCTTTTGCTGTGCAAAAGCTTTTCATCTTGATGAAATCCCAATAGTTCATTTTTTACCCTGGCTTCTCTTGCCTTTGGCGATGTTTCTAGGAAGAAGTTGCTGCGGCTGAGGTCGAAGAGGTTGCTGCCTGTGTTCTCCTTTAGGATTTTGATGGACTCCTATCTCACATTTAGGTCTTTTAGCCATTTGGAGTCCTTTTTTGTGTGTGGTGTAAGGAAATGGTCCAGTTTCATTCTTCTGCATGTGGCCGTCCAATTTTCCCAACACCATTTGTTGAAGACACTTTTTTCCATTGGACATTCTTTCCTGCTTTGTCAAAGATGAGTTGACCATAGAGTTGAGGGTCCATTTCTGGGCTCTCTATTCTGTTCCATAATCTGTGTGTCTGTTTTTGTGCCAGTACCATACTGTCTTGATGATGACAGCTTTGTAATAGAGCTGGAAGTCCGGAAGTGTGATGCCGCCAGCTTTGCTTTTCTTTTTCAAGATTCCTCTGGCTATTCGGGGGTCTCTTCTGGTTCCATACAAATTTTAGGATTATTGGTTCCATTTCTTTGAAAAAAGTGGATGGTATTTTTTTGATGGGGATTGCATTGAATGTGTAGATTGCTCTAGGTAGTATTGACATCTTCACAATGTTTGTTCTTCCAATCCATGAGCATGGAACGTTTTTCCATTTCTTTGTGTCTTCTTCAATTTCTTTCATGAGTATTTTATAGTTTTCTGAGTACAGATCCTTTGCCTCTTTGGTTAAATTTATTCCTAGGTATCTTATGGTTTTGGGTGCAATTGTGAATGGGATCGACTCCTTGATTTGTCTCTCTTCTGTCTTGTTGTTGGTGTATAGGAATGCCACTGATTTCTGTGCATTGATTTTATATCCTGCTACCTTACTGAATTCCTGTATGAGTTCTGGCAGTTTTGGGGTGGAGTCTTTTGGGTTTTCCACATACAGTATCATATCATCTGCAAAGAGTGAGAGTTTGACTTCCTCCTTGCCGATTTGGATGCCTTTGATTTCTTTTTGTTGTCTGATTGCTGTGGCTAGGACTTCTAATACTATGTTGAATAGCAGTGGTGATAGTGGACATCCCTGGCGCGTTCCTGACCTTAGGGGAAAAGCTCTCAGCTTTTCCCCATTGAGAATGATATTCGCTGTGGGTTTTTCATAGATGGCTTTTATGATATTGAGGTATGTACCCTCTATCCCTATACTTTGAAGAGTTTTGATCAAGACAGGATGCTGTACTTTGTCAAATGCTTTTTCTGCATCTACTGAGAGGATCATATGATTCTTGTTCTTTCTTTTGTTAATGTATTGTATCACATTGATTGATTTGCGGATGTTGAACCAACCTTGAAGACCAAGGATAAATCCCACTTGGTTGTGGTGAATAATCCTTTTAATGTACTGTTGGATCCTATTGGCTAGTATTTTGGTGAGAATGTTTGCATCCATGTTCATCAAGGCTATTGATCTGTAATTCTCCTTTTTGATGGGGTCTTTGTCTGGTTTTGGAATCAAGGTTATGGTGGACTTGTAAAATGAGTTTGGAAGTTTTCCTTCCATTTCTATTTGGAACAGTTTCAGGAGAATAGGTATTATTTCTTCTTTAAATGTCTGATAGAATTCACTGGGAAGCCATCTGGCCCTGGGCTTTTGTTTGTTGGGAGATTTTTGATGACTGCTTCAATTTCCTTAGTGGTTATAGGTCTGTCCAGGTTTTCTATTTCTTCCTCCTTCAATTTTGGTAGTTCATACATCTCTAGGAATGCACCCATTTCTTCCAGGTTATCTAATTTGCTGGCATAGAGTTGCTCATAATATCTTCTTATAATTGTTTGTATTTCTTTGGTGTTGGTTGTGATCTCTCCTCTTTCATTCATGATTTTGTTGATTTGGGTCCTTTCTCTTTTCTTTTTGATAAGCCTGGCCAGGGGTTTATCAATCTTGTTAATTCTTCCAAAGAACCAGCTCCTAGTTTCGTTGATCTGTTCTACTGTTCTTTTGGTTTCTAGTTCATTGATTTCTGCTCTGATCTTTATTATTTCTCTTCTCCTGCTGGGTTTAGGCTTTCTTTGCTGTTCTTTCTCTAGCTCCTTTAGGTGTAGGGTTAGGTTGTGTATCTGAGACCTTTCTTGTTTCTTGAGAAAGGCTTGTATTGCTATATACTTTCCCCTCAGGACTGCCTTTGCTGTATCCCAAAGATTTTGAACAGCTGTATTTTCATTTTCATTGGTTTCCATGAATTTTTTTAATTCTCCTTTAATTTCCTGGTTGACCCATTCATTCTTTAGTAGGATGCTCTTTAGCCTCCATGTATTTGAGTTCTTTCCAACTTTCCTCTTGTGATTGAGTTCTAGTTTCAAAGCATTGTGGTCTGAAAACATGCAGGGAATGATCCCAATCTTTTGGTACTGGTTGAGACCTGATTTCTGACCTAGGATGTGATCAGTTCTGGAGAATGTTCCATGGGCACTAGAGAAGAATGTGTATTCCGTTGCTTTGGGATGGAATGTTCTGAATATGTCTGTGAAGTCCATTTGGTCCAGTGTGTCATTTAAAGTCTTTATTTCCTTGTTGATCTTTTGCTTAGATGATCTGTCCATTTCAGTCAGGGGGGTGTTAAAGTCCCCCACTATTATTGTATTGTTGTCAATGTGCTTCTTTGCTTTTGTTATTAATTGCCTTATATAATTGGCTGCTCCCATGTTAGGGGCATAGATATTTACAATTGTTAGATCTTCTTGTTGGATAGACCCTTTAAGTAGGATAGAGTGTCCTTCTTCAACTCTTATTACAGTCTTTGTTTTAAAATCTAATTTGTCTGATATAAGGATTGCCACCCCAGCTTTCTTTTGGTGTCCATTAGCATGGTAAATGGTTTTCCACCCCTTCACTTTCAATCTGGGGGTGTCTTTGGGTCTAAAATGAGTCTCTCTTGCAGACAGCATATCAATAGGTCTTGTTTTTTAATCTAATCTGATAGCCTGTGTCTTTTGATTGGGGCATTTAGCCCATTTACATTCAGGGTAACTATTGAAAGATATGAATTTAGTGCCATTGTATTGCCTGTAAGGTGACTGTTACTGTATATTGTCTCTGTTCCTTTCTCGTCTATGTTGCTTTCAGGCTCTCTCTTTGCTTAGAGGACCCCTTTCAATATTTCTTGGAGGGCTGGTTTCGTGTTTGCAGATTCCTTTAGTTTTTGTTTGTCCTGGAAGGTTTTGATCTCTCCTTCTATTTTCAATGACAGCCTAGCTGGATATAGTATTCTTGGCTGCATATTTTTCTCGTTTAGTGCTCTGAAGATATCATGCCAGTCCTTTCTGGCCTGCCAGGTCTCTGTGGATAGGTCTGTTGCCAATCTAATATTTCTACCATTGTAGGTTACATATCTCTTTTCCCGAGCTGCTTTCAGGATTTTCTCTTTGTCTCCGAGACTTGTAAGTTTTACTATTAGATGTCAGGGTGTTGACGTATTTTTATTGATTTTGAGAGGGGTTCTCTGTGCCTCCTGGATTTTGATGCCTGTTTCCTTCCTCACATTAGGGAGGTTCTCTGCTATAGTTTGCTCCAATATACCTTCTGCCCCTCTCTCTCTTTCTTCTTCTTCTGGGATCCCAATTATTCTAATGTTGTTTCGTCTTATCGTATCGCTTATCTCTCGATTTTTGCCGTCATGATCCTGTAGTTGTTTATCTCTCTTTTTCTCAGCCTCTTTATTTTTCATCATTTGGTCTTTTATACCGCTGATTCTCTCTTCTGCCTCATTTATCCTAGCAGTTAATGTCCCCATTTTTTATTGCACCTCATTAATAGCCTTTTTGATTTCGACTTGGTTAGATTTTAGTTCTTTTACTTCTCCAGAAAGGGTTTCTCTAATAACTTCCACGCTTTTTTCAAGCCCAGCTAGTATCTTTAAAGTCATGATTCTGAACTCTAGGTCCAACATCGTACTAATGTCCGTATTGAGTAGGTCCCTGGCAGACGGTACTACCTCTTGTTCTTTTTGCTGAAGTGATTTCTTTCGTCTTGTCATTTTGTCCAGACGAGAATAGATGAATGAGAGAACATAATGCTAACAGGTTAACAACATTCCCCAGCAAATATACTCTATACAAATCAGAAAAGACCTGAAACCAGGGGAAAAGAAAGGGAAAGAAAGAAAAAAGAAAGAGAAAAAAAGAAAAGAAAAAGATAAAAACAAAAACAGAACAATACAAAAAAAGCAGAATATGATCAAATATGATCAGGCTAGTGCATAGATCAGTGTCACACCCTAGATTTTGGGTGTATTTTGGTCTGTTAGAAAAAAGTGCCTCTTAAAATTTTAAAGGAAGAAAGACTTATATATATACAAAATAAGGGTCGATACAATGAAGGGATGGAAGATGACTGTAAAGATGAAAATTATAAAAGATTTTATAAGAGGAATTGATAAGAAGTTGTTTGAAAAAAGAAGATTTAAAAAAAAAAGAAAAAAAAAGGGAGAGAATGTGATCAGGCAGGAGAGTAGAACAAAGCCATACACTAGTGATTTAGGGTATATTTTGATCTGTTAGAAGAAACTGTATCTCAAAATTTTAAAGAGAGAACAACTTATCTATCTATCTATCTATCTATCTATCTATCTATCTATATATATATGCCAAAAATAAGGGTAACTACTATGAAGGGATAGAATATGACTCTAAAAATGAAAAAAAAAATGTTTTTTTTTAAAAAGGGATTGATAAGATGTTGGTTGAAAAGGGAAAAAGAAAAATTCAAAAGAAAAAACAGTTAAAAAAATTAACTTTGAAAAACTAATGAATCATGGTAAAAAAGCCATAAATTCTATGTGCAGTATTCCCCTAGCGCTGGAGTTCCCCTGTTCTCCTTGATGGGTAAACTTGGTCTTGGCTTGGTGGCTGTTCGTGCCAATCTTCTGGGGGAGGGGCCTGTTGCCGTGGTTCCCAAATGTCTTTGCCGGAGGCGGAATTGCCCCGCCCTTGTGAGTCCGGGCTAAGCAAGCTGCTCGGGTTTGCTCTCAGGAGCTTTTGTTCCCTGCAAGCTCTCGGCACAGCTTTGGAGGACCAGGGTGAAAATGGTGGCCTCCCAATCTCCACCCGGAGGAGCTGAGAACTCGGGGCCCCGCTCCTCAGTGCACCCCCAGAGAAAAGCAGTCACTCCCATCTCCCCGGTCTCCGGCCGCACTCCGTGCTCACCCAGCCTGTGACCGAGCGTTTCTATCTCTGGCACCTGACCCCGTGTGGAGTCTCCAAACCCAGCAGATCCCTGCGGTGCTGTCCCGCGCCACTCCTCCTGGGGAAGGAAGGGGAGTCTCCCCGGCTCTGCCGCTTGTTGGGTCCCTGCTGGAGGAGCAGTGGCCCGACTGGGCCGCGGATCACAGTTTATGGCCACCCCGAGCTGAGAGCCCGCGCCTCGGCTCCGTCTCTGCAGCCGGCTTCCCCGCTCCGATCCCTGGGAGCTCTGGCGCACTCAGGCACCCCCGGTCTTTCTGTGACCCCGAGGGTCCTGAGACCACACTGTCCCGCGAGGGTTCCACCCCCTGCTTAGCCACTGGAGCGACATCCCTCAGTGGAGCTGACTTCTAAAAGTTCCGATTGTGTGCTCCGCGGCTCTAGCACTTGCCAGAAGGGCCAACGGAGGCCCCCTTCCCCCACCGTCTATCCTCCCGAATATCACCTCGGATTCACTTCTCCGCACGTCCTACCTTCCAGTAAGTGGTCGCTTCTCTGTTCAGAGAGTTGTTGCTACTCTCTTCTTTGATCTCCCGTTGAGTTCGTAGGTGTTCAGAATGGTTTGATCCCCATTCAGCTGAATTCCTGAGACCAGACGAAATCCAGGTCTCCTACTCCTCCGCCATCTTCCTCCACCCCTCCAACGGTCCCTTCTTTACAACCATTTCAGATCAGGATTTCAGGTGGAATTCGGGTATAGATATTAAATTGAATCAGGCCCTAGAAGGCTTACAAAGTTGGAAAGTCTGGGCCTCCCCTGGCAGCCAAGATGCTGGGCTGGGAAGGCCAGCCTGACCTGCTTCTAGCAGTGACCATGTGGCCAAGTTCTTCTTCAAGAAGTGGTGACTCCTGGTTCTGGAACTCTCTCTCATTCTGAGCAATTGGGCAGTGCTAGCAGATGTTGGGCTGCTTTATTGGATCCCAAGGTGTGGTATAAGGCTTAAAACTCAGGCTCAACATTGTGTGCTCCTAGTATGGACTGAATTTGTCCCCTCCCGCCCACCAAATTCATATGTTGAAGCCCCAACTCTCACTGTGACTGCATTTAGAGATGGGATGTTTAAGGAGGTAATTAAGGTTAAATGCAGTCATTAGGGTGGGGTCCTAACCCAACAAGACTGGTGTCCTTATATAAAGAGGAAGAGATACCAGGGGTCTATGTGCACAGAAGAAAAGCCATGTGAGGACACAGTGGGAAGGTGGCCATCTATAAGTTAGGAAGAAAAGTCTCACCAGAACCCAACCCTGCTAGCATTGTGATCTTGGACTTCCAGCCTCCAGAACCGTGAGAAAATAAATTTCTATTGTTTAAACCACCCAGTCGATGGTATTCTGTTTAGACAACCCAATCCCAGCCTCCTTCAGGAACCAGGGGTCACTCAGTCCTCTTGTTACTACAAAGCCTGCTCCCCACAGCCTGGTTGTTGACATTGTTTCTGGTGCCACCCCAATGTGGCCTGCATGAGGTGGTCTCCTTCTCCCCCAGGGTTGTGAGTCTATGGGATCTCATCTGTTCATTGTCAGTTGTTATGTAAGATCTGCCCCATAACTCTGGGTGGGAAACCCTCCTTCCCCAATAGAGTGCGGAGGCGGTAATTAAAACAGGAGGTGGCTCACAGGCCAAGAGATAGAGGTCTGTGTAGGGGTAAGGTGCACCAGCCCCAGGGAAATTCCAGTATTAGTTTCCTCCTGGAGCTGGGGTGGGGAGCACTCACTTGCTCTTGGGGACCCTTTCCCAGGTTTCTCCAAGTTCAGGGAGGCTGTGGGGTTGGCTATGCTGGCTGAAGGTGCGGCTTGACCACAGCTGGAATGGGCCCCCTTTGGGCCTGGGTACCTGGCAAGGACCAAGCCTCTGGCTGTGGGGACCTTGACTTTGGATTCGGAGGCTCCAGTGAGTAAGCAGGGTGCTTAGAGTGGTTGATGTGCAGAGGTTGTCCCAGCTTGGGTCCTTCCTGGGACTTCTCTGGGTCAGGACAAGTTTTTTTGACCAGATTCTGTGCCTTCTATTAGGCCATAGGCCTGAATTCCTCTAGCCTGTGGGAGAAAGCTCTTGGAAATGGGTGGAAGAGGGGAGGAGGTAGACCCAGTAAGATTTATCTCTGGTGAGTCAGAGAATTAAACTGACTCTGTGGCAGGGGTCCATGACACAGGAGGTTCTGGAACTCGAAGTTAGCTGAGACATAATTCCTTATTCTGGTGGGGACCCTAGAATCTGGCTGGCAACTCTGGAGGTGTTGGGAAACATCAGGGCCCCTAGACACAGTTGAGCCCAGGTATGGGTTCCGGGACAAATGGCCTCAATTCTGAAATTTTCCATCTTAACCAGGAGCTCCCACAGCAACCTACAGGAGGTGCCAATCACCCACCTTGGGTTCTGCATATTCTAGGTCTTTTCAACCCTGAGAGAAACTGGAGGCATGGGATTTTAGATTGATTTCAACAAAATTTGATAAGTCCAGAAATTGTCCAAAAACACAAGTCTTTCTGCTCAGAAGAGGAGGGCAGAGCTTGACTATGCCTTCTTGGTCCTGCCTACTCTGCCTCTGCCCAGCTTTCCAGCCTGGCCACCATGTGTGCCCCCGAATTCTCTCTGCACAGCCACCTGACCTCAGACTCCCAGATTCACCATGTTCCCTCTTCCTGAGCCCTTTGTGGACATTGTTCCCTTTGCCTGGAAAGTTCTTTCCTTCATTGTTCTCTGACTCATCCCTTTCTATCTCAGTTTCAATGTCACTTGCACGGGAAGCCTTCCAGGCTATACCACAGGCCAGATCCTCCTCTCATCTCCTCCCTGTCACCGGTTCTCTCTCCAGCACCGCATTTATCGCAGCTGCAACCGTTTTAAGATGCCTGTCTCCCCCACGCCCTTAGGAGCTGCACAGAGTAATGGCTGCTGCTTTTTCCTCACCGCCTAATTGCCCACACCTAACCAGCCTGTGGAAGGTTGCTCAGCAAGCATCTGTTGAATGGGTGAAAGACAAAACAGAGGTTCTTAAGGACACACAAAATGGGTAGTGTAGGCAGGGGTGAGCATTTAGAGTGAAAGGGATTATAATTAGAACTTGTCTCTCTCTTAGATCCTTTTTAAAAATAATTGTTGGTTTCTCTTCCGGATGATGCAGTGATACATATTAATGTTTTTCAATGTGTGCATCGCAGTTGGAGGAACTGGAGGCTCAGAGGATGCCACAGGGACAAAGACTGTGAAACAAGGGACGAAGGAGACTTCACAGCCCTGTTACCTAGGGCGGGAGACCCCATGCAGTTCTGAGCTAAAAGTTGGCTGGCTACATAGGGCTTGCCTTTGCCTGGGTAGTTCTCAGCAGGCTCATGGGGATGGCCCAGGAGCGTCAAGTCCAACTTGCTCCTCTGTGGCCCTGGACACGTTATGAGACCCCTGCATTTCTCCTTTTCCTAGTTCATCAAATGGAAATCAATAGTAGGGCCTACTTCATTGGGTCATATGGAGTTTTAAATGAGATTTTATAGCACACATGGTGTTTAACAGCACATGTAATCTGTCTTCAGTAAGTACCTTTATTACGTTAATCACTATCCAAAGGTTCATCGAAGCAGGCTCCCGGCCCCCCTCTCTTGCTGTGGACCATAACCAATAGAGTCACAATCGTGAAGAGACCTAATTTTCCTTATCAGTGCAACGTGTTCCTTTTCCTGGTAATTGTGTGAAATTTCATGATTTAGGCAGGAGAAATGAACCCATTAAAACACTTTGAGGCTACTTCTACCACAAAGCATAAGCATTACCGAATGGAGAGGCTTTACTTGATTTTACCATTCATTTAGACAGAAGAAGTTCTTGAAGATTTTCAATTTGAAGCTATGCCTAAGTAATGTGTTTTCTGCCTGAAAAATGGCTTATGTTGAAGAAGAAGAAAGGCATAGAGTTTGCAGATGAAAGGCATGGGATCCACATGGCCCTCGTTTGCTAGCTTCCTGGGCTCAGTTCTTGTAAAGTGGGAAAACAGCTTTGTGCTTCCAAGCCAATGTTCTGTAGATTATAGTAGGAGGATGTTCCCTGGAGCCCCTCCAGCCATCATCGGCTTTGCCGTTATTAACACTGTCATGATTTCACTCTCTCAAAGAAACGGATTTCTCAAAAGTTCCAACTTTAGGGCATCAGCAAGTTAGAAATGGGATCTCTGGTTTAAATCAAACAGTCCCTAGCCTATATACTAAGAGGAAGATGAGGACCTTCTTCAGGAGCTTCTAATACTTTTTCTTCTAATGAACGAAGATATTCCCTTTTGCACTACTCACATTAAGGCTTACTGAGGCAAGGTAAGAGAACAAGCCTTTTTTTCCCTAGTAATCTCCAGCGATTTTCCCTGGTGCTTCACTGCTTGGTCGCTCCATACTGCCATTATCCAGATGTGCAATGGTTCTGTCGTTTAACTGTCCCTCTGGGCAAGATTGTTTGAAGGCGGGGATTTTGCAAAGTTCTGCTTTTGGAAGTTACTTGTTGGCACCTACCAAACAAACACATGGAAAGAAAACGGACTCTGGAATGCTCTTTAGTGAGGATAGTTGGGGACTTGACCCAGAACAAAGCAATATGAAATTATTTGTTTGTTTTCTGAGAGGATGGGGTAGGGACTTCGTTCTAGTCACTGAGAGCCTCTGCGCCAGTGCAGAATGAAGAGACACTGTGTTCCTTTCAACCATGGTCAGCATTGCTAGGATTAGAAAATGAAACCCCTCTGTGCCGTTCCCGAATCTTGAACAAGATGACCTAAGCAAACACAGTCACAGGAGAGCATATCCTCAGTCCTCTGGGACACATGGCCCTCAGTTCATGCCTCAGATTTGGTGTTTCTATTATTGCGTCCACTGACTTGTGATGCTGTCAGGGACTCTGCCTCTCCCACCAGACGTTGAGCTCCCCCAAGACGGTTATTATGCACATCCTGTCGTTTTGTTTCCCAGCACAGAGAAAGACACTTATCACTCTGATACAATAACAAAATGAATGAATGAATGAATGAGTGCATTTTATACCTGCAGACAAAGGTATTTCTGTCTCACCAAGTCATTGTCTTATGAGGAAAGAAAGCAAATAAGAAGGAGACCAGTAAGAAGTCCTGTGTGCAGGATTGCTTCCTGTGCCTTCTGACCTTCAGTTATGAAGCATGACCTTTACTGCTTGTTGAGCATGGACTGCTTTTAAAGGATATCCTTCCACCACCCTCCCAGAAGGAAGGGAGATTGGATGGTTCTCAAAGCCAACCACTTTCAGGGCTTTCTCAGAGTGCTCTGAAATAACAAGACAGTAAGGGAAGGTAGCAGCAGTGGGGAATTTCAAAGTAGTTCTGGATGGAGGCTGAGTCCATTTTGGCTGATGGGGTAGGAAAAAGTCTTAGCAGAAGTAGCTGATTTATTGAAAGTCAACTGAATGTGAAAGAAGACAGGAAAAGCAAGCAAATACTCTTCCCTCAAGCTCTCCCTACACCCCCATACAAATGTGTGCACCTGTGTGTGCCTATGTGTATCTGTGCATGCACACAAGCACACACACACACACACACACACACAAATATAAACATATCATGCCCTTTGGGAAGTAGATCATGTAGACACAGGTATCGAATGGAAAGCCACTTCTTCAGAAGAGGCTAATACATTAAAAGCCCAAGATAACATAGCCAAGGGTGACAGGAATTTGGATATAATAAAGTCAACATCGGATATTTTCACGGAGGGGCAGACTGGGAGGAGATGGAAAAGCTGGCCGGACAAACTTAGGTAATCCTGATTTAGAAAGTGAGGAGGCAGAGGATAGGTCCCTGGGCCTCAACTTTCTCCAAAAGGGCCAACAAAATGGCATGAATTAGGAGAATCCTGGAATCTGCCTCTGTCTTGAAGGTCCCACCAAAAGTCCCAGGACCCCAAATCATCATTGATATTGAAACCAGAGCAGACAGCTGCCATCAGTGGTGTCAAATCAGAGCCTGGGCTGGGACAGACTGCACAGTGCCATGGACCCGAGGCTCACCTGTTTACAACATCTGACTTTGCAACATCTCAGTCTTGTACTTTCGGAACTTGGATATCTCAGCCTCCATTTTATGGTTTCATGTCAGGGTTTTATTAGAGTGATTCTCTATGGGATAATGATGATCCTTTGCATATCTAAAATGCCTTGTAGTTTATCAAAGTGCTTGCCTTTGCTCTACCTCATTGCAAGAAGACTGACAGCTAGACATAAAGGGCTCATTACTTCCATCTTATAGGCAAGAAAACTGTGGTTTAGAGAAATCACAGAGAGAAGGGAGTGGCCGGCTGTGCCTCAGCTGCTTCATGGCCCTGAGCATTCTATCCTTCTCCTCTTTGTTGATCTGAGGTGTATTTGCAATGTGAAAAGGCTCTTGTCAGGGGTTTCAAGGCCCCCTGGCTCCACTGCTGTCTTCCTCCACTTTCCAAGCAATAGTTCCAGGATGTGATCGTGTCACTCCTGCTGAAGACCTTCAGTGGTTGCCCATGGCTGCTGTCATGGAACTTTGAGCCTGATCATTTCTCTGTCTTTCCTCCCTCTTTGCAGTTGTATCAGCACAAAGAGTTGGGTCTGCTCTCTTCTGGGCCCTTGTCCCTCCGCAGGCTGCAGCCACATTCTCATTGTCACACCCCAGATCCAGGCTTTTCAAAATGAGGTTCACTTAGCTGGTTAAGCCAGGGATACCAGGAGCTACAGAATAAACCTGAACATTCTCCTGAGACATTTTAAAGCATCACTGTTACTCAACAAGTAATTAAAAAATTCCTTCTGTATCAAAATGCAAAAGATATATTATGGAACAGAATGCAAAAATCACCTAAATTCGGGGGTGCCTGAGTGGCTTAGTCGTTGGGCACCTGCCTTCGGCTCAGGTCATGATCCTGGGATCCCAGGATCGAGCTCCGCATCGGGCTCCCTGCTCAGCGGGAAGCCTGCTTCTCCCTCTCCCACTCCCCCCGCTTGTGTTCCCTCTCTCGCTGTGTCTCTCGCTGTCGAAAAGATAAGTAAAATCTTAAAAAAAAAAAAAAGTCACCTGAATTTTAAAGAAAACCTGAGGCTTTAGAGACCCCCATAATTGTGGAGCCCTTTGCTTACAGACCCCAGGGCCCATCTCTTAGTTAGCTCCCCTGAGCCACTGTGGGCACCCTGGGGGAAACAGGCAACAGCTTCTCTTCCTTTCCCTGCCTTTCAGCACCTGGCCTTGGGCTGGAATGTGCTGGGTTTTCAAGGCTCCTTGAGTTCACACAAAGACTGGTCCCATGCATAGAGCATCCCAACAGGCTTATGCTGCTCTCAGTGGTTAGGAGACTCCTGGAAGATACCAAGTACTCGGTCAGGTACAGAGAAGCAGCCAGAGGGAGTACAGAGCACTGAAACTGACTTCAGGATGCTCCTGCAGGACATTTCTAACGTAGCCACTGAACAGCTGGAGAGCTGACTATAGACCTCATTTCCCCATCTTTGAATGAGGGACTTCTCTTGATGATCCACCTGGTCACATCCACTGTTGCATTTGGCAGGGCTTGGTGAGCTCCTTTGTGACCCCAGAGTGCTGGGATGCAGGCTGGACACCGACTCAGTCCTGACCCTCCGTCACCCTCCCTCCACCCAGATGCTGTTACCTAGCCTTTGAGATTCTGCCAGGATTGGCTCCTCCATCCCCACAGCTCCTGGTCCCTGCAGGCCTTTCACTTCTCCCTCCTGGACCATCACAACAGTCTCTCACTGGGCCCCCTGGCTCTGCTGCTGTCTTCCTCCACTTTCCAAGCAATAGTTCCAGGATGTGATCCTGTCACTCCTGCTGAAGACCTTCAGTGGCTGCCCATGGCTGCCTCAGGGGCCTTTTGGGGTCCTAAAGGATGGGTCCCCTGGGGGCTTTCCCTGACACTCTGGCCCAGCTTTATCTCTCACCTGCCCACCTCCATCATAGCACTTGCTGTCGTGAGGCAATCATCTGTTTACGTCCCTGTCTCTTCCTCCAGACCAGCAGTCAGCAAACATTTTCTCTTAAAGGCCAGATAGTAAGTATTTTCAGATTTGTTGGCCATGTGCTCTCTGTTACAGCTACTCAACCTGCCTTTATAACACAAAGCAACCATGGACAATAGGTTAACAAATGGACAAGGCTGTGTTCCAATAAAGCTTTATTTATAAAAGCAGGAATGGGCTGGATTTAGCTCCCAGGTTGTAGTTTGTGGTCCCCAGCACACTGTCTTATACATGTTAATGTTTCACAAAACATGTTTGAATGAATGTATGACCTGGAAGCATGCATGGAGGGGACAGAAGGGCACATGTTTTTCCTGTGGATCCAAGTCTAACACTAGAGCACCGTGAGCAGCCTCAGCCTGTGGGATTTGACTCTGTGCTGCCATACCAGAGCTTCTGCTTCCAGCGTTGGATCTCAGGAGGAGAAACCCCAGGCTTCATGGATTAGCATTTGGTAAGCTGTAGAGTGAGATTCCTGGTTCACTAGTGCACAGGGACAGGAAAGCCCCCAAATGACCCAGCCATAGAGGGAGGGAAACCACTTGTCAGCTCCCAGTACTGAGCAAAAACCCCATGGGGCCAGGCTCCCTCAAAAATATCCATCAGCTATGACTGCTCTGGGCCCAGAGCCTCATGGCAGCCATTGGGAGGGTGAGGGTATCCAAAGACTCCCAGAAAGCTCCAACTAGTTGTGAGGCAAGAAACCTTATTTTCTCTCTCACCCTTCAAAGCTGTTTCTGTGGCTCTCCTGCCTCTGGGATGTCTTGGGGCCTATCCAAGCACTCCTCATTTGGAGGAAGAAAGAACTTTCTTGACACCTGGTAGACCTTTTGTCTGAAGTCATTCTACCACCTGGTGGCATTATCTGGGAATTACATCCCCATTATGGCCAATCCCAGAGAAGCCCTTTTGGCTGGGTAGCCCTACCTTCAAAGCCTTTTCCAGCAACCTGATAGGACTCCATTCATTCTGCAAACTCATGGAGCTCTATTTTGTAAAGACATCCATTAGCATCAATGATGCTCTTTTCCCATGTAGCGGCATGGCTCTGTCCCTCACTTCCTCTAGGTCTGAGCTCTCAGTGAGTTCCTCCCTAATAACTGCTATAAAGGAACTCCATCCTCCTCCCCACTCAAAAGCTTCCTACCCTCTCCCCCTTGTTTCCTTTCCTTCACTGTGCTGTCACCACCTGTCATTTCCAGTAACATTGTTGGTTTGTTTATTGTGCCCGTCCCCGCACTAGAATGTGGGCTTTCTGAGGGTGTGCTGTCTAGTTCCAGTTTCTATCTCTGTGGCTAGAACAGTGCTGGCACACAGAGGCTCCCAGTAAATGTTTAAATGAATGAGTAGACAGTACCAAATACACACCAGCCTATGATTTTGCTTTCTTTAAACACTTGATCTCAGTTTTGTGAACTGCATTTCGTTATGTGCCATCTTGTACATAACATTAAGTATGTAATCTCATATTCCCTCCTGGATTGCAAATTCTGGAGAGGATTATGTTTCCATTTTCTAACTGAAACCAAAGCTCAATAAATAAATATTTTTTTTACTATGAATACAATAATGTTACTATCATTAATAGTCCCTCACATTTATAATCTGTTTCATAGTTTCTACACTTGATCTTCCTGACAATTCTATAAAAGATTAAAAACAGGAATTATGAATCTAATTTTTATAGGAGGAACCTAGGGCTCCTCATACTAAGGTTAAATGACTTGTCCAAGGTCACACAACTCCTGAGTGAATGTGCCGGAACTTCCGAATCCAGACTGAGCATTCTGTTATCTGCTTTTCTTGATTAGCAACCAAATGGGGAGACTGCCTGTCAGATGAGGTTGTTGGGAAAATGTGACATCACAGTGTGGGCAGAGGGGCTCTGTACAAAGACCCTGTGATCTGCAGAAAAGCTGATTCTCCAGCATTCCTTGCCCCTGCTGTATTAATCTGCTGAGATAACAAAGTGCCTGAGACTGGGTGGCTTAAACAACAGACATTTATTTTCTCACAGTCCTGGAGGTTCAAAATCTAAGATCAAGGTGTCAGCAGGTTTGGTTTCTCCTGAGGCTGCTCTCCTTGGCCTGCAGATGGCCACCTTCTCATGTGGCCTTTCCTTTGTGTGTGTTTATGTCTTGATTTCTTTTTTTAATAAGAACACCAGTTATATTGGGTTGGAGCCCACTCTAATGACTTCATTTTACATTAATTTCCTCTTTAAAAGCCCTATCTCCAAATAGAGGCACAGTCTGAGTCCCTGGGAGTTAGAACTTCAAAATAGGAGGTTGAGAGGACACAATTCAGCCTATAATACTCCACCCCCTCCACTTGCCTCCATGAGACAAATGCCACCTTCTTTCCCCACAGGCCTGTGCTCTCCTTGGAGAGCCTCTGGATACTTTCCTGCATGTTCAGAAATTGCCAGCTGGTTGGCTGATTACTGGCATGTGGAAGGACAAGGTCCCAGGCCACCAGTGACTGAAAGGATGGAAAACCCTAGAAGCCATAGAGACCCCTGCAGGAAAAGCAGCTGTTGTAAACTATGACCACTTTATTAACATCCCAAGTAACAGGGGATTTCCTTCTAAGAAGAATGCCCTAGGGCCAACATCTAGAAGAATGTTCTGTGCACATGGACAGAGGAGGCAAGCACTCAGAGTTCAATTTCAGAGACCTAAGAAGCTCTCCTAATGTGTCCCAATTAACTGCCACCTGAAATTTGTTCAGCTCATGTTGGAGAAAGCCTCTTCGTGACCCTAGACCTCAATTTCTTAACCTATAAAATAAGGGACTTGGACTAGATCCAACAGTAAGATTTAAAAGGAGGGTTTGTGTCCCAGCTCCAATACCAGTTAGCTGTGTGACCTTGGTCAAGTCACTTAACTTTTCTGCAACTCAGTAGCTACATCTCATAAATAAAGAGTAGGATCAGGTAATCTATAATTCAGTGCCATCTCTGAAATTCTCTGTTTTAAAATTTTTTCAAGCAGATATAAACTTACAGAAAAGTAGGAAGTACTGTTATGTAACAAAACCTTTTCCTCCTGATCATTTGAGAGTAAGTTGCTGACCTGATTCCCCATTAGTGTGTGTTTCTACAAATAAAGACATCTACCTATATAACCACAACACAACCATCAGCACCAGGGAACTGACATTGATACATAGTTGTCATCATACTCTTCAGACCCCCATTGACATTTTTCCAATTGGCCCAAGAAGGTCTTTCAAAGCAAAGGGATCCTTTCAGAATGATGTGCTGCTTTAGGTGGTCACTTCAATTTAGTCCTCTTCAGCTTGGGACAATTCCTCCATTTTTCCTTCTATTTTCATGACCTTGATTCTGTGGAAGATTGTGGTCCAGTTACTTTGTAGAATGTTCTTCAGTGCCAGGCCCCCTTTACAGGGATACCTCACTTGGACTCTGGCTTCCCACATTACTCATCTTGCTGCATGTTGCCCCATCCAGGCTCTGATTCTCATTCTGGGCCACCCCTCCATGAGGATGTCCTCCTCACCTGGCTTGGGCTCAACCAACCCTTGCCAGGCCACCTTTCCTTGTGGACATTCTCCTCAGTGCTGTCACACAGCTCTGAGACTGTGGCTCTCCTGTCCCTGAACTGAGGACATAATAGATACTCAACCACACAGCATGGCTTTAGGACTGAATAGTTCTGTGTGAAAGGGAAGGGAAAGGAAGGTGGGACTAAAGCTGATGACTTTCGTCCTGAGTGTGTCCTCTGAGTATAGATGATGCCTGCTAAGTGGGAGTCAATAAGAAGGAAGAGAAGGACCAGGAGGCCCCAGGATTTAAAGAGAGGCAGTAGTGGGGTCAAGAAAAGAAAAACAAGGAACCTGAGGGCACTGAAACAGGTTTTGCTCATTCTAGAGCTCAGAAAGATTGGGTCCACAAAAAGAACCCCACAAGAGCAGGACGGGAATGGGGTCTCATTTTGGAAGGTTATCTCATGTGGGCATTTGTTCCCAGGCAAGTGCCAGAATGGTGCAAATTGTAAAAGTATAAACAAGAGATGTGATAGGGAGCTGGGGATGCACAGCTTGGAGAAGTCAATGTTCTGCAAAGCCAGAAGCATGGTCTTCACGCATGCACACAATGTCCACATGGCCCCCAAGGAGCTGCACCAAGTTCATGTGCAAAAGAGCTACAGGGAGGCTGATGTAGCTCAGCATGGGACTTTGTTCAAAGCTATGCAAAGCTGAGAAGGGCTGTCTACCGGTGGTGAGCTTCCTGTCATTTGCGGCATTCAAGTTGAATAACTACTTGCTGGGGTTGATATAGAGAACTTCAAGAGGACTCAAGTCCAGGCCAGGGAAGGGGTGTAAGGAGGAGAGAGAACTCAATAAGAGCCCATCCCAATCTGAGGTTTTGTCATTCAGCTTGCCCTATGAAAGGCGCTTGGTTCTACTGTTAACTATGTGCCAGGCTTTGTCATCCCTTCATCTGCATCATTATATCCTGGCATTGGCCTTATGCAGTCCTTGTGACAATTCTCCCCATTTTACAGGCCAGGAATGTGGGGTTTAGATGCTCAAGTTCTTGGGGTTAAGTGCTGAGTCTTGGCCACTGTGATTCTGGACCTGACCCCAGTGCTCAGGTCCACCCCCCACCCCGCCCTCAATGTTCTCAAGGCCAACTCAGGACAAAGGAGACCAGTCCTGCCTGCTCCCCTGGGTGTGGGTCACACTGAGGCTGGCTCTGCTCTCCACATCTGTGCCAGCAGCTGCTCACACAGCATCTGAGCCCCTGGGTGATCTGGGGACAAGGCTTTGGAAGGATGCTCCAAAGGGAGGGGCGGCCCATTCACACACGCAAGCAGAGAGAGATGAGCCAGGAACCAAAGATAGAAAGTGCCTCTTATTGGGCCTGTTCTGATGTAAAAATGCAGAACTCAGAATTAAACAAGCATTTTGCATTGCAGAGCAATAGTGCCTAATTAAGCTATTCTGGGGCCTGGGGGCACTTAGGAATTTTGTGAGTTTTTATTGCTCAAGACAATGAATAATACATAAGTCTGTACAGTCTCAATTCAAATGATGACTCATCAGTCACATCGAAGGCTTCGTTCCAACCCTATCCATATTCTGATGTGATCTTCCTACACTTCAGAAAGCCTAGGCTTGGCAGCTGGGGCCCCCTACTTCTTGGTGATTAAAGTTTGGCTCTTTTAGGGAAACACTTTTCAAAGGTGAAACATGGACCATTGCTGGTCAGCAAACTGCTTGTTCCTGGTCCATGGAGAGATAAGTACAGAAATGGAGAGTAAATGCTTAGAAGCGTTTATAACAATTTAACAGAGTGACTTTGTGTGGGTAGAATCTAATAATAAAAGTTTGGGTTTGCATTTTATATGTTCATTTTTTAATTCACTTTTCTAGTAATTCAATTTTATTATGCTTTATGAAAATATTGGTTTAATAAATTAGCAATTTAAAATAAAAAACAAGAGCCCTCTTCTCCCACAAATGGTCTGAGAAGTACAGGTCCAGGCCATGGTCGTTCCTGCTCATCACAGAGTCTGCAGAGCACACAGTCAGCTTCATGACCCTCAGGCCTAGTTAGTGCAGAGCACCAGGCCCAGTTCAAGAGCAAATCACCAGGTTCAAGCACTTGGGGAAGAGGAGCATGCCCTGCATTCGCTGCAGGGTTGTCGACGCTGAGCTCCAGCTGTGTGGTCCCTTAGCTCAAGACCACAGCTGACCTTCCTGGAGTCATAATACCCTCTTGGGGCTTGTAGACCAGTGACTGAATCAGGACATCAAAGTTCATACCCCGACTTTGCCAGGAAGTAGCTGGGTGACCTTGGCCAAGTTTCTTCTCCCTTTGAGTTTTAGGTTTCTTGTTTGTAAAATGAAAAAAATTTTCATTTCAATGGCCCTTCCAGTTCTTTCATTCTATGACTCCAACATCCCCTGGGAACCACTAAAATGCTCATTTTAAAACAAGAAAATCAAGGCCGTATCTCTAACCAAGTTCTCATAGCACATTGAAAGCAATTTCTTAATCTAGACGCAGAAGAATCACTGATATCCAACACTCATATTTTCTTACACATCTATCAAGGTTTAGTTTAATATAATAAGCTGCACATATCTGAAGAGTATATTGTGTTGAGTTTTGACATGTGCATTCGCCTGTGAAGCTATCATCTAAACCAAAATATAGTTGACCCCTGAACAATACAGGGGTTAGATGCACCAACCTCCAAGCAGTTGAAGCTCTGTGTATAACTTTAACTCCCCCAAAACTTAACTACTAGTAGCCTACTGTTGGAAGCCTTACTGATAACATAAACAGTTGATTAACACATATTATATGTATTATATACTGTATTCTCACCTTAAAGTAGGCTAAAGAAAGGAAAATGTTATTAAAAACCATAAGGAAGAGAAAATACATTTACAGTTCTACACTGTACAAAATCCTCATATAAGTGGACCTGTGTAGTTCAAACTCATATGTTGTTCAAGGACCAACCATATTGATCATTCCCATCACTTCCAAAAGTTGTCTTGTGCCCCTTCAAAATCCTCTTTCCCCTTAAACTCTGGCCCCCAGCCAACCAACGATCTGCTTTCTGTCACTACAGATGATTGCATTTTATAGAACTTTATATGAATAGAATCATACAGTATGCACTTTTTCTGACTTTTTTTCACCCAACATAATGGTTTTAAGATTTATCCATGTTGCTCCATGCATCAATCCTTTAAAAAATGTATTTATTATTTGAGAGAGAGAGAGAGAGCGCAGAGGGAGAGTGAAAGGGAGAAGCAGATTTTTGCTGAGCAGAGAGCCTGATGGGAGGGGCGGCCCATTCACACACGCAAGCAGAGAGAGATGAGCCAGGAACCAAAGATCCCAGGATCGATCCCAGGACCCGGAGATTATGACCTGAGCCAAAGGCAGATGCTTAACCGACTGAGCCACCCAGGCACCCCGCATCAACCCTTTTTACTGCATTAATTGGATATACCATAACATTTTTATCTGTTCAGTAGTTAATGATAAAATGTAGTTGATAAAATTTGGGTTGTTGCCAGTGTTTGCTATTACAAATATTACTATAAACATTCATATGTAAAGTTTTAGTGTGAACATGTACTTTCATTTCTCTTGGATAAATGTGTAGGATTTGAATGGCTGGATCATAAGGTAGGTATATGTTGAACTATTTTAGAAATTACCAAGCTGTTTTTTTAGTGGGTTGTACCATTTTACAATTCCATCAGATTTGTATGAGAAGCCCACTTATTCTACACCCTTGTCAACACTCAGTACCACCAGTCTTAAATTTTAACTGTTCTAGTGAATGCATTGTAGTATCTCAGTGTGGTTTTAATTTGCATTTCCCTGATGACTAATCAAGTTGAACATCTTTTCATGTGCCTATAGATCATTTGTAAATCTTTTGTCAAGTGTCTGTTAAATCTTTTCCCCATTTTTAAACTGAGCTCATTTCACTGCAAGAATTCTTTATATATTCTGGATAAAACTCCTTTGTTTGATGTACATGTCGCAAATATTTTCTTCCAGTCCCAACACTTGGTCTTCAGTTTTTTGATTGCATACAATTTCTAGGGCTTTACAATTCTATATAAGGATATCCATGTGCCTGAGTCCTAGCCATGGACCCAGGTGAAGAACATCGGCTCTAAGTTTCCAGGCCTGGCCAAAAGATGGTGAAAGCTGGTGCCAGTAGCAGAAATAGGCCCAGTGAAGGTAGAATAATTTTGTGAGTAGGACAGGTGTGCATAGTTTCAGGTCAATTGAATTTTAGGGGATGACAATAAAGTGGAAAAGTTCAACAGAATATCAACAAATGAGATTCACACTGTCCCTACCGACTGTCCAGAGAAAGTACAGCCAAGAAAACAGGTTTGATGAGGGTTCTAGAGGGGAGGGGGGTGGGAGGATGGGTTAGCCTGGTGATGGGTATTAAAGAGGGCACGTTCTACATGGAGCACTGGGTGTTATATGCAAACAAAGAATCATGGAACACTACATCAAAAACTAATGATGTAATGTATGGTGATTAACATAACATAATAAAGAAATTGTGAAAAAAAAAGAAAACAAGTTTGATAAAGTCATCAAGGAAGACCTGGTGGACTCTGTTGCAAGACATGCAAGTCAAGTTGCTTGAGCTGTGAGGCATTCCTGATTGAGGGCAGGACACTGAATGAGTCCTCTCATGTAGAGTCTGTAGAGGACATGAAAAGAACAAGAGATCAAGGACTGAAGAATGAAGGAGTTAATATTCCCAGCCCCAGAGAGAGGAAGAATGGAAGACATGGAGGACAGATGGGAGACCAAATTATTGTATTTGGCTTTTGTGATGCTGGCCAGGGAGATGTGTGCATAAGCAGATTTGGACAAAATGAAAGATTTAAATTGATATGCATAACAAGGGCTTGTAGATACCTGGGGAGGAGAAGAGGGTGGGGAAAGATGTTTGCCAACAGAGGAGAAGCAGAAATGGGGAGGAAGACCAGGCAGGCCAAGCACTTGAAGAGGAGGATCAATGAATTTGAGCAGCTGTTATGAAATATGCATTCGTGGAAGAGATAACCAAAACTAGAGGATTGTTGTAGGTTTTGATGTGTGCATACAGTGTTCTATCTTCTTCATCTGCCTTTCAAGAAACTTTCCAGTAAAGACCTCTGATGCACCTCAAAGTTTTTTGAGTCAGATTTGTATTTATTCTGAATGCAACAGCATGCTGAGGTTGGCCTCAAGGCAGTCCCGTTTTATTCAGGTTACAAAAAGGTTTGATGATGGATAGTGAGTAGCTCTTGGCTCAGGGCAGGGATCTTGTCTGTCTTGTTCTTTGTTTAGGAAATGTTAGCATTTTCTGTGTTCTCATCAAATGATGGTTGAATGTTATTGTAAAAAGCCTGTAGTCATATATTGTATATTGCCTGGGGAATAAGTATAGGAGAACCAGGTATTCCTAAAGAAAGCATTAAACAGTTGGTCTCCAGGTTAGACACCTGCTCCCCATCTTCATCTTTTCTTCTCTGTGTGACCACGTGCCTTTCCTTATGTAGATCATTTTGTCCTCCCACTCTCCACACATTTGCTTATATACCCATTACCCTGCTCACCCCAATAAACCTAGCAGATAGTTCTCAATGTTAACCATGCTCATGGACATGACTGCAGACTGCAAACAGACACCTTAAAACACAAAGACTTCTGGAGTGCTATAGGAATTGGAGTATGTTAGCATACAGTAAGTTCATTGGTCTGAAGAACACCATGTGTGAATTACGGCCAGGTGGGGAGGAAAGGTTCTTACCTTGGGAACTTGTCTTACATCTTCATCTTTCAGATTTGTCTCCCCTAACCTTAGAATGGTTAAATTTGCCATAGAACACTGGACTTCCCTTAAGTGAGATTTGTCATTCTGTCATTGCTTGTCCAATGCTGGCTTTCCATACCATAATGCAAGCTCCAGGAAGGCATTCACCAAGGCTTATCTTGATCATGGTGATATGCTTATACTCAGGGACACTTTAAATGCTTAATAAATGTGTGTTAACTGAATAGCTATTGACTGATGCCTTCTACGTTCCTGGCAGAAGAACCACAGTCTAGAGAGGAATGAGGAGCCTCCTCCATCTCCCATTGCTCTTCCTGGGATCTAGAAAATGGCTTCTCACCCAATAAAGAGCTGAGGTTCTGCCTCAACATTCTTTTCGAATGTAAAGTCATGAATTTTTACTCTATAAGAGGCTCTTAGAGTTTCTTTAGAGATTCCTTTTATCTAGGAGGATACAGAGTTTGAACAAGTTTAACCAAATCCCTCAGAGAACAAGTGATACCTGAACCCAGGTATCAGATCCTCAGGCCAGATCTTCACCTTAAACAGTGTCCAGAAGTGGTGTGGCCCAGTCGTTAAGTCTACCTCCATTAGATCAGACTGTCTGTATGTGAATACTAGTTCTACCACCTCTTAACTGCATGACATTGGGCAAGTCACTTCACCTCTTTGAGCTTGGTTTCCTCAATCTGTGAACCAGGCACAGTACCTACTTCATAAGGTTACTCTGAGGACTGATGGGGGTGGAGTCTTAACACATATAAAAGTATTTAGAAGTGTGCTTGACATACAGGAAGCATTATGCAAGTGTTAGCTGTTATAAACAAAGAGGTTTGTGTGGTATTTCTTAGCCTGCTCAGAGCCACTCAATCCAGTGATTGGAGGGGAATCTGAGACATTCCTGATTTCCACAGCAAGTGAGGGGTTGAATTAGGACTCAGGACACTGAGGCTCCTGGGGTGCTTTCAGGGCTCCAGTATGTCTGTCCCTCACTAATCCTGATTTTTGGCACTTCCCTCTGAGCAAATGCCTTCTATCCTATGAGCCTCAGTTTCCTCATTTGAAGGGAGGAAGTGGTCATCTCTGTCCTCCTACATACAAGGTCAACAGTGATGAGTGAGAAGGTGATTTTAAACAGAAAAAATGAAAGTTTTCACAATTATTTTCCAAACAAGTGAGTTGTCCGGGTAAATACTGAGTTTTGAGTCAGAAATGCTCCTCCTGAGGAGGAGCTGAGAATTGCTGAGAATCTGCTTCTTAGGAAACAAGGTGACCTCGAGTGGAAAGTTAACCGTTCATTTCATTGGTTACATCCGTGCTCAGGGTGGGTGCAGCCAGCAGAAGTGGCAGAGTGCCCAGGCCGGCGACACCACACTGGGCAGCAGGAAAGAGGCGGTGACATCTGTGCGGGGGCGGAAGCGGATGCGTTTGTCAGGGTTTTGCTTTCTTTTCTAAACTCAGAACATTTGGGGAGAGAACAAGAGTGAGGAATACTGATTTCCCCTCCAGGAAAGGATGATGGATGGCAGGAGCTGGTGGAAAACATGGCCACTTCCTCTCCCCCTCCTGCCCCATCCATTCCATCTCCATCTCTTCCTCGAAGGCTATCTGCTTGTTGTCTCTCTCCCTCCTCCTCCACTACCTCCCTAGGCTACCACACTCTCCCACTCTGCTTCGCACTCTCTTTCCTCACTCCCTGACCACACATGCTGCCTGGGTTCAAAATTATACCACGTGTCTCAAAGGAGTTATTTCCCCTGCATGTAATGGAATCTCTGCAACAAGAGAGGTTCAGACCCAAGTCCGGGTCATTTGTGAGACCTGGCAGCAGGGTGGGTTTTCCAGGGGGCCAAATGGTCACAACTGTACTGTGAGCAGCAGCAGAGGCTAGACAAGGGCAGTTTTAAGCTCGTCCCTAACTGCTTGTGGGAGACATATGGCTGGGAGGAAGGAAATGTGAGGGTTGAAGGCTGTTAGCTGGGACAGTGTAGAGAGAGAAAAGGTGGGGGCTGGGGAGAGGGGTCCCTAGAACAAGGGTTGGCTTGGATGTCAGGAGTCAGGACTCTGACTTCCAACACTGATAGCACCCACCTGACTTTGAAAAGTCACACCACCAATCTATCAACCAGTTAAGAGAACACTAGGGTTTCTCAACCTTTGCACTATGGATATTGGGGACCACAAAAGTCTTTATTGTGGGAGTTGTCCTTTTCATTGCAGCATCCCTAGATAGATGCCAGTAGTACCCTCACCTCAGTTCCCAGCTGTGACAACTAAAATGGTCTCAGACATCACCAAGTGTCTCCTGAAGGCAGGGGCAGCAGTGGGTAGTGGTGTGGGGGCAGGTGTGTGCAAAGTCCCCACTGGGCTGAGAATCACAGAAACAAATTTCTGTTTGGAAATTACCCCCAGTGGGACAATGGGCCTTTAGCATTTTAACAATGGGTATTCAAATCCTGATTCTATAAAAAAAATAATTCTGAGATTTCTATTGACCTTAATTCTGCAGGTAACAAGCAAAATGGAGAGAGATTTGGCACTGGGCAGTACAGCCAGCTTATCATAAAAAATTATGGGCCACCTGAATCCCCACTGGGCACCATGACATATGGTTAAATCCATATGGATTGGGCTGCATAGGCTTTATTTTGTTTTGTTTTCTTTATACTGACAGATATTTTGGAACTAATTGAGAAGTTCCTCTATAAAACTCAGGAAGATTGGATGTTAATTCAGGTAGACTGAGGCACAGAAAAGGAAAACCCTTAAGTAATCTTAGTTAGAACTAGCCTTGGGTTTCTGACAGAAATCTCAACTCATGTACTGAGAGGGGGAGGAATGCATAGAGGTTCTCAGAGCCCTGTCACACAAGCCAAACAAATTCAGATACCTAGTTTCCTATAGTCAAGAAAATGGAGCGGGAAGAGAGAAGGAATCTGGGTCTCTGAGGCATGTCCACCATAAACTGCCTATCTCCAGCCTTTCTTTATATCAAAGAATAAACCCTTGTGTGTTTACCAGCTGCTTTTTCAATTACTGTATCACTTGGACAATTTTGTTAATTAATCCAATCACAGAAGCTCAGCTCAGTCTTTGATGCCAGTCCTCAAGATCTTGTTCAAATGTTACTATAAACCAACTAGATCTAACAACCATTTATTGAATACTCCACCCAATAATAGCAGAATACACAGTTTTCTCTACAGTACAAGAAACACTCTTTAAGGCAGATATATAAGAAGCAGCTAAAGAAACACTCTTTAAGGCAGATATATAAGATGCAGCTAAAGTAGTACTTACAGGGAAATTTATAGCTGTAAATGCTACATATATTAATAATGAAGAAAGGTCTCAAATTGTCGAACTTTTTCCCTTAAGAAACTGAGAAAAGAGGAGTAAACTAAAACCAAAGCAAGATGAGGAAAAGAAATAATAAAGAGTAGGGTGAAAATGAATGAAACAGAGAATAGGAAAAAAAAAACAGAGAAAACCAATGAAAAGATCTTTGAAAAGATCAAAAAATTGACAAGCAATATTGACCAAGAATAAAAGGAGAAGACTCAAAATTTAAAATCAAGAATGAAAGATGAGACATTGGGGTGCCTGGGTAGCTCAGTCGTTAGGTGTCTGCCTTCAGCTCAGGTCATGATCCCAGGGTCCTGGAATTGAACCCCATGTCGGGCTCCCTGCTCTGTGGGAAGCCTGCTTCTCCCTCTCCCACTCCCCCTGCTTGTGTTCCTTCTCTGGCTATCTCTCTCTTTGTCAAATAAATAAATTTAAAAAAAAAAAAAACAAAAAGAAAGATGAGACATCACTATTATTCTTATAGGAATAAAAAGAAACATAAATGAATACCATAAACAACCACATTCCAAGAAATTCAATAACTCAGATGAAATGGAGAAATTGCCAGAAAGACACACAAAAAATAAAACTTACTAAAGAAGCTACACATAATCTGAACAGACCTATAACAAGTAAAAGATTGAAGGAGTAATCTTAAAAATTCCTACAAAGAAAAGACCAGGCCCAAAGCTTCATTGGTGAATGCCACCAAACATTTTTTTTAATTCAGACCAGTTATTCACAAGCCCTCCCCAAATTAGAACCTTTGTAATTCGTTCTATGAAGCCAGTGTTACCCTGATGCCAAAACTGGACAAAGAGATTACAAAAAAGAAAAAAAATCTGGAAAAAACACAAATACATGGAGGTTAAATGGCATGCTACTAAACAATGAATGGGTCAACCAAAAAATCAAAGAGGAAATCAAAAAATACATACAGGCAAGTGAAAATGAAAACACAAAGGTCCAAAATCTTTGGGATGCAGCAAAAGCAGTTCTAAGAGGAAAGTTTATAGCAATATAGGCCTACTTCAAGAAGCAAGAGAAATTTCAAATAAAAAACCTAGCCTTACACTTAAAAGAGCTAGAAAAGGGCGCCTGGGTGGCTCAGTTGGTTAAGCAACTGCCTTCGGCTCAGGTCATGATCCTGGAGTCCCGGGATCGAGTCCCGCATTGGGCTCCCCGCTCAGTGGGGGTCTGCTTCTCCCTCTGACCCTCTTCCCTCTCGTGCTCTCTATCTCTCATTCTCTCTCTCTCAAATAAATAAATAAAATCTTAAAAAAAAAAGAGCTAGAAAAGAATAAAAATCAAAACCCAAAACCAGCAGAAGGAAGGAAATAATAAAGATTAGAGCAGAAATAAATGAAATAGAAACTAAAAAAACAATAAAACAGATCAGTGAAATCAGGAGATGATTCTTTGAAAAGATCAACAAAATTGATAAACCTTTAGCCAGACTCATCAAAAAGAGAAAGAAAGGGGACCCAAATAAACAAAATTAGAAATGAAAGAAGAGAGATAACAACCAATACCATAGTAATACAAAGGATTATAAGAGAATATTATGAAAAATTGTATGCTGACAAATTGGACAACCCAGAAGAAATGGATGAAGATCTAGAAACATATAACCTCCCAAAACTGAATCAGGAAGAGATAGAAAATTTGAGCAGACTAATCATCAGCAATGGAATTGAATCTGTAATAAAAAAAACTCCCAACAAACAAAACTCCAGGGCCAGATGGCTTCACAGGCAAATTCTACTAAACATTTAAAGAAGAGTTAATACTTATTCTTCTCAAACTATTCCAAAAAATAGAAGAGGAAGGAAATCTCCCAAATTCATTCTATGAAGCCAACATTACCCTGATACCAAAACCAGATAGACACCACAAAACCAGAGAACTACAGGCCAATATCTCTGATGAACATCGATGCAAAAATCCTCAACAAAATATTAGCAAACTGAATCCAACAATACATTTAAAACAATCATTCACCATGATCAAGTAGGATTTATTTCCAGGATGCAAGGGTAGTTCAGTATTTACAAATCAATCAGGGTGATACATCACATCAATAAGAGAAAGTATAAAAACCATATAATAATCTCAATAGATGCAGAAAAAGCATTTGACAAAGTATAACATCCATTCAAGATAAAAGTCCTCAACAGAGTGGGTTTGGAGGGAACATTCCTCCACATAACAAAGACCATATTTGAAAAACCCACAGCTAACATTATACTCAATAGGGAAAAACTGAGAGCTTTCCCCCTAAGGTCAGGAACCAAGGATGACAACTTTCACCGCTTTTATTCAGCATAGTACTGGAAGTGCTAGCCATAGCAATCAGACAAGAAAAAGAAATAAAAGACATACACACTGGTAAGAAAGAAGTAAAATTTTCACCACTTTCAGATGACAATACTAGGTACAAAAACCCTAAAGACTTGACCAAAAATCTATTAGAATTGATAAATGAATTCAATAAAGTCACAGAATATAAAATCAATGTACAGAAATCCATGGCATTTGTATACACTAATAAGGAAGCAGCAGAAAGAGAAATTAATAATCCCATTTACAATTGCACCAAAATAATAAAATACCTAAGAATAAATTTAACCAAGGCGGTGCAAGACCTGTCCTAACATTGATGAAAGAAATTGAAAAGGATGCAAAGAAATGGAAAGACATTCCAAGTTCATGGATTAGAAGGACAAATATTGTTAAAATGTCCATACTACCCAAAGCAATCTACAAATATAAGGCAATCCCTCTAAAAATATCAACAGCATTTTTCACAGAACTAGAACAAACAATCCTGAAATTTATTTGGAACCAGAAAAGAACTAAAATAGCCAAAGCAATCTTAAAAAAAAGAAAAACAAAGCTGAAGGTATTGTAATTCCACATTTCAAATTCTACTACAAAGCTGTAGTAATCAAAACAGTATGTACGGGCACGAAAATAGACACATAAATCAATGAAGAATAGAAAGCTCAGAAATAAACCCATGGTTATATGGTCAATTAGTCTTCAACAAAGGAGGCAAGGATATGCATTGGGAAAAAGTCTCTTCAGCAAATGGTGGGAAAACTGGACAGCTATATGCAAAACAATGAAATTGGACCACTTTCTTACACCATACACAAAAATAAATTCAAAATGGATTAAGGACCTAAATGTGAAACCTGAAACATGAAAATCCTGGAAGAGAGCATAGGCAGTAATCTCTCTGACATAGGCTGTAACAACATTTTCCTAGATATGTCTCCTAAAGCAAGGGAAATAAAAGCAAAAATACACTTTTGGGATTACATTAAAATAAAAAGCTTCTGCACAGCAAAGGAAATTATCAACAAAACTAAAAGACAACCCACTGAATGGGAGAAGATATTTGCAAATGACATATCCAATAAAGGGTTAGTATCCAAATCATATAAAGAACTTATAAAACCCAACACCAAAACAATACAAAACAAATAATTGGAATAAAAATGGTCAGAAGACATGAACAAACGTTTCTCCAACAAAGACAAACAGATGGCCAACAGACACATGACAAGACGTTTGACATCATTCATCATCAGGGAAATGCTAATAAAAACTACAATGATACCTGTCAGAATAGCTAAAATCAAAAACACAAGAAACAAGTGTTGGCAAGGATGTGGAGAAAAACTCATATATTGTTGGTAAGAGTGTAAACTGGTGCAGCCATTGTGGAAAACAGTATGGAGGTTACTCAAAAAATTAAACATAGACCTACCATATGATCCAGTAATCATACTACTGCATATTTACCCAAAGAATACAAAAACACTAATTCAAAAGGATATATGCACCCCTATGTTTATTGCAGCATTATTTACAATAGCCAAATTATGGAAGCAGCCCAGTGTCCATCATCAATGGCTAAATGGGTAAAGAAGATGTGATATATATATATCATATACATATATATATGATGGAATATATGTGATATATATGTACATATATATGTATATATGATATATATATAGCCATATATATATGATAGAATATATATATATGATATATATAGCCATATATATATTATATATATATGATAGAATATTTTTTAGCCATTAAAAAAAACAAAATTTCATCATTTGCAACAATGTGGATGGATCTGAGAATATAATGTTAGGCAAAATAAGCCAGTCAGAGAAAAACAAATACCATATGACTTCACACATATGAGGAATTTAAGAAATAAACAAACAAAGAAAAAATAAGAGACAAATGAAAAACAGACTCTCAACTATAGTGAACAAACTGATGTTACCAGAGGGGAGGTGGATGGGGGGATGGGTGAAACAGTTGAACGGGATTAAGAGTACACTTAACTTTTTTTTTTGAATTTTAAGTAAAATCTTTTATTGAAGTACAGTATGCATACAGAAGAGTGTGCACACCAAAAGTGTAAAGCTTGATACATTTTTATGAAATGAACCTCTCACGTAATTGTGATGCAGGTCAGAATCTAACACATTACAAGTGTTCTTTCCCAGTCATTACTCCATCCTTTCTCCACAAAGGTAAACTTTAACTTCTATCTCAGTTGAGTTTTCTCTGTTTTTGAATGTTACATAAATAAAATCATACCATATTATTCTTTTTTGTGTGTGCGTATTTTTTTCCAATGTTATGTTTGTGAGAGACATTTCTTGTTGTTCCAAGTAACTGTAGGTAATTTGTTTTCTTGTTCTTTAATATTGCAGTGTATTTAAATAGACCATAATTTATTTACCCATTCTACGATTTTTGGACGTTTAGGTTGTGAGGTAGGCAGTCTCTAAAATGGCCCCCAATAATCCTTGTTTTTTGTTATTCATGACTTTTTGTCATCCTCTCTCCTTGAGTGTGAGCTGAACTTAGTGACTAGCTTCTAATGAATAGAATATGGCAAAAGTGATGGAATTTCACTTCTGAGGTAAGGTTACAAAAAGACTATGGCCTCAGTTGTGGATACTTTCTCTTCCATTGCTTACCTGAAAAAAATCAGTGCCATATTATGAGGCAGTCCTCTGGAGAGGTCTGCGTGGTGAGAGACAGAGGTCTTCTAACCAACACGAGTGAGCTTGGAAGCAGATTCTCCAGCCCTAGTCAAACCTTGAGATGACTGAGCTTTGGCCAACAGTTGACTGCAACATCATAACAGACCTTGAGCAGGAGTCATGAAGCTAAGCCACAATGGAATCCTGACTTACAGAATCTGTGAGATATAAGTGTTTCTGTTATTAGCTGCTAACTTTGGGGGTAATTTTTTTTGCAGTAATTGATAACTAATACAGTTTTTTTTCCCCCAGTTTTTGACTGGTACAAATAGTGCTGCCCAAATTTTCTTATATGTGTAGGGCACCTATGTGGGCATTTCTTTTGGAGTATATACCTAGAAGTAGAATTACTGGATCATAGGGTATATTTATGTCAGCTTTAGTAGATACATCCTTATGGTTTTCCAAAGTAGTTGTACCAGTTTATACCACCACCAACAATGTATGAGAGTTTATGCTATTCCATATCCTTGACAACACTAGGCATTATTAGTCTTTTTAATTTGAGTCATTCTAGCATCTCATTTTAACAATACCTTTAAAAAAATCTTATTTTGAACTAATTTCAGACTTAGAGAAAAGTTATAAGAACAGTACAGAAAACTTGCATATTCTCTTTACCTAGGTTCCCTATTTGTTAACATTTTTTAATTTTTAATTTAATTTTATTTTATTATGATATGTTAGTCACCATACAATACATCATTAGTTTTTGATGTACTGATCCATGATTCATTGTTTTCATATAACACCCAGTGCGCCATGCAGTACGTACCCTCCTTAATACCCATCACCAGGCTAACCCATCACCCCAGCCCTCTCCCCTCTAAAATCCTCAGTTTGTTTCTGAGTCCATAGTCTCTCATGGTTCATCTCTCCCTCCAATTCCCCCCCTTCATTTTTCCCTTCCTTCTCCTAATGTCCTCCATGCTATTCCTTAGTTCCACAAATAAGTGAAACCATATGATAATTGACTTTCTCTCCTTGACTTATTTCACTTAGCATAATCTCCCCCAGTCCTATCCAAGTTGATGCAAAAGTTGGGTATTCATCCTTTCTGATGGCTGAGTAATATTCCATTGTATATATGGACCACATTTTCTTTATCCATTCATCTGTTGAAGGGCATCTCGGCTCTTTCCACAGTTTGGTTATTGCAGACATTGCTGCTATGAACATTGGGGTGCATATGGTCCTTCTTTTCACTACATCTGTGTCTTTGGGGTAAATACCCAGTAGTGTAATTGCTGGGTCATAGGGTAGCACTATTTTTAATTTTTTGAGGAACCTCCACACTGTTTTCCAAAGTGGCTGTACCAACTTGCATTCCCACCAAGAGTGTAAGAGGGTTCCCCTTTCTCCACAACCTCTCCAACATTTGTCGTTTCTTGCCCTGTCAATTTTTGCCATTCTAACTGGTGTAAGATGGTATCTCAATGTGGTTTTGATTTGAATTTCCCTGATGGCTAATGATGATGAACAATTTTTCATGTGTGTTTTAGCCATTTGTATGTCTTCTTCAGAGAAGTGTCTGTTCATGTCTTCTGCCCATTTTTTGACTTGATTTTTTGTTTTTTTGGGTGTTGAGTTTGAGTTCTTTATAGATCTTGGATACCAGCCCTTTATCTGTAGTGTCATTTGCAAATATCTTCTCTCATTTTGTGGGTTGCCTCTTTGTTTTGTTGACTGTTTCCTTTGCTGTGTAGAAGTTTTTTATCTTGATCAAGTCCCAAGAGCTCATTTTTGCTTTTGTTTCACTAGCCTTTGGAGAAGTATCTTGAAAGAAGTTGCTGTGGCTGATGTCAAAGAGGTTATTGCCTATGTCCTCCTCTAGGATTTTGATGGATTCCTGTCTCACATTGAGGTCTTTCATCCATTTTGAGTTTATCTTTGTGTATGGTGTTAGAGAATGGTCAAGTTTCATTCTTCTGCATGTGGCTGTCCAATTTTCCCAGCACCTTTTATTGAAGAGACTGTCTTTTTTCCATTGCATATTTTTTCTGCTTTGTCGAAGATTATTTGACCATAGAGTTGAGGGTCCATATCTGGGCTCTCTATTCTGTTCCATTGGTCTATATGTCTGTTTTTGGGCCAGTACCATGCTGTCTTCATGATTACGGCTTTGTAAAAGAGCTTGAAATCGGACAACGTGATGCCCCCAGCTTTGTTTTTCTTTTTCAACATTTCCTTGGCGATTCAGGGTCTTTTCTGATTCCATACAAATTTTAGGATTGTTTGTTCCAGCACCTTGAAAAATGTCATTGGAATTTTGATCGGGATGGCATTGAAGGTATAGATTGCTCTGGGTAACATAGACATTTTAACAATGTTTATTCTTCTGATCCATGAGCATAAAATATCTTTCCATCTTTTTGTGTCTTCTTCAATTTCTTTCATGAGTGTTCTGTAGTTCCTAGAGTATAGATCCTTTACCTCTTGGTTAGGTTTATTCCAAGGTATCTTATGGTTTTTGGTGCTTTTGTAAATGGAATCGTTTCTCTAATTTCTCTTTCTATAGTGACATTGTTAATGTATAAGAAAGCAACTGATTTCTGTGCATTGATTTTGTATCCTGCCACATTATTGAATTGCTGTATGAGTTCTAGTAATTTGGGGGTGGAGTCTTTTGGGTTTTCCACATAAAATATCATATCATCTGTGAAAAGAGAGAGTTTGACTTCTTCTTTGCCAATTTGAATGCCTTTTATTTCTCTTTGTTGTCTGATTGCCATTGCTAGGACTTCTAGTATTATGTTGAGCAATAGTGGAGAGAGTGGGCATCCTTGACGTGTTCCTGATCTTAAGGGAAAGGCTCTCAACTTTTCCCTATTGAGGATGATATTTGCTGTGCGTTTTTCATGTGGGTCAAATGCTTCTTCTGCATCAATTGAGAGGACCATATGGTTCTTCTCTCTCCTCTTATTAATGTATTCTATCACATTGATTGATTTGCGAATGTTGAACCACCCTTGCATCCTGGGGATAAATCCCACTTGGTTGTGGTGGATGATCCTTTTAATGTATTGTTGGATCCTATTAGCTAGGATTTGGTTGAGGATTTTGGAATCCATATTCATCAGGGATATCAGTCTGAAATTCTCTTTTTTGATGGGGTCTCTGCCTGGTTTGGGGATTAAGGTAATGCTGGCCTCATAGAATGAGTCTGGAAGCTTTCCTTCTGTTTCTGTTTTTTGAAACAGCTTCAGGAGAATAGGTATTATTTCTTCTTTGAATGTTTGGTAGAATTCCCCAGGGAATCCATCAGGCCCTGGACCCCTGTTTTTTGGGAGGTTTTTGATCACTGCTTCAATCTCATTACTGGTTATTGGCCTATTCAGGTTGTCAATTTCTTCCTGTTTCAGTCTTGGCAGTTTATAGATTTCCGGGAAGGCAACCCTTTCATCCAGGTTGCTCAGTTTATTGGCATATAGTTCTTGATAATAATTTCTAATAATTGTTTCTATTTCCCTGGTGTTAGTCGTGATCTCTCCCCTTTCGTTCATAATTTTATTAATTTGGGTCCTTTCTCTTTTCTTTTGGATAAGTCTGGCCAGTGGTTTATCGATCTTATTAGTTCTTTCGAAGAACCAGCTTCTAGTTTCATTGATCTGATCTACTGTGTTTCTGGTTTCTAATTCATTGATCTCTGCTCTAATCTTAATTATTTCTCCTCTAATGGGTGGCTTAGGTATCATTTGTTGCTTTTTCTCTAGTTCTTTAAGGTGTAGAGTTAGTCGTTTAATTCAGGATTTTTCTATTTTTTTGAGTGAGGCTTGGATGGCTATGTATTTCTCCCTTAGGACCACTTTTGCAGTATCCCATAGGTTTTGGACCAATGTATTTTTGTTCTCATTGGTTTCCATGAATTGTTTAAGTTCTTCTTTGATTTCCTGGTTGACCCAAACATTCTTGAGCAAAGTGGTCTTTGGCTTCCAAGTGTTTGAATCTCTGCCAAATTTTTTCTTGTGATTAAGTTCCAGTTTTAAAGCATTATGGTCTGAGAATATGCAGGGAATAATCTCAATCTTTTGGTATCGGTTGAGACCTGACTTGTGACACAGTATGTGGTCTATTCTGGAGAAAGTTCCATGTGCGCTCAAGAAGAATGAGTATTCTGTTGTTTTAGGGTAGAATGTTCTGTATATATCTATGAGGTCCATCTGGTCCAGTGTGTCATTCAAAGCTCTTGTTTCTTTGTTGATTTTCTGCTTAGATGATCTGTCTATTGCTGAGAGTGGAGTATTGAGGCCTCCTACAATTAATGTATTGTTATCAGTATGACTATTTGGTTAAGAGTTGGCTTATGTAGATAGCTGCTCCCATGTTGGGGGCATAGATATTTACAATTGTTAGATCTTCTTGTTGGATAGACCTCTTTAAGAATGATATAGTGTCCTTCTGTGTCTCTAACTACAGTCTTTCTTTAGTTTAAAATCTAATTTGTCTGATATAAGAATTGCTACCCCAGCTTTCTTTTGAGGTCTGCTAGCATGGGAGATGGATCTCCCTCCCTTCACTTTCAGTCTGGATGTAACTTTAGGTTCAAAATGAGTCTCTTGTAGACAGCATATGGATGGGTCCTGTCTTTTTATCCAATCTGCAACCCTGTGCTGTTTTATGGGAGCATTTTGGCTGTTCACATGGAGAGTGATTATTGAAAGATATGATTTATTGTCATCATGTTGCCTGTGAAGACCTTGTTTTTATAGATTGTCCCTGCAAATTTCTGTTGTATATCACTCTTGGGGTCTTTCTTCTTTTATAGAACCCCCCTGAATATTTCTGGCAGGGCTGGCTTAGTGGTCACATATTCTTTCTGTTTCTGCCGGTCTTGGAAGCTCTGCATCTCTCCATCCATTCTAAATGACAGCCTTGCCGGATAAAGTATTCTTGGCTGCATCTTTTTTTCGTTTAGTACCCTGAATATGTCTTGCCAGGCCTTTCTGGTTTGCCAGGTCTCTGTGGATAGGTCTGACATTATTCTGATATTCCTCCCTCTGTATGTAAGGAATCTCTTCTCCCTAACTGCCCTTAAGACTGTTTTCTTGGTTCTAAGATTTGCGAGTTTTACTATTACATGTGGGGTGTTGGCCTGTTTTCCTTGATCTTGGGAGGGGTCCTCTCTGTCTCTAGGACACGAATGTTTGTTTCATTCTCCAGATTAGGGAGGTTCTCAGCTATGATTTGCTCAAATATATCTTCTAGTCCTCTCTCTCTCTCCACCCCTTCAGGGATCCCAATAATTCTGACAGTGGAACATTTCATGGTGTCACTTATTTCTCTGATTCTATTTTCATGGATTCTGAGTTGTTTTTCCCTGGCCACCTCTTTTCCCTTTTTATCTCTAAATGGTCTTCCAGGTCACTAATTCGTTCTTCTGCCTCACTTACCCTAGCTGTTAGATTATCTAGATTAGATTGGATCTCATTGATAGCATTTTTAAGTTCTGCCAATTCAGCTTTCATTTCTGCCCTTAGAGACTCTATGTTGCCATTAATTGATTTCTCCATTCTAGATATTGTCTTCAGAATTGCTAGCCTGAATTCCATCTCTGACATCTTAGTTACATCTGAATCCATTTGTAAATCTGTGGCATAAGTCATAATCTCTAAGTCTTTCCTATTTTGGGGGTTCCTCCTTCTAGTCATTCTGTTGATGGGGGGTTGAGGGAATGTATAGAGTCCAAATTATTGACTACAACCCAAGCAAGATGCACTTGTTTTCTAGGGACCTTAGGGTCGCTGGCCTCTTGTTTTCCCAGCCTGTCTTCTGGGGGAGGGGCCTGCCACACTGTTACTCAGGAAACCCTGTTTAGGCAGAGTTGCCCTGCCCCCTGTGGCAGGGGATGGGTTCAGTGAAAACTGGTTTTTGGGGGCTTTTGTTCTCTGGTGGTTTTCCCTGACAGCTTTCCATGTCTTTTCTGAGAGTCAGAGCAGAAGAGACCATTTCCAACCCTCTGCCTCAGAGCAGAGAGATTGCAGTCTGTTCTTCAGTGATCTCTCCAGGCCACACTATCTCCATTTCTGTCTGTGCTGCTATAAACTGCAGTCCTGGGTTTTGTGTCCCTCAGCAGCATTCCCAATCCTCGCCTCTGGGTCAGGGCACATCTCTGCCCTTTGTGCTTCTAAAACTGCCAGCCGCCCTCAGTTCGCACGTGCGGCCCCTCAGCGCAGGAGGCTCTTGCTCACCAGCAGTGTAGGATCCCGATGGCCATGCTCCCTCCCATGGCCATTTATCCTCTGATATCTGCCTAGGGGATCACGGCTCTCTGCTTAGTACCTCAAAACCAACCGCCTGTGATATTCTGTTTGTAGAGATCCAGATCTATCTTCTTACATCTCAGGCTGATTTTGTGGGTGTTCAGAGTGGTCTGGTAGGTATCCAGCTCAATTCCAGGGACCAGTTGGAATAGGGTCCCCTACTTGTCCACCATCTTTTCCCCCTCAAGAGTACACTTATCTTGATGAGCAGAGAGTAATATATAGAATTGTTGAATCACTGTATTGTACACCTGAAACTAATGTAACACTGTATTTAACTGTACTAGAATTAAAATTTAAAAAAAGACATTGCAAGTAAAGTGAATTACAGGCCACAATTCTGTATGATTATAAACACAAAAATCTTCAACAAAAATCAGTTGTGTAGTAAGCACAGGAAAAACATTTGACAAAATCCAACACCCTTTCTTTTTTTTAATTTTTTTTTTATTATTAAGATATAATGTATTATTTGTTTCAGGGTACAGGTCTGTGATTCATTAGTCTTACATAATACATAGTGCTCACCATAACACATACCCTCCCCAGTGTCCATCAGCCAGCCACCCCATCCCCCCATCCCCTTCCACTCCAGCAACCCTTAGTTTGTTTCCTGAGATTAAGAGTCTCTTACAGTTTGTCTCCCTCTCCAGTTTCATCTTGTTGCATTTTTCCCTCTCTTCCCCTAAGATCCTCTGCCTTGTTTCTCAAATTCCACATATCAGTCCAACACCCTTTCTTGATGAAAACACTCAACAAACTGGAAATAGAAGGGGATTTCCTCAGTCTGATAAAAGGCCTTTACAAAACTCCACAGCTAACATCATATGTAATGGTAAAAGACTGGGTGCTTTTTTCCCTAAGATCAAGAAAACATGGATGTTCATTCTTACCACTATATGCCCTGGCTCTAGCTGGGTAAATTAAGGGAGAATAGGAAATAAAAGTTACCCAGATTGGAAAGGAAAAAGTATAATTATACCTATTTGTAGATGACATGATCATGTATATAGAAAATCCTAACAAGTCCATTTAAACACTATTAGAATTAATAAGCAAGTTTAGCAAGCTTACAAGATATATGAGCAGTATACAAAAATCAGTTGTCTTTCTATACCTTACAATGAACAATCTGAAAATAAAATTAAGAAAACAATACCATTTAAAATAACACCAAAAAATAAAATACTCAAGAATAAATTTAACAAAGAAGTTCAAGACTTGTCTGCTGAAAACTACAAACCACTGTTAAAAGAAATTAAAGAAAATCTGAATAAATTGAGAGACATACCATGTTCATAGAGCAGAAGACTTAATATTGTTTAAGCTGACATTACTCTACCACAGATTTGATACAATACCACCAAAAATCCCAGATGCCTTTTCTGCAGAAATTAACAAACCAATCCTAAAATTCATATAGGAATGTAAGGTACTCAGCCAAAACAGTCTTGAAAAGGAAGAAAAAAGTTGAAAGACTTACACTTCCTGATTTCAAAATGTATTGCAAAGCTATAGTAATCAGTACAGTATAATACTGGCATAAGGATAGATATATAGATCAATGGAATAAAACTGAGAGCATAGAGGGACACTGGGTGGCTCAGTTGGTTATGCAATCAACTCTTGACTTCAGCTCATGTCATGATCTTAGGGTTCTGGGATTGATCCTCACATTGAGCTCCATGCTCAGCAGGGAGTCTACTTGAGGATTCTCTCTCCTTCTGCCTCTCCCCCAGCTTGTGTGCACACATGCACATATGCTTTCTCTAATAAATCTTTAAAACTGAGAGCCTAGAAACAAACCCTTACATTTGTGTTCAATTGATTTCTGACAAGGCTGCCAAGACAATTCAATAGGAAAAGGATGGTGTTTCAACAGATGGTTCTGGGACAACAGAAAGGAATGGAGTTACACTCTCTCCTTACACCATACATAAAAAACAACTCAAACCAGTATATCTACATATAGGAGCTAAACTAACCAAACTCCTAAAAAGAAAATGAGAGTAAATCTTTTTGAATTAGGATTCGGCAATGATTTCTTAGATATAGCACATTGTTTCTTAGACACAAAAGTGACTAAAGAAAAAAGCAGATAAATTGAACTTCATTAAAATGAAAAAATTTTGTGCTGAAAGTGTTGCTATCAAGAAAATGAAAAGACAACTTACAGAATGGTAGAAAATATTTTCAAATTAAGCATCTTGTAAGAGACTGGTAGAATATATAAAGAACACTTACATCTCAGTAATAGAAAAATACAGAGCCCAACTTAAAATGAGCAAAGGGTTTGAAAAGGCATTTCTCCAAATAAATAAACACAATAAACACATGGAAAAATGCTCAACATTATTTAGTCACCAGGGAAATGAAAATCAAAGCCATAGTGAGATACCACTTACACACACTAGGATGTAAGACCAAGAAAATGAGCAATAACTGTGTTGATGAAGATGAGCGAGAATTAGAACTCTAACACATTACTGATAACAATGAAAATGGTTCAGTCACTTTGGAAAATAGTTTGGAATTTCCTCAAAAAATTAAACATAGACTTGCTATATGACTCAGCAACTCCTCTCTTGGGTATATACCCAAAAGAAATGAAAACATATTCATACACAAATCTGCCTATGAATGTTCATAGTAGTAGTATTTGCAATAGCCAAAATGTAGAAACAACCTAAATATTCATCAACTGATGAATGGATAAATAAAATGTGGTATATCATACAATGGAATATTCCACAATAAAAAGGAATAAAGCTCTGATACATGCCATAACATCATTAAATCTTGAAAATATTATGCTGAGTGAAAGAAGCAAGTCCCAAAACAACATATATTGTATGATTACATTTAAATGAAATGCCAGAATGAGGAAAACCTGAAGAGACAGAAAGATCCCATTTAGTCATTGCCTAGGGTTGAAAAGGGAAGGTGGCTGGGAGAAATGGGGTGTGACTGTGATTGGGCATGTGGGTTCTTTTTAAGGTGGCAAAAATGTTCTAAAATTGGATTGTCGTGTTGGTTGCACAACTGTGTGGTTATATTAAAAATCATTGACTTGTATACTTTAAAAAGGTGAACTGTATGGTATGTAAATATATCTTAATAAAGACACTTAAAAAAATCCCTCTGGTGTGTAGCAAATGAGAGGCAAGAGAGGGGGGAAAAAAACAACCCCTTTCCCCCAAACCCAGAGTGATCCAGGCAAGAAATAATGGCTTAACTTAGGTTGGTGGTGGAGGTGGAGAGGAAAGGAAGAATTTATTTTGGAAGAAATACCTAAAAAATATGAAGATGTGTTTCACATGGGGGATGAGATATTCAAGAATGTTTTCCAAGTTTCTGGCTTGAGCAGTTGGGTGAATGATAGCGGTGTCATTTACTTATCTTGAGGATACTGGAGGAAGAAACACACTTGGTGTGAGAGTAATCAAGTGTTCTATTTTAGCGTGGAATTTGAGATACTAGTTAGGCACTTAGGTTTATACACGTGGCCTTCTGAGCCTTGCTGAAAAAACTCACATAGGCTCATTGGAATGGAACCACCCTATGCACAGTTTCCTACTTCCACTGAATGGTCAATGGTGCCTAGAATTTCTGCCCTCATCTGCAAGTCAGTTTTCTATTCCAATCTCTGTAGTAACTTTTTCAAAACTTCCCATTCTCCTAAAACTTCCTACCCCACTCTCTTTCTCTTCCCTCTTAAAGCTGAATCTTGACTCTTATTTCACCAAAGATTAGCAGCCTGTAGATGAGAATTCTGTCAACTTCTGGACACACTAGCTACCAATTTCTCTTCCCAGGTGCTCTTGAATCCTACCTCTACTGGACCCAGCAGTGTGCTGGGGCCAGCTCTTATGGGCCTGTGAAAGTCATTTGCAAAATACACAGGGATTTTGAGAGCTGGTTGTTTCACCGATTGCTTGAAAATTAGCCAAGGTGGTAGTATTTACATAACAGAAATCCCCATGTGCAACAAATCATGCTTTTTCTTTTGTTCAGAGGGACCATTTATTAGAATGCCACCTGCACTCGTGTTCCATCCATTATACCTATTCTGATACCTTCAGCCTCTTTCCTACTGACACATTCACTTGAGCATTTAAACATATTCCTCCAAAGGGGAAAATGCTCTTCAGTCTAAAATCTCTCTCTGACATTACCCTGTTTCTTTCCTACCTTTTTCAATCAAGGTTCTTGAGTTGCCCACCAACTTTGTCTCCAGTTGTTCAACTTATAGTCACTCCTCAATCTACTATAATCTAGCTCTGCTCCCAAGGTCAGGAGTGACCTCTTTATTAAGTCCAAGGGACATTTTCCAGTCCTTATCTTCTGTGACCTCTCAACCACACTGGAAGGAGATGATGACACCCTCCATCGAGTTGCTGGGACAAGCACATTTTCCTGGCTCTCCTCCCAACTCTCTGGAGGCCACTTCTCAGTCTCCTTCACCAAGTTTTCTGCTGCTCGTCCTTCATATGTTAATTTTTCTTTAGAACTCTGCCCTCGTTCTTATTTCTTTTCATTTATACTCTCCCTTGACAATAGCTTTCACTCTGTTAGATAGAATCTGGAATTCATTCTTCCTTTTACTGTGGGGATACCCCGGGAAAGAAGAATGCTCATGTCAAATCCCCTTATAAACAATAATGCCAGACCTCTTGGAAAATATACTAATGATATTTTCTAGTGGGATATTTTCTACTGAATGCATTTGATAGGATGTACCTCATCTATCTAGTATTACTTATAGTAAATAAACCTAGAATCTATAGGCATGATGCTCTGGAAAATATCATGTCAATCATGTACCTAGCTGAATAGAAAATGGAGAAATTTCTTAATGAAATAGTTCTTTGCTGTAAGTGATGTTCCCCCAGCCATTATTGAGAGACCTCTTATGTTAAATCTAAGCTAGAGCTTATCTCATGGCAGCCAGAAAAGATCTGGCAAGCAGCCTCAGATTGCCATGCTTTACCTGTGCAATTATTTGTATGCTTGAAAATTATTAGTAAAACTTGTAACTTGTTACTGGGTAAAAGATCTGATTCATGAATCTGATTTGACAATCTGCCCTTTGTCTTGGTTTCAATTAACATTTTATGTGAGTGACTATAAAATTTATTCTCTCCTGCTCAGTCTTCTCACCTGAACTCCAAACCATATACCCAAACGCCTATTAAACATCTCTACTGGAGGTCCAACTGAGAGCTTAAATTCAACATATCAAAATATGAGCTCCACATTTCATCTCCTCCCCCCCTTTCCCCTTCCTGTCGTTCCCACTCACCTTCAATCAGTGGAAGGGTAACTTCAGTTACCCCAGATGCTCAAACAACAGCCTGACACAGAGCCAGCAAAGGGCCTGGGGCTGAAGATGCCACTGCTCAGATTTAAAGTGTGAAAGGCTCTACATCTTGCCAGACTGGTTTGTCACTATTTCCAAATGGCCCTGGGACTTTCCTATCTTATCTGACCCTGGAGTTCAGTGTCATGGGAAAATGCTTTGAGTTTAAAGTGTGCAGATTGGAAGAATTATTGTTAAAATGTCCATTCTACTCAAAGTGATCTATAGGTTTGATGCAATCTATCAAGATTTCAATGGCACTTTTCATAGAAATAGGAAAACCAACCATAAAATTCATATGGAACCAGGAAAAAAAACCCAGAAAATAGCCAAAGCAACCTTGAACAGGAACATAACTGAAGGTATCACAATTTCCGACTTCAAGCTATATTACAAAGCTATAATAACCAAAACAGTATGGTGTTGACATAAAAACAGACACAGAGACCAACGGAACAGAAGAGAGAGCCCAGAAACAAACCCATGCATATATGGCCAACAAATTTTTGACAAAGGTGGCAAAAATATATAATGGGGAAAGGATAGTCTTTTCAATAAATGGTGTTGAGAATACTGAATATCCACATACAAAAGAATAAAATTAGACCCTTATCTTACATCATACACAAAAATCAACTCAAAATGGATTAAAGACTTACTCACAAGACTAATATTATAAAACGTCTAGAACATTTAAGGGGAAAGCAAAAATAAGCCAATAAGACTACATCAAACTAAAAACTTCTGCAAAGCAAACAATTAACAAAATGAAAAAGCAACCTACAAAAAGAAAGAATATTTCCAAAGCATATATGCAATAAAAGGCTAACATCCAAAAGAAATAAGGAACTCATACAACTCAATAGCAAGAAACAAAAAAAAAATTAAAAATGGGCTAAAGAACTGAATAGACATCTTTCTAAGGAAGACCTACAAATGGCTCACAGATTTATGAAAAGAAGCTTAACTAGTCATTGAATCATCAGGAAAATGCAAATCAAAACCACAATGAGATATCACCTCACACTTGTTAGGAGGGATATTATAAAAAAGTCTAAAGATAACAAGTGTTGGCAAGAATGTTGAGAAAAGGGAACCCTTGTGCACTCTTGGTAAGAATGTAAATTGGTACAATCACTGTGGAAAATAGTATGGAGTCTCCTTAAAAAATTAAAAATGACCCAGCAATCCAATTCTGGGTATGTATCCAAAGGAAATAAAAAACTATTTCAAAGAGATAGTTTCATTCCCATGTTCATTGCAACATTTTTTACAATAGGCAAAATATGGAAACAACCTGTCTATTGACAGATAAATGAATTAAGAAAATGTGGTATATGCAGTGCAATATCATTCAATCTTTAAAAGAAATGATATCTTGCTATTTGCAACAACATAGGTGAACTTAGAAGACATTATGCTAAGTGAAATAAGCCAGATATAGGACAGTATCACATGATCTCACTTATACGTGAAATCTAAAAAAATCTAAGTCAAACTCTTGGAAACAAGGTAGAATGGTGATTACCAGAGGCTGGGGGGGTGGGGGGAAGGAGCGATATTTATCAAAGAACACAAATTTTCAGTTATAAGATGAATAAGTTGGGAGACCTAAATATACAGCATGGTAACTATGGTTAATAATTATATATTGTACCCTTGAAATTTGCCAAGAGTGGATCTCAAGTATTCTCAACACATACACACACACACACACACACACACACACACACACACACACACACACACACAAAGGTAACTGTGGGAAGTGATGGCTATGTTAATTAGTTTGAGTTTGGTGATCATTTCACAATGTGCACTATATCAAAATATCACATTGTACACCTTAAATATACAGAATTTTTATTTGTCAAAAATAAATAAATAAATAAATTTTAAAAATAAAGTGTGAAATAGTGACGCTGGTCCCCTTTGTATCAGTCAGAACTCATCTAGTTGCAAGACACAGAAATCAAACTTTAACAAAAAGAATTTTGTGGGTTCATAATTAAAAATCTGAGCTTCCTTTTAGCATCTTGCAGTGCCAGAAAGTAAGGAAGTGCTTAACACACACACACACACACACACACACACACACACACACACACACACACACACACACATTGATAAAGGTATGTCAAAGGGGCACAGAAACCAACACAGAGTTCCCAATGACCACAGCTGGAAAATTTGAGCAATAAAATGAAAAGATAGTTTTGGATTAAATGCAAAGTAAAAAGTGAATCCCTATTGATACATGTAAATGACTAAATAAAGTAGTAAATGGGGTACAAAAGACAAATTTCCCGTACAGAAAAATTCCAAATAAATATACTCCGCATTAAAGGAGGTGGAATATAACTCCCCACTCCTTCAGAGTGGGCTGCGCATTTTGACTTCCTTCCAAAGAGTACAGGATGGAAAGGAGGGGGAAAAGAGTAACTTTACAGTAGAGAGACCTGACACACATTGCCTTAGCCTGGTGATCAAAGTCAAGATTAACAGTCAAAAATCATGTGGATAGTATGAACTCTTGTTACGATGTGATAAAAATACACTTAACCTCTGTGATCTTCTTCCCCCAAATCCATAGCTCCAGCCTAATCATAAGAAAAAGATAAGACAAATTCCAATAGAGTGGCATTCAACAATATACTTAACTAGCTCTTCTAAAAACTATCAAGTTCATAAAAAACAAGGAACGTCTGAGAACCTTGTCACAGCCAACATGCACAATATTCCTAAAACAGCCTACACTTTAAATACAAAATATTAATATAGCACTGCATCAGAGGTTCCCAAACTTCCTCAGTTCATGGGTCCTTGGTGTCTTAGTAGTTTTTTTTTCACAGCACTCCTAGGCCAAAAGAAATACCTAATGACTGCATTTATTAAGTAGTTAGGTCCAAATAACTTAAGAGCAGTAGCCCACTCAATGTCTGACAGTGGTTGCTCCTTCCCTCTATGTCAGACAGATGTCTCTGTGCTTCCATTGAATCCCTACAAGTTTGTAGTAGTGCCCTGGGGCACCTCAGAGAAGTTTAGGAATTACAGCTCTAGGTATTAAAATTCTGATGGGACATAAATGACAGTCATGTTGCACAACTAATCTTAAGTCAATTGACTGGATAACATTTAAACTTATAGTTTCCGTATGCTTCCATAAAGCATTACATTGGTTAGTTAAATGTTAAATGGCAACATTGCTTCCACCTCATTATCTGAGCAGCCCCCTTCACTATACTGATGATATTCCTCACTGTATTACTTAGGATCCTCCAGAGAAATGAAAAGTGCATATATAGAGAGAAAGAAAGATTTATTGTAAGGAAATGGTTCCTCTGACTATGGAGACGGGCAAGTCCAAATCTACAGTGGGGGTTGGCAGGCTTAAGGCTCAGGACAGCTGATGGTGAAGATGAAGTCCAAAGGCAGTCTGCTGTGAATCTCCTTTTGATCAAAGAGGTCGGTCTTTTTGTTCTATTCAGGCCTTCGACTGATTAGATGAGGCTCACCCACATTATGGAGGGAAATCCACTTACTCAAAGTTCATTGATTTAAATGTTAATTTTATCCAAATACCCTCCAAATTGGCACACTAAGTGAATCATCAAAAGTCCACCCTTTGTCACCCACACACATCTCCTTAAATCATAATCTCCAAATAAAGGCAACAACAAGGTCACACTTCTACCTAACATGATACAACAATTCTATATACAATGGAAAATCCACTAACCCTTTCTCCAGAGGAGGATGCAATGTCTTTGTGATGTTTAGTGTTCTCTTGATATCTTGTAACTTAAGTACTATTTCATATAGAGTTCCATATAAAATTAATAATACTTAAATACTATGATATAAAGTCAACACGTCTCATGTTACATAATAAGGAGATAAGAGAGAAGAAAACGAAGATATTTGCTCAATATATACATACATATTCATAACAAAATAAAGGAAAAATATGACAATTACAGCTTTTATTTCTATGACTAGTCACATGGTCATATCTGGCATTTATAACTACCTTCTTCCACTAACCATTCTGTATTTTCTTTGCCCTCAGCAAGCAGTTCAGTGGGCGATGGCTCTTACACAGTGGGATGACCTAAATCTTAATTCCTGAAAGGTTTGGGCCATCAGTAACCTTGTCTGGATTGGGTTGTTGTAGGTTTCCATTAACCTTAATTTCAGAGATTGCTGGGGTTCCAGACATACTCCTCCTGACCTCCATTATAGAGTAGTAATCCAATTTCCCCTAGTAATCAGGATTCATTACCTCAGCCAGCACAGTAAGTCCCTTATTTGCCTGTTGTTGATTCAGAGGCATGAGGAGTCCAAAATGGCCAGGTGGTAGTCTTATCTTCCAGTTCAATGAAATCATTGTTATGTCTCCTGGTGGAAACATTCCTCTAGTTAGAACTAAAACCTCTAAGTGTAAGTTGTGGGGACAAGAAGCAGGTGAATAGAGCTACTCCTATTTCTAGCCCTAGATTCCTAGACCTGTGAATCCTGGCTTTGGAAGAAACAGCATCATGTTTTGATTGATTCAGAGCATATACAACCTCCTACAAAGCCTTTTCCTAGTCCTACAAAGCGTTTCTATCTGCCTGGCACTGAAATTAAATCCTCAAAAGGCTATTCCACTGTTTTATAAAGCCAGATGCTTCAGGATTGTAGGAAACAAGGTAAGACGAGTGAATTCCATTAGCATGAACCCATCAATGCACTTCATTTGCTGTTAAGTTAGTTCCTTGATCAGAAACAATGTTTTGTGGAATACTGTGGATAATACATTCTGTAGGTACATGAATGATAATTTTGGTAGAGGCATTGCACACAGAAAAAGCAAATCTATATCCAGAATAAGTGTCTATTCCAGTAAGAACAAAAATTCAGCCCTTTCCATGATGGAGGTGGTCCAATGTAATCAACCTGACACAAGTAGCTGGCTATCACCTTGGGGAATGGTGCCATATTGGGAATTTATTGTCAGTCTCTGCTGTTGGCAGTTTGGGCACTCAGCAGTGGCCATAGCCAGGTTGGCCTTGGTGACTAAGAGTCCAAGTTGCTGACCTCATGCATAATCTCTATCGCTGCCTCCATGGTTGCTTTGTTCAGGAAGTGATTGGGAGATGACAGGGGTGGCTGGGAAAAGAAGCTACTGGTAGTCACAGAATAAGTCATCCTATATACTGCATTATTAAAATCCTCCTCTGTTGAGATCTCCTTTTGGTGGGCATTAACATGAAATACAACTATCTTCACTTTTTCACTCATTCAGAGAAGTTTATCCACATATTTCTTCTCCAGACTTCCTTGTCACCAATTTTCCAATCGTGTTCCTTCCAAGTCCCTGACCCTCCAGCCAAACCATTGCCCACAGCCATGAATCGTATATAATTGTACATGTGGCCATTTCTCCTTCTAAGCAAAATGAACAACCAGGTGCACTGCTTAAAGTTCTGGGAGAATTTCTCTTCCTCACTCTCCTTCAAGGATACCCCAAGAAGGAACTATAGTGCTACCTCTGTCTCCTTTCAGATAATGCCTGCATATGATACAGAACCACCCTATAAATCAGGGCTGAGTTTCCTCTTCCTTGGTCAACTGATCGTAAAGAACTCCTCATGAGTCCATAGGTGCAAACTGGGAGAGAGAAGGTAGTGTGGCTGGGTTGGGGTGAACCAAGGGCATTGAGACACTTCGTGTAACTTGTTTCTTCAGAGCCTGCTTAAGCCCAGTCTCATATATACTAATGTCCATAGGATGATGGAGTGCTGCTGTATGTACATGCCCAACTTTATGGCTTGGAATATCAGATAACACTCAGTTAATGAATTGCAGCTCAGGTCATATCGTAACTTGGTGGCCCATGGTTAAGTGTTCAGTATCTACAAGTTCTAGTATCAGGCCAAAAGCTGCTTCTCAAAAGGAAAGTAGTTCTCTACCAAGGATGGCAGCACTTTTCTCCAAAACCCGAAGGACCTATGCTATAATTTACCTTTAAGGGCCTGCCACAATGTCCCAACAGCATCCCTATCTGCCACTGATACTTCAACCACCATTGGACCTGTAGGAGCATAGGCCCAAGTGGCAGAATAGCTTGTATGGCAAGCTGGACCTGTTGCAGAACCTTCTGTTCTGGGCTTCATGTAGCAGCTTTTTGGGTCACTTAGTAAATGGGCCAGAGTAGCACACTCAAACAAGGAATATGTTGCCTCCAAAATCCAATGAGGCCCACAAGGTTATACCTCTTTTTTGGTTGTAGGAGGGGCTAGATGCAACAATTCATGCTTTACCTTAGAAGGGATACCTCAACATGTCTGACCCACCAAATCCCTAGAAATTTCACCAAGGTTGGAGGCTGCTGAAGTTGGTTACATTTTTTTCTCACCACCTAGCTTACAAATGTCTTACCAATAAGTCTAGAGTAATTGATTTCTCTTGCTCACAAGGTCTAATCAGCACCATGTCATCAATGTAAAGGACTAGTATGATATCTTGTGGAGGGGAAAGGGATCTCATGATCAAGATCCCCATGCGTTAAATTACGACATAGGTCTGGAGAGTTGATATACCCCTGAGGTAGGCTAGAGAACAAACTGCTTCTGGTGGACCTTATGAATAGGGACAGAGAAAAAGGCATTTTCCAGATCAATAGCTGCATAGCAGATACCAGGCAATATATTAATTTGTTCAAGTAATTAAAGTACATCTGGTAGAGTCATTGCAATTGGAGTCACCATCTTGTTAAGCTTACAATAATCCTGTCATTCTCAGAGAACTATCAGTGTTCTGTCCAGACCAGAGAGAATAGTTGAATGGGGATGTGGTGAGAATTACCACCCCTGCATTCTTTAAGTCTTTGATGGAGACACTAATCTCTTCAGTCCCTCCAGGAATGCAGGATTGTGTTCGGTTTACTATTTTCCTAGGTAAAGGCAGTGCCTCTTGGCCTTTTCCACCATAATATCCTTTACTACATAGATCAGGGAACCAGTGTGAGATTCTGCCAGTTTCTCAGTATGTCTGTTCCAGTTGTGCACTCCAGAACTGGGAAAACAACCACAGGGTGGATTCAGGAACCCATCTCCTATGAGATGTACTTCAGTTAAAACCCCATTGATCACCTGACCTCCATAAGCCCCTACTCTGACTAGAGGACCATAGTGGTGTTTGGGTCTCCTGGAATCAGTGTCGTTCAGAGCCAGTGTCTAGCAGTCCCCCAAAGGGGTGATTATTTCCTTTTCCCCAGTGTACAGTTATCCTGGTAAAAAGCTATAGGTCCCTTTTGGGAAAGCTGGGAAGATTAACAGTAAAAATATTTGGTGTATATTGGGGTCTTTCTTCAAGGGTACCAAGCTTCCCTTTCATTTAAGTCATTCTGGGTTTGTAAACTGGCTCAAGTCTGAGGAGAAGCCATGACTGTTTTTATAATTCAGATTAGACTTTTGTTCACTTGACCTAGAACTTCTCTGCTTATCCAGAACAAGTAAGAATTTAGTAGGCTTCCTATCTATTTCACTTCTAGGCACACTATGACCAACTAGCCAACACCATGGGTCAGTGCACGTCAGCCTATCCCCATCACTGCATTGACTCTGCTATTATGGTATCCATGCTCTCCTTGCCTTAGGCAATTGAGTGCCACCATTACGTATCTGCCACCCCAGGACCTAGGTTTCCCAGTTCAGAGACTGCAGTTCTCCCTGCAAGGTCTGGCCTACAAGGAATGATCACAGAGCTCTTCAAGGATTCTAAGACTCTCCTCACAGATTTATTTCTCACAGTCGTGGTGAAAGGCATGTCTTCTGGACCTTCCCAGGCGGGTGAGTGGGTCTCAGATGACAAACCCACTCCAACATCCCACCTTCCCTGTCTTTGAATCCCTTTCTTTACATGAAATCAAGGCAGATCCAGCACTTCTCTCTCACTCACTGTGGGTCACCTTTTCGGCCCATGCTTCAGCCAGCCAACGAAACACACTGTTAGACCCTTTCTAACTCCTCAAGATGCACCATTACATAGAAAATCTCTGCTTAGTCAGCCCCTATCAATAAATTCTGCCCGATCCAACATTATGTTTCTGCCACCATTATCTCACCCCTTTAGTATCCATTACCACAAATACTCCTCAGATTTCTATCTGCATGAATTAGAAAACTCAGGTAATTCTTTTGGAATATAGCACACCACCTCATGGGTCATACTTTGTACCTCACCTTTAGGGTCCTGCTGAGAACTGAGTCTAGTTATAGGTCTAGAAGCAAAGAGGGGTGGTGGAGGTGGGTCCTCAGGAGCATCAACATTGTCTTGCTTGGCAGTGGGGGAGGCCACCGCCCTCTCCTCATGCAGTGCAGGCTTCAGACAGGGGTTAAGAGATCACTTTTACTGGGGGTAGAGAAACTGCTTCCACTGTCAAAGATGACTCATCAGAATTTAGGGGTCCAGTGTTCCCAGCTCCATCAGGGTCTTCCCACATATCCTCATTCCAACTTTCAGGATTCCATTCCTTTGCAATTAATGCCTTTAACAGTAGACACCCTCTAAGGTTAGGAGTTGAACTCACATCGTATTTCAGCTAGATTCAAGATGAGATTGTGAGTTTGATTTTTAGCAATCTCAGCCTTGTGGCCATAGGAAAAAGGGTATCCTTCAGGAAAAATTAAGATTTCAAGTAATTTCTGGGACTCTTGAGCTGAGAATTTGAATTGTGAGCTCATCTTTTTCTTTCCCCACTTTATCTAACAACATTAGGAGCAACCAGCCAATCTCCTTGTACTTATTAGTTTGACAAAAATGTCTGAACGTATCATATACATGGTCACCCAGATCGTAGTTTCTTATAAGTTTAGTGTCTGTAAATCTATCCAGATTAGAGAGCCAATTCCAGAAATCCCCGAATGAATTCAGAAAATTCTTCCTTAAAATTTTGTTCTTCTAGAAGCACTCTCCGGGCGTCTTGGTGGCTCAGTTGGTTAAAGCGTCTGCGTTCTGCCCAGGTCATGATCCCAGAGCCTTGGAACTGAGTTCCGCACCAGGCTCCCTGTTCAGGGGGGAGCCTGCTTCTCCCTTTGCCCCTACCCCCTGCTCACGCGCTCTCTCTTTCATGCTCTCTCTCTCTCTCAAATAAATAAAATCTTTAAAAAAAAAAGAATTAAAAACACTCTTAGTATCAAAATTTGTACTAGTCAGAATTCCCCAGAGAAAAGTGTATGTGTATGTGCATGTGTGTATGTGTTATAAGAAATTGCCTCACATGATCATGGAGACTGGTAAATCCTAATCTGCTGTGTGATCTATCAGGCTCAAGACACAGAAAAGCTGATGGTTATAAACTCTGAAGGTCACCCAGGAAAGGTGATAGTGCAGATGAAATCCAAATTGGAGTATTGGAGAAACTCCCTCTTTTTTGTGGAGGCTAGTCTCTTTGTTCTATTCAGACCTTCAACTAATTGGATGAAGCCCACCACCTTATGGAGAGCAATCTGCTTACTCAAAGTTCACTTATTCAAATGCTAATCTCATCCAAAAACCATCATACTCTCCAAGTGGAGATATAAAACTGGTGTCTTTCCCAGGTGTCTTTCACATGATATTTTGTTTTCCCCATATGTTAGAACTAATAACGTGCCATACTTATCCTTACTTTGAGGACAACTCATTTTTACCTTTCTTGAGCAATGTTAATTTTTTTCTCAGGACCCCCTACTTAAAAATCATATTTTCATTTTCTACCTTAGAACTCTTCTCTTTGAGGGCAGAAGGTTCTGCTCTCTTTCCCCCTTGCTTTCAGCTTGTTACCAATTTTCACTTCCAGTTTATTCTTTAGTCAAACTGATGATGCTCATCTCCAACTAGTCCTTCATTTGCTCTCTTTTCCACACTTGGAAAAACCTCACTTCTACAGCAGTCCTTCAGGAGATTCTCTTCCATGTTTCAGTCTCTCTGAGGAGACTTCTGGGTCCTGCCAGCCCATGAAGATGGCCCCCTCTGTACTCTGCAGGATTCCTGGGTCCCACCCTCTAGCACTCAATTGGAAGGGTCAGGTGTGGGACATATCACTGTCTGCCAAGAAAATTCCTGCCTTCTGCTAAATCCTCCAGCATCTGACACTGTGAGCTGTCAATATAAGACCAAATTACTGAGTGTTGCCATTGCCATATGCCTCTCTTCTCTGGCTTCAGTCTCCATTGGATTTCCTGGGCCACACCTAAGATGCAATGGCAATTTAGGAAATGCAAAACTTTAAATGGAAGCTTGGACTTTTCCCACGACCTACAGCATGGCTGATATGTTTTCAGAAGGAGATTGTGAGACAAAACATTTCCTAGTTCTCTTTTCCCCTACTCTACCCTTGCTCCCCCAGTGGTCCTGAAGCAGCAATTTCTGGACATACTTTCTTCAGAAGTTCCTGGGAGCCTGGGATTTGGCTACCTTGGAGGCCAGCCAACCAGAATGTCCACCATCAAAGGACATCTTCAGTACACAGTCCCCTTTTCCTGTTCACAGCACTTTTATTTCTGTGTGGGGCACTACCTGCACCCATTATCAGTACACATAGTTTTAAATGGCTGGCCCTTTGCTGGCTCCTGGAGTGGACTTGTAATTTGAATCTCACCTAGAAGAATGTCACAGTGATTGGAGCAGCAATGGGCTGTGGGCTTATGAGTCATGAGAATTAGACCACAGACTTTTGCTGGAATTACCAGGAAGAAGGCTCTCTCTTTTTACCAAGGCTATTAAACTGGTAGGATGCAAACTGGAGGTGCTGGTAGTCATTATGGCCACCACTTGGAAGCCCTTTTTGAGGGTGATAGCTATAAAAAAAATAGTCCCTGTCAACATTTGTTGAGCCCCTAGATTCAGGCATGCCCGAAGCCAAATACCATTCATGGTGTTTTTCTGTTATGTACATCTACATCTATAAATAACTGTTTTTGGCTTTAGATGATTTGAGATAGATAACTCACTTGCAATGGAAAGAGTCCTGACTAATGGAGGGACCCAAAGCCTAGCCCCCAAGCCAGGGCTCCAGCCTGCCTTTCTGGTCCTACTATCTATTGTCACCTTCAGTTCCTGGCTCTTAGATCTAATCTGTAGCCAGCCTGTCTGCTAGTAGTACATTTTCACACACCTTCATTGGCTAAGAAATAGCATCTGCTTTATTATCAGGAGAAAATGGCCCTGAATAGCATGATGGACAGAAGCGAAATCAGGATCCAGAATCTGGGACTTCCTGGCTCTGGAAATTCTGCAGCATGGGACCTCACTTGTTTCCTATTGGGAGGAGCTCTCATTTCCTCAGCATTAAAGGGCCTTCCCTCTACCTCAGTCACCTTCTTAATCCAGAGGCTGTAATTTTCTAACAAGGTGTATATTCCTGGCATGTTCTTCTGTCCACAGCTCTTGCCCCAGCTGATGATGCCCACCTGGTACCAGGTCTTGTCAGATTCTGTGGTGCAGACCAGAGGCCCTCCACTGTCACCCTGTGGGCAGATAACAAAGTTCAATAGTGAGTCCCATTCCAGACTGTTCATTTGAGGCAAAGCATATCTCACTAACTGAGACAAGGCACTGATCTCCCCTGCTCCAGGCTGCCAAAGGAAATGTTGTCATTGCTGGGCAATGCCCACCCCTCTCCTGGGTCCACAGGAGCAGTGTGTCGCTGTCAGGCTGGCTCTGGGAGTTATAGACAGTGGAGAAGATGAAACTGAAGACGGAGGAGAGAGAGAGAGAGAGAGAACTGGTGAGAAAATCACTGCATGTAGCATAGTGAGAGAGGAGCTGGAGGCTGGAGTAAATACTGCATAGACCAAGAGGAGTGGGAGCTAGTTTTGTGGGCCTTATCAAATCAGAAGCTCTGGGAAGGGCTGTAAAAGAAAAGAATGAAAGCAGGATATGAGAAATATTGTTAGAGTTGTGGATATGCTTTGAGTCTCCTTTCGTGTTCTTCCAGGGAGATGAAGGAGAATGATGTTCCTTTTTAATTCTTTGGTGTGGGTGTCTGCAGGACACAGCGAGCTAAAGCTTTTCTGAATGCATGACCCATCTGGGGTGGAATCACATGGGCCTATGACTCACATGGTTCTATATACAGAAAATGTATACCAAGTCCCTACCATGTACCACACATATATATGACTTCCTTCTACCCATTTTAACACATGTAAAATGAGGCTTAAGGAGGCTTAAAAGTTGATCAGGGCTACACAGTAGCCCAGCCAAAGCTAGAACCAGGAATTCCTGATGCTAAATCAGTTGGCTATCAGGCTTCGTCCTTGGAAGAAAGTCCCCCTGAGGCATGCTGTCATCAGCCCTGGGTCCTTAACCGTCCGAGGCTAAACCCTCCTTTGAGGCAATGTTTGCTTTTTCTTTCCAAAAGGAAGAAAAAAAATTAAGTTTATGGATAAAAGGACATATATTTACAGATGTCCTTCTTGGTCCCAGCAGTCCATGAGAAGAATCTCTATTTCCTAAATAAACAAGCAATGTTTGTAATACATTAGGGTTAAATAACAATATTAATACATTTCCAGGGCATTTACTACATAACATTTACCCTGGGCTGAGTTATTTATATATTCTTAAAATTTCACCTGCCAACAGTCTTGGCAAGTACTTGGTATTATTTCCATTTGAACTATGTGGAAACTGAGGCTTAGAAGAGGTACTTGCCCAGGGACAACGGTTCTCTCCCTGTTGTATAAGAAAATAACAAATAGTCAAGGCAACAGATTAATAAGGTTTTTAATAACATTTATCCCTTCATAAAATGAAGAAAGTTATAAAAACAAAATTTATGGAAGGAGTTATTGAAGTGGTAATCCTGTTGATTTTGTTCTTGCCCAATGACTAAAACAAAACTAGTACAAAGAAAAACACCCACAAATCCAGACAAGTGTTAGAGGCAACATTTTATACTGGAAAGGGCAATTTTGTTTTTGGCCCACATTTACTGTGTGTCCTTGAGCCCTGACCTCTTTGTAATTCTGCTCTGTATATCCCTCTGCTTGGTGATGCGTCCCTCAGTCAACCCAAACTCCACTTGAACACATTTCTTCATTTTCTCCCCCCTACACTTTATCTCTATTATCCACACCCTATGACTTTGGAACTAGTCCTCATCATTTATATCCAAAGTCATCCCTGGTTCAGATCTTCATCATTTTTATGTCCTCATCTTGGTCCCTCTACTTCCTGTCTGATTCCCCTCCAATCTGTCCCCCGTCCCACACACTCTTCCTGTCAAATTCCTATTTACCCTTCAAACTAAATGTTTTGAAGTATACCCCGACAGACCTTTCCCTCAATAGAATCAATTTATTCCCCGCTTTGTACCCCTCCCTTATTGTGTTCATACAGAAGTATGATCAAACACAGTTGATCCTCTTTGTTTATATTTTTATCTCTTCCACTAAAGCATGAGGTCTTGTATCCCAAAGGCCTGATGATTAGTTTTTCCTCAGTGAAGATTTGCTAAATGGGAGTGATCAAACCTCTCTGACCTTCAGTTGTGGAATTATAAAATGGGAATCAAAAGACCTACCTCATAGCCAAACTGTGGAAAGAGCCGAGATGCCCTTTAAAAGTATGATTTTATTTTTAAACCCTAGGGGACTGTCTGCCTAGTTTATCTGTTTTAAAGTGATGATAATATTGTATAATTTCAGAAAAATTTCCTTGACTGCATCACTGTCAACTTATTGTTAACAATAAAAAGCTGTCTAAGCAGAGGGCAAAGCTTTTCACTTCACAATTATAAAAACAAGGCCTAAGATGATAACCACACATTCATTTATAATACTCTTAAGTAATAGACATTTAATTTTAGAAGCCTTCACTAAAGTACATTTTGATGGGAGAGGTATTGAAGCAAAACTCCTAGACTCTAGGTGGTAGATCCAGCCACTGAAGCAAGGGGTACAGAAAATACCATCAAAGACAACATTTGATTATTTCGAATTTTGTCATAATTGTCTTTGGCCATTTGAATGTGGGATGGTGTTAAATCAAAGAGATTGAAATGGTCCAGTGGGAGTGCCCATGGGGCCTGATTCTTATGTTGGGTGAGCGGTAGGAGTGACAGCAAGTCTTCCATGCCTGGCACACAACCTCCCTAGGTGATCTTGCTCTGTCCACCTCTCCAGTCTCATTTCTTATTACTTCTGGCTTCCGAAATACTGGAAATTCCCTGAGCGCATGATGCTGTTTCAAGCCTTTGTGATTTTTCTCACATTCTCTCCAACTGCGCTCTCTTTCCAATCTTATCTATTAAATGTTGTTTCCCCTTTTCTATTGATATTGGAGGCCTTTGCCTCCTGCTTCAGGATGTAATGGTTGCTCCCTGAGTCTGTGGTATGGCTAGGATCTGAGATCTTTCTGTAACTGCTATTATTGGGAAGCTTCATCTTCTCTTCCTTATTTAATTTTGATATAACTGTAGCTGTACAATGCAGTTACTATAATGTTGTAGTTGTATAATGCAGTTGTAAGAAATATATGTTATAATGTTATAATGCAGTTGTAAGAAGTAATACAAAGGGATCCCATGTTCCCTCCAATAATAACATCTTTATATGTTTCTTCCAATAATAACATCTTGCAAAACTATTGTACGATAGCACAACCAGGATGTTGGTGTGGATACAGGGATCCCTCATGTTGCCCTTTTTGTCCTGCCTCTACTTCCCTCCTCCCTGCAACGCTTCCTTAATCCCTGGCAACCACAAATCTGTTATCCATGTCTATAATTTTGTCATTTCTAGAATGTTATGTAAATGGAATCATTCAGTGTGGGACCTCTGGGGATTGGCTTGTTTCGCACAGTGTAAGTCTCAGGAGATCCATCCACATTGGTGCATGTATCAGTTTGTTTTTGTCATAGCTGAGTGATATTGCATGGCCTTGATGTACCATAGTTTAACCATCCACATCTTCAAAGACAATTATTTTCAATTTTTGGCTATTATGAATGATATAAACACTCCTGGACAGATTTTAATGTGAACACAAGCCTTCATTTATCTCGACTAAGTGCCTAAGAGTGGCATTTGCTGGGTTGTATGGCAGGAGTGCGTTCTGTTTTTTAAGAAACTGTCAAACTGTTTTCCAGAGTGGTTGGACTATTTTAAATTTCCACTAGCGGTGCATGAGGGCTCTAGTTCCTCTGCATTTTTGTCAGCATTTGGTGGTGTCACTATTTTTTTTAGCCATTCTAAGAGGTATGGAGTGATAGCTCATTGCAGTTTTAATCTGCATTTGCTTAATGGCCAATGATGTTGAACTTCTCTTCATGTTCTTATTTGCCATCTGTATATCTTGTTTAGTGAAATGTCTGTCCATGTCTTTTGCCCGTTTTCTAACTGGATAGTTTTTTTCTACTGTTGAGTTTGAGAGTTCTTTATATAGTATAAGTAATTCCTTTGTTGGATATCATCTCCCAATCTGTAGCTTTGTTTTCATCCTCTTGTAACAACACTCCAACCAGCCTTAAGGGTTGACTTGCTCCAAGTTAACACACTCCTTGCTTGCTGACCTAAGTCCCCTGATCTATAACAGAATAAATTTACTTTCTTTGAGATTTGCAGACCATGCGCCTTGAGGAGTGAAGGACCAGAACTTTCCTAGGCCACAGAAGCCAGCAAGTCTGTCTGAAACCTCCTAGCTTTCTGATTAGCTAACAATTTTTTTGCAAAATGGTTATTTTGTTTACTTTTTTTTTTTTTTTTGGTCACACAAATGATTTTGCTGTCCTCCCTCCCTTCATGCATATGTAGACCTGGCCCTCCTTTGCAGAAAGAACAGCATACTCCCAGTACCAGATCCCCTTGCATTAGAATAATGCTTATAGCTATCATCAGCAAGTCTGCATGTTATCAAGAAATGTGGCTGCCACTGCACTTCCTTTGCTGATTAACCATCCTAAACCCCTTTAAAAGCCCCTGGGCCAGGCAGAAATCTCAGAGTTGGCTTTTGGTCAAAAGTCCATCTTCTCCCTGGGTTGCTGGCCTCCTGATTAGAGCTCAAATTTCTTTCCAATCAAAAACTCATCTCTTTTCTTCTTTTTTTTTCTTTATGTGGTATATACCACATATATATGTGGTATATATATATATATATATATATATATATATATATATATATATACACACACACACACACACACACAATGGAATATTATGCAGCCATCAAAAGGAATGAAATCTTGCCATTTGCAACGTGGATGGAACTGGAGGGTATTATGCTGAGCGAAATAAGTCAATCAGAGAAAGACATGTATCATATGACCTCACTGATATGAGGAGGAAACAAACTGAGGGTTGCTGGAGTGGTGTGGGGTGGGAGGGATGGGGTGGCTGGGTGATACACATTGGGGAGGGTATGTGCTATGGTGAGCGCTGTGAATTGTGCAAGACTATTGAATTACAGACCTGTACCTCTGAAACAAATAATACATTATATGTTAAAAAAAAAAAAAAGATGGCAGGAAGGGAAGAATGAAGGAGGGGAAATCGGAGGGGGAGATGAACCATGAGAGACTGTGGACTCTGAGAAACAAACTGAAGGTTCTAGAGGGGAGGGGGTGGGGGGATGGGTTAGCCTGGTGATGGGTATTAAAGAGGGCACGTACTGAATGGATCACTGGTATTATACACAAACAATGAATCATGGAACACTACATCAAAAACTAATGATGTAATATATGGTGATTAACATAACAATAAAAAATTAAAAAAATAAAAAATAAAAAATAAAAATAAAAATAAAAAAAGAAAGAAAGAAAGAAATGCTAGCAAAGATACCTTGAGTTTTTTAATAGCTCAATTATCAGAAGAGTCATATGGGCTCATAATAGGATATTTTTGATCGAAAGGAACAGACAGTACCACCCAAATTGGCCTTTTTGAAAAAGGAAATGTAATGATATAATTAACTAGAATTATCCAAAGATAGGACATATTCCTGTGTTGGTTGCTTTAGAGGTGCACTGTCCGCATTTGGCTATTGAGCACTTAAAATGTGGCTAGTGACAATTGAGGTATGTTTTAAATGTGTAATATTCACCGGACTTCAGAGACCTTGTACCAGAAAAGTAAAATATCATTAACAATCTTATATTATTACATATTGAGATTATATTTTTAATAAACTAAGTTAAGACATGTTATTTAAAAAAAAAAAAAAACTAATGATGTAATGTATGGTGATTAACATAACATAAACAAAAATTTTTTAAAAAGTGCTAAAATATAAAAAAAGTAAAAATTTGAAAAAAAATAAAATAAAATCTTTTATTTTAAAAAAACCTCATCTCTTGAGTGATGGCCTTTCAAGTGACTGGGAGCTGAACTTGGATTTGGTAACACTCTTAATGGGGTCTTTCACAGGGCAAAAGTGTTTAATTTTGATGAGGTCCAATTTATCAATTTTTCCTTTTATGAGTTTTGTCCTTGATGTTACTCTATGTCTCAAGGATTTCCTGTGTTTTTTACTAAAATTTTTATGGTTTTACATTTAAGTTCATGATACATTTTGAGTTGTTTTTTCTTTAAAAATTTTATTTATTTGAGAGAGAGAAAGCATGAGCAGGGGGGAGGGACAGAGGGAGAGGGAGAAGCAGACTCCCCACTGAGCGGGGAGCCCATTGCAGTGCTCCATCCCAGGACCCTGAGATCATGACCTGAGCCAAAGTCTGATGCTTAACCGACTGAGCCACCCAGGCACCACTTAAGTTTTAATTGAACTTATTCTAAGAATTAATGGTTCTCAATTTTAAAAAAAGATTCTTTACTCTGATTTTTGGCTTTATTTTTCCTTATTTTCCTTATCCTATGTTTATCAATAAATTAAATCCAACTCTCTATTCTAGCTATGACAGATCCTGCCTGGAGTATTGCCTTAGGTATTAGGTTACAAGACTGGTTCTCATTTAAATCTTCAATTTTAACAGATTTCTTTGAAATTGGAGTGGGGGGTGGGGGATAGCAACTCTTTGCCACTGGACTGGGGTGGAAGCCCCGATTCTCCACTCAGGCTAGTGATGACACCTAGGGGAAGAGCAGGCATGCTCAGTTATACCTGGGTGGCCTACCTGAGTGGGGTGGAAGCCCCAGTTCCTCAGGTGGCTTCCAGTGACATAAAGGGGGGCAGAAGATGGCTGGTTACTACTAGATGGTAGTTAAAGTCCTGGTTCTCCATATAACTTCTTCTGTAACCACTATGGTGGGCAGTGGAAGGAAGTCGAGGTTGTCCACTTGACCTTGGTTGATGGGGTTGGAGGGCCATCAATTTTTTTCCTGTTGTTTTGTTGGAATACAATGTTTAATGTTTATTGTCAAAAAGTTTCTGGCTTCCTATGTTGCTCCTTTCTTAGTCCAAAGAGAGGGAAGTGTTTCTTGTTTTGTTAGTTTTCATCTGTGCTCATTGGCATTCTGGGTTGCAGGCTTGTCTAGCAACCAATCTGGGATATAAAAAAAGAAAACCCAAGAAACTCACTGCTGGGTCCTTTCTTAAGCATTGGGATATCCAGTCAGTCCATCTCTACCTTTCAGAGCCTTTATTTTTATTTTACAATATAATGTATAGTACTTTTAGCTGTACTTAGTGGGAGGGATTGGGGGAACTATGTTTACTCCATCCTGTCTAGAACCAGAAGTTCCAATTCTCTTTTTTGTTTTGTAATGTTTTAAATGGTCCAAAATGTGAAGAAAACACAAGGTTAATGTGACATTTGATATTATCTCTCTTTTTGGTCCTCACAATATTCACCACATGAGAGACTCCTTCTAAACAGTGTCATTGTAAAAGAGTCCATTCTTTCTTACCTCAGAGCCCTTTCTCCATTCTCTTCTCCCTCATTTCCTCAACCCCTATCCCAACAACTCTCTTCCAAGACCTTATCTCACAGCCTAGCAGGGAAAACTACCATCTCCTAACATTAAACAATAGTAGATAATTCTGTAGATAGATACTTTCCCCTTCCGTGAGACAGCTTTTTCATTACTCTACAGGATATTCAACATCTGCATTCATAGTTTTTTAACCAGTGACCAGATCCATTGCCCAGCAAATGAGTAGGACTAAGTGGACTCATCAAGGTGATAATGAACAGAGCATCTCCCAAGACAAAGAGAGCATTCTTAGGTTTTAAAGACAACACCCGTCATTCATCCTTAGAGCCACAGGAAGCTAATTTCTGAGGGGGTTTTTTCCTATTTTTTTCTAGCATCAATCAAAAATGTTTTTCTTTTTAAAATTGTTGTGCTAATTTTATTAAAAACTAAGATTCCAGTCTTTAGTTCAGTGAAATCCACATGTATTTTCCATAATATTGTAAGTCTTTACTCAACTGCCTGCCCAGGAGATTGTAGACTCCTTTAGGTGAGAAACTATGTTTCATTCATGGTTGGATTCCCAAGGCTTAATGTGCTCAACAGTGAATTAATGAAATAAAATGATTCCTTGTATGAATCTCAAATCCTGCTTGGCTTTTTGTTTTTTAAGAAGTCCAAGAAATGGAAAAAACTTGGAGCCCTATTTATATCTAGAGAAGAGTAGAAATATTTATGCAGAGTTGCTACATACTGACTCATGGGCATGCACTGACATTCCAAGGACCTGACAATGAGTGCTCCCCCAATTCATGTCCCCATTCCCATGGTGGAGCCCTGAATCCCACACATTTTCCAGACTCTTACTGTCTATTCTCAGTGAAGAGAAGATACCCTTGCATTGGTAGCCCTGAGGTGATAGGAGCCTATAGGGTGAGGGTGGGGATACCCCTCAGTTACCTGGCAAGCATCAAAACTCTCATTCTCATATCCAGCACACAGCATATTCTTGGTAAGTTTTGGAAATGCCTTTGAACATTTCTCCCAATCCATGATGATCATTGGCACTTTCATCAGATCAGTTTTCATAGAGTTTTTGTCATCTAGTCCACAGAAAAAGCACATTAGAAAAGTCACTAGATAGCAGTCTCAGTGCTGATAATGCAACTAGATCACTCTGTGTATCCCTGCGTCCCACCAGCCCGTTGTCTACCTTTCTTCATATCCTCCACTTTCCACTTCCTTCCAGTAATCCCATGCTATTCACTCATTCTACCATCCCAGTCTTTTCTAAACAATTCCCCACCTACTTGAATTATTCCTCTTATTCAAAATCATAATCCTGCTTCCAAGCAGGCTTTCTATTTAACTCCAACCAGCCCTACAGAATTGACTTCTTGGAACTGGCTATTGATCATTCATTTCTCAACATAAGCTTGCCTCTTCAGCATGTATACCTATTGCTACTTTTTAGTGAGTATGACACTTCCCCAACACAGGGTTGCTGAGAGTAGGTTTGTGCTCCTAGGGAAAAAGCTTTCAGGTCCTCCAGGCAAGGGTAGGTTGGCTAAAAGTCTTTATAGGGGATTTGCTAAAGCCCTTTCTGGACTGCCAGCTTCCAGGATTTTGTCTGAACTTCTTTCTATTTCATTAACTCAGATCACACAGTTTTCCAAATTCTTCTCCTTATTGAGTAGTTTTAATCTTATAGGTACCCATCTGCCTCTTCCTCACTTCTAACTATCCAGTAGTAACCCAGAAAGTGTTACTCTAGTTGTCCTCTAGTTATTAAACTCTTGAAATACCTACCATCCAGACCCCAGCTGGTTGCAAAGCTCCCCATGGACCTAGAGTCTTGTTCAGGCCTGAGACAGTGCTGTTCCCATCCCTTCCCCTATCTATTTTCTTTGGGGATAGTCCAATGGGGCTTTCATAATCCCTTTTTGCCCTAGTACAGCTCTTCCTTTCTTGGCCAAGTAACAATGTAACAACAAGTAACAACACATTCATTTCTAAGAATGGCTGGGCAAGACTCCAGGACCATCAAAAGTCTAGGCTGGGACAGGTATCTTGAATGCCTGTAGGAACCAGGTGGGAAACATTAATGTGTAAATCAAAGGAGATGCAAGAGAATAAAGAGTATGGGGGCCCCTGGCAAACTGGAGAGTTTAAATCCAGTTAAACAAACAAACAAGACTGCTCTGTGCTGGCTGAATATGACCACACCTGGCAACTGGCTTGGCGACTGGCATCTCAACTTGGGGCCTTGAGGAGATGCTTCTTTGGCACTGGGAAGGGGCTGAGATTTGGCCTCTGTGAGCCTCAGGTATGCAGGGATTTGTTCCAATGCAAGTCTTTTTCTCCTTCCTCCTTCCTTAACCATCTCTCCTTTCATGCTCCTGCCCACATCTTAAGATTTACTGGCCCATCCTCAGATGCCCGTGATGTGGCTCCTCCCCCAGCAGCTCTCAGGAGATGCTGAACAGTCACGTACCACTGCTGGTCTGACCCCATCCTGCCACCCAGCAGTTGTGCCACATGGAGGGGCTGGGCTTTCTGGGCATGCAGATGGGCTCTGTCAGTCCATTGAATGTGATGGGTGAGTCCAACAGCAGCAAGGCAATATCATTGTCCATGTTGTGTCTTTGAAAGTCCTTGTGAAGAACTATTCTGGTAACACCCTTTATTTCCACAGATGAGCTTCTTAAGTCATTGCTTCCCAGCACAACACTCAAGTCCGTTGGACTGGTGGCATAGAACCAGAGAGGGGGAAGTGGGAGGAGAAGAGAAGTCATGAAGCACACAGAATTTAATTTGCCCAAAAAACCTAAATCCCATATAGTTCTAGGGGCCGTTAAGATTTGTCCTACTGGGCCTGTTGCTCAGAAGATGTAAGAATTTGAAAAAGATAAAGGGAAGTGAAACAGCAGGAGCGGCAGACTACAGCTAAGTTGCTGCTCCAGCACAGGTCTAGAGATATGAGATACTCCTGTCTAATGTTACAGAGAAAATACTTAGCTTTGGGGACTCCAAAGAATACACAGGAGACCACTTGGCATAGATCAAACTTGCTTCAGATAGTAAGGTATTATTACATTGATTTGTCTACAAACAACTTAGAGACCCAGGCTCAGTATTTAATCTAGACCTACCACTGATAAGCAGAAAGAATCTTTAATAATAATTTAGGCATTTCCTCCAGGCAGAATGGCCAGAAACTTCCCAATAGCCAATCCTTAAGTATATCATGGAAGTATATGCAACAAGTTTCCTTGGTTATGCCATGGTGAAACTTTCCCCTGTTTTTTATTAACTTTTAAAAGTCAGCCTTTCTGTGTATCTTCAAACTTTCTTGAGGTGGTGTAGCAGGTATAGCAGAAAGCATAAGCACTGTAGCCAGGATTTAAATCTTATTTCTGTTTACTATGTGTGCACTGTGGGCGAGTCACCCAGCCTTATTGGGCCTGTTTCCCTTTCTATAAAAATAGGGCTGTTCATTCTACTTGCCTCAGAGGGTTATTGTAAGATTGAATGAGTTAAAATGGGGTTATTCATCTACCTTCTTCAGGGTTGATGTCTGAATGAATAAGTTAATGCAGGTAATTTCTTAGCAGGTAACTAATTCATGACTAGTAACCAGTAAATTCTAGATTTACATCCAGTATCCTAGCGTGCAGAGAAAACTCTCCAAGGAGCAAGTAAATAGGGTGTCAGATAGCCCAGGATCCCAGACTTCCAGAATTAGCAGAATTTCCTTCTAGAAGGACTTACATGTCCTAGAAGAGGTGGGTGGACCAAGGCTTTGGCTCCACCAAACCATGAATATTCCTGAAGAGGACAGTGTGTAACCTCAGGGAAACCATAGTTATTGGTCCTGGGTGACAATGAGGAGAGCAGAGCAGATGCCATCTTCAGGTTCACTGCCTCCTCCTCCCTGGGGCTGGAAGGGTTGGGTGGTAGTCATTCCTGTCTGACTCAGGACTGACCAGGTCTAGGATTTCCCTTAGCAATCAAGTTTTGCTGAGTGTTCGGGGTGCCTGGGGATGAACACAGTCAGAAGCAACAGGGACGGGCTCTTGGATACTTACAGTAGCTCTTCAAAAACTACACAGTGAAGAGCAGTGATAATCCACCACTTGTTGATGATTGAGCCGCCACAGAAATGTTCATTTCTTGCCTGAATACTCACCTGCCACGGGAACTCACCCACCTCAGCCTCCATCCCCCCTATGATTCTGGAATACTGAACTCTTCCATCAAAAATTGGTCTTTTACCACATTCTGGTAGAATGAAAGAGAAAAAAAACAGGAAAAGATGCAACACAGTCAATATCCATGGAGGCTTATAAGTAGTTATCATTATACCCATTCTAGAGATGAGGAAATTGAGGCTGGCCCAATGAAGCACCTCTAGGAATATGAGAAAGGCAACAGTTGCTTTATTTTGTTGCACAGAGTCTGGGACATGGGTCAGAAGTGTTGGCTCTGTCCCCTCTCCAGCGTTGTGATCTCAAACAAGTCACTTCACTGAGCTTGTTTCTGCTCTAGTCTAAGAGAAATCAGAGGAAAATACGTGTCCAGAGCCATCTCTGGAGTGTTAGGCAGAATAATGCCCCCGCCCCCAATAGATGTCCATGTCCTAATGGACCATGCCCTGGAACTTATGACTACACTACCTTTCAGGGAAAGGGGGACTTGAGAGATGGAATTAAATTTGCTAATCTGCTGCCCTTAAAATGGGGAGATTATCCTGAATAATGTGAGTGGGCCCAGTGTGGTTACAAGGGTCCTTAACATGGTGGAAGGAAGCAGGAGATATGACTATGGTAGAAAGGTATGCAGAGATGCATGCTGCTGGCTTTGAAGATGGTGGGGCTATCAGCCAAGCAATACAGATGACCTGTAGAAGCTAGAAAAGGCAAGGCAAAAGATTCTCCCCTAAAGCCTCAGATCAGGAACAAAGTCCTGCTGACAGCTTGATCTTTGCTCAGTGAGACCTGTGCTGAATTCTATCCTACAGAAATGTAAGATGAGAAATGGGTGTTGTTTAAGTTTGTGGTGGTTTGTTATAGCAGCCATAGGAAACACACATGCAGGAAACCAGAAAGGTGGCCCAGAAAGGGCATGGACCTCCTGCAAGCCTTGAGCCTGAGCCCTTCTAGGTTAGAACATTCTATTCCAGGCAGAGCAGCTCCATGTCCTGAGACGCTGAGAGCAAAGGCTGTGGCTGCTCGTGCAGAGAAGAGAAATTCACCTCTGGACAGAGTACGGGTCCAACGCCTTGCCCCCAGGAGGAGGAGCCACTCCATTTATGGTGGTTGACTTAACTGTCACCTTGTGTTCCGGGACAAGGAATGAGTTTGACTCTAAGGAGCCTAAGGTCTCCTCTTGTCTCTTTCTTGATGCCACTTTTCCAACTTTTCACTTACTAAAGGTTTTGAGGATTTTGTAGTGTGGGTTGGAGTGACCCAGTAGTGGTCATGCTTTGCTTAAAAAAAAAAAAAAAAACTAGAGTGAAAATTTAGCAATTTGTGTCAAAGGCCTTCAGCTGTCAGTAATCTATAAAGGCTCTTTTCAGAACCTTCGGATCTGTACTTCCTCTTTTATTTACCAAACACAGAGTGCTTACTATGTGTCATGCATTGTTACAAACATTCTACAAAGACCAGTTTACTTAATTTTCATAATAACGCTATGAGGTCAGGATAAAAAATCATATATGAATGTATGGGTTCAATCATGTTAACAAGCTGGCCTGATGCGTGTGGGAGGAAATGTGTCATGATACTAAGAGTGATAATGAGCTTGAAGCTTGATCAAATGATGGATGACTGCTATGGGTACCAATCGTGTGACATCTCTGAGAAGCAGAATATGGCATTTGCTAAGAGGGTGGGCTCTGGGGTCCCACAGCCCAAATCCAAATCCTGGCTCTGTTGCTTACTGCCTGAATGATTTCAGTAAGCATTGGGGAAAACCACTTATCCTTGCTTACCCTCCCTTTCTTCATTCCTAAAATGGACCTACCCTATAAAACAGATGTTTCACAGATTAAATGAGATAATGGGCACTGAGGTGTCCAACACAGTGCTCAGCACAGAGTAAATCCTCAAGCCACATTAGCTGTCAGAATTTCTTATATCATCTTGGACCAAAGGCTTCATGGGGCTGTCAGCTGGGCTCCATTCTCCACCTTTGTCCTGAGAACACCAGTGTAGAATCGTGTGGACTTGTCAATTAATACTAGAGCACAAAATCCCTAAGCAGTGATGGAGGCAATGCTGAAACGGGTGAGAATCCATGGCAATTGTAAACACTGGAGAGGGCTGCGTTCTGCTGATTCTCTCCCAACACCACACACCACCCCCGACTCACATTTCAGCCAACGCCCAGGCCAGAGTGAGGGAGGCCAGGTGAATAGGCTGTGTTCTTTTCATGGGGTAGTGTGCAGAAAGGGAAATGCAGGCCCTGGAGTCAGATGGGTACAAAATCCCAGCTCTTCTGCTTCCCCGCTGTGTGACTTGGGACAAATCTTCAACCTTCATAAGGCTCAGAGTTCCTCACGCATGCATGGGGCTGAGAGTGGAGACCCCACTGTGGTAGGATGGAAATTAAATGTGGGGAATTACCTGACCCATGAGAGCAGCTAAGTAACCCAGCTTCCCTATAACCTCAGCCACCACTTAGAGAGAGAACCCATCAGGGAACCAACTGTGAGGAGCTGCCCATTGAGAACAGAAGGCCCTGGACTTCTGCCTCTGTGCACACACATGCTTGTGCCCAGCTAGGCTTCTGCTCTACACCTGCAGTTCCCCGGACCTCTGTCATGCTCCTGACCCCCACGCTCTTCTTCCCCTGATTTGGAGGTCTGATGTTCAGCTCATTCTGGGCACTTGCTTTTAGGCACTCCATTACTCATTCAGAGATAAAGTTTAGAATTTCAAAACTGAAACTTAAGGTCAGACTGGTTGAACTTTGGACTGGGGAAGAGAGGAGAAGAAAGGGAAGTATTTTTGAGGGGGGTATGTGGGGAAACCTGAAGCTACTGCTCTTGTGCTCTTGTGAGCCAGCCTCTTACTGACCAATTAGCTAATTAATGAGCTCAATAACCACATCTCTCTCTTAGCCCTTAATGCTAACCCCTGACTGGATGAAAGTGATGTGAGCAGGGCCATTGTCATGCCCAGCCCCACCTGGGAGAGCTGCTCTGGCCACTGGGAGAGGAGCCTACATACCAACATGTACGCCCTTGGCTTCGGACGTGAGCAGCAGAATTGATAACAGGAGCATGGCCCTTGGCTTTGCTGTTGGCCTAGGAGGTGATGGAGGCCAGGGCTGAGGGAAATGATGCTGACAGAGCCTCCCTTCTTATAGCCAGTCCCTGGCTGACGATGTCACAATGGGCTGTGGCTTTGAGAACTTAGACAGGTCATACAGGCTTCTCTTCTTGCCATTTTGTTTCTAAGATGGTTGCTCAGAGGGACCGCATCCTTGATGGTATCTGGTCTCAACTTCCCTTCCCACTGATCTGGGCAGGACCCATCCCTCATTGAGTCCTTGATGGGCACCTTGCTTTTGGCCCTTGTCACTCCCACGTGTTTTATGGCTCAAATGCCTCCTCTTTCACAAGGCCTGTTATATCAGGGGTTCTCTGTGAATTTGTGCATTCACAAGGCCTTTCACAAGGCCTAAGGGAAGGGTTGTCAGGCTGGACCTATAGACTGGGGAGGAGATCCAGGAGCCCACTGCCACCCTACCCAGTACATTTGCCCTCATAGTTTCCTGCTCAGGCCTCTGATCTTGGGCTGTGGCATGAACCTCCCAGGCTGGATTCAGAGACCCTGGCTTCCCCTCATGCACAGCCCAGCAGGTGACAATCCTTGCAGCCACCACTTTCTGGGTTGATTAGACATGGCCCCCAAATCTCCGGATAGGCCCCTGTCTGTTCATAGATGGGAAGATCAGACTCAAAGGTGGAAATGCCTGGCCATGGCTTCTCCTTATGTCAGCAGCTCAGTCATGGGATTTGGACCTTACTATTTTTTCCCAGACTTTAAACACACTGACTTGGGTGGACTCTACCCAAGCCGCCTCAGTACTGCCTTCCTGGCCACTGGCCAGGCCCAGTGGTTGAAAGTGAATCACACTCATTTCAGTTCCCAAAGTGACCACAGTTAATTTTCCCAGAGTGTCTACTCTGCCCAGCCTAGCTCCCATGGTTTTCTTACCCACAGAAAAGGAATAATAGGGTCCACCAGTAAAGTCATTGTGAAGCTCAAAACAAGATTATGTTACTTGGGTAATGGCCCATTTTTACTATAACAAGGGTGTGGCTCCAGCTACTTCTTGAGAGGAGAAATTCCAGGACAGGTGACTTACTCCTTCTCTTATCCCATGGAGATAGCTGTTCCTCAGCACCCTGGGGTCCACTCTGAGGGTTGGACCAGGGCCTGTTAAGTGGTCATGGGACAGTGCGACCCCCACCTCTTCTGAATAATATGTAATCTGCCTCCTCAAACAGAGGAGGACTGATGAAGGGCTAACCCTTTTTTTCTTTACTGGAATATGGGTAAAAATACCAAAGCATACTGAGTGACCGGGCCCTAGTCTCACCACCAGCGAGCTCCGGGCTTTCCTTCTGCTCTTCCTTTAGACTCAGCTCTCTCCTCCCCTGGACCTGCTACTCCCACCCCTGCTGAATGCTGGTTGCTTTGCCCTTTGCTCAGGTTCTGGGGGTGGGGTGTGGCGGGGAGGAGGAGCCTGGGCCCTAGGTCTGATTCTGAGAAAGGAGGATGCCCGTTAATCTCACTTGTGGGGAGGCAGAGATAATGGGCAGACCCCCACACTAAACTGCTGCTCATTTTCTACAGAAGTATCTGGACAAAAGCACAGCTCTCCTCTAGGAAGATCCATTTCCTTCTGGGTCTAATATTCCTTCTGTTAATGCGACTGGGCCCTATTTCCTGTGAAATACTCACTCACTGCCCAGCATTATTATTATTTTTTAATTTTTATTTATTCATTTATTTTGTGTGTCAAGCTTCTTTACAATAACACCAGATTGCAAAATGCCTGAACCAATGGAGGGGAGAGATGGGTAGGGACAGAGCTACTGTGCACAGCCACACCTCCAGAGGGCGCCAATCCCATAGACTACAGCGGGCTCCGTCCCCCTGGAATTGGGCAAACATGGGGGCTCAGCTGTGAAGAGAAACTTCAGTGCTCTATAAGGAATCTAGAGAAATCCAAAAAGGAAAGAAGGCACATGATGACATAGGTTGCCCAGGGTCTGCTGATGCTTCAGAGGCCCCCAGGGTGGCATTATCATGGTGACTTTATTTACCACAGTCCTGACCAATAGATACCTAACTTTGCGGTGCAGCCTGGGGAGCTTGTTCAGTGCAGATTAAGGTTGCCAGATTTATCAAAGAAAAATACAGGATGCCCACTTAATTTTGAATTTCAGGTAAAGAACAACTATATTTCTAATATGTATGTACCCCTTGCAATGTTTGGAACATACATACACTAAATATATATATATATATATATATATATATGTATGTATATATATATATATATATATTCATTTTTTATCTGAATCCTAATGTATCTGGAGTTCTGTATTTTCTCTGGTAACCAGGGGGTGATTTCCAGGCTTCTCCCTTCAGATGCTGATCCAGTGGATTGGAGGGGAGGAGAGCCAGATCTAAGCATTTTAACAGCTGCTTCCAGATGATTCCAGTGGAGAGCATCCTGAACGACTTGGAGAAATGTCAGTCAGGCTTAGGATAGAGAGCTTCCTGGGGTCCCTGGGAAGCTGGTGCTGGAGTCTGACTCTACCTGGGAAATCTGGGGAGCAAGAGAGTGTCTGGCCAACCACTTAGGGTCTGGGACAGTACTGCTGTGGAGGGACTGCTGACCCTCCCCTTCCCCCCCCCCCCCACAGTTTCTGCAGTGTGGGCTGCACAGGGGAGAGAGCCAGTCAGGGATGTCTGAGGATCCACCCATAGGACTTCCCAGTGGGGGCAAGAGGACCCCAGAGGAAACAGGCTGGGGAGGTGTTACCAGGCTTGGGAGCTGCAGGAGAAAGAAGGCCAGCAGGGAACCACAGAAGAGCCCATGAAAACACCACCCTAAAAGTCAGCAGAAAATGACTTCTAGGCCCAGAGGTCAGGAAGCTGATGTTTGGGCTAGCTCACCTTTATCTGCACCCTCTCCCCAACTTTGATCTCTGCCAAGAGTGAAAGGGCAGCTCAAGGTGGGGGAAGATGAGCGGAACCAGAGGTGAAAAAAGGCCCCTGTCCCTAAATGGACCCAGACTGGGAGAGGGAGATTTAACAGAGTCAGATTTCAGCCTCTGGAGTATGACAAGGGTTTAGATATTCTAATGCCTACATGGAAACTGGGTTTGGGACTCAAGTGCCTGTAGGACTATTATCTCTGAACAACCAAAAGCTGTACCTGGAGCTTTTTTATCTGGGCAGGACGAATCATCCCTAGTGAATGGAGTTTAAAAAAATGGTGGGGGACACAAATAAAGCTGTGTCATGATCACAGTCCATGCATTGCACTTGTTCAAACACAGCAGTTGTATTACCCATTGCATTTTTCAGTGCCTTTACAGTTGGGAAAGGTCTGGCTAGAACTTCATGATTTCTCCATTTACAGCAGTTTGCTGAACATCAACTGTGGGGAACGTACTCATCCATACAAGCATGGGCAAGTCACCTAGCTCAGGGAGGCAAATGTCGGGTAGGACTGCCATGCTCCACCCACCACCACCTCCAGCCCCCAGCTCTCATGACAGATGCGGCCAATTGATCATAACTCCTTTCTGCTGAGCCAAGAAGTGGCCACAATATGGCCATTTAGGCAGCTGTTACCAGACGATCAGACAAAACCCATTGTTATTGTTGGACTATGACCTTATGGTTACAAGAACCTCACCAAGTAATGACGTAGCCAGAGAGTTCAGAGGATGCATCTGGTCTCCTCTCTGACTTTCCTGCAGAGGCTTGCTGCCCCTAAAACTTGTGTATCCATTTATATTGTACTGTATTATTTAGTAGGTGGTTTGCATGTTGTACTAGAGATGATTTCTGAAGTCGGACATACTTAGTTCCAAATCCTGCTTCCACTACTTCTATAAAGGATCATGGGCATGTTATTTCACCTCTCAGAGTTTTGCTTATTTCTACACAAGGTATAATAGGAGCTACCTTTTAGGGTTGACATGAGGCTCAGGCTGTGGTCACAATGCCTCTTAGTCACTTCTGACAACTATAACAAATTCAGTTGACCCTTGAACAACATGGGGGTTAGAGACACCGACCCCACTCCTTGCAGCTAAAATCCACATATAACTTTGACTCTCCAAAAACGTAACTACTAATAACCTGCTGTTCACTGAAAGCCTTACCAATAACATAAACAGTTGATTAATACATATTTTGTATGCTATATATGTTATACACTGTATTCTTACAATAAAATAAGCTAGAGAAAGAAAATGTTACTAAGAAAATCATAAGGAAGAGAAAACATATTTACAGTACTGTACTGTATTTATTAATACCATAAGTTTACATCATCTGTTTACAAGATGAATTGTCTGTCAGTGCTTACATCAACAGTCTTATATGATACAAAACACTGTAGGTATTATACATATTACTAGCACTAGTAAAAAATTAAAAGAGAAAGTGAAAAAGAAATTCATGTTTTTTACAGGTATAATGATATATGCATTGAAGCAGCAATATGATTGCTTTGTGGTAGCGTAGTGTAATTGATATGATTGCTTCATGGTATCCTCGCTTATACACTAATGAATGAATTGTAAAATTTTTATGGCATGTAGTATTACATATTCACAATACAGTATTAGTAACATTGTTACAGTTTTTTTAAAACCATTTACCTGTGATAACAGGCTGATATGCAGTTTCTCCAATTATGAGGAATTTGTTTATTGTTTCGGGCTTGATGGCTTTCATGGCTTTTCTTACAACAACGATGGCACCTTTGATGGTGTAATCCTCCCAGACTTTCATGATGTTCTCTCTGTCAGGGTTCTCTTCCATTGCATTGGCAAAGCTTTACATAGACTGTCATGTATAATGAGCCTTAAAAACCCTTATGATTGCCTGATCTAGAGGCCTAATTAGAGACATTGTGTTTGGGGGCAATACCTTTGGTGTTTGAACTCATGGGGCTCTGTGTGGCCAGAAGAATTTCTGGTGTCAAATGGCATTTCTTTAAAAGGCAGCCCCTGGGGCACCTGGGTGGCTCAGTTGGTTAAGTGGCTGCTTTCGGCTTAGGTCATGATCCCAGGTCCTGGGATCGAGCCCCACATCGGGCTGCCTGCTCAGTGGGGAGCCTGCTTCTCCCTCTCCCTCTGCTTGCCACTCCCCCTGCTTGTACTCTTTCTCTCTGTCAAATAAATAAAATCTTTAAAAGTACATACATACATACATACATACATACATATATACATACATACATACATAAAAGGCAGCCCCTTACCCACAAGTACTTCCTGACTTCAGGGACAAAGCATCAGTGGAACCAATTCCAGAAAAAGGGTTCTTATTGTCTAAGCCTTCTTGTTGTACAACCAAAAGACTGGCGGCTAGTGTTTATCTTTCCCCTTTAAGACTCAAGGCTTAGTAGCTTTATAGATAAGGGAAGTCCTCATTATAAACCCAACACTGGCATAAAACAGTAGAGCTAGCCTATCCCTCCCTGTCTTAAACACTGGTGCTCGCTCTTCTTCCTTACTAATAAATGTCCTCTGTGGCTCCCCCCCCCGCCCCAGTTATTTTCATCTGCATGAAAAAAATCTGATCAGGTAGGTATCTTTTCTCATCAGTGATTCTCTCAATGGCATTTGGGAACTCATCTCCTGCCTCTTGGTCACCAAAAGCTGCTTCTCCTGTTATCTTGACATTTTTTAAGCCAAACCTCTTTATAAAATCATCAAGCCATCTTCTGTCGGTATTAAATTCTCCAGCTTTAGATCTTTCACCTTCCTTTTGCTTGAAGTTGTTGTATAATGACTTTGCTTTTTCTCAAGTCATATTAGAGTCTAGAGGTATGCCTTTTTTATAGCAATTCCACACCCATATAAAAGCTGCATTTTCAGCATGAGATTTTCAATATGAGATAAAAAAGCATTTTGCAAAAAGTCCAAGGTTTTTGTACCTGCTGGCATAGCTGCAGTGATGAGTTCACGGATTTCCTTTTCTTTCTTTTTTTTTTTTTTTACAATGATCCTATGCTGTATTCATTTACCTTGAAATGGTGGGCAACCACAGCTGCAGACCTCAGTCTATAGTACATATGAAGGAATTAAACTTTTTCTTGTAATGTCATGACTTTTTTCTGCTTCTTGGAAGCACTTTCAGCATCACTAGTAGCACTTTGTATGGGTCCACAGTGTTCTTCAAGGTTTACAGTATTTCACTAAACACAATGAAAAATACACAAGAACTTGAGAGATTACTTTTTAATTGCAATAAACAATTTACTGGAAAGACCAGCTGCTTACATGGAAATGATTGACATCACAGCATTTGAAGTGGATATTCCCAACACTGGAGTTCACTGCAATAGCAACAAAAAATGGCTATGGAAGTATTACAGTAATACAGTATACACTACAGTTAATTTTTTACAGTCATGATTTAATCTTGCATCTTTACATTTGCTTTTATTTCTCTTGACCATGAATGACTCCATAGACAGTCTGTAAATTTTGTGTGTGCATACGTTTTGATAAATTTTAACCTTTTGTAATAGATTTGTGTGTATTTTATGGCAGTAAATGATATAATAGTCTAGTATATACATATATTTTATGCATTTATGACACACCAAACTTCTTTTTCTTCTAAAGATTCATTTATTTATTTTAGAGAGAGAGCGCGCACATGCACATGTGTGAGTGCACATGTGTGTGGGGAGGGACAGAGGGAGAGAATCTTGAAGCAGACCCCATGCCAAGAGCAGAGCCTGACACAGGGCTCGATCCCACAACCCATGAGATCACTACCTGAGTCAAAACCAAGAATGGGACGCTCAACCAACGGAGCCATTCAGGCACCCCACCAAATTTTTTCTTAATTTTTTTGGTATCCCTAGGCTATGGAATTTGTTTTTCCAATTGTTGCAAATCTCCAAACAATTTTCCACTGTATTTATTGAAAAAAAATCTGCGTATAAGTGGATTTGTGCAGTCAAAACCTGTGTTGTTCAAGGGCCAACTGTGCCCTAGACCGGGTGACTTAAAAAACAGACACTTATTTCTCATAGTTCTGGAAGTTGGATATCTAAACTCTTAAAACTCAGCCTGCCAGGATGGTTGGTTCTTGGACAGGGCTCTCTTCCTGGTTTTCAAACAGCTGCCTTCTTAGTGGGTCTTCACATGGATGAGAGATCTTTTCCAATCTCTTATTATAAGGGCACAAATCCTATTTGTGAGGGCTCCATTCTCATGACCAATTACTTTTTTCAAAGGCCCACCTCCAAATCCTATCACATTGAAATTGTTTCAACAAATGATTTTTTTTTTAAAGATTTTACTTATTTTTTGACAGAGAGAGACACAGTGAGAGAGGGAACACAAGCAAGTGGAGTGGGAGAGGGAGAAGCAGGCTCCTTGCAGAGCAAGGAGCCTGATGCAGGGCTCGATCCCAGGACCCTGGGATCATGACCTGAGCCAAAGGCAGACACCTAATGACTGAGCCACCCAGGTACCCCGCAACAAATGAATTTTGAGGGGGATACAAACATGCAGTCCCCAATACAGTGACTGCTACATAGTAATGCATCCAAAACATGCTTGCTATGATAATGCAATAATGTTCTGGAGCCCAGTTTACAAGTTAAATCACCAAGTATGCATTGTCAGTCAGTGGCAGATCATGATCATTGTCTCAGGTATACACAGGCTCTGAGATCATCTTCATGTCTAACCCTCTTGGATTCTGAGTGAGGCGCCTGGAGCACCAGAAGGACAGGGCACTGGCTTGTTCTAATGGCTTCCTGCATGCCAAGGTTTTGCATTTGCCATCACATTTAATCTGCAGAACAACCCTACAAAACTAGACCAAGTTATCTTCTTTCCTCATTTCATGGTGAAGAAAGCAGCCTGGGACAAGTTAAGGAACCAGACCAGAATCACAGGTTACTGAGTGTGGAGGTACATTTTATGTCAACTTGACTGGATCATGGAGTGCCCAGATATTAAACATTATTTCTGAGTGTGTCTGTAAGGGTGTTTCCAGATGAGATTAGCATTTGAATTTGTAGATAGGGTAAAGCAGATGGCCCGTCCCAATGTGGGTGGATATTCTCCAATCAGTTGAAGGCTTAAATAAAACAAAAAGTTGGGGGAAGAGAACATTTGCTCTCCCTGCCTGACTACTTGACCTGGGACATCAGTCTTCTGCCCTCCGACTTCACCATTAGCCCTCTGGATCTTAGGACTTTAGACTTGGACTAGAACTTCCACTGGTTCTCTTGTTTTTCAGGTATTTGGACTTGGACTGGAATCACACCATTGGCTTTCTGGCGTCAGGCCTTCAAACTACATTACTGGCTTTCTTGGGTCTCCAGTTTGCAGATGGCAGATAATGGGACTTGTCAGCCTCCATAATTGTATAAGACAATTCTTTATAATAATAAGTCATTACATATATGATATATAATAGCCTATTGGTTATGTTTCCCTAAAGAACCCTGATTAATACTGTGAATATCATGCCAGGATCCAAACCCAGGTCTGCCCAGCTCCGAAGACCATACTACTCTACATTATACTTTTAGACATATAACCACAGTTAATTCTCAAATTATTTTGGCTTATCCTTTTGAAAAACTCATGAGGGGAGAGGAAACATAAACTTTGACTTTCTCAAGATAGTGCAACTCATCAGGGCAGAGCATACCTCACCAACATTCACAAGTAAATCTCTACCTTGAGTGGGAGGCCAGCCTTTTCTTCTCAAGGCATTCATTCATTCATTCCAACTATTAATTAAGTGCCTAATATGTACCAGGAAATTTTCTAAAAACTAGGGATATAGGAATAAATAATAAATAAAAAGCCCCTGCCCTCACAAAGATCATTCTAGTAGAAGAGACAGAAATTAAATAAATCCTGAAGATATGGACTCTATCAGATGATCACAAATGCTACGGAAAAAGAAAGTAGAGAAAGAGTATAGTGAGTGTAGGTTGAAGAAGGTAGCAGATGCTGTTTTTAATAGAGTGATTGGGGAGGTCTAACTGACAAGGGGACAGAAGAGACCTGAAGGAAGGAGGGAGCAAGGCTTGCAGGTAACTGGGAAGCCTTATAGGTAGCTAGGGATTCTTGTAGGTAACTGGGGATTCCTGTAGATAACCGGGGAATATTATTGTAATCTTGTGATATAATAAGAAACATATATTGTAGTCTTCATCTGGGCTCCTGGCCAGAGCCCTTAAAATCTTTGTAATTTCTTATGTGCTAATATATGGTTCTTGTCCTGAGCCCTAAAATAGCTCTGAGGTGATAAAGATGAAAAGAGTGTCTCCTGTTATCAGTAACAAGCCTTTTTCAACCACATCTGAGTTTATGTTAATGAGGTTACTTTTGAAAAATCCCTTGGGCTGGGGGGCTGGTTGCCTAGGGAACCAATTTTGTGACGAGACGGTTGGAATTTCCAGCCCCAGACCTGATGTCTAAGGAGAGAAGGGGTGGAGGTTGAATTAACCACCAGTGGCCAGTGGTTTAGTCAATCAAGCCTACATAATGAAGCCAACATAAAAACCCTAACTGAAGGGGTTCAGAGAGCATATGGGTTCGTGCACACAAGGAGGTGCTGGAAGGGTGGTGCACCTAGAGAGGGCAAGAGAACTCCATGTCCCTTCCCTATACCTTATTCTATGTATCTTTTCCATTTGGTTGTCCCTGAGTTGTATTCTTTATAATAAATCAGAAATAGTTAGGAAAGCTCACTGAGTTCTATGACCTCTTCTAGCAAATCATGGAAACTGAGGAGGGGTTGTGGGAACTCCTGACTTACAGCAGGTCAGTCAGAAGTGTAAGTGACAACCTGGATTTGCGATTGGCGTCTGAAGTGGGTGCAATTTTGTGGGACTGGACCCTTAACCTGTGGGGTCTGCACTTACTCCATGTAGTTAGTGTCAGAATTGAGTTAAACTGTAGGACTCCCATTCAATGTCCACTAAGATTTGGAGAAGTGCTTGGTATGGAAAAACCCACACATCTGATGTCAGAACTGTTGTAAGAACAGAGGAGAAAACAGGAGTCTTTACTTACAGATAATAGCTATTTTCGGCAGTTAGCACTTCATTCAGTCTCCTATACAGTCATTCTTTAAATTCTTTACAAAGAGTTATAAATGAGAAGAGATAGGGTGGTGGCAAAAGAGTAAGTCAGAGTAGGGGGAGAGCCTTTTGAGATTCGTTTATTTAAAAGATTTGATGACTTAAGCACATTTAAATGCTGATGAGAAAGATGTGGAAGAGAAAAAGAGCATGAGGACTAGGGAGGGAGCAAGTAATTGATAGTATCATATTCCCGAGGCTGTGGGAGGATTGAGAGATTCAGAGGACATGGGGAGGGATTATCTTTAATTAGAAGACATTGCTCCTCTTTGGAACATTCTAGTCCCATTTTGCACACCATCACCCTCTTATTTTCCTACAGTGCTTCTGGCAATTGCTAGCTTCCTTTTCGGGCTCTGCTTCCTCTATAGGACCAAAAATGTTGGCAGTTATTCTGGCCTCAGTCCTAAGCCCTCTTTGCTTCTCTCTCCAAACCTTCTCAGTGAACAATCTTATCCATTCCCATGACTTCAATAGGCTGATAACTTTCCAATTTATACTTCCCCCCCAAACTTTCAGATCTGTACTTGTATCTGACTGCTCATCCTGTATAGCTCATCAATCACATTACTTTTATATTCAAACTCTTTGGTTATCTCTCAATTACATCTGTTTCTTGGTGACTCCACTATTATGGGCTGAATTGTGTCCCTCTTATAATTCATATGTTGATATCCCAGCCCCCAGTACCTCAGAATGTAATCATATTTGAAGATAAGGTCTTTACAGAGATGATTAAGTTAAAATAAGGCCCTAATCTAATATAACTGGTATTCTTATAAAAAGAGGAAGATGGTTACCAGAGGGGAGGTGGGCAGGGGGATAAGTGAAATAAGTGATGGAGATTAAGGAGTGCCCTTGTGATGAGCACTGGGTGATGTATGGAATTGTTGAGTCACTATGTTGTACACCTGAAACTAATATAACACTATATGTCAACTATACTGCAACTAAAATCAAATTAAATTTAAAAAACAGAGGAAGAGACACCAGGAGTGCACGTGCACAGAGAGAAGACCGTAGTGAAGAGGCAGCAAGAGGATGACCATCTGCACACCAGCCAGAGAGGCCTGGAACAGATCCTTCCATTATGGCCCTCAGAAGGAAACCAACCCTATTGACACCTTGATCTTGGACTTCCCAGCCTCCAGAACTGAGAAATTTGTGTTGTTTAAGCCACCCAGTATGTGGTACATTGTTATGGTAGCCTTGGCAAACTAATACACCCACCCTCTTTACTACTTTAGGCCACCATCATCTTTTATCTGCATTTCTGGAGCAACTTCCTAAATTATATTCTCTTTTTTAGTTAGTCCTCTCTAAAATAATCCCTGTGTAACACTCAGAGTAATCTTTTCATGCATATGTGACTATATGACCCATTTTCATTCTACCATTCTCCCCATTAACCTCACAATAAAGTTCAATCTTCTAAAAAGTCATAGCAGGCTTGAAATAAAAAATATGAAAACTCACCCAAAGACCCATAGCTTTTTGATGCCAAAGCATATGATAGAATACATGGCTTAACAAGAGGCTCAGTCAAAAGTGGGAAGGGAGTGTGCAGACAAAAGTTTGCTAGAGACATTGTCCCTTTATTCCCCACTGTGGAGGGCACACAGGGAAGGATTAGGCACACAGACACATTAAGCCAGGCTGCCTTGCATCCCCTGTATCCTCCCTAACCCTGGGCTTACTGTGATGTCACCCAAGACCAGCTCTGCCATGCATTTATGATGGCCTCAACTGAAGCAGTGGCAGTTGGCACTTTATCAGCTTTGGCTAGAGGCATAGGTTGGGCAATTTTGGACTGGAATGAAAAGAAGATGCTCCAGCTTCTAATTCCACTGCTTATAGTGCTCAAGGGACATGCCCTGGAAGATCCAGGTCTGTGCCAGGCTAACCCAGAGCAGAGGATGGAGAGAGGCCTTCAACCTCTTACCTGGTTCCTGTAGATTTTATTTAGAGTCCTGAGGGGTTGCTGAGTTAGAGCAAATGGCCCAGGAAATGAGGAGATTACAATTGATTAATCAAAGTAGATATTTTGGGCTTAGTGAACATACCTTTTAAAATGATCCTTCAGGGTCTGGACCCGAGTTCTGGAAATACAGAGCACTTGAAACAACAGTTTAGCAATTGCCTCTGCTTCTCCAGTCTCCACTCCCTTCTTTATAAATGTATTAAGGATCTTTCTGGGCCCAACACTCTGGGACAAGTAACAGAGTTGTGGTGGAATAAGGGCCTTATTAATTTAGACTACATGTATTAAATTATACAATCTCATAGAGTGGGAAAAGTTATAGGACTATTATAGGAGCAAATGAATTAATGCATTTTCAAGTATGTTCTGTAAAATCCTTGTCCTGTTAGAAGCTGCACAGAAAAAGAAAAAGTCCTCATGGTTAGATAAGATTTTAGAAATGCTCTATTTCATACTTTTTCTGTAGAGTCACAGTGAATATTCACATATTAAAGGTTTTGAGAAATCTCACTGTAAAGAAAATAGTTTAATTTCATTTAATCTGGTATTTCTGAAATGTTTCTGGCCACAAGACCAATCTTTACCCCCTTATTTGTAGCATTTTCCTTAGTTGTAACATTTTCCATTTATCCTTTTGAGAATTACCTGTTCCTATAACTTTCTTATTTTTCCTATTTGAATGGGTGTGGTAAACTGGTTTGCAGGACCTTTTTTAATTTTAATGACATTAGCCCTCTGTGTCTTATGTGTGCTGCTAAATCTTTTCTCCTGATTCTTTAACACTCTTAAAACTATTTTGGGCCAAATGTAAAAATTTTAAATTTATGTAAAAAATTCATCAATATTTTATATGATGTGCTAGATGGACCTTTTCATCCCAGATTACAAACACAATCAGACCTGTAGCATAATGAACTCTGAAGTAGACTGACAGCAACTAATTACATTTCCTTCACATACTTGTTATGTGGTCTCAGAATAAGTTACTAAATATCTCTGTATTTGTTTCCTTATCTGTAAAATGGCAATATTAGGGTGGAACTTTTATAGGCAAATGAAGATTAGATGCTACCGGCATAAAAAGGACTATTTTATATATGAGATGTTTTATATAAGCCACATGGTAACCACAAACTAAAAACCTAGAGTAGAGCCACAAAACATAAAAAGGGAGACTGAGTAAATCACCATGGAAAATGACCACTTTATAAAGGTAGACAGAAACAGAGGGAAAAAGAAACAATGGAGATGCAAAACAACTAGAAGACAAAGGATATGATGGCAGAAGTATGTCTTTACATATCAATAGTCACTCTAAATATAAATGAATGGAATTCACCAATAGAAAGGCACAGAATATTCTGGATGGATTAAAAAAAAAAGAAGAAAAAACAAGACCCAATACATGCTGCCTACAGGAAACTCATTTTAGCTCTAAAGACACACCTAGGCTCAATGTAAAGGGATGGAAAAAGATATTTCATGCAAGTGGAAAACAAAAGGGAAGTGAATGTAGCCATACTTACATCAGACAAAGTAGACTTTATGCTAAAAAAGATAACAAGAGATTCAGGTCATTATATAATGATTAAAAAGTCAATACATCAAGAATATATAACAATAGTAAATATATATGCACCCAACATTACAGCACTGGAATATATTAAACAAATACTAATGGATATGAAGAGAGAAATAGACAAAAATATAATAATAGTAGGAGATTTCACTACCCCACTGTCAACAATGGGTAGAACATCCAGACAAAATCAAAAGAAAATATTGGAATTGAATCATAATCCAGAACAAATGAACTTAATAAACATGTATAGACCATTCTATCAAATCAGCAGAATTTTCTTCGTGAGTACACAGGTAACATTCTCGAGGATAGATTGTACAATATGGCACAAAACAAATCTTAGAAGTTTGAAGAACATTGAAATCATATCAATATTTTTTTTCTGACCACAATGGAATGAAGTTAGAAATGAAGAGGAAACTAAACAACACACTTCTGAACAACCAATGGGTCAAAGAAGAAATCAAAAGAGACATTTTACAAATATCTCAAAACAAATGAAAATGGAAATGCAATGTATCAAAAATTATGTGATGGAGCAAAAGCAATTGAGAGGAAAGTTTATAGTGATAAATGCATATATTAAGAAATTAGGATGATCTCAAACAACCATATTTATACAAAGTGTCAACAAAACTAAATGTCAGTTTTTAAAAAAGATAAACAAAATGTACAAATCTTTAGCTAGACTAAGAAGAAAAAAGAAAAGACTCAAATAAATAAAATTAGAAATGAAAAAAGACATTACAACTTATGCTACAAAGATACACAGGCTCATAAAAATTGTATGGCAACAGATTAGATAACCTAGAAGAAGTGGATATATTCCTAGGACATACAACCTACCAAACTGAATCATGAAGAAATAGAAAATCTGAGCAGACCAATAATGAGTAAGAAGATTGAATCAGTAATCAAAAGCCAACCAATACAGAGAAGGACAAGACCTGACAGTTTCAATGGTTCATTCTACCAAACATTTAAGGAATTAATGCCAAGCCTTTCAAACTCTTCCAAAAAATAGAAGAGGAAGGAACATTCCCAAACTCATTTCACAAGGCCAGCATACTCTGATACCAAAGCCAGATAAGGATGCTATAACAGAAAAAAACTACCTACCAATATTCCTGATGAATATAGATATACAAATTCTCAACAAAATATTAGTAAACCAAATTCAACAGCACATTAAAAGAATCATAAACCATGATCAAGTGGTATTCATCCCTAAGATTAAAGGAATGGTTACAGATCAATACATGTGGCACACCACATTAACTGAATGAAAGATAAAAATCACATGATCATTTCAATAGATGCAGAAATAGCATTTGACAAAATACATTAGCTTTTCATGATAAAAATGCTCAACATATTGGATATAGAAGGAACATACTTCAACATAATAAAAGCCATATATGACAAACCCACAGCCAACATTATACTCAATGAGAAAAATTGAGAGCTTTTCCTCTAAGGCCAGGAACAAGACAAAGGTGCCCATTCTCACTTATTCAACAAAGCACTGGAAGTCCTAGCCAGAGCAATCGATCAAGAAAATAAAATAAAAGGCATCCAAATGAAAAAGTAAAAAATTAATTGTCTTGTATGCAGCTGATGTAATTTTTTATATGGAAAATAAATTTACTACACCAAAAAACTAATCAATGAACTCAGTAAAGTTGCAGGATACAAGATCAACATACAGAAATCAGTTGCACTTCTGTACACTAACAACATTATATCTGAGAATGAAATAAAGAAAATAATCCCATTCACAATAGCATCAAAAAATAGGAATAAATTTAACCAAAAGATGAAAGATCTCTACACTGAAAACTATGACTCTGATGGGAAAAAAAAATGAAGAAAACACAAACAAATGGAAAAATATCCCATGTTTATGGATCAGAATTAGTATTGTTAAAATATCAATACTACTCAAAACCATCTATGGCATCAACACAAACTCTATCAAAATTCCAACAACATCTTTCTCAGAAAAAGAAGAAAAAAACTTAAAATTTGTATGGAATCACCAAATTCTCTGAATAGCCATAGGAATTCCGAGGAAGAACAAACCTGGAGGCATCACACAAAGCTATAGGGAATAAAATCAGACACAAAAACCAATGGAAACAAATTGACAACCCAGAAATAAACCCTCACATACATGGCCAACTAATATTTGACAGGGATCCAAGAATACTCAATGGGAAAAACAAAAGTCTCTTCAATAAATGGTTCTGGAAAACTGGTTAGTCACATGAATACATGAATGAAATGGGACCCCTATCTTACACCACACATCAAAATTAACTTGAAATGGATAAAAGACTTAAACATAAAAACTAAAACCATAAAACTCCTAGAAGAAAACAAAGGAAAAAATTTCTTGACATTGTTATTGGCAACAATTTTTTGGTTGTCACACCAAAAACACAAGCAATAAAAGGAAAAATTAATAAGTGGAACTATATCAAACTAAAAAGTTCTGCACAACAAAAGAAAAAGTCAACAAACTAAAAGGCAACCTACTGAATGGGAGAAAGTATTTGCAAATCATATATCTGATAAAGGCTTAATATCCAAAATATATAAAGAACTCATATAATTTAATGGCCAAAACTTTCTTTTGATTAAAAAATGGACAGAGGAACTGAATAGATATTTTCCCAAAGAAGACATAGAAAATGACTAACAGATAGGTGAAACATGAACAGATACACTGACATCACTAATCATCAGGAAAATGCAAATCAAAACCACAATGAGATATCACCTCACACCTGCTAGAATAGCTTTTATCAAAATGACAAGAGATAACACGTCTTGACAAGGATGTAGAAAAAAGGGAACTCTTGTGCACTGTTGGTGGGAATGGAAATTGGTGCAACCAATTTGGAAAACAGAATGAGATTTCGTTAAAAAATTGAGAATAGAATTACTATATGATCCTGCAGTCCCACTTCTGGGTGTATATTCAAAGGAAAGGAAAACAGGATCTCAAAGAGTTGTCTGTATTCTCACATTCATTTCAGCTTTATTCACAAGAGCCAAGATATGGAAACGACCTAAGTGTCTGCCGGTGGATGAATGGATAAAGATGTGATAAATATACGAATATTATTCAGTCATAGGAAAGAAGGAAATCCTGCCATTTGCAACAACGTGAATGGACCCTGAGGGCACTACGCCGAGTGAAATAAGTCAGACAGAGAATGACAAATACTGTGTGATCTCACTTATATTTGGAACCTGAAAAACAAACAAACAAACAACAAACTCACAGGAACAGAGGGTAGAGTGGTGGCTCTTGATACCTAAGCTCCCTCCCGCTCACCTCCCTTGCTTACCAGAAGGGGTGTTAAGTTTCAATCCAGCTGTACTTTAAAGGGATGTTTCCTGCTTGTGTAGCATTAGGAACTAGCAAACTTCTGTTTTCCCTTGGGCTGCAAGCACACATTATCCAGTGATTTCTGAACCCAAAGGAATTCCCTTTGGGGGAACTCCAAAGGAGGGGCTCCCCTGCCAAATTCAGTCCTTCCACTCTCCCCTAACCTTATGGTATTCTGTGGGTGGGAGAAATGGGGAGAGGTTGGTCAAAGGATACAAATTTTCAGTCAGAAGATGAATAAATTCTGGGAACCTAATGTAATATATGGTGATTATAGTTAATAGTACTGTAGTATATACTTGAATGTTGCTAAGAGAGTAGATCTTAAATGTTGTCACTATAAAAAAGAAATGGTAATAATGGGATGTGGTGGAGATGTTAGTTAATGTTATGTATGGTAATCATTTTGCAATACATAAGTGTATCAAATCAACAAGTTGTCCATCTGAAACTTTCACACTGCTCTATGTCAGTTATATCTTAATCTGAAAAACAAAATTATCCTCAGTAGAAGATACTAGACAGATCCTGCAGAAGGAAAGGGTTTTTTCCTGGTTCTGTCTGGCATGCTTCTGTTTGTTTCTCTTTGTTCCTTCAGTATGACTGTTGCAGGAAGAGAACATCCAGAAGTGCTTGGCTCAAGCCATGGGTCATAAGCTTGAGTCTTGTCCCCTGTTTAGTGACCTCCTGGTATATAAATGGCCCCAAAATGGCTTTTGTCTACTAGACCATAGATTGTTTATTTCTTCATAGCAGGCCAATACCCATCAGCTCAAAGCCTGCCAGTGCCAAACCTAACTTTTTTTAAAGATTTTATTTATTTGACAGAAAGAGACAGCGAGAAAGGGAACACAAGCACGTGGAGTGGGAGAGGGAGAAGCAGGCTTCCCACTGAGCAGGGAGCCCGATGCAGGGCTCAATCCCAGGACCCTGGGATCATGACCTGAGCTGAAGGCAGACGCTTAACAACTAAGCCACCCAGGCGCCCCGCCACACTTAATTTTTACACATCCATTTGTTTTCTTTTTCTTTTTTTAAAAAAGATTTTATTTATTTTTTGCGATAGAAAGAGAGGAAGAGAGCATGAACAGGGGAGGGGCAGAGAGAGAGGGAGAAGAAGAGGGACAAGCAGACTCCCCGCTGAGCAGGGAGCCCCATACGGGGCTCAATCCTAGGACCCCGGGACCAGGACCTGAGCCAAAGGCAGCCATTTAAACTACTGAGCCACCCAGGAGCCCCATTCATTTGTTTTCAACAAGGCCAACTTAGCAGTTTTTAGACGTTGAGAGCCTCCTGTTTTGCATAGCCAGTGAAACTGCACCCAATATCTGCTAGTCATAGATAAGATAAAGCCTGTTGATTATCAACACCCACACCACTGCTGCCCTTAATTGTTCTCGGACTCAGAGACTCCCATTTCTGCCACTGAGCAACATTACCTAAATGTTAAGCACCGTCTCTGATCTCTTTCCCCCTGGGAGTTCCCTTGTCCTCCTCCGCTTTTGGATGGTGACCCCTATACCTTAGTTTCTGGATGGTCTCCTGCTGTAAAGGGCTTCTGTTGCATGCAGACCTATTAAAATAAAGCTTGTGTGTGCTACTGCCACCATGTGGTCATATCTTTTTCTTTGATCGGTCCCCCAAATCCTTCCAATTTCCTTACACCTCCTCACTGCAGCTGTCCCAACACAGACATGGACATCCCAGGCCTTGTGCCCTCTGGCTAATGAGCAGGCTCTTGATACCTAAGCTCCCTCCTGCTCACCTCCCTTGCTTACCAGAAGGGGTGTTAAGTTTCAATCCAGCTGTACTTTAAAAGGATGTTTCCTGCTTGTATAGCATTAGGAACTAGCAAACTTCTGTTTTCCCTTGGGCTGCAAGCACACATTATCCAGTGATTTCTGAACCTGAACCTTGGGGAGGGGCTCCCCTGCCAAATTCAGTCCTTCCACTCTCCCCTAACCTTATGGTATTCTTGGAGTCCTCTCGACCCTTTGTAGTTATTCCTCTGTTATGGTTTATAATTCTTGATATTAACTTTCCCTATTCAAATTCTGCATGATTGCTGTCTCCTGAATGGATCCTATATATCTTTGGCCCTTTTGCATTGACACCCCAACACTTTTCTAGCTTCTGATGGATCTCTGCCCTGACTTCTCCAGGTCTCACAGTAGTTTTTGAACGTGAGGGACAGACATTAAAGAAGGTGTGTTTTGCTGGTGTTTTCTGAGACCTGCCCGTCTGTGCCTGCTCATTTATTTCACTCAGCTTCATTACCAGTCTAAACTTGGAAGAGGTTGGGAATACCAGATAAGAAGGATTTCTCAGTGCTCCTCATGTACAAATGGCTCTTTCATTTCTCTTTCAGACAAAGTTCAATGTGGCCACAGACCTGCCTTTTCAAATTCATCATCATTATCATTTCATGAACTGTTTGAAGTCCAGGAAGGTGAGTTCCCATGGCAAGTGAGTATCCAGATCTCACGGAAACACCTCTGTGGAGGCTCAATCATACATCGATGGTGGGTTTTGACAGCTGCACATTGCTTCCCAAGAACCCTGTAAGTTTCTGAAGCATTGTCTTAATTTACATCAAATTTCCTCAACATTTTGTCTGGGCTGAGTAGCTTAATGGATTAATGCACAAGGCTTATGAAACCATGGACTCTATACCCGGTTTGTTCCCATTGGCTTTGTACCAAAAAGTCTCTTTTCTACACCCACTTTCTCCTTTTAAGTGAACCATATCCTAAGGTTGGCTGCTAGTTGTGACTATGTACCCAGTATTGGAAAATCAGTACAAATCTTCCCTTCTCCTACCTGCCACATGTCTAGAAAATGCACTGTGTTTGTTCATTGTACACATACTCATTAAACACCTACCACGTGCTGTTCTACGTGCTGGTGATATAGCAGTAAACAAGATAGTCAAAATCTCTATTGTCAAGGAATTCACATTCTATTCTCTTGGATGGATTCATTCCTCTTCCTTTGGGTCAGGGAAAACTTCCTGGGCTGATGTCATTAGTTTGGACATTTGCCTGAGTCTGGATCCCTGACTCTAGCCAGTCTCTAGGGCACCACACATCCACTTCTTTGGATTTCTCAGTATCAATTGTAAACTCTTTTGTTTACAAATGTGTCTATAAATGTGAAATGCAGTGTAACTATTATTATAGTTTGGAGTTATTATTTTCATATTTTAGGTTAAAAATGGCATTGGGAAATATTACTGTGGTCATGGGAACCAAAAGATTCAGCGATATCCACTTGGAGAGAAAGCAAGTGCAGAAGATAATTATTCACAAAGATTATAAACCATCCCACCTTGACAGTGACCTCTCCCTGCTCCTGCTTGCCACACCAGTACAATTCACTAACTTCAAAATGCCCATCTGTCTGCAGAAGAAGGAAAGGATCTGGGACCGGTGTTGGATGGCAGAGTGGGTGACAGCTTATGAATATGGTAGGTGTCTTCCCTTCAAAAGCCATAGAAAGTTCACATTTATGTTTCCTTGGGCTAGACAGCATGATGCTTTAGAAGACTCAGGTCTGAATTTTGGCTTCACTACTCTAGCTTTGTGACCTTGAGCTAGCTCCTTCCCCTTAGTCACTCTCACTTTTTTCTCACCTGTAGAATGACAGCAATGTCTCCCTCAAATCAGTTATGTGGATTAAATTAAATGCAATTATACTTGTAAAGTCCCTGGTGAAAGCCTGGAAGATAAAAGAATCTCAAAATATGACATTGATAATTTTTGGGGGGCCCAGAAGCACTGGGCACTAGAAAGCTAGTTTGGATTCTTCCTTCATGGATTGTTTTATAATATGCATCTCCCCATCTGTTTATCATTTGATGAAAATCAATGATCAAAATAACTGAACCAGTGATTCTCCAACCAAGCTTTGTCATCAATGACGCTACTCCTTTCCCAGGACACAAGGCTAGCCAGACAGGGAGAACCTCTGGGAGGTTGGGAATGGGATGGGGAAGCCAGAAGTTCCTCTAGAATTATAATCTTTTCCTTTCCACAAATTGACAATAATAGGTGGGTCAGTTTCCTGTTTTTTCCACTGGCCTAGCAGAGACACTGGACAATACTGATTCAGAAGTTGGGTTGTTCTGAACCTCTGTACAGGGACCAAGCATAGCTGTGGAGAGAGATAGCAGAACCATGGAGAAAGCTTATTCTAGGTTTACCTGGCAGGGGCTGGTGCTGGGGGTTTAGTAGGCTGCTTCCAGAAGGAATGAGTTTCCCAAAGGGAATACATAGAAGTAGAAATGAAGGAACCCCTTATCGGAGATCCTGAAGGGGATATTGAGTGGGGCATTACATTAGGTCACCTCTAACACCTTTCTACCCTGTGAGTCTATGATTTGCGAATTGTTTGCATCATTCCATGGCTTCCACCCTGATCATTTGTGGGCCACTTTCAGTGGTTGATGTAGCACTCATTCTCACACTAGCTTCCTCATTTCCCAGACCAACATGACAACTTTAACATGTACCTGCAGAAGCTGAGAGTGATGCAGATTAGCTGGAGAGAATGCAGCAAGAGGGTAGACCAGCTCTCTAGGAACATGGTTTGTGCTTGGAAGGAACCAGGCACCAAAGGCAATTGCCAGGTACTCAGTCCCTGCCTTGGCCCCATCCTCCACATGCCCCACCACTTTCTAGGTTCTCAGGAGAGAGCCCAGGAGTGAGGCCCCTAGCCTATGCCTATGCCTAGGACCCTCTCATCTTGCCCTCTTTTTAGAGCTACTGTTGATTCTTTGCAGACTGTATCTTCTTCATTATCTCATTCTCAGGGAGACAGTGGGGCACCTATGGTCTGTGCTATCCATGGAACCCAGAGGCTCTTCCAAGTGGGTGTCTTCAGTTGGGGCATAAGATCTGGCTTCAGGGGGAGGCCTGGTATGTTTGTGTCTGTGGCTCAATTTATCCCATGGATCCAGGAGGAGACAGAAAAAGAGGGAAAAGCCTACACCACCTCAGGAGGCTGGAGAAGCTCCCTGCTTCATGTTCCAACGTACCCACTATTGTTGGGCCTGGGTTCTCAGATGTGGCTTGCCACCATGTTTACTAGTGATAAATCAAATCACTAAGCTTTAAACCCATCCTTACTTCTTCTCCTCCTCCTCCTTTCTTCCCTCCCATCTTTACACAAGCATTTATGAAGCATTGACTATGAGTTTAGCTTCTATGCTAAACCCTGGAAGTTAGACATTGATTCAATCTCCCCAATATTGCAAATCTAATGAAGGAAGACCAAATACAGCACTAAAAAGAGGTACTAGCAGTACATGGGGGATCCCAGAGGAATAAAGATGACCTCCAAAAAGGTCAAAGAAGGCTCCAGGATAGTGTTGGAAACCCAACCTTGAGAAGTCACTTCATGTTTCTGGACCTTAGTTTCTTTATCTATGAGTAAGATTTGATCAGATGAATTTCAAGGTGTTTCATCACTCTGACATTTGTGTTATTGAGTAACTTTTTTTACTTCTCTCATGGAACAAAATATTGCCAAGCTTGTGATCAGCTTTAATTCCATCAGCTCAGTGCTTTACATAGACCCAAACACAGGGAGCTCCCCAGCTGAGGTACAAATGCTTTCATCTGCTGGGCCATTCGTGAAGGAAAGTCTATGGTAGAGTTAGGATCAGGGGTTTCTTGTCCTGTTTAGAGTTGAAAGTGAGGTGATTATGACTTGAGACTTAGAGACACACCTTTCTTTCCCTCCCCTTAATATCCAAATAAAAAGTTAGCCTAATGTAGTGGCTTGGAGGAATCAACAAAATCTGCCCTTTCCATAGACATGGGTAACTGAAAGAGGGCCACTGTTGGGTGATCAAAGTCATTACTTCTAAAATGGGAATGGATAAAAATTCAAGGACGTGAAAGCCAGTAGGTCCTGTCACTGAGAGGAAACAGAATAGTTTGTATGGCCAGACAAAAATACAAAGGATAAGAATTTGTTTTTAGAAAATTGTAAGACAGTATTTATTTTTTTTAAGATTTTATTTGACAGAGAGAGACACAGCAAGAGAGGGAACACAAGCAGGGGGAGTGGGAGAGGGAGAAGCAGGCTTCCCACGGAGCCTGATGCAGGGCTTGACCCGGGGACCCCGGGATAATGACCTGAGCCGAAAGTAGATGCTTAACGACTGAGTCACCCAGGCACCCCGCGAGACAATGCTTAAAGATCAGTGCTATAAAGTGCAGTCAGGGACTAGTGGTAGAGTCTTCCCAAGATTCTTTCTCGGTTGAGTCAAACTGGCATGGACATGACCAGAATTAGAAGATGCAAAGAAGACAATCAACCATATGCAGCCCCACAGGAGTCCATAAAGAGAAAAACATTCATTCATTCAGATACCCTATGAATACTGAATATGTATCAGGCGTTATAAAAATACAAGAATGTAAATATGTAAGGTTCCAGTCTTAAATGTGTATGAACCACATTTATGTAGCCAAATCCAAATTTATGAATCTTTTCTTTTTTTTTAATTTATTTTTTAACAGAGAGAGAGACAGCGAGAGAGGGAACACAAGCAGGGAGAGTGGGAGAGGGAGAAGCAGGCTTCCTGCTGAGCAGGGAGCCCGATATGGGACTCGATCCCAGGACCCTGGGATCATGACCTGAGCTGAAGGCAGACGCTTAACAACTGAGCCACCCAGGTGCCCCAAATTTATGAATCTTTTCAAGGAGTCTTATAGTGATTATTTTTGTGGGATATTATTATTTTACTGACCATATTAGAGTTTTCCAGAGAAACAGAAAAAAATTGCATATGGAGGGGGAGGGAGAGAATTAGAGTTTTATTTAAGAAATTGATTCATGCAATTATGGAGGCTGGTAAGTCTGAAATCTGCATGGGAGACCAGCAGACTGGAGACCCAGGAAAGGATTGATGTTGCAGTCTGGAGTCTGAGGACAGTCTGGAGGAATATTTCCTTCCTCCCTAGGACTAGAATTACCTGAATGCCTGGTAAAAATGCAGATTCCTAGACTTTATCTCAGGCTTACAAAATTAGGAGTTCTAGGAGTGAGGCCCAAGGCATCTGCATTAGAAGCTCTCTGGGTCATTCTTTTAAATTTTTAAAGCTTTAACAGGTTTGTGTGTACAATAAATTGTACACATTGAAGTACAGAATTAGGTAAGTTTTGACATATGTATACACTCATGAAATGATCACCACAATCAAAAGAATGAATGTAGCTATTAACCCAAAGCTTTCCTCATGACTTTTGAAGAATAGAAGTTTTTAATTTTCATGAATCCCAATTTACCAGTGTTTTCTTCTATGGTTCATGCTTTTGGCATTGTAACTAAGAAATCTTTGCCTAACTCAAAGTCACAAAGACTGTTTTTTCTTTTTTTTTTTTTACTTTTACATTTTATTTGTTTATTTTTTTAAAGATTTTTTATTTATTCATTTGACAGCGAGTGAGGGAACATAAGCAGGAGGAGCCAGAGAGGGAGATGCAGGCTTCCCAATCGAGCAGGGAGCCCGATGTGGGGCTCGATCCCAGGACCCTGGGATCATGACTTGAGCTGAAGGCAGACGCTTAACAACTGAGCCACCCAGGCACCCTTTACTTTTACATTTTAAAAAGTTCATAGACTTTTTGGTATTCAAAAAAATTTATTGAAGTATAATTAACATACAGTGTGATATTAGTTTCAAATATACAATATAATGATTCAACAATCCTATATGTTATTCAGTGCTCATCAAGATAAGTATACCCTTGGTCTCCTTTATCAATTTCACTCCCCACCCATCCACTTTCCCTCTGGCAACCATCAGTTAATATACTTTTATGAGTAGGTACAGGTTTATAGAAAAATTGAGCAGAAAGTACAGAGAGTTCCCAAATACTCCCACCCCTCCCAATTTCCCCTATTTTTAACATTTTGCATTAGTACATTTATTATAATTAATAATTCAATATTGGTAGATTATTAACTGAAGTTTATAGTTTAGAGTTCATTCTTTATGTGGCACATTCTATGGGTTTTAACAAATGTATGACATGTCCACCATTACAATATCATGCAGAATAGTTTCACTTCTTTAAAAAATCACCAGTGCTCCTCCTATTCATCTTTCTACCCCTAAATTCCCGGCAACTACTGATCTTTTTACTGCCTACATAGTTTTTGCGTTTTCTGGAATGTCATGTAGTTGGAATCATATGGTGTGTAGACTTTTCAGATTGGCTTATTTTTAGATTGGCTTGTTTTAACGTGCATTTAAGTTTCCTCCATGTCTTTTCCATGTCTTTTCTTTCCCTGATAGCTCATGTCTTTTTATTGCCGAAAGCTACTCCGTTATCTGGATGTACTGCAGTTTAGTTATCCATTCACTTACCAAGGGACATCTTGGTTGCTTCCATGTTTTGGCAATTATATGTAAGGCTGCTATAAAACATTCATGCACAGGTTTTTCTGTGGTCATAAGTTTTCAACTCATTTGGGTAAATACCCAATGGTAAAGTAAATACCATGAAGCATAACTGCCAGCAAATTTAAGTTTGTAAGAAACTGCCAAGCTTTTCCAAAGTGATTGTACCATTTTGCATTCCCACCAGCAATAAATGAGTTTCTGTGGCTCCACATCCTCACCAACATTTGATATTACCAGTATTCTGGATTTTAACTATTTTAATAGGCCTGTAATGGCATCTTTTTTTTAAGATTTTTAAATTTATTTATTTGTCAGATTGAGAGAGAGCACAAGCAGGGGGAGTGGCAGGCAGAGGGAGAAGCAGGCTCCCTGCTGAGCAAGGAGCCTGATGCAGGACTCGATGCCAGGACTCTGGGATCTGACCTGAACCAAAGGCAGATGCTTAACCAACTGAGCCATCCAGGTGCCCCATGCTTTGGTGTATCTAAGAAGTCATCACGGAACCCAAGGTCACCTAGGATTTCTCCTATATTATCTTCTAGGAATGTTAAAATTTTCCATTTTACATTGATGTTTATGATCCATTTTGAGTTAATTTTTGTGAAGGGTATAAGTTTGTGTCTAGATTCATTTTTTTGTATTTTTTTGTATTTTTGTATTTTTTGAATGTCCAGTGTTTCCAGCACCATTTGTTGAAAAGACTCTTTTTTCTACATTGACTTGTCTTTGCTCCTTTGTCATACTCCAGTTGGCTATATTTGTGTGGATTTATTTCTGTGGCATTGGTCTATTTGTCTACTCTTTTGTCAATACTACACTGTCCTGATTACTGTAGCTTTGTAGTAAGACTTGAAGTCTGGTAGTCTCCATCTTTCAACTTCAATTTTGCCTTTCCATATAAGTTTTAGGAACAGATTGTCAATATTTACAAAGTAACATGATTTGAATTGTGTTTAATCTATACATAAATTGGGAAGAACTGAAATTTTGACAATATTGAGTCTTCTTATCCACGTACATGGGATCTGTCTCCATTTTATGTATTTTATGTTTCCCTGATATATTTCTTTGTTCAGGTTTGTGTGGTTTCAAAGGTTGATTTTTGAAACTTTTTATTCAAATCTTCAAATTGATCTTTGAATCTTTTTAAACTAACTTTGCATTCCTATGCTAAACCTTAACTGATTGTGGTTTATTTTCCTTTTTATATATTGTCACATTCAATTTACTAAAATTTTTACATCTATGTTTCTGAGGGATATTAATCTGAAGTTTTTTTGTACTGTCTTTGTCTAATTTTGATACCAGAGCAGTGCTGAACCTCATATAGAACCTCATATAGAATATAGAAATAATCCCTCCTTTTCAATTTTCTAGTAGAGATTGTATAGAATTGGTATTATTTCTTCCTTAAATGTTTGGTAGAATTCACCAGTGGGTTCATCTGGACTTGGAAATTTCTTTGCTGTAAGATTTTTAAGCATAAATTCAATTTCTTTAGTAGATATAGAGCTACTCAGATTATCTATTTATTCTTGAGTGAGTTTTGGCAGTTTGGCAATTTGTGTCTTTCAAAGAATTTATCTATTTCCATCTAAGTTGTCAACTTTTTTTGGCATAAGGTGTTTTCATAATGTTATTCTTTAAATATCTGTATAACCTCTAATTGTCCTTTTAAAATATGTCCCTTTAGGGCACCTGGGTGGCTCAGTTGCGACTGCTTTCGGCTCAGGTCATGATCCTGGAGTCCCAGGATCAAGTCCCATATTGGGCTCCCTGCTCAGCAGGGAGTCTGCTTCTCCCTCTGACCCTCTTCCCTCTTGTGCTCTCTGTCTCTCATTCTATCTCTCTCAAATAAATAAATAAAATATTTTTTAAAAATATGTCCTTTTAGCATAAGATATTGGTAATTTGTGTTTTCTCTCTTTTTTTTTCCTGATCAGTCTGTCTATAGGTATATATATATTTTTTTTGATCTCAGAAAATCAGCTTTTGGTTTACTGATTTTCTCCATTATTTTTCTATTTCATTAATTTTTATCTTATATTTATCATTTCCTATTTTTTGCTTATTTGGATTTTCACTTGCTCTTTTCTTTCTTAATTGTTTTTAAAGATTTTATTTATTTATTTGACAGAGAGAGAGATAACAAGAGCAGGAACACAAGCAGGGGGAGTGGGAGAGGGAGAAGCAGACCTCCCACCAAGCAGGGAGCCTGATGTGGGGCTCGATCCCAGGACCCTAGGATCATGACCTGAGCCGAAGGCAGATGCTTAATGACTGAGCCACCCAGGCACCCGCTCTTTTCTTTCTTATTTCATAAGTTGGAAGCTGAGTTCACTGGTTTAAGACTTCTGTTATTTTCTAATATAGAGATTTAGTACTATAAATTTTCATTTTCACTCAGTTCAAAAAGCATTCTATTTTCCCTTTTGGTTTCTTCTTTGATCCATGGGTTATGTAGAAGTGTGTTATATGGTTCCTAAGTACTGGGGTATTTTCCAGATACTATTGTGTTATTGATTTTAATTTAATTCCACTGTGGTCCTAGCACATACATTGTATAACTTGAATTGTTTAAAATTTATTGAGACTATTTTTATGACCCAGAATATAGTCTATCTTGATAAATGCTCTGGAGTACTCAGGGGGAACATGTGTACTCTGTTGTCAATGGATAGAGTGTGTGATACATCTAAATCAGATCAGGTTGGTTGATCATATTGTCAATGACTTCTATATATGAACTGATATGTCTACTTATTTTACCAATTGTTGAGACAGGAGTATTGATATCTGCAACTAAAATTGTCTATTATTTCTTGGAAATCTACCAGTTTTTGTCTTAGGTCTCTTGAAGTTGTTAGGTGCACAAGGTTTTGGATTGTTATTCCCTCTTGATTAATTGGCCACTTTACAATTATGAAATAACCTTTATTCTTGCTATATTCTTTGCTCTAAAATCTACTTTCTCTAATACTAATAAAGGCATTCTAGCTTTATTTTGACTAGTTTTATCATGGTATAACTTTTCCCATTCTTTTACTTTTAAATAATTTTTGTCTTTATATTTAAAGTGACTTAATTATAAGCAGTATATAATTGGATATTGCTGTTTTACCCAATTTGGCAACATCTGCATTTTAATTGGCATATTTAAACCATTTATAGTTAATGTAACTCTTGATATGATTGGGTTTAAGTTTAGCATCTTGCAATTTCTTTCTTATTTGTCCTTTTTAAAATGCTTCTTTTGAGTTAATTATTTTTTAGGATCCCATTGTATCGTCTTTCTTGGCTTACTAGCTAGAACTCTTTTTAAAATTTTTATTGAGGTGCCTGGGTATCTCAGTCAGTTAAGCGTCTGCCTCTGGCTCAGGTCATGATCCCAGAATCCTGGCATCTAGTCCTGCATTGGGCTCCTTGCTCAGCATGGAGTCTACTTCTCCCTCTCCTTCTGCCTCTCCCCCATGGCTGGCTTGTGCTCTCTCTCCTCACTCACTCTCTCAAATAAATAAATAAAATCTTAAAACAAATAAAAAAATAAAATTTTTATTTTAGTGACTGATTTAAGGTTTATAGTAGGAGTTGGAAAATTGGGCCTGTGGGTCTGTTTCTGTAAATCAGATATTGGAAGGCAGCCATACCCATTCATTTACATTGTCTATAGCTACTTTCAAGCTAAAACAGCAGAGGTGAGGAAATTGTGACAAATACTCTATGGCACACAAGTCTAAAACATTTACTACCTGTTCCCTTTAAGAAAAAGTTTGCTACCCTTGCTTACAGTATACATCCTTAACTTATGACAGACTACCTTCACATGATATACAATTCATGTTTAGTATAAAAACCTTGTAAAAGTACACTTCTTCCCCTCACCTTTAACCTTTGTTCTATTGTTGTCATACAATTTGCTTATTTACATTATAAACCAAAAGAGAGAGAGAGAGAATGTTTTCCAGTTTTGTTTAAACAGTTATCTTTTAAAGAGACAAATAAAAAATTATGAGCTATCATTTGGCAATACTCATAGTAGCTGATATTTGAGAACTACCAGTTTATTGCTGTAATGGAGGCAAAATGTAGAGACGAACATACTTTCTTAGTTTCTTCTGTACTTCAGTCTTTCCTTATCTATGACATTTGATGGGATGCGGTGGAGGTACAAACTTTAGACTATTCTCAGGGGTTACTCATGGGTAACCTTAAATCCTCTTTTGTAGTGAGATATTAAGTATCCAGTTTTAAATCCTATGTAAGAATAGTTGTGCTCTATGTTTATGCACATATTAATTGTGCTAATATGTATATTAATAACTCATTTCACAGTATGAAGCATTCTGCGCATTAAGAGAGGCACAGATAGATCTTCCCGAGGTGTCTGGAGCTTGCAGGACAAGGCGGGATGTGAAAATGGGCATTATTCAGGGGATGACATTTAAGAGAATACCTCAAAGGGAAACATTAGTGTTTCACAGAAGCCATAGCCAAGGAGTAAAGACTTCCCTTCTCTAAGAGAGGACTGTTCATACTATTATGTCACTAAATAGGGAAACTTTTAAGTTGAAGTAATGGAGCTTTATTTACATTGGATAACAAACATTTGTCCAAATATTTCCTGTTTTATACACATCGCTCAGAAGCTTATGAAATCCTGAACCTTGAGTACTCTTGAAAACCTCTTGACTTGAACTCTGGCTATTCCTGCTGTAGCCCACAAATCCCATCTCTCCCACTGATGTCTCCACTTCACTGACCAGGTGAAACCACACTGATCATTCCATTCTTTCAATGGGCCAAGTTCTTTTCTCCTCCAGGGCCTTCCCATATGCTTATCCTTTGCCTGGAACATTCTTTTCACCAATCTTCCTTATGCTAACTCCTACTTATTAGCCAGGGCTCATTTTAAACGTCACTTCTTCAGAGTCCCTGATCACTCAGTCTAAAAAATTTTCCCTCCTACTCTCAGTTCTTTTATATGCTCTCATGCTTGCTGTAGCAGATTGAATTATTTGTCCTGTCCTTCGTCCTTTCCTGTGTCAACACCCTTTTCCCTTACCAGGGTAGCTGTACTCTGGGGGAAAGGAGAATACTCTGATATTTTGAAAGCAGTTGGATAAGTCACCTGAGATGATACTGTTACTAGGGAACCAAAATGTCATTATGGCCCTCCTGTTATAGTCCTGGCCCAAGTCTGAGTCAAAGTAGATACAATAGATTTATGGACCCCAACCAATAGATTCATTTTTCTGGTTCCTGGGTGCACACAAGGATGGTTATACTTAGCAGCCGGCAGAACCCAAACCCTTCTATTCATTCTCAAGTCTAAGAATCTTTATGGTAGAAAAACCCTGATAATGCCCCTATTGATCAAGATAGTTGCCATTGCTTGGGTTCCTTAGGAAGCAGACTCTTAGACTATGCAAGAGGCTTATTAGGGAGTGGCTTCAGGAGAAACACCTGTGGGGAGAAGGAAGCAAGACCAGCTAAAGGAAAACTTGGGCTGTGATACAATTTCATTGAAGGACTCAGTAACTCCATGAGGTCCTCTGAAGCTGGAATGGCCCTCCACAGTTGTCGCTAATTGAGGTAAGGGAGCTAGAACTTTATATTCCCTACATTGATCACTCATTCAATGTGGGGATCCTTTGGAGAACTTTAGACAGGACCTTAGATGAAGAGGCTCTCTTCAGTCAAAGAATTCCCAAAGAGAGTTGACAGATGGGGAAATAAGTCAGAGAGATTCCTGAAGGGGGAGTTTGAGCACCATATCACAATTTCCACTATGGAGGTTAACCAGAAGCAGTACTGCATCCTAGGTGGACTTGCCAATATTAGTACCACTCTCAAGACTTAAAGGAGAATCCCCATCATATCTCCATTCAATTAACTGGTATGGTCCCTGCAGAAATCCAGATGAATCATAGCAGACGATAATATACTTGCCATACATTTTATCAATTGGCAGCCCCAATCGAGCTGTTACGCTTTATGTGGCATCATCATTACAACCCATACTCTGGCACATGGTATGTAATTATTGATCTGGAAAAATCATTCTTTTCCATTTCCTCTAAGAAAGAAGATTAAAATTGGTTTGCATTGACCTGGACAGGATAGTAGCTGATATCCACTGTCTTGCTCTCTGTCACAAGACAGAGTACCACATTAGTCCACTATATTAATGTCATCTTGCTTATCAGTCCCAGAGAATAGGAAGTGGAAAGTACTTTGAATGCCCTGATAAGACATATCACTCCAGAGGATGAAATATAAAGATTCAGAGGCCTGATACATTAGTAACATTTTTAGGGGTCCAATGATCTGGACATCTCAGGCATCCACTCTAAGAGAGAGGACAACTTTTTGCATTGTATACCTCCTGTCACTAAGAAAGGGACACAGCAATCGGTGGGTCCTCCTTGGATCTTGTAAATAGCATATACTATCATTGCAAATAATACTCCAACCCATTTATCAGTGCCTCAGAATTTTTCCAGTTGATTGTGGGGCTCAAAGCAAGAGAAGATTTTACATTGAGTTCAAGATACAGTACAAACTGACCTGCCACTTTGGCCAGATGACCAATCGATCCAATGACACCAAATCTGTGTGAGAAAAAAATTTTGAATGATCCTGAAGGCTCATTTTCTTTCTATTTTTGATAGCTCAACAGAGGCCTGGTTCAGTAGGCCTGAGTTAGCTCAATGAAGAAGAGGCTAACACTCTTTACTGCTGAGCTCCTGACACTCCTCTTTTCAAATAAGATCACTTTCTCAATCCATGAAGCATCCTAAGTTACATAGTCCCAGAGACGTTCCCTGTTTTCCCCCCTCCAGTAAAAATGTAGAGAATTATGACCATGGAGCTCCTCTCTCCTGAAACACTAACTATGGTATTTACAGACCATCTGTGCTCAGTCTAAAGTAATGAGAGTTCAGGGGATTGTGTGTGTTTTAATACTTCTCCACTATAACTCGCCTACCCCAATCAACCCTAGTATCTGTGTGTGTCCATATTACTATGGTAGGTATGGACATTGTATGGAGTCTCTCGCAAACCAGAATAAGAGAATTGTAGACTGTTATGGATCTGAAGGAATCTGCCTTCTGCAGCTGAGAATTTGTAAAACAATTCCTGATGAGCTAGAGTTATAGGAGAGTGAGCACCTAGCCATGAGACACCAAGTAACTATGGGACAAGAGCTACCTATCATAACCCACCCAGTTCACATGGTTTGGCAGGCCAGAAATACTCCATCTTCTAATGAAAATTTAGGATTAAGCACAAGCAAGTCTAAGTAATTAGCATGAACAGGTTGCTTAGGTCCCTATGTCCCCTATCTCTGTTGGAATAAAGCTTCTCTCTCACCTTATCCATTGACTTAATAAGAGGCCCTAAGCCAGCTGATGACAAAGGAAAAGCTCTCAGTCGTGGTTCCACAGAGGCCATGAAGATGGACTTCCGCCACAATATAGACCTACTCAGGGCTGGCCTTGAATGATGTGATGAGGAGGAGCAATACCCCTGTGGGCAGAGCTCTGAACAGTGCATTTGGTCATATCCTTTGTATGGAGAAATAGGTAGTATGAAGTAAGGCCTCATGGGCAGTGGTGAACCACTTGGCTGGCTGGTCACGGGCTTGGAAAAGCAAGACTGAAATATCCAAAGTAAAAAGTCTAGAAAAGAGGCATGTGAATGGAACTGAGGAGAAATCTCTGTGTTTCGCATCAATGCCCACTAGAGAGTACTCACTGCAAGGGAGGTTCTGATCAATGAGGGGGATCAATGCCTATAATGATAGCCTGTGTAACCCACAGTAAAGAGTAGATCCTACATCATGACCTGGAACACACACACACACACACACACACACACACACACACACACACACACACACCAGAAGCTAAATTTTCATGAAACAATGCATATTCTTCCATATGCTAGTTACTATCCACTAAATTGCATGACTCAATAATAATAGGATGTGAAAGTGAATCACCATTTGAAAAACACTGATGGAAATCGATCCTAACCTTCCTTTTACATTTAAGGAAACTGAGCTCTAAAGAAGACAAGGTTTTGCTAAAAGTTATGAACAGATTCAGGACTAAAATACATATTTCTTGACTCAGATCAATTTAGTTTTTAGCATCTTTCTCACATTTGTTAAAGAAAATAAAAAGGGAGGGGAGGAGCAAGATGGCGGAGGAGTAGGAGACCTGGATTTCGTCTGGTCTCAGGAATTCAGCTGAATAGGGATCAAACCATTCTGAACACCTACGAACTCAACAGGAGATCGAAGAAAAGAATAGCAACAACTCTCTGAACAGAGAAGCAACCACTTACTGGAAGTTAGGACGTGCGGAGAAGTGAATCCGAGGTGATATTTGGGAGGATAGACGGCAGGGGAAGGGGCCTCCGATGGCCGCTTCTGGCAAGTGATAGAGCCGCGGAGCACAAAATCGGACCTTTTAGAAGCCGGCTCCACTGAGGGACGTCGCTGCAGTGGCTAAGCGGGAGGTGGAACCCTCACGGGACAGTGTGGTCTCAGGACCCTCGGGGTCACAGAAAGACCAGGGGTGCCTGAGTGCGGCAGAGCTCCCAGGTATCAGAGCGGGGAAGCCGGCTGCAGAGACGGAGCCGAGGCGCGGGCTCTCAGCTCGGGGTGGCCATAAACTGTGATCCGCGGCCCAGTCGGGCCACTGCTCCTCCTGCAGGGACCCAACACGTGGCAGATCCAGGGAGACTCCCTTTCCACCCTCGGGAGGAGCGGCGCAGGAGCGCACCGCAGGGATCTGCTGGGTTTGGAGACTCCACACGGGGTTGGGTGCCAGAGATAGAAACGCTCGGTCACAAGCCGGGTGAGCACAGAGTGCCGCCGGAGACCGGGGACACGGGAGTGACTACTTTTCTCTGGGGGCACACTGCAGAGCGGGGCCCCAAGTTCTAACCTCCTCCGGGCGGAGATTGGGAGGCCACCATTTTCACCCTGGTCCTCCAAAGCTGTGCCGAGAGCTTGCAGGGAATAAAGGCTCCTGAGAGCAAACCCGAGCAGCTTGCTTAGCCTGGACCAACAAGGGCGGGGCAATTCCGCCTCCGGCAAAGACATTTGGGAACCACGGCAACAGGCCCCTCCCCCAGAAGATCTGCACGAACAGCAAGCAAGCCAAGACCAAGTTTACCGATCAAGGAGAACGGGAGAACTCCAGCGCTAGGGGAATACTGCACATAGAATTCATGGCTTTTTTACCATGATTCATTAGTTTTTCAAAGTTAATTTTTTTAACTTTTTTTTTTGAATTTTTCTTTTTCCCTTTTTCAACCAACATCTTATCAATCCCTTTTTAAAAAAAAAACATTTTTTATTTTTCATTTTTAGAATCATATTTTATCCCTTCATAGTAGTTACCCTTATTTTTTGGCATGTATATATAAGTTGTTCTCTCTTTAAAATTTTGAGATACAGTTTCTTCTAACAGATCAAAATATACCCTAAATCACTAGTGTATGGCTTTGTTCTAGTCTCCTGCCTGATCACATTCTCTCCTTTTTTTTTCTTTTTTTTTTAAAGATTTTATTTATTTATTCATGAGAGACACACAGAGAGAGGCAGAGGGAGAAGCAGGCTCCCAAGGAGCAGGGACCCCAATGCGGGACTCGATCCCAAGACCCTGGGATCATGACCTAAGCCGAAGGCAGACGCGTAACCATCTGAGCCACGCAGGCGCCCTCTTTTTTTTTTTAAATCTTCTTTCTTTTTTCAAACAACTTATCAAATCCTTTTATAAAATCTTTTATAATTTTCATCTTTACAGTCATCTTCTATCCCTTCATTGTATCAACCCTTATTTTGTACATATATAAGTCTTTCTTCCTTTAAAATTTTAGGAGGCACTTTCTTCTAACAGACCAAAATATGCCCCAAATCTACTGTGTGGCACTGATCTATGCACTAGCCTGATAATATCTGATCATATTCTGTTTTTTTTCTTTTGTTTTGTTTTGTTCTGTTTTTGTTTGTTTTTATCTTTTTCTCTTTTTTTTTTCTTTCTCTTTCTTTTTCCTTTCTTTCCCTTTCTTTTCCCCTGGTTTCAGGCCTTTTCTGATTTGTATAGAGTATATTTGCTGGGGACGTTGTTAACCTGTTAGCATTTTGTTCTCTCATTCATCTATTCTCCTCTGGACAAAATGACAAGACGAAAAAAATCACCTCAGCAAAAAGAACAAGAGGCAGTACGGTCTGCCAGGGACCTACTCAATACGGACATTAGTACGATGTTGGACCTAGAGTTCAGAATCATGACTTTAAAGATACTAGCTGGGCTTGAAAAAAGCGTGGAAGTTATTAGAGAAACCCTTTCTGGAGAAATAAAAGAACTAAAATCTAACCAAGTCGAAATCAAAAAGGCTATTAATGAGGTGCAATAAAAAATGGGGACATTAACTGCTAGGATAAATGAGGCAGAAGAGAGAATCAGCGATATAGAAGACCAAATGATGGGAAATAAAGAGGCTGAGAAAAAGAGAGAGAAACAACTACAGGAACACGAGGGCAGAATTCGAGAGATAAGCCATACAATAAGACAAAACAACATTAGAATACTTGGGATCCCAGAAGAAGAAAGAGAGAGAGGGGCAGAAGGTATATTGGAGCAAATTATAGCAGAGAACTTCCCTAATGTGGGGAAGGAAACAGGCATCAAAACCCAGGCGGCACAGAGAACCCCTCTCAAAATCAATAAAAATAGGTCAACACCCTGACATCTAATAGTAAAACTTACAAGTCTCAGAGACAAAGAGAAAATCCTGAAAGCAGCTCGGGAGAAGAGATATGTAACCTACAATGGTAGAAACATTAGATTGGCAACAGACCTACCCACAGAGACCTGGCAGGCCAGAAAGGACTGGCATGATATCTTCAGAGCACTAAATGAGAAAAATATGCAGCCAAGAATACTATATCCAGCTAGGCTGTCATAGAAAATAGAAGGAGAGATAAAAAGCTTCCAGAACAAACAAAAACTAAAGGAATTTGCAAACACGAAACCAGCCCTCCAAGAAATATTGAAAGGGGTCTTCTAAGCAAAGAGAGAGCCTAAAAGCAGCATAGAACAGAAAGGAACAGAGACAATATACAGTAACAGTCACCTTATAGGCAATACAATGGCACTAAATTCATATCTTTCAATAGTTACCCTGAATGTAAATGGGCTAAAAGCCCCAATCAAAAGACACAGGCTATCAGATTGGATTAAAAAACAGGACCCATCGATATGCTGTCTGCAAGAGACTCATTTTAGACCCAAAGACACCCCCAGATTGAAAGTGAGGGGGTGGAAAACAATTTACCATGCTAATGGACACCAAAAGAAAGCTGGGGTGGCAATCCTTATATCAGACAAATTAGATTTAAAAAAAAAGACTGTGATAAGAGATGAAGAAGGACACTATATCCTACTTAAAGGGTCTATCCAACAAGAAGATTTAACAATTGTAAATATCTATGCCCCAAACATGGGAGCAGCCAATTATATAGGGCAATTAATAACAAAAGCAAAGAAACACATTGACAACAATACAATAATAGTGGGGGACTTTAACACCCCCTGACTGAAATGGACAGATCATCTAAGCAAAAGATCAACAAGGAAATAAAGACTTCAAATGAAACACTGGACCAAATGGACTTTACAGATATATTCAGAACATTCCATCCCAAAGCAACAGAATACACATTCTTCTCTAGTGCCCATGGAACATTCTCCAGAATAGATCACATCCTAGGTCACAAATCAGGTCTCAACCAGGACCAAAAGATTGGGATCATTCCCTGCATATTTTCAGACACAATGCTTTAAAACTAGAACTCAATCACAAGAGGAAAGTTGGAAAGAACTCAAATACATGGAAGCTAAAGAGCATCCTACTAAAGAATGAATGGGTCAACCAGGAAATTAAAGAAGAATTAAAAAAATTCATGGAAACCAATGAAAATGAAAACACAACTGTTCAAAATCTTTGGGATACAGCAAAGGCAGTCCTAAGAGGAAAGAATATAGCAATAAAAGCCTTTCTCAAGAAACAAGAAAGGTCTCAGATACACAACCTAACCCTACACCTAAAGGAGCTAGAGAAAGAACAGCAAAGAAAGCCTAAACCCAGCAGGAGAAGAGAAATAATAAAGATCAGAGCAGAAATCAATGAACTAGAAACCAAAAGAACAGTAGAACAGATCAACGAAACTAGAAGCTGGTTCTTTGGAAGAATTAACAAGATTGATAAACCCCTGGCCAGGCTTATCAAAAAGAAAAGAGAAAGGACCCAAATCAACAAAATCATGAATGAAAGATCACAACCAACACCAAAGAAATACAAACAATTATAAGAACATATTATGAGCAACTCTATGCCAGCAAATTAGATAACCTGGAAGAAATGGGTGCATTCCTAGAGATGTATCAACTACCAAAACTGAACCAGGAAGAAATAGAAAACCTGGACAGACCTATAACCACTAAGGAAATTGAAGCAGTCATCAAAAATCTCCCAACAAACAAAAGCCCAGGGCCAGATGGCTTCCCAGGGGAATTCTACCAAACATTTCAAGAAGAATTAATACCTATTCTCCTGAAAGTGTTCCAAAAAATAGAAATGGAAGAAAAACTTCCAAACTCATTTTATGAGGCCACCATTACCTTGATCCCCAAACCAGACAAAGACCCCATCAAAAAGGAGAATTACAGACCAATATCCTTGATGAACATGGATGCAAACATTCTCACCAAAATACTAGCCAATAGGATCCAACAGTACATTAAAAGGATTATTCACCACGACCAAGTGGGATTTATCCCTGGGCTGCAAGGTTGGTTCAACATCCGCAAATCAATCAACGTGATAGAATACATTAACAAAAGAAAGAACAAGAATCATATGATCCTCTCCATAGATGCAGAAAAAGCATTTGACAAAGTACAGCATCCTTTCTTGATCAAAACTCTTCAGAGTATAGGGATAGAGGGTACATACCTCAATATCATAAAAGCCATCTACGAAAAACCTACAGCGAATATCATTCTCAATGGGGAAAAGCTGAGAGCTTTTCCCCTAAGGTCAGGAACGCGGCAGGGATGTCCACTATCACCACTGCTATTCAACATAGTATTAGAAGTCCTAGCCACAGCAATCAGACAACAAAAAGAAATCAAAGGCATCCAAATCAGCAAGGCGGAAGTCAAACTCTCACTCTTTGCAGATGATATGATACTGTATGTGGAAAACCCAAAAGACTCCACCCCAAAACTGCTAGAACTCATACAGGAATTCAGTAAAGTGGCAGGATATAAAATCAATGTACAGAAATCAGTGGCATTCCTATACACCAACAACAAGACAAAAGAGAAACAAATCAAGGAGTTGATCCCATTTACAATTGCACCCAAAACCATAAGATACCTAGGAATAAATTTAACCAAAGAGGCAAAGGATCTGTACTCAGAAAACTATAAAATACTCAGGAAAGAAATTGAAGAAGACACAAAGAAATGGAAAAACGTTCCATGCTCATGGATTGGAAGAACAAACATTGTGAAGATATCAATGCTACCTAGAGCAATCTACACATTCAATGCAATCCCCATCAAAATACCATCCACTCTTTTCGAAGAAACGGAACCAATAATCCTAAAATTTGTATGGAACCAGAAGAGACCCCGAATAGCCAGAAGAATCTTGAAGAAGAAAAGCAAAGCTGGCGGCATCACAATTCCGGACTTCCAGCTCTATTACAAAGCTGTCATCATCAAGACAGTATGGTACTGGCACAAAAACAGACACATAGATCAATGGAACAGAATCGAGAGCCCAGAAATGGACCCTCAACTCTATGGTCAACTAATCTTTGACAAAGCAGGAAAGAATGTCCAGTGGAAAAAAGACAGTCTCTTCAACAAATGGTGTTGAGAAAATTGGACAGCCACATGCAGAAGAATGAAACTGGACCATTTCCTTACACCACACACACAAATCGACTCCAAATGGTTGAAAGACCTAAACGTGAGACAGGAGTCCATCAAAATCCTAAAGGAGAACACAGGCAGCAGCCTCTTCGACCTCAGCCGCAGCAACTTCTTCCTAGAAACATCGACAAAGGCAAGGGAAGCAAGGGCAAAAATGAACTATTGGGATTTCATCAAGATAAAAAGCTTTTGCACAGCAAAAGAAACAGTCCACAAAACCAAAAGACAACTGACAGAATGGGAGAAAATATTTGCAAATGACATATCAGATAAAGGGCTAGTATCCAAAATCTATAAAGAGCTTATCAAACTGAACACCCAAAGAACAAATAATCCAATCAAGAAATGGGCAGACGACATGAACAGACATTTTTCCAAAGAAGACATCCAAATGGCCAACAGACACATGAACAAGTGCTCAACATCACTCGGCATCGGGGAAATCCAAATCAAAACCTCAATGAGATACCACCTCACACCCGTCAGAATGGCTAAATTTAACAAGTCAGGAAACGACAGATGTTGGCGGGGATGCTGAGAAAGAGGAACCCTCCTACGCTGTTGGTGGGAATGCAAGCTGGTGCAACCACTCTGGAAAACAGTATGGAGGTTCCTCAAACAGTTGAAAATAGAGCTGCCCTATGACCCAGCAATTGCACTCCTGGGTATTTACCCCAAAGATACAGATGTAGGGATCCGAAGGGGTATGTGCACCCCAATGTTTATAGCAGCGATGTCCACAATTGTCAAACTGTGGAAAGAGCCAAAATGTCCATCGACAGATGAATGGATAAAGAAGAAGTGGTATATATACACAATGGAATATTATGCAGCCATCAAAAGGAATGAGATCTTGCCATTTGCAAGGACGTGGATGGAACTGGAGGGTGTTATGCTGAGTGAAATAAGTCAATCAGAGAAAGACATGTATCATATGACCTCACTGATACGAGGAATTCTTAATCTCAGAAAACAAACTGAGTGTTGCTGGAGTGTGGGGGGTGGGAGGGATGGGGTGGCTGGGTGATAGACATTGGGTAGGGTATGTGCTATGGTGAGTACTGTGAATTGTGCAAGACTGTTGAATCACAGATCTGTACTTCTGAAACAAATAATGCAACATATGTTAAGAAATAAGAAGAAGATAGCAGGAGGGGAAGAATGAAGGGGGATAAATCGGAGGGGGAGACAAACCATGAGAGACGATGGACTCTGAAAAACACACTGAGGGTTCTAGAGGGGAGGAGGGTGGGGGATGGGTTAACCTGGTGATGGGTATTAAAGAGGGCACATTCTGCGTGGAGCACTGGGTGTTATGCACAAACAATGAATCATGGAACACTACATCAAAAACTAATGATGTAAGGTATGGTGATTAACATAACAATAAAATTTTTTTTAAAGTAAATAAAAAGGGAATTTTTCTGAGCTAATATGGGCTCCAAGATAATTTGAAAAACTTTCTTTTTAGTAAACATCTACGAATGAAGGCTAAAATTCAACAAACATCCTTCAAAATGCACAGCTGATCCCATAAAAAGTAAGGAAATTTTAGGGAGTCAAATACAAAACAGAAGTAGGAGTCCAGAGTTGTTATCCAGAATGAAAAGCCAACAAGAGGTCTAGAGCATTAAGTTATATGAACAGGTTACATAAACCTAGACTCTTGGATTTTAATGGTCATGTGGGGGGACTAGCTTGAGCTTTTGGAAGGTATGTGGTACAAACTGAGAACCATTCACAAAGAATGGACCCCTAAAGATTATAAGCTAGGAAAAAAACAAAAAACAAACAAACCCATCCTCTGGCAAAAGGAGATATTCTTTGTTTTAGCCCTTTAGACAGGGAAAGAATTCTCGGAAAGGGCAAACATGACCCTATCCTTATAAGTGTGTTACAGCTCAAAGTGAACCCTGTACATAACCCAGAAAACACCAAACTGAAAAAGTGGTCCCAGTTGGATGTAACCCGGGAAATCTCTGAGAAACAAGAACAAAAACTAATGATGTACTGTATGGTGACTAACATAACATAACAATATATATGAAACAAGAACAAATCTTCTCTAGAAACATGTATCTTCAGCATAGGTAGAGCTGCCAGATAAAATACATGTCACAAAGTTAAATTTGAATTTTAGATAAACAATGAAAAAAAGTTTTAGTATAAATATGCAGCATGACACGTCTGAGGAATACTTAAAGTATTAATTGTTTATCTGAAACTCAAATTTAACTAGGTATCTTGTTTTTTCCCCTAAACTGGCAACTCTAATCATAGTTCCCTACAGATGCCCACAGTTTAAGTTCAGCAAATCATGAGTTCAAAATATAAAATTGCTAAATTCATATAGGAAATAAGCCACCATGAGAGAGAGCAGGAAGAACAGATTATACACCCAAAGAATTCAGATATTTAAGTTATTAGATAATGCATATAAGCAATTACATAGCAAAAAGGAAGGAACTGAAAACTTGAGACTACAAACAAAATACTATAAAAATGGCCAGACAAAAATCAAAAAAGAATCAAATAGAATTTATGGCAATAAAAAACATGACCTGTAAACCAGTAGATAGATCTGAACAAATTACTGAGAATGTAAAAACAAAACAACAAAACATGAGAAATATGAGAAAGAAGTTACAAAACAAGGACAAACTGAAAGGCTCTAACATATGGCTACTGCAGTTTCAGAAGGAGAGAATGGAAATGATGGAGGAAAGAAAATGTTCAATGAATCAATGACCAAGAATTTTCCATAATTGATGAAAAAAAGAATCCTCCAATTCAGGAAAGCACAAATCTGCAGCAGAATTTATAGACGAACACATTTTAGTGAAATTGCAAAACAGCAGACAGAGAAAATGTCAAAATCAACACAGGCAAGAGAAACTGTGGTTATAAAAGTACATTGAATTGATAGACTTCTAGGCAGCAACAATGGAAGCCAAAAGATATTGGAATTACCAGGGCTGAGAGAAAATAACCACCATGTTTTTAAATTGTTGACACCAAAACTATCATTAATGTAAAACAGATTTTGAAAATAGTTTATTATTAACAGATCTTCACTAATATGTTTTTCATATTTAAAAACATTTGAGGGCGCCTGGGTGGCTTAGTTGGTTAAGCGACTGCCTTCGGCTCAGGTCATGATCCTGGAGTCCCGGGATCGAGTCCCACATCGGGCTCCCTGCTCAGCAGGGAGTCTGCTTCTTCCTCTGACCCTCTTCCCTCTCGTGCTCTCTATCTCTCATTCTCTCTCTCAAATAAATAAATAAAATCTTTAAAAAGGTAAATAAATAAAAAAAAATAAAAACATTTGAGACCAAGAAGGTGATGTACATAGGAATATCCATAGCATCACAGCGTGTAATAAAAAATTAACAAAAAACATTAATGCTCATCGTCAGAGACATGAATAAGTTTTAGTATAGCCATACAACAGAGTACCATTTAGAGGTGAATACATACAGGAACTAGAACTAAACTGATCGCCCCCAAATCACGGGCGAAAACAAGCTACAGAAAAATGTGCTATGATAACACTTTCTACACATTTTTAAAAATATGTAAGACCTTACAATTGCTTAGTATATATTCAGATACAGAAAAATTATAAATTCAAGGGACTGTACCATAAGAGACTCTTAATCATAGGAAACAAACTGAGGGCTGCTGGAGCGGGGCGGGTGGAGGGATGGGGTAACGGGGTGATGGACATTAAGGAGGGCACGTGATGTAATGAGCACTGGGTATTATAGAAGACTGATGTATCACTGGCTTCTACCTCTGAAACCAATAATACATTATATGCTAATTAACTGAATTTAAATTAAAAAATAAATTTAAAAAAAATTCAAGGAAAAGATAAACACACAGTTCAGGCTACTTATTATGACTGGAGGAGGTGGAGAGACCCACAGAGACCTTCAAGTGGGTTCATGGTGTTTTATTTCTTGAAGTATGAAGTATACATGGTGTTTATTATATTATTATTTGTATCACTTTTGTCTTAAATATTTTACCATAACTTATGAAAAGGAAAAAAGAACACTCAAAATGTTTATGATCTCCTCTCATTTTGCAAAGCAGAATCATAAGGAATGGTAAAACTAGTGCTTATGAGACATAATTAAAGGGAAAAAAGGTAAGAGAATAAAGCAGATCTGAGTGAAGTTAGCAGATAGAAACTCACTACAAGAGTAGGTTTAGTTACAGGATTGTTTCTCCAGTTTGCCCAGGGTTTTATAAGCAGAAGTCATGGGTCTCTGCTAATTTTCAGGCCACATCTTTGTGGCCCTGAAGCCAGGAGGCTGGTGCTGCAGCCAACAATTGGGAAGAAGCAGAAAACATAGCTTCCTCTCTCCCATGCCCAGCTGTCTCGCAGCCCTGAGGCTGATGACATGGAGGGAATGAAGAGTTAGGTCACTATAAAAACTCAACGCTACTGGAACCCAGTTTCAGCTGCTACTGCTACCGCCTCCCTTCTGCATCTCAAATATTAGCAAGGTGCATCTCACTGGACCCCGAATCACATCTAAAATGTCAGTGCAAGGGAGCTGGGAACTGTAATTCATAGGCTTTCAGACCTCATGATACAGAAAAATGGGGATTTAGGTTTTAGGGAACTAGATTTTGAGTGCTACTAGACACTAGCTAGCAAATCCATACCCCTTTGGCTTCTCGGCTTATATACACAAATTTATACTATGTTAAAAATTCTAGAAAACAGGGGTGCCTGGATGGCTCAGTCATTAAGCGTCTGCCTTTGGCTCAGGTCATGATCCCAGGGTCCTGGGGTCGAGCCCCGCATTGGGCTCCCTGCTCAGAGGGAAGCAGCTTCCCCTTCTCCCACTCCCCCTGCTTGTGTTCTCTCTCTCACTGTGTATCTCTCTGTCAAATAAATAAAATCTTTTAAAAAAAATTCTGGAAAACAAGAATAGCAACAAGAGCATGCATCTACCCAACACAATACAAATATTCTTCATACAAACACAAATCTCTTCCCCAAAGCAGGAACCGAAAGTCTCATAAATCACAATATCCATCTCTGGGTGATAATCATTCCTCTTTCAGGAATTCCCACTTGTGTCTTTGTGTCACTTTGGGTCCGCCAAGAAGCAGATGCTAAGAATTATATGTGAAAGGGATTTATTGGGGGAAATGCCTAGGAAGAATAAAAGGCAGGGAAGTGGCAGTAGGCAGGGCATCTTCAAACCCCAGGGCAGGTCTGAGAAAGTCTTGATCAAACTGATAGGAGCTCCTGAGCAAAGATTGCCACGTTGGGTAATAATGGACCTGCTCTAGTACCCCTTGCCTGCTACTCTCAATCATTGCCTGGGTACAGCCCAAGAAAAGGGTGTTCTTGGCCTGACTGCCTGATGGACCCAAAGGAGTAGCAGCTGAAAGCTGTTACCAACTACACTCCTGCAGCAGTTTCTCTCGAAGCAGATTTGAATGGTGCACCTCCTTGGCTATCCCAATCTTGTATCTAAGGACTAAATCACAGGGGTGCCTGGGTGGCTCAGTCAGTTAAAAAATGGCTGCCTACAGCTCAGGTCATGATCCCAGGGTCCTGGGATGGAGCCCCGCATCGGGCTCCCTGCTCGGCGGGGAGCCTGCTTCTCCCTCTGCCTCTGTTCCTCCCCCTGACTTGTGCTCTCTCTCCCTTTCTCAAATAAATAAAATCTTAAAAAAAAAAGACTAAATGATAAATTTAATGACCACCAACACCTGGGAAAGGAAGGGAAAAAGGGAAATCAGTATACACAAACATGAAAATCTGGGCAGCTAGTACAGTTCTTGAGTATACAACTGGAGCCATGGCTGCTATGTGTGAATTCTTGAATGAAGCTCAGCTCATTTCTGAGCTCTTGGTGGTTTTGCCTGTATTGAGCTGTATAGTTTTCTATTTTTCCTTTTGGATAATGAAATACTAAGAGTATCCCTGGAGGATTTCACGGACTCCTCCTTGTCTAAAATCTACTTGCAGTAAAACTCTTCTCTTGATGAGCAGGCTCAGTCATTTCGGTCAGCACATTAACTCCTTCTTTGTCTCTTGGTTCAACGGCATGGGGAGCTCTAAATGGCCGGGTAGCAGTCTCAACTCACAAATCAATAGATCCATTGTATTCCCTGGAAGAAGCACTCCTCCTTTGGGAACTAAGGCTTCTAGACCTTCAAAGCTCAAAGTTGTAGTGAAATGGAGTAAAACATTTTTTGAACGGATCATTGGGTGAATAGTAATTGGAACCAGTCTCATTTCTATTATTTGATTTATATATACACCCATGTTTTCTAGCATGGGAGAATTGGCACCATCTATTGAATACAGGTTCTTAATATACACCATACTTTGTAAAAGAGCACTCCAACATCATATATTGTTAGATCTCAACAGGCTCGGTTATGGAACCTTCAGTAGGCCATTCTACTGTTCTAGTAGGCATGCTGATCCTGGGTGGTGAGATGCATGGTAAGATCAGTAAATCTCAGGGGCATCAGCTTATTGCCTCACTTCTGTTGCATTATAACCGGTTGGTCAGAAGTTATGCCAAATGGAAAACCATATGATGAATAACAGTATTTAGTAAGTTATGTGTGATGGGGTGGCAGAAGCATGTGTGTAAGGCGGTCACATCCATACACAAAGTAAATGTCTATTACTATGATAAAAAAAAATTGCTGCCTATTCCACAAAAGCAGGGGCCAAGTGTAGTCAATCTTTAGCCAGATGGTTTGTGTGTCACATCATCCTCAGTCTGCAGATGATGGTCACAACAGGGTATTACAAGAATGCTGATGCTCCTCTTGGAAATCATTTTTCAATGCCTAATTTAACACGGTGTCCTTGGGACTCATATGAGGGATAGAGTTAGAGGATGGGTGAGCAGGTCACACAATAAATCCATCCTGACATTCCTATCCAAAGCTTTGGATTCCTTCTTTTATATTCCACAAAGGAATTCCATTTCATGTAGGCCATTATTTGTCAAAGCCATTTCCAGCCGCTTCAGCTAACTCATTTGAATACAGAATTTCTCTTAAGTGTAACTAGATTGATAAATTTGGCCTAGTCACATTTTACTTTATCCCTCATCTAACTCCATCAGAATTCATTCTCACTCATAACCCTTGGGTTTCTGCAAATACGCATTAGCAGAATGCCACAGTTCTTTTAATGAATAGAGTCTTCTGGGTCAGATTTGAACTGATCCCCTATGAAGTCTATTGGGATGACTCTCCTTTTGGTTTTGACTCCTATGAGAGGTGGTAGGAGTATGTTGTGGAGAGAATCAGCATCACCTGGAAAAGTAATTATTTCAGCTAAGTCATTACAGACTTCAAGCAAGGGAAGATGGGCCTTCCCAGAAAGAGGTAGAGGGCTGCCTCTGACAGGAAGGCAAGCTCAGTGGGACTTGGGGTTTTAAAGTACACTGATTTATCTTAGTCCATCCAAATATGCCATTGCAAATTTCTTGGTCGCCTTCTTTCCCAATTAATCACTTTTATGTGAGCATCTGAAGAAGCTGTGAATTCAAGTTATGTTGTAATTCTGCCACCTACAGGACCTACTCTGGGTTGGATTTTTGATACAATAGATATGAGATTCTTTTAGTGCAATTGTGGAAGCTTCTCTGCCCCCTGGATAATACCTTTGGGTTGAAAAGCCCCAAGATTGTTGGGTTTGTTTGTTTTCTGTAAGCCGCCCATTGCCATAGCCCTAGTACTTGTCTCTTTCACCAGAGTATTCTATTGCAAAAGCCACCTGGTCTCTCTTAATAGGTAACTGATTCCAGGAATGACAAGTAATAACTTGAGAAGCTGTTTTGACATTGCGTACCATGGACTCCCAGAATCCCATTTTCTGCTAGTGAACAAGGTCATTATTGTCTTCAAATCAAACCAGGTCTGACAACAAATAGATTCCCATCTTTGCGGTTGAACTTCCTGGAACTACTTTTAGTACCAAATGCGGCAGCTGTTAATATTCCAAAAGGATAACAGAAAACACTACGTATCTCAAGCAGAAAGGGATTTAGGACATAGAAACAGATGCTTACAGAACTATTAAAAGGGCTTGAGTGCAAAAGTCAGGAAAAACAGTTTCTTGCTTTCTGGAGCTTAGCAAACTTCAAAAATCATGGGAACCCACTGCTAATGATCTTACTATTCTCTTCAGCATTACAGTGGCCATTTGCAAAAGGATATTCAAAGGTAATGGCAAGAACCTCACAACTGTCATATGCTAAAATCTGCATGCCTGCACACAGCTGCTAAGGGAAAATGATGGTTTCTTCCTGTTCTCTCCCTCCTGAAACTTGGCTAAGGATCCAAATTTGGAGGCTGCTGGGATTCTCAGAAATGTAGCCCCAAGCTTTCAGCCTCTATAATTTTTAGGGGAGTTTAGAAAGGCAGAGATGGTGCCAAATATCAACATACAATATTTGGCAAATTGGTCTACTGAATGTGGAAAACAAGAAGAGTCATTCCCTCAGACAATTGCTATGGAGGATGAGATAACACTGGCAAAGCCCTGATGTTCATGAAAAAGCTTGGTATCTGCATCAGTCCTAAAATATGAATGCCTCATAGCTTTCGATTCTGTTCTCTGGGATAAAGCACTAGATGATTCTGTATAGCTATTTTCCATTTGTCCCCCATTTCCCTACTACAGATCTATTGGCTGTCCTTCCCTGGGTCCAGGTAGGCTGGCTCCTAGGGGCCAAGTCACCTGGGATACTGAATGTCACTTGGCCTCCCCCAAGCAGTGGGAGATACTGACACTGACAGAAGGTATAGGCAGGCCGTGAGGACGTTTGTGGATATTTCCTCCCTGTCCCTTCCCATTGAGACATTGTGCTGCCAATGGCAGAGACCCTCCTTGACTCAGTGCCTGCTTGGTGCCCCTGCTCCACACCTGCTATTCTCACTGGATTCCAGTAAGTATACCTTCTCTCCTTGTCCCTGTGACTTCCTGCTGTTACCTGTCTCTCAAATGCCTTCTACATGTGGGTCCTTTTACGATGCCCATAACTCTTTCTCAATCCCTTCACTAAGGTACCTCCATTTGAACTTCCTGAGTGGAATTCTGTCCGAGTCCTTCTCGGACTCTCCCCGATTGATACACCCAGGGTTATCTTCCTTCACAGCTGAGCCCCCGGTTGTAGAGCTATCAGAGGGCTGGATGGAAACTCAGAGCTCAGAGGCAGGTCCAGCAGTGGAACGATGCGGAACGCAAAGACTTCACCCACCCTTCTTGACAGGTGCGAGGACTTCATCTCCAAGAGACCAATGAGCTATCAGCACACAGGCAGTTCCTGCATGGAAAAACAAGTCCGAAAACCACTTTGCTTCCCTGTCCAAAATGGAATCCACAAACCCGGGGTCGGGTTTCTGTAGCCTTGTGCCCAAATGCCCCGAGCAGCCTGCAACAAGGAAGAATTAGGGCACAGCTGAAATCCAAAAGGAAAAGGAAACGGGCTAAGATCCATGGGGAACAATGTCTATTTCTTAATCTGTCTCCTGCCCCAAATAGCTCCGCTCTCCTCCCCCACTTGTGTTTACGTGTCTGTTTCTTTCCCTGGCAGCAGATGACACCAGGCCTTAAAGTAGGTCACAGAGGGCGGTGAGGAGCCCACAAAGGCCCTCAGGCCACGTCCTCCCCTGACTTCAGTCCCCAGCCTCCCGGGGCTGGAGTGGCAGAGCACAGACCCAGACGACCCCGTGCTGTCCAAGGCCCCCAGGCAGCGCCCGAGCTCCCTAGAACCCCAGCGCGTGGGGGTTCCTGGGTCCAGCCTGGGAGTGGGCAGGGGGCCCGTTCGGAGCCGGCAGCAGAGGGGACAGCACTGGGCTGGGGCCGCAGCCCTGCCAGTCCCATCCTGCCCCTGCCCCTCCAGCCCCTCCTGCCGCAGCCCTGCTCCAGTGCCCTCAGGGAGGCCCATTCTTCCCAGGACAGCCAGGCAGCCACATGGCCCTGCTGTTTTCCCCGGGAAGCCCTGGGGCCCCTTCCACACAGACCCCAGGGCCCAAAGCAGGGCTCCCAGCCCGCTCCGGGGGCATCGCTGGTGTGATGGGTAGAATGCAAATTACCGAATCAGAAAACTGGATTTCAGGCCCCAGTCACCTGAGGCACGGGGCGCTAGAAGCTTGCCCAAAATAACCCAGCTGGGAAGCGGCAGAGCTCGGGCCCACAAGGACCCACTGGCACACCCCAAGCCACCCGCGTCTGCCTCCCTCACGGCCGGATCCCCCGCCCCGATCCTTCAGACCCTGTCTGCCCAGCATCCAGTCCTCACGGCGCCTTTCTCTCCCCAGGTTCTTTCGGAGCACGGCTATGGCCTGATCACGACCGACATCCGGGAGGGCCAAACCTCCTACTACGCGGAGGAGTACCACCAGCAGTACCTGAGCAAGAACCCCGACGGGTACTGCAGCCTCGGGGGCACCGGAGTGTCCTGTCTGCTGTGTGCTATGGTCCAAAAATTTAAATGTGGGAGCCCTGGCCTCCAGTGTGGCTGTATTTGGTGATGGGGCCCAATAAGTAAGTAAGCTAGTAATTACAATAATAAAGAAGTGATTAAGGTTAAATGAGGTCATAAAGGGTGAGACCTTGATGCTGTAGGGTTAGTGTTTTTATAAGAAGCCAGAGTGTGTGCTCCTGCTCTCTCTCTCTGAATCCCTCCTTCCATGAACACTCCCTGTGGAAGGCCATGTGAGGACACGTTGAAAAGTTGGCCATATGCAAAAGCCTGGAAGAGGGAGGGCCCTCACCAGGAACTGAAAAATCTGGCACCTTGATCTCAGACTTCCAGCCTCCAGAACTGTGAAAATAAATTTCTGTTGCGTAAACCACCCAGTCTGTGGCATTTTGTTATGGCAGCCTGAGCAGACCAAGACAGTATTTAAGAATGATTTTCCTGCACAACGTTGGCCCTTGAAGTCACAGCAAAAAGGCTTTCAACAAACTGGGCAATTCTTTAATGGTTCACATCAGTGGCTTTCTGAAGAGCACAAAGTGTTAAGGCATTTTTTTTTGTTTGATTTATGAGGTATAATTTATATTTATTTAGTAAATTCACCTTTTTAAGGTGTACGGTATTATGAATCCTGACAAATACAAATGGCTGTGTAACCACCACCACAATCTAGATATAGAAGCTCCCCACCCTCCCAAAATAAGTTCCCCTTGTCCCTTGGTAACCCGTCCCCTTCTCCAAATCCCGGTCCCTAGCAACAACTGACATGTTCTCTGTGCCTGTTGTTTGTCTTTTCCAGAATGCCATCTAAATGGCATCATACAGAGTGCAGTTGCTTGTGTCTGGCTTCTTCAACTTAGCATAATGCATCTGTGATTCATGTTGCTGCATGTATCTATAGTTTTTCTTTTTTACTGCTGAATAGTGGTGATGCTGTCTGGGCCACAGTTTGTTTATCCATTCACCAGATGATGGACATGTAGGGTGTTACCAGTTTTTAGCGATTATGAATAAAGCCACTATAACCATTGTGAGATTTTAGTGTGGACACATGTCTTCATACAGTGGTGTTTTGATAAAGGTGTGAATTTATCTACTGATGTGCTGGGAGATTTGGGGATTCTTTGGGGTCTGAGTGAAAATAATGCATATGCTGTGTTTTCTTGTTCTGGACTCTGAGGCCAGCCATGGAAACGAGGTGGTTAAGCTAAGCAGAATTGTGGGTGACACTGGGAATTCTTTATCTCTGCCCTGTTCGACCTCATATGAACATGCTCTCCAGTACCCCAAAAGATACAAACACTTATAGCTTCAATGAAACTCAACTTCATGCTGTTTTCCAAAGAACAGTGGTGAGGAAGCTTTCTCTCCCATTTCAGGCCCCCTCCTGGCATAGAAAAATATGAGCTAAGTGGATGAATTCTGATACTTTGCTTACAGCTATGAGAAGTATGGTAAATGCTTGTTGTGTGAAAAGTCTATACCCAATAACATGAACTAATTTCCTAATATTTCATCTGCCTTTTGCTTATTCTGACAGGATATTTCCAAGAGTTTTAAAGATAAATTTTAAAGCCTCAAGACAGCCAGGGAAAGAAAAATGCCCATAGTCATTTCCCCTGAAATGGAAATCCGTTATGTATAGAATTTTGGAGAATGTTTACATCTACAGCTCCTTGCCAATCTTTAGTAATAACCCTTGCTCCCCACATACCTGTCACATGCATGGCGATTTCTCATGAGAATTATTCAGTGGCTGCATAGTAGGGAAAACTGTTCAGATTTGAGCTTTATTCAATAAACTGACCTCTGTCTCCTGCTCAAACTTGTACATTATTTCAGCTCAATATTTTAGTGGACCATTTGAAATTGCCAATATTAAGACAATATTGGAGCTACTAAAACAGCAATTATATATGATTTAATTTAAAAGTTCCTGTAGGGGGCGCCTGGGTGGCACAGTTTGGTAAGCTGACTTTTGGTCTCTGCACAGGCAGTGATCTCAGCGTGGTGATATCAGGGTCCTGAGATCAAGCCCTGCGTTGGGCTCTGCACTCAGCGTGGAGCCTGCTTGGGATTCTCTCTCCCTCTCCCTCTGCCCCTCCTGCTCATGCTCTCTCTATATATAAAATAAATAGATAAATCTTGGGGTGCCTGGGTGGTTCAGTCAGTTAAGCATCTGCTTTTGGCTCAGGTCATGATCCCAAGGTCCTGGGATCAAGCCCCACATCAGGCTCCTTGCTCAGTGGGAAGACTGCTTCTCCCTCTCCCTCTGCTCCTCTCCCCCTGCCACCTCAAGTAAATAAATAAAATCTTTTTTTCCAGAATATTTTATTTTTTTATTTTTATTTGTTATTATGTTAGTTACCATACAGTACTTCATCTTTAAAAAAATAAAAAATAAAGAGATAAATCTTTAAAAAAAATAAAGTTCCTATAGTTCCCGTACACTTTGGTATTTTTGCACATGTTTTCCGCCCATCTAGAATGCCATCATTAGTTTCCTAGGACTGCCATAACAAAGTACCACAAACTGGGTAGTTTAGAACAACAGAAATTTATTGTTTGGAGTTCTGGAGGCCAGAAGTCCAAAATCAAGGTGTCAAGAAGTCATGCTCCCTTGAAAGCACTAGGGAGGGATCTTTTCCAGGTCTCTCTCGTAGATTTGGGCAGTTCCTTGGCTTGTGGCAGCCTAACTCTAATCTTCACATGGCATTCTCCCTCTGTGTGTGTGTGTATATCCAAATTTTCCCTTCTTATAAGGACACCAGTGATATTGAATTAGGGGCCAACCCTGCTCCAGGAAGACCTCATCTTAACTAATTGTATCTACAACATCCTTATTTCCAAATAAGGTCACAATCTGAAGTACTAGGGTTTTGGACTTCAAAAGATGAATTTTGGAAGGACACCATTCAATCCACAACAAAAGCCTCTCTGTCTTTCCCTAATACCCTTTCTCTTTGTAGACTGACTCAGCCCAGACAGAGCTTATTTCCCCTAGAGAATCTTCTCCAATAGCCTCTTTCTGCCACCTACCACCTAAACATGCTCCTCCTAGACTGGATCGGGTACCTCTCTACAGTTCACAGTGATACGCTTACTCCACTGTATTGTTGATGTCTTTGGTCACGTTTCTCTCCCAGATGGATATGAGCTTCTAGGAGACAGAGAACAAATATTGTTCATCTTTGCATCATCCCACAAGCCTGGCATGTAGAAAGTGCTGCATAAAATGCCAGCTAACCTAGTGAACAAATGGATGAACTGCATCAACGAAAGCCACCCTGCATGGAGCTGTACTTCATGTGTGTCGTGTTTTAGACAGTGCTGATCAATGTACCTTCCTTTGCCGGAGCCTGTAGAGATGCAATTAGTAGAGAGAAGACATTAGTAGAGATGATATTAGCAGAGAATTAAAATCATGGGCTTGGTATTTGCCAGGTCCTGTTCTAGGATACACACATTATCTCATTAATCCTCCCAACAATATAATGATGTATTATTGTTATCTCCATTGTACAGATGAGTAATCTGAGGCTCAAAGTTCAGTAGCTCCCCAAAGATCCCCTTGGTGATGTGAGTTTTCTTCTTTAGGAGTCCGAGGCTATCCTCACTCTGCCGTATCACCTGAGCTGTTTGGACCAGAAGCTTCGGATCCTTTCTCCTGGGGAGTGGCTTCAGCTCTTTTGTCCTGATGCATTAGAGAATCTGAGATGCCTCGACTTACAGGATCCCAACTGGTGTGGAGACCTCTTACTCTCTTGCCTCTGGCCCCCAGTTCCACATCCCAAAAGATTGGCTCATGGAAATCATCAGGTCCTGGGTGCAGGATGCCACTTGGTTGCCTTGTCTGGACCATGACTGCTTCACCCAGTGCCCCATTGTGACCTTGATTGTCAGGCTTTCAGATAGTAGACACAGAGAGCAAAACCAGACTTGGTCCCTCTGAATTGAATCTGCACAGTCTCACCTGAAGGCTTTCCATTGACTTGAGTAAAGACCAGGGCCAATGAAAGGATGGAAAGATGGAAGAGTGGTACTTCTGCTGCCCATCACCCTGCTGCTGCCCTGGGCACACAGCTCCCTAGCACGTAGGTGTCTCGTGGTGTTCTTGTGTCTGTGCCTGACTGGGGCCCTTGCTCTTTGGGGTGCAGGAGGATCACCTGGGGAACTTGTTCAAAAGGTCAAGTTCTAGGATGCTGATTCCACAGTTCTGAGTGGGATCCAGGGAACTGCACTTTTAATAAGCCCCTTAAGTGAATCTCATGCAGGGGGCACCTGGACCAGACTTTCAGATCATTTCTCCCACAACACCTTCAACTTTAAAGCTACATGCCGAGTGTGTGTGTGTGTGTGTGTGTGTGTGTGTGTGTGTGTGTGTGTATTTTATGCCTATGTTAGGTCCCAGAATTTTCCATAGTGAATGGCTGATATAAGAAAACCCTTTGAGAGGGGTAACCAGCCATCAAGCTGGAGATGCAACTAGCCATATTCCTGCAGCTTTGAGGCCATGAGTAAGGCTGCTTTCTCTTGGAATACATTCTGAAGGATCACATGGAGACTTACTGGCCTAATGAAAACAGTAACATGATATAACTATAATAAAGGCAGTGTATTAATAGCTACTATGGATTCTCCCTGGGTCCTGAGACTTTCTGGAAATTTGTGTTATGTTCAGTCAGTTGTTGGTTGACAAATATTATAAACATCTACCATGGACCAGGAGTTGTTTTAGGAGTCAGTTTATAACAGAGAATGACATATTCGTTTCCTAATCTCATGCAGTTTTACTATCTAATGAGGGGAAGGATGTATTAAACATATAATATGAGTAAATAAGTTAATTTCAGTTCCTATTAATTGATATAAAGCACGAAAATAGGCTTATATGATAGAAGGCCTATAGGTGGTTGTTGAGACTCTACTAGTAGGTGGTCTCAGGAAGGCTTTCAGGAAACCTCAGGCAGGCTTTGAGATCCATCTGATAAGAAGGAGACATATTTCCAAGCAGATGTGACAGCAAGTGCAAAGGCCCTGAGCAGTGAGTGAGCTCAGTATGTTTTGGAGGCACACAGACTGGTATTGCTGGAACAGAATGAATGGGAAGGGGGCACTGAAGAGAGATGGGCTCAGAGGGGCCAGTGGGGCCCAGATCATGCTGAACCTCATAAAGGCACAGTAAGGATTTTGGATTTTATTCTCATTACAATGGGAAGCCATCAGAGAGTCTAAACAGGAGAGTGAGAAATGAGAGGTACTTGAAGAAGAGAAACTGGCTGCTGCAGAGGACAGTGTGCAGGGACAAGAGTGAGTGAGCATGAAGGGATCATGGCCTGGATGGGTTTAGAGCAGGAGGCATGGAGGGAAGGGGTTGGTTTCTGGATATCTTTTGGTAATGCTGACTATACTGGCTGATGCATTGGACACCAGGAGACAGAGAAGAGGAGGAGTCAAGGATAACTCCCAGATGATATTCTCGCCTAAGCCAACAGATACATATAGGTACCATTTACTGAACTGTGGACAACTTATAGGAAGGAAGATTTGGACTGGGGTCAGGTAAGTTGATAGTTCCATTGGGCCACATTAAATTTGAGGTGCCTCTTAGACATTCTTGTGAGATATTGAGTAGGGCAGTTGGTTAAGAGTTGAGGGCTGAGTGGAGAGGTCTGAGAGGTCAAATGTGAGATCTTCTGTATAAAGATGATATTCGAAGTTATGGCTGGGAGGAGATACCCTAGCTAAAATGCAAAAAGAGAGAAGCGGTCTGAGGACTGAGACTTGGGTTTTAGAAGGGCAGAAGGATTCAGCAGAAGAGCATAAGTATGGCCATTGATGTAGAAAGACAACTAGGAAGTACATTCTCCCACTAAAATTTTGCCCAGAAATGACCCCAGATTTCACCAAGGGTCTTGGGCAAAACCCAGACGCCTTTCTCCTTGTTCCAGACTAAAGTGAAGCCAAATGCCATCCCCCTAAATCAATGTTACATGAAATGTTCATTAACACAGCATGTGTTAATACTTATATTTGCGTTAAAGATGGGGACACTGAAGCTTAGAGATGTTAAATCACTGGCTCCAAGTCACACAACCAGCAAACAGTGCAGCCAACTCAGAACTTCTGACCCCAAACCCCACCTTCTTCCCTCTTTACCAGGTGCCCTGCCACACAGGACAGAGCCAGGAAATTTTCATGCTAAGACCACAGTGCCTTCTGCACACTTGAGTTCTGTCTCTGCAGTCATCCTTCTCTTTCTCCCATAGTCACCACCATATCAGTAGAATCTTTAGGGAGAAAGAATATTTTTCTGAGACACCTGGATAGTATGAGCAAAGAGAAACCACTTTGGACTAAAAAGCTGAAATGAGACCTTCCTATCTTAATCTGCTTGGTCACATCCCTGGGTCTGGATCAATCAGTCACTTGGGAAAAATCTAGAGTCTGAAGTTATTTCCTTCAGGTGGGACTTGCAAAGGGACATCTCTGCCCACCCCCCCACCCCGCGGAATTTTGCTCTGTGGTGCTGATGGACCCAAAAATTCACTTCGTTCTCTATCTACAGAAAATAGAGCCCTTTGGGCTCCCAGGGACTCTCTTAAAATTCACAACCACAGGTCTTCTATTTTTCAAGTCAATCCCAATTCTATGTAATTTTCAATAAAGTTGAGCCATTAGCATATGAAAATATGAAAAAATTACCGTACTTGTATGAGACTTTTCATGTAAATACATGGACATTTCAGTATGCATGATGATTGGCAGCCTGACATCAATATCAAAAAAGCATTTAAAATGTTGGAATTGAAATCATATACCTCAAGGAAAAATTAAGAATAAGGAAGCTAAAATATATATTTTATATCTAAGAATTTGAATAAAGATGACATTTTACATTAATGTAATTCAAGTAAAAATATTTCCCCCTCACCATTTTGAACTGTAAAAGTACAGTGTTTTAGAACGGAAAAGAACCTTAGAGATAATTTAATTAAATCCTCTAATTTTTTAAAGTTTTTATTTAAATTCCAGTTAATATACAATATAATATTAACTTCAGGTGTACAATATAAGTGATTCAGCACTTCCATACAACACCTGGTGCTCATCACAAGTGCACTCCTTGAGAAAACTAAAGACTCTACAGGTAGCCTGTTCCACTACAGAGAATTCCACAAAGAATATACAAATATTTAATACAAATAATATACAATTGGGTTCCCAGGGACTCTCCTAAACTTCACGTGCATGGGTCTCAGATTGTCTAGGTCAGCCTCAATTCTGTGCAAATGCCAACAAAGTAGACTATAACTATATGGCAGAATTTTTATACTTCTTTAAGATTTTTCATACCACCCTGCAGTTTCTACCCGCTGATGGTGGATCTGAACAACCCTGATGTCTCATCTTTAAGAAAATCCTGCAAGAGTCTGAAGGCCTGAGTCTTCTTTCCTTTCATGTTTCTTATAAGGTTTCTTATGTTGGCCACTCATCTCTGAATAGACTCCATTTGTTAATGTCATTCTTACCCGTGTGGCTCTAGACTGACAACCATTCAAATGCTGCCGTCTATGAGGCAGAGAGCTTACCAGTGATGTCATGTTGTCAGCATTTTATGGTTGATATTTTCATATGAAAACTTCCAACCTCCCTTCACAATCTAGAGCTTTGGATCTATTATTTTTCTACCTGGAGTTGCAAGTCTATTCGTTATTGAGTTTGATATTGATGGTTCATGCCCAGGATTCAGATCTGGCCAGATAATTTTCTATCTCAATTCTGTAATCTGTATTAGTAGTTCTTGCTCAGTTTCATGTCATGCATTATTGTGTACTTTTTCCCCAAGTTTAAGATGACTTTTTACCCATTTAAATTTTAAAGGTATCTATTAGCACTAGCCTGGTTTGGTATCCTACTGCCAATCCAACACCCCCAGACTTTCAGCAAAAACTACTGATAGATCATAGTCCCTTTTTCTGTTGAGCTTAGATGCACCTTTGGACCTGTTTTACATAGAGGACTGCTGATAGCCACTGCCCCCCAATCAGACTTAGCTCTCCAGGTGAAATCTTTTCTCTACCTCACTCCAGAATTGCAGGTACACACAGATTTGAAGATCAATGCTTTGGATATAATGTCTCAATCTGTTTGATGTTAACCTTAGAGAGCAATCATCAAATCACATACCATCATTTTAGCCAAATAAGATTCTCAAAGAATTGAGCAGAGGCTTTGTTGAAATATAGACATACCATGAAAGCTATGGGCAAAAAGAATAGATAATTAGACTTCAGAACCAGACACACCTGACTGAAAAATCCCTGTCTGTCTCATACAAGCTAAATAATCATGGGCAATCACATGACGTCTCAGAGATTATTTCTTCATCTATAAAATGGGAATAATAATAAAACATATCTTAGAGGTTTGCTGGGAATATTAAATATCTCACATGCACAATGCAGAAGCTGACTCATAGTAGGTGCTCAAAAAGTAGTAGTTACTATGTTGTAAAAGACTGATATATTAGGGATTTTTAACTATGAATCTAATCTGACTCCCAATCATCAGTAATTTTGTTTAAACTTTCATAAATTATTATTTTATTCAAGTATTTAGAAAATTTCCCAGAGATCCAACTTGCTTTATTGTATATTAATTCTAAGATTTCCTTGTTGGCCCTGAAAACTCAACATTTCCATCGGAGATTGGGGTGCAGGGTCCTTGCTGTGTGTGGTGTTCCACTGGGAATGCCAAAACATCTCCTTTGACAGGAGCAATGTGGGTGAAGCAGATATTCCTGGGCACCAGCTCCTTATTCTCTCTTTGCATCTTCAAATGAAATGACACCTCTATGGGCCACTTACTGTCCCCCTGCCCAAGGCTTTCTGATTTAGGAACTCAAAGGACAGCCGACTCTGTAGGTATGAACTAAGGTCCCTCAATTCCTGATAAACTGTACAGCTCATTAGTAGGTCAAGGATTTTACCACTGATATTAAGACCTTTACTTCCCACCCCGTCCATCCATCCAACCATCCATCCATCCATTCATTTATTCATAAGTATGTATTGGGTTGCCACCACGTACTAGTCTCTAAGATAATGGGAATATGAAAATTAGCAAAACATGCAACATGCCTTCTGCCTTCATAGAGATTAGAATTTAATGGAGGAAATAGACTTCAGCAGTTTCACAAATACATAATTTCTGTTGTTAGTGTTCTGAGTGGAAGGTAGGTGTCAGAAAAGAAAGTTATACTGAGGGTAGGTTATGTAATCCTGAAAGGCAAGGAAGATTTCTAAAAGAACTTTATAATTGAGCTAAAATGTGAAGGATACACAAGAACTAAACAGGCAAAGAGGGGCAAGACAGATGAGGGAGGAGCCTGTCTTTCTGGCAGAGGCATGGGGAAAAGTTCTGAGATAGGAAAGAGCAAGGTACTTCTGGGGAGCTGATGGGCCAGGAAAATTGGAGGAGAGACACCCAAAGGCAGAGATAAGCAGTAGCAGTGCCGGTGATTGGCAGTGGTTGTGGTAAAATGTGGTAATAATGAGTGGTGTGATGGGGGTGACATGATAAGGACGTGGTGGTGAGGTTGTATGTTATGTTGTATGGTGGCAAGGTTGTGTGGTTGTGAGGTTGTGTGCTGTGGTGACCTGTGATATGGGGACATGTGGTGGGGATATGTAGTGGTAGGGTTGTGTGGTGGCGGGGTTGTATGGCTATGGTGATATCTGGTGATGGTAACATGGATGGTCGTGATGTGTGGTATGGAGATGGTTTGAATTATACTTGTCTGTGGAAATTTTTGAATGTCATTGTCTTTTCTCCCCATGCATAAACATGGTTAACAGTTAGAAGGCCTAGTGGTAATGAAAACAGACTCTGGAAACAGATTGCCTAGGTTCAAATCTTAGCTCAGTTGTATATTAGCTTTTGGGTCTTGGCCAGATGTCCTAAGCTTTAAACTTGCCTTTTTGGCTCACCTTTAAATTGGGGCAATAATAATTTCAGTTATCTCATGGAGTTTACGTGAGAATTAAACTGTTTTATGCAAAACAAAATGGTGCCTGGCAAGTAGTAAGCACTCAACATTTTAGATTTTATGATATTTATTTTTCTCATTACTCAAATGACATTTGAAAGACACCAAAAGATCTCAAAACAATCCTATCACATAGGAAATGCCAAAAGTTTTATTCCTTTTAAGGTGCAATTGGAATGCCTAGAATTAAATTAAGTGAAAAACGGTGCCACTAATCACAATAGGAAATGCAGGAGAGCGAGCAATCAGTTAGGAAGGGAGGGGCTGATCACTTTCCCTTTGCCTGTAGAATTTCTGATGTTTGTGTCATCCAGGTATAGAAGTTGAAAATATGAGTACAGAGCTAAAAAGGATTTTATGGTCCATGTAAAGACACCATACCATGGTCCTATTTCAAATAAATGAATACTCCCATTTGGGCTTCCTTACTGAGAGGCAATAACAAGATCCAGCTCCAGGGTTTGTGGTTGTGTCTCCTTCCCACAAGCCCTCAGAGAGAGACCCTTCTAAAAAGCAAAGCTATGGTGAAGGAAGGAGTCATTGTTCCCCCAAAAGCACAATATACAATTTTGATGCCTTTCATAGGCACTAGGAAGCATCATTCTTGTTTGATGGATCTCCCACCTGGTGTTAACCTGGCTAAGCCATTGCTATCTATGTGCTGGGGAGGCAAGAAGAAGGGGGCACTGTATTTAAGTTTCTTTCAAGCCAACAAACCTTGACCGTTGGGCTCTGGTTCTCTTGTCCCTCTTCCTTCTTTTTGCTTTTAGTGACATGTGGCCAAAGAAAAAGTAGCAAACCTGAGAAATCAGAAACTTTGGGAATCATAGGCGGGGAACCTGCAGACCTTACAGATTTTCCATGGCAGGTGAGTATTCTTTACTACGGGAAACATCTCTGTGGAGGATCAATCCTCAGCATGTGGTGGATTTTAACTGCGGCCCATTGCTTCATAAACAGAAGTAGGTAAGTATTCCAAACAGATTTTTTTTTTTAACCAATGTGGTAGAATATTTGTCCTTACATGCTTATTATTCTCCTGGAAACTCCACCCAGGTTTGTCAGTCACCAAATGAAATACCAGGAGGTTAACTGTATGCCTGTGTGACTGAATACCAGACTTTGCAGGTGGTATAGACGCTGTTCTCCTCCTAGGATGTTTTACATCTTATTTCATGGGACCCAAATGGCAGAACAAGTATCCTTTGGACTTCTCAGCATCTTGCCAAGTGCATGTGGTCCTGGTCCAAACCTTTGGAAAGTACTTCCCTAAGTATTTGCTATTACTTGGAGTGAAAGTAAGCTGACACTGACCACAGAGTCAGACTCCTAGAAGGGATTGGGACCCCAGGGCAGGGCAGCAGACCTGGTTGCATGACAGAAGTTCCTGAGGTGCTATCTTAGCTCAAGTCCATACATCAGTATTTTTGAGAAACTTCCCAGGTGTTTCTTAGTAGCTAGTCCACCTCTTCTTGCAAATCAATATCAAGTCCCTCAGTGACATGTGCATAGCATGACTTTCAGACATCTATTAATAAAATTTACAAGTGAATTTGCCCACAAGGCCATCAAGGCAAAAGCTGGTTGGCAACAGGGCAAGACTGGAACTCCGGTCTGTCTTTTTCTGCCCAGTCAGGGCCCAAGTGCATGGTCCCAGATGCCTCCATCCCTCCAGCTCTCAGGATCACAGTCTCACACTGGTGGAATTATTTTCTCTTAAGACCCACCTTTTTAACCCTTCCGCCACTTACCTTTTTTTCTCCTCCTTTTGTTTTTACATAAGATCTGGCTTGGAGATTATACATAGTGAAAGAAGCATTGGCACCAAGAACTCGAAGAGGATGAAAGTGGACAAGCTAATTACTCACCCTTATTTTGACAGCTGGTTCTTGGATAATGACATTGCTTTGCTCTTGCTCAAATCTCCTTTTAAGTTGGATGCCCAGAAAGTACCCATCTGCCTTTCAGAGGTCACTGACATAGAGAGATGGCGAAACTGCTGGGTGACTGGATGGGGTATTACCAGTGAGTTACTATGGCCCAACCCAGTGGGGGATGGCAACCTGGTTGATGTTTACAATGAGAAAGTAAACTCTGGAGGCTCTGCTAGCTCTGGGAAGTCTACCTGGTGGGTTTGGAAACTTCCAGTTCTCATTTAAAGATCCACGATGAACCTTAATCTCAGTCCACATGTGAGTCATTCTTCCTTGGCCTTCTTGGGCTCCTGTAGCAAATTTTATGTCCACATTATAGAACACAAACCCTAACAGGGCCTCAGTGATAACCCAGGAAGAAGTGTTCAGAGTCCAAGGGTGACTTGGAGGAATTTTGAGGGACATGTTGATGGGCAAAGGGGTGGCAAAATGGACTGGGCTCCAGGAAGTCCACACTAATGTCAGCAGAGCAGCTCTGTTCCAATTGATGGGGTCAGTTCTTCTCCCCTATAACAAAGGGCTTGGTGGCCCAAATATTTGAAAACCACTGATCCAGGCCAAGGAGAAAGGGATAAACTGAATATAAATTTGTCCTTATAGAGTCAGCCTGTAACCTGCACCCACCACTTTGCCCGACCAACTCATAAAATGGTGACATTTTGTCATTTTTCTCGGTAAATGTGTCTTACTCCAAAATCTAAAGAACAGAAAAAAAAAATTCCAGTCAGTGCCATTCTTCTAAGTAGGCGCACAAATGACAATACATTGATTCCTACCTGGTCCCAAAGCTCAGAGCTGTTTTAGAATTCCTCATGGGGAATTACCCTTGAAGGCTTTTCGTGAACTCCAAAAAAGGCCACCTTCTTAATTTAGAGTTCCTCTTGTATCAGTCAGCACATATTTATTGATCCTCTTCCAGGCAGTGTTCTGGGCTCTGAGAATTCAGCAATACACACAAAGGGAAATATCCTCATCTGCGGAGAATAAACATTCTAGGTGTTAGGTTCACCTCTTAGATAGACACTGAATTACTCAAAGGCTCTGACATGATTCAAATCCATCTTTATGAGCCATGGGCCCCAGGACAGAACTTGCAGAACTTGTCATCATGGGTTTTCTTTACTTTCTTATGGATTTAAATGAAATACCTTTTTGGGACCATAGAGTTGACACCTTCTGCAGAGTGAGAAGGCTACACTTAGGCTGAGATCCAATAGAGACCCAGTTGTGGGGAGCTCTGGATTCAAAGAGGATGGGCTTGAGAGTCTCCTGAACACCTCTCCATCCTGTCCTCACTAAGTCCAAGTTTGGGTAGTTCTCTGAGCCATACGGTAGTTCCTTTGTCATTGAGGCAAAAAGACATGATGGGGAGTGGGTGCTTCACCTCAACCCAAAGGGATCACTTTGAGCTCAGGGGGTCCTCTCCCTATCTGCTTCTTCTTTGGGTCAGTTCCTATGCAAAGTACAAGTCAACAGCTGAACAAAGTCAACATCAACTTGGTCAAACGGGAAATGTGCTCCTCTGTTATGACTGTGCTCACCAAGAACATGTTGTGTGCTGGGAACACTCAAGAAGGGAAGGACTCCTGCCAGGTAATGGAGCTTGTCCCTTGCTTAGAGAGGGACTGCCACAGAGGGCTGGTCAATATTTCCAGGATAATTGCTCCCCTCTTCCCCCTCTGGATAAGTTTCCTAAAGCTACTGTAACAAATTATCACAAACAGGGTGGATTCAAACAACAGAAATGTATTCTCTTATAGTTCTGGAGTCTGAATCAAGGCATTGGTAGGGCCATGCTCTCTTTGGAGGTTCTAGGGGAGGATACCTCCTGGACTTTTCCTGCTTCTGGTAGTTTCCAGCAATCGGTGGCATTACTTAGCTTGTAGATGAATCGCTCCACTTTCTGCCCACATCTTCACATGGACTTCTCCCCTGTATGTGTGTCTCCTATTTTCTCTTCTTATAAGGATTTCAGTTGTTGGATTAGGACCCACCCTAATTCAGTAGGACTTCATTTAACTTAACTAAATACATTTGCAAAAGTCCTATTTCCAACTAAGCTCACATTCTGAGGTTCCAGGTAGACTTGAATTTGAGAGGGATGCTATTCAGCCCAGTACAGATGCCCTGTAACCAAAGGGAGACTGTGTGGGATAGTGGTTAGGGGTGCAGTTTCCTTTAGCTTCCCTCTTAGCTCCTCTACTTATGGCCTGTGAATTCCCTCTATGCTTGTGCTTTTTCAAATTTCCCCATCTGTAAAATGGGAATATTAAGAGTTCCTACCTTCTAGGACTATTGTGAAAATTAAGTGAGTCAATGCATAAAACAGCACAGAGCAGAGGATGGTCATAGTAAATTCTATAAATATAATTTTCTCCATCACCATCTTTTATACCTGTTCAGCGCTTAATAAAGTACAAACCACTTCCACAAATACACAAAAGGGTTGCAAACTAGCCCTAGGAAGCAGGCTTATTTCAGATGAGGAAACTGAGGATCAGGGAAGCCGACAGAGGACATGCTGGCAAGTTAAACTACAGACCCAGAATTCTAATGTCTTCTGAGATTGGAGCCATCTTTTGGGTTCCAGTAGAAACAGGGGCTCCAAATCCATCAGCCCAGCCTGGTCATGCCCAGACTTGGCTAGTTCAACAGCCACAGAAATGCCAGGAACTACTATTGAGTACAGACTTGCCAGATAGCAGGGCAGTACAGGGCTTCACAGCTGTCGTTTCCTTCCATCCACACAGTATTGCAGGAAAGGTAGTTATTATCACCAGCATCAAAGCCAAACACTAAATGCTGAAGAAAAATTTCACATTCTCCCAGCTAAATTCTCCCCCTGGAGTATGAACCAAGATCTGGGGCTTCAGAAATAGAAGATCTTAACTGTACTGCTGTTCTGCCTGACATCCTTCACATAGATCCCCTCACCCCACAGAAGAAATTGTAATTCTTCATTTTATTTTATTTTTTAATTTTATTTTATTATGTTATGTTAGTCACCATACAATACATCATTAGTTTTTGATGTAGTGATCCACGATCCATTGTTTTTGTATAACACCCAGTGCTCCATGCAGTACGTGTCCTCCTTATTACCCATCACCAGGCTAACCCATCCCCCCACCGCCCTCCCCTCTAGAACCCTCAGTTTGTTTCTCAGAGTCCATAGTCTCTCATGGTTCATCTCTCCCTACGATTACCCTCCCTTCATTTTTCCCTTCCTTCCCCTAATGTCCTCCATGCTATTCCTTATGTGCCACAAGTAAGTGAAACCATGTGATAATTGTCTTTCTGTGCTTGACTGATTTCACTTAGCATCATCTCCTCCAGTCCCATCCATGTTGATGTAAAAGTTGGGTATTCATCCTTTCTGATGGCTGAGTCATATTCCATTGTATATATGGACCACATCTTCTTTATCCATTCATCTGTTGAAGGGCATCTCGGCTCTTTCCACAGTTTGTCTATTTCGGACATTGCTGCTACGAACATTGGGGTGCATATGGCCCTTCTTTTCACTACATCTGTGTCTTTGGGGTAAATACCCAGGAGTGCAATTGCTGGGTCATAGGGTAGCTCTATTTTTAATTTTTTGAGGCACCTCCACACTGCTTTCCAAAGTGGCTTTACCAACTTGCATTCGCATCAACAGTATAAGAGGGGTTCCCCTTTCTCCGCAACCTCTCCAACATTTGTTGTTTCTTGCCTTGTCCATTTTTGCCATTCTAACTGGTGTAAGGTGGTATCTCAATGTGGTTTTGATTTGAATTTCCCTGATGGCTAATGATGATGAACATTTTTTCATATGTCTATTAGTCATTTGTATGTCTTCTTTGGAGAAGTGTCTGTTCATGTCTTCTGCCCATTTTTTGACTTGATTATTTGTTTTTCGGGTGTTGAGTTTGAGATGTTCTTTATAGATCTTGGATACAGAATGGGAGAAGATATTTGCAAATGACACTACAGATAAAGGGCTGGTATCTAATTCTTCATTTTAAAGAAAGGTCAGGGGACTTTCCAATGACCTCAAGGAATCTGGTAAAGAACAGTTTGGTTCAAAGTTAGTTGATGGGCACAGCGATTTGTTTATGATAACAATCTGGTTTAGAAAAAAATCAAATAAACCCATATCCTGTTTGCTTTGTTTTATTTGTTTTAGATTTGGGTTTTTGGCATATTATTAAATGGTGCTTCTTTTCAACTTTTTTGTGTGTCACTTAATATTTTCAAAAATAAATCTTTGGTAAGCTGTGAAAAAATATGTACCACCTGATCTTATTTCTGTAAAATAACAATGATGTATTCATATTTGCATACTCAAGGCTGTGGACAATTTTATTTGACTAAGGGGTTGCCTCTGCATGGCTAGAATTATAAATGTTGTTTATGTCGTTTATTTATTTGAGTACGTGGTAGGGAAAATTCAAATGTTATAGATGGATATACAGTGAAAAGGAAGTTTACCTCTCACACTTGTCGTCCTTTTCACTCCCCAGAGAAACCATTTTTATCATGTTACCTTATCTTTCCTGAAATATTCTTTTCATATACAATCATATGTGTGTTTATATATAAATTTACTTATTTATATAATTATGGATATTCTGCATGTTCTTTTTCCATATCTGAGATTTCTAATTTTCTTTGATGAAGATACATAATTTTTAATAGAATTATTAAGTCACAGAGATGAAAAGTACAGCATATGGAATATAGCGAATAGTGTTGTAATAACATTGCATGGTGACAGAGAGGAACAACACTTATGGCATTGTATAATACATAGAATCATCAAATCACCATGTGTGCACCTGAAACTAATATAACATTGTATGTCAACTATACTTAAATAATAAAAGTGTAAAATAAAGAAATAGCCCCCAAATTTGGGGGCATTGAAAGATTGTGTGTTCCTCAATTTTCTTGTCAATGATGTCCATTCCCCTTATTTGTGCTTATTTGGCAATCTTTTTCATGATGCTTTAAAATTTGTAAAGTGTTTCAAATTTAATGTTTTAAACCACAACATAACATTTTGACTCACTTTTTGTACCTTTTGCATCTTGTATATATCAGTTTGTGCACTTACTGTATTCAACCGATTACCTATTATGAGGCATAGTGGATTTTTGTTTTTGTTTTTTACTTTTTGCTATTATGAACAATATAGAAAGACTAAATTGGTTGGCTGAAAATAGATTTAAAGAGGCAGTGAGAAAATTGTAAGAATTCTGAAAAACAATGAAAAGTGCTTAGAGGCAAAATGGATTACAAAACCACTTCTTGGTACATCAAAATGAACCCATGCAACTAGATGATAATGATTTTGATGGATGTTCATTTTTTTAATCAAACTGTCATTCACTGCCATTGCTTTTGACCGAATGGTTTGCCACTTTGTCTGACAGTCATGGGGCTGGGAGTATAGTCATGTAGTTGGAGAGCCTAATCAACTGTCCTCTCATCAAAAGACACTATAAATGCTTTTTGCCTTGTGCCAGTTGCCCACACCTCAATAGGCTATAGAAGGAATTTGCTATTGTCCCTTCCACTCCCAAACAACTTTTCTCTCCTAGGGTGACAGTGGGGGGCCTCTGGTTTGCCAGAAAAAAGACAACCAAAGCATATGGTACCAGGTGGGCATTGTCAGCTGGGGAGAGGGCTGTGGCCGGAAGAAAAAGCCTGGAGTGTATACGAAGGTGTCTAATTATCTGTTATGGATTAACATGGAGACCACGCTGTCAGGAAGGCCCTACATGCATGAGCCAGACTCTGGGTACAGTTTGCTTCAATCACCCTGGGCCATCTTGTTACTGTATTTTGTGATACTTCTATTACCTCTGTGATTAAAAACTGTAGCGCCTCAAAACCAAGCATCCTCGGTTTTTGGAGTAAGGTTAAAGGTGGGGTGCAAGGGATTCTCATAGTTTTAGTTGTGCCTGAAATAGTCATATACCCATAGGAGTGCTTATGATACACCTGCGACCTACTACACAGCCGATTGTTCCCTTGGAACTTGGAGGCAGGCTACCAATTTCAGCTTGAGGCCTCTCCAGAGGTGGGGATGGAGTACCTCTGCTTGCGGAGGGGCATGCCAAGGATCTCTGAAACAGAAATCCTATTCTTTTCCCTCCTATAAACAGATATCCTTCCACAAATTCTTTCATTTTCCAAAGGAGTAGACAGTTCCCCATTGTGGGGGGGGGAGTCTTGAAATAACATTCCAACTTTTCTCTCTCCCCTCATTTGTAGCTAATCCCTGAGACCTACAGATTTTGTCTTCAGAAAGATACTTTTCTTCACCTTCTTCTGCTTCCATAGCTATCACCGGGTCGAGAGCCCCATTAAATACTGTTTTGGGCTCTCAGAGATCATGTGGAACAATGCTATGATTCAGGATTAGGAAATCATTGAAGTAGAATCGTCCTAGAGATTAGATGGGAAAGAAACACATAGCTAAATGGGTTATAGTAGTCAAGGCACCTTTGCATGCAAACATCAGAAACAACCTGAAGCAAAAAGAAAATGATAAATATATTGGGGTAGCACAAAATCAAAGGAATTACTTTTCTAGTAAATGGCTGTCTAAAAGTTTGACAGTCCAAGACTACATTTTGGACCATCTGAAAGAGTGGATGGACCCTCCATCCTTCATCCAATCACCCACGAGCATAATTTTTCCAACCAGACAAGAGGTAATAAGTGGCATTCTTTTCTGAGGCAACTCAGCACATTTTTGAGGAGAGAGGGAGAAGCCATACTCAAAAAGATGGGTGTTTTTATATGAGTTTGCCTAAAGTAGAATTCCTTGAGCTGTGAGTAACAACAACAAAATAAAACGAAAAGGTGAAATCTGTTCTGCATATACATAGTGAAAGGGAAGAAAAGAGGATGAAAAGAATTTCTCTGTGCTGGTTCTCATTGGCTGCATCAGAACAGGAGAGCTTGGCCACCAGCTGAATCTAGAGAGTGGGTGAAGAAGCATTTCAGTAGATGAGAGCAGGGAGAATCAGTATGTAGTTGTTTTGCCAAAACTGCTGAGCTACCCCAAACTTTTGATTATCGGTAAGCAGGGAAATACAGCTACAAGCAGATGCGTAACTGTTGCTGAGAAAGGTAGATTTATAAGGATTTCCTCTTTTTCATGAAAGAAGCAGCAGTGACAGCAACTCGGCCTTCAACTTGGCCTTCAGAGGGCAGAGGCTGGGAGAGACTGAGAAGCCACAATCCTGTGCCCTCAGCTCAGGGCAGAGGTTAACAGAGAAGCTGAAAACAGCCTGGCCCCTCAGCCAGGATCCTGTGAAAGGGAGTGTGTGCAGGAAGGGGGCTGCTTTGACTCCATTACAAAGCATGTTATCAAACTTTCTGACTTTTGCCAATCCTGCAAGGAAGAAATAAGAGCTCAAACTAGTAACTTTTTTCCTCAAATTGAGGTATAAATTACATAGAGAAACATACCCAATTGCTTATATATTGAGTGTGTGCCCTTTATCAGATGTATATAATTTTATTTATTATTTATTCAGCTTATATTTATTTATTCTGCTTTAACATTTAGGTCTATGATCCATTTTGAAATAATTTCCAAGTATGATGTGTTATGGTTCAAGACTCATTTCTTCCATATACACAGCCAATTAAGTTGAAAAGACCTTCTTTTAACCCATTGAATAGCTTTGGTGTCTTGGTCTAAATCAACTGACCACAAAATATAAGTGTGGGCCCATTTATGGGATTGTTTTTGTTGTTGTTGTTGTTTGTTTGTTTTTTGCTGTCCTAGATAGTCTAGAATTAGATGTCTGATTTGGGTTGTATTTGATATCTGATCTTGATGGCTTTGTTACCACTTGAAAATAGGATACAGGTAGTCTGTAGCATGTACTCATTTAATTATAACCTATAGTACCTTAGAATGAATTAGCTATTGAAAGGAAGGTTTTGGCAGGCCAAATTGCTGTTGCAATTAACCATTATAATAGAATGAGAAATACAAAGGCCATGGGGGTAGCCTAACTGCTTAAAAAAAAGCTTAAAGAAACTAGTAAACTCAGGGTTTTAGGTTTGGGGCTTAAGGCATAGTCAAAGAACCAGAGTGTCTATATCTGCTATACGAAAAGTATCTTCTTTCTTGTAGCTGCAGAGCCAATGTAGCCAAAATTTAAGTCCCCAATCTAACACTACTGGTTGCTTAAATACAGTATAAATTGAATTCACAGCCACTATAGGTCTCTCATGCAAAAGATAGAACTAGGGGAAGAGTAGAAACCTGAAAATTGAAATCAGATATTAGGGTGGATTTATATGCATCTATTTTTAAATGGAGGTATTATAATCATTATTCACATATGGTGAAGTCAACGGATCAGGAGACAACTGTCATTGAAAAGATAGTATGTTACAGGTTGGAAGAAGAGAGGGCACAACACACTATGTGGGACCACATGGGAGAAGCATCAGGATTGGTAAAGATGCAGAAGGAGCAAAGGGAGGAGGTGGGAAAGAGCCTTTATTGTGGTTTTGCAGGAAGGAATGAGAGAAGCAGGCTAAGCAAGCTAAGCAGGTTTGGGATGGGCTAATTTGAACAATTTCAGCAGGTTCTGGGATGTAGGGACTGCCTTTAATTAACTGATGCTTGGTTCTGAGGTGATTAGGACAGAATGGTTGTGGTTCAGGGTATGAGGGTTCAATAAAGGGGCATGATTAATACAGTGTCTGAGTACTTTGACCTCACATATTCCACTGAGTCTCACTTGCTAGCAGAAAAATCCTTCCTTTCTGACAACTCCAGCCATCTTCTGACTGAAAGTACTGTAATGACCTCACATGAGCAGTGACCTTATAAAGAATGCTAATTTTCCTCTAGACTCAACCCACCAACTCTCACGACCTCCAGGTTTCTAAATATAGTTTAGTTTCATAGTATCCCACAGGAAAAAGTACAAAAATTGGATCTGGGAGGTCATTAAACAACAAAAGGGTGGCAGAATTTTGCTAACATATTAGAATAAAGCTACAAAATATTGTTAAAATGAAGTCTAAAGGGGAGCCTGGGTGGCTCAGTCGATTAAGCATCTGCCTTCGGCTCAGGTCATGATCCCAGAATTCTGGGATCGAGCCCCACATCGGGCTCCCTGCTCAGCTCTGCCCTTCACCCACTCATGCTCTCTCTCTCACTCTTGCTCTCTCTCAAATAAATAAATAAATAAATATCTTTAAAAAAGATGAAGTCTAAGGGTGCTAGAACAGGAAGGAATGAATGTAGCACCAGATTGGGCCAAATTTTTCAATATTGTTAACTCACCACAAATTCTGGATTCAATAAACTGGTTTTAACACTTGGGAGTGGCTCTAATAGTCTGCTTGGTTGGTTTAAAAGGGGCCCACATTAGATGTTCCATTGACAGATGAATGGATAAAGAAGATGTGGTATTTATATACAATGGAATACTACTCAGCCATCAAAAAATGAAATCTTGCCATTTGCAATGACATGGATGGAACTAGAGGGTATTATGCTAAGCAAAATAAGCCAATCAGAGAAAGACAATTATCATATCATTTCACTCATATGTGGAATTTAAGAAACAAAACAGAGAAACATAGGGGAAGAGAGGGAAAAATAAAATGATGAAATCAAAGAAGGAGACAAACCATAAGAGACTCTTAATCATAGGAAACAAACTGAAGGTTGCTGGAGGGAAGGGGCGAGGAGGATGGGGTAACTGGATGGTGGGCATTAGGAGGGCACATGAGCACTGGGTGTTATATGCAACTGATGAATCACTAAACTCTACCTCTGAAACTAATAATAGACTATATGTTAATTAATTGAATTTAAATATAAAAATTAAAATTAAAAAAATAAATAAAAGGGGCCCACATTAAATAAAGCAGTCATGTCAGAAATTCTTTGTTATATTGAAGAGAAAATGATACAAATTTTTAGGGAGATATGAAGTTGGAACAGATTTATCATCTTAATCTGTTCACTCACTCTCCCCATTTCCCATAAGAAGGCTCAAAAACACTTCTTTCACCAAAGCATTAAAAATACATCAATGAGGGGAGGATCAATGTTGAAGTGGTTCTCTGCTTACCAAAATTATGTTTTCCCTTCCCTATTGTAGAGTGACATTAGAAAGTGGCTCTGCCCATCTAGAACTTGCATTTCATGCTCCCTTTGCATATAAGCAAGACCATATGACTAATTTTCAACATTGGAATTTGAGCAGAATTCGATGTGGTCTCTTTTAGGGCCAAGGCAGCCCAAAGGTGGATATTCTTTGTCCATTCTCTCTTTCTCCATATGCTAGATTAATAGAGGACTCTGGAAACCTGGGGATGAGAGAACCACAAGGCAAATGCAGGCTGAGTCCCTGGATCAGCATATGGAAGAAAGCAAGCATTAAATAAGAATGTCAACATCAGAATGTGAACTTGAACAAAAAATAAAATGTATCAGATCACTGAAATGTTGAGTTTGTGTTATGGCAGCTAGTATTATCCTACTTATCAAATCCAGCATATCTGATACACTGTCAAGTAATTGTCTTCTGAAAACTGGGGATGCTGAGGTTGAAATGGGCTCCTCTAATTAATATAGGAATGAAATCATCCTGGAAAGTAGAGCCACCAAATGGTCAGAAGTATGATGCACATGGCAACTATGGTAAGCAAAAGGACTAATAAAATCACTGCAGTGATTTGACCAGCAGAGATCTTTGGCAGTGGTCACTAATGATGGGATCTCCTGGACTGAAATTAGGCCTACTAAGGTCTTAATTGATCCGTGCAACCAGAAAACAAACAACTACATGCGATGAATAGACGCCACCTTGAATCACAACAGTGGAGAGTTACCTCCCTCACCCACTTTTCTGAGCTGAGCCAATTCAGAGGTGTACAGTCCTTTGAGTGAGCCAAAGGCTAGGGCCCTTTGAGGAAGGACTTTATACCTCTGCCATAATATGTAATCTTCTAGTCATTTCCAAAGGCACCTGCAGCTATTTACTAAGATTACTGTGCAGTGGATGAGGAAAAGACTGAGACTGGTGGAAATATTGAACACATGACTCTGAGATGATATTAAACTCTTGGTACTCAAAATGCCACTGTGGTCCACTAGAAAATATGGGGCTCATGGGAGTCATGTGATAAAAAGAGTGATGGCCTGAGTCCATGTGACAGTGATCCTCATGGCTCTGCAAATCATTTCAGTATATGGAACCATAGTGGAGAACTGAAAAGAGTATAAACAGGGACTAAGAGCATAAAACTGAGGTGGTTACAGTTGTAGTAAAATGGTCTCAATTCCCCAGGGGACCCTCTGAAGAACTATTTAGAATAATTCTCAGAACTGTCCCTTTAATTACTAGAATCTAGAACTAGATCCTGCCCTTATTGGTCAAAAGCTGCTCCAGGGGAGTAAATGCCCTTGCAATCCCACACTCTGCATATCAGTGAGCCCAGCGCACACCTGCCAGCATCCTTGACATTAGAGGAGCCTGGACAGAAGGTTAAGATGCAAGATGCATGCTTGAGGTAGGACGTTGTCAGCAAGAAGTGAGTAGAAGCCTGGATGGAAATGTTAACTCCAGATGTCACTGAAATAGATGGCAAAGCTGAGAGGATGTGATTCAGGGCATCGGGTATGTTTGCCACAATATACCGACATGGTACCTACCAAAATCCTCACATTGACTTCTTGACCCATGGATGTGGAGCTACTAAGCAAGAAAGGCTGAAGTGGGGATTCTTGAAAAATCTCCTTCTTACCAAAGTAATACACTCAAAGAAATAGAATATTCCTAAAACAATTGCAGAAATCAGTGAAACATAAAATGAAAAGTGTAGAAATGGTGATTCCTTTCATTTCTCCATTTAGCTAATTTCAGATGGATATGGACCTTAGGTAATGAAAATTGATTATCATGAATTTAGTCAGGTGCTCACTCCAGTTGCAGCCGACATTCCACATATGAGATTTTTATTGGAGAAAACTTTAAAATTTATAAAACTGGGAAATTATTATGTTCTCTGTATCAAATACAGAAGACCACTATATACAGGGATTTTTTTCACTTGAAAAAACAAGACACTTTCCCCATCTTATCTTTTAATCCTTCAGCTATATGTCGTTAATTTAGTCACCAGGGATATCTACCATTCACCAACCCACAAAAAGTCACTCTGGTTCACTATATTGATGACATCATGCTGATTGGACCTTGTGGGTGAGAAGTTGCAAATATCCTAGATGTCTTAGTAAGACACATTTGTGCTAATCATAGGAATGTTTCAATTGTAAGGATCATAGACATAATTTTCTGATTTGATCCCCTCATATTTCAAATGAGGCAAAAAGGAATTGAGAATGACCTGATGCTGATATGTATTGATGATTTGCTATGTGCTAGGATTTTTCATAAACCACTAAAATTAATCCTTACCTTAAACCTGTGATCCAGGGCAACTTAGCCCATTCCCTAGTTTACAGAAAATGAACAGCATATAAGTTAAATGGCTCAGCCAAATTTAAGACCACTTCCAAAATTCAAATCCAGATTCATTTGGCTCCCAAGGCTATGGTTCTTTGACAATGTGCTTTCATTCCGAATTTTTCATTTCCCAAACATTACCTTATTTAATTATCACAAAAATTTAGGACAGAGGCAAAATCTATCAGATTTAAGTGATATTTTTCCAGTATAGAAAGATGACGATTAGGTTTTCAGTACCTGAAAGGTGTTATTCCACTGTCTATTATCTTATATTTTTTCCAATGAGAAATCTGCTGTCGTCCTTATCTTCCTTTATACATGATGTGTCTTTTATCGTTTAGCTACTGTTAAGATTTTCTGTTTATTATTAGTTTTAAATAATTAGATAATAACGTGTTTTGATTTAGCTTTCTTCATATTTCTTGTTCTTAACTTCTTCAATGTAGAGTTTATAGTTTTCTTCAAACTTGGAAAGTTTTCTGCCATTATTTCTTCAAATGTTATTTCTGCCTTCCCTCTCTTCCTTCTTCAGATTACTCAAATTAACCATTTATTAGGGCACTTGTAGTTGTTTCATATCTTACTAATGCTCTGCTCATTTTATTCTCAATTTGACTTTTATTTGTAATTGTTTCTATTGCTATGTCTTTGTGTTCACAAAGTTTTTTCTTCTACAATGTCTAATCTGCCCTTATTCACCTCATTTATTCATCTCAAATTCTCTGGTTTTCATCTCTTAATGTTTAATTTGGAAATTATATATATGACATGTTAAATCTTTCCTTTAGCTTTTTGAATTTATGGACTAGAGTTAAAATGACCTACTTCAGTCTCTGTCTGTTAATCCTAACATTTATATCAGTTCTGAATAGCTTTTGACTGATAATCATCTCCTCATTATGGGTCATGTTTTTCTGTGTCTTTGCACACCTAGTAATCTGTGACTAGATGCCAAACATTGTTAATTTCACTGGTCTTGTGTTGAATTTTTGTTTTTGTATAAATTGTCTAGAACTTTTTTCTGGAATACAGTTACATTACTTGGAAAACCTTGATCATTTCATATCTTGCCTTTATAATTTGTTAGGCAGGTCTGGAACAGTGCTCAGTTTACAGCTTATTATTTCTCTCTACTGAAGAAAGACCTTACTAAGTACTCTATTTAGTGCTCTGCAAATTATGAACTTTTCCTGTAGGGTTGTACAACAGTTACTGTTGTCAGCTCTGTGTGAGCACAGGGTAATATTCTCCTTAATTATTTTAGATGACTCTTCTAAAGTCTCAGATAGTTTCCTCATGCACAGGTACTAAGAGGGATCCTCTGCAGATTTCCTCTGTACCTATCTCTTCTCTGGTACTTAATCTCATGAATTCTAGCTTCCTTCATCTCTCCAGACTCCCAGATCTGTCTCCTAAACTCATGGACTCTGCCAACCTCCACCTCAGTTACTTCTCTCTCTGCCATGGCTTGAAAATCTCTCAAGGTAAATGCAGCCTTGGAACTGCAAACAAACTCATCTCATTTGTTTCCCATCTCTAAAGAATCACTGCCCTTTATTGCCTAAAGTCCAGATTCTGGACTATTATTTTTTCATGTATTTTGTTTGCTTTCTTTTTGTTTGTTTCAGGCAGGAATGTAAACCATTACTTCATCTTAGCCAGAGAAAAACTCTTTTGCCTTTGTTTTTGAAAAATATTTTTACTGCATATGTAGTTCTAGGTTAACAATTATTTTCTTTCAAGACTTTGAAGTCATTCCTTCTGACTTTCATGATTTCTGTTGAGAAGTCAGCTATCTGTATCATTGCTGTGTCTTTGAAGGCAATATGCATTGTTTCCCTGTTTTTGAAATTTTTTTCCTTTATTTAGTTTTCAGAAGTTTGACCATGATATTCCTTCGTGTGGTTCCTTTGTATTCACTTTGCTTGTGGTACACAGAATTTCTTCAGTTGATAAGCTGTTATCAATTCTTGAAAATTCTTGGCCATGTTTCTCCAAATATTGCTTCTGTTTTAATTTCTTCTTTCTTCTGCTTCTGAAACTACAAGTCTATGTTAGACCTCCTCACTGTGTCCCATATATATTCCACAATTTTATTTTCAATTCTATTTACTCCTCAGTAAGTTTATTTTTATCACCCTGCTTGTTCACTGATCCTATTCTCTGCTATGTCTAATCTGCTGTTAAAGAGTTGTTAAATTATTAGTTTCAAATTTTTTTGGTTGTGTTCTAGAATTTCCATCTGATTCTTTTAATATGTTCCATTTCTTTGGTGATATTCTCTTTTCATCTATTTTCTCCACTTTCCCACTATATTCTTGAACATATTAATCAAGTTATTTTAGATATTATATGCTAATTCCAACACTTACTTCCCCTCAACATTTATTTCTGTATTCTATTTTGTCTCTTGGATTATGGTTGTAGGGTCCCAATTCTTGGCATGCCTAGTAAATTTGGACTGACAGACAGACATCATGTATTTTTAAATTGTATATGCTCCATATGATGTTATCTTCTTCCAGAGAGGATTCATCTTTTGTCATGCAGGGAAGAGAGAATGGGGCCTTAAGAATCAAATTCTAATCAAAGTCCTAACTATACTTGAAGTTATACTGCAATTTACTTAAGACTCTGTCCCACTCGGGGACCCTGGGTGGCTCAATTGGTTAAACATCTGCCTTTGGCTCAGGTCATGATCCCAGAGTCTTGGGATCAAGCCCCGCATCAGAATCCCTGCTTAGTGTGGAGCCTTCTTCTCCCTCTCCCTCTGCCGCTCCCCCTGCTTGTGTTCTCTCTGTCACTCCCTCCCTCTCAAATGAATAAATAAAATTGTAAAAAAAAAAAAAGACTCTGTCCCACTCTAGTTCACCCTATTCATATGGTGTAGCCCAACAATGTTTATAATTGAGAAAATTCAGCAGTCATCAGGTCCCTTCTTCCTGAAGATTCTGAACTCTCAGGTTAGTTTCTTCAGCACCATAAAACTGTGAAAACACTTTGTTCTTGGCTTCACTTTTTTTATACTGATTCCACACAACTTTAGAGTTCAGCATACATCTAGAATTGGGAAATTTCCATGTGTTTAAGGCTTCTCAAATATCTAATTTTGTCACTCTAGCACCATGAGATCACTAAAAATTCACTAGTTTCTTTCTTTTCCAACAGCATCCCCTCAGACCTAAGCAGCCCACAGATTCTTAGCCCATAGCTTCCTTGCATAATTGTCAAATGCCTTCAGGAAAAAAGTGGCTGCAGATCCTTCACTCACTTCTGCATATTTCTCCTCTCTCCAGAATCTTAGTCTTGTTAGTCTTCATTGCTTTAGAAGTTCGGAACCAATGGATTTTCATTCTCATTAGTTTCCATGAATTTCTTAAGCTTTTCTTTAATTTCCTGGTTGACCCATTCATTCTTTAGCAGGATGCTCTTTAATCTCCAAGTGTTTGAGTTCCTTCTGAATTTCTTCTTCTGACTGAGTTCCGGTTTCAAAGCACTGTGGTCTGAAAATATGCAGAGAATAATCTCAATCTTTTGGTATCAGTTGAGACCTGATTTGTGACCCACTATGTGATCTATTTTGGAGAAAGTTCCATGTGCAATTCAAGAAGAATGAGTATTCTGCTGTTTTAGGATAGAATGTTCTGTACATATCTGTGAAGTCCATCTGGTCCAGTGTGTCATTCAAAGCCCTTGTTTCTTTGTTGATATGCTTAGATGATCTGTCCATTGCTGTGAGTGGGGTGTTGAAGTCTTCTAATATTAATGTATTATCTTCACTATGTTTCTTTACTTTAGTTATTAATTGGTTTATGTAATTGGCTGCTCCCATGTTGGGGGCATAGATATTTACAATTGTTAGATCTTCTTGTTGGATAGACCCTTTAAGTATGATATAATGTCCCTCTACATCTACCTCTTTGGTTTAAAATCTAGTTTGTCTGAGGGAGGCCTGGGTGACTCAGTTGGTTAAGTGTCTACCTTTGGCTCAGGGCATGATCATGGAGTCCTGGGATCGAGCCCCACGTCAGGCTCTCTGCTCAGCAGAGAGTCTGCTTCTCTCTCTCACTCTCACTCTGTGCTCTCTCTCTCTCAAATAAATAAATAAATAAATAAAATTTTAAAAATCTAGTTTGTCTGATATGAGGATTGCTACCCCAGCTTTCTTTTGAGGTCCATTAGCATGGTAAATCATTCTCTACCCCCTCACTTTCAATCTGGAGGTGTCTTTAGGTCTAAAATGAGTCTCTTGTAGACAGCATATGGATGGTTCTTGCTTTTTTATCCAATCTGATAACCTGTGTCTTTTGATAGGAACATTTAGCCCATTTACATTCAGAGTAACTATTGAAATATATGAATTTAGTGCCATTGTATTGCCTGGGCTAAATGCTCCTACCAAAAGACACAGGTTATCAGATTGGATAAAAAAGCAAGAACCATCCATATGCTGTCTACAAGAGCCTCATTTTAGACCTAAAGACACCTCCAGACTGAAAACGAGGGGGTGGAGAGAGGGTATTAAGCTAAGTGAAATAAGTCAATCAAAGAAAGACAATTATCATATGATCTCACTGATATGAGGAATTTGAGAAACAAGACAGAGGATCATAGGGGAAGGGAAAGAAAAAAAGTCTTTTCATTTCTGAGACACCACATATTTTTCCACATATATAGTTCCAACATCACCCACAAAATTTATGTGTTCCTACATGTGTCCCTGTTACTTAAATAGCTCTTTCAGAGGTGAAAGAAATCCACTATATCATGATACTCTGCCACTCCGGCCAGCTTCCTGGAGGTAAGGAGGCTGTAAAGGGGGTTCTCTGTCCTTCCCAGTTTTCCAGGCCACCAGCCCCTAACATCTTGAGCTGTGAATACTAGTGGAGTGCTATAGAATTTCCTCACTTTGTTCTGCTACACCACACTGTAAACACTGCAGAACTGGGGAGCTGTATATGAATTTATAATATTAACAATAACATAAAATTAAGAATATTTGTTAATCAGAAGGCACAGTTCCAACAGGGGGAGAAATATTTGCAACACCTATAACTAACAAAGTAATGAATCTGAGAACTTATTTAAAATTTCTGCAAATGATTAAGAGAAAGTGTACCTATACTAATTAAATCATATGAAAAGGATATCAAGGGTAAAGGAATCATGAATATAGGAACCAGGATGATGTTTATCATGGGACAGGGGTTGAAGATGGTGATGGTAGCAATGATACAGTTAGATATTACATTCTAGTTTTTGTTTAGGTAATAGATTTGTCATAATTAGTTCAGACTGCTATAACAAATACCATAGACTGGGTAGCTTTAACAACAAACATTTATTGCTCACAGTTCTGGAGGTTGGGAATTCAAAGATAAAGGTGCTGGCAGATTTGGTGTTTAGTGTACCTCTGCTTCCTGGTTCATAGATAGTCATCTCTGCCTTTCTAGAAGATGCTTATACTTCTGGCTCCAGTGAAGTTAAAAACATCAGAATATTCTTCCGAAGGGGTCCTCTGAACCATCGCAAAGCTAACTTAGAAAGCATGACATATTTCAAGCTGGCATACCATTTCCACCTGAATGCTGGCCTTGAATTCTGCCCTTTCCAACAGGAGCAAAGCCATCTGCTAAGGGAGATTCCAAAATGCAGGCTCAGATCCCTTAGAACCATATTTCTTTTTGACATTAAGAAAAAATATTTTCACAAGATAACATACTCATATAATCAGCCAGATAAAGAAACAAATTGTTACGAGCACCCCAGAAATCCCCTTTTATCCTATTTCAGTGTCTAACCACCCCCAGAGGTGGTTACTCTTCTGACTTCTAACTTGATAGACCAGTTTTGTCTGTTTTTAAACTTTATATGAAAGTCTTTACTGGATTTGGCTTCTTTTGCTCAGCATTTGTTTATGTAAATCCCTATAGTTATGTGTAGCAATATCATGTATATTATCATTGCTGTGTAGTATTCTGGTATATAACATACTGTACTTTATCTATTCTAATGATTTTGGCTTAGGCTATTGTGAAGAATGCTGCAATGCATGTTTTTGTAAATGTCTCTCATTAACAAACTCATTTCTGTCAGGTATGTAGTTAGAGACTGAATAATTTATCATAGATATGTATCTGTTCAGCTTTGGTAGATACTGCAAAAACAATTTTCTAAAGTGGTTGTACCCACCACCTTATACATGTCAGAATGACTAGTATAAAAAAAAAAAAGAAGAAGAAGCAATAGCAAGTGTTGATGGGGATGTAGAGAAAAAGGAATCCCTGTGCACTATTGGTGGGAATGCAAATTAGCACAGCCATGGAAAACAGCACAGAGTTTCCTCAGAAAGCCAAAAACAGAAATACTATACAATCCAGTAATTCCACCACTGGGTATTCACCCAAAGAAAATGAAAATATTAATTCAAAAAGATAGATACACTTCTATATTTATTGCAGCATTATTTACAATAGCCAAGATATAAAAGCAACCCAAGTGTCCATCCATAGATGAATAGTAAAGAAGATGTGATACACACACACACAATGAATCATATTTTTAAAATGTCAATTGCTATGGTTGCATGATTGGATGATCACAAAGAGAACTTAAAAATAGAACCTCCTGTACAATCTCAAGGTCATGAGCCTGATTAATGACAGAGATTAAAGAAAGCAGAACCCTCGCCTCTCCACTTGCTGTCCAGTCTTTGTGTGCTTAACCAGGCTGTGGGCATAGCTGAAACCAAGTTGGTGCCAGTGCAGGGACTGCTGACCCCATGTGAATCATCACCCTTGTTCAACCCTAACACACAGGTGGAGAAGGGCAATTGGTCTTGAGATTAGGAACAATGTAGTCATTGGTGTAATAGAAGCAACATAAAATACCAGAATGATGGACACAATAGTGCTGGTGTATAATTGCAATTTAGATAGCAGGGATTACTGCCTCATATGACACATTGTAAGCTCAAAGCAGATAAAGGATTATCTATCTTGGAATTTTTGTTTTTATTACAGATATTTTAAAGACATTCCACAATTTGGATCTGTATTTCCATTTTCATCCAATGGTGCTTTAATAACATGTTTTAAAATTCACAGATTTTTTTTAAAAGGCTTTGGTTTTATCATTTAATCTGTTACTGATTTCTAGCTTTGTAATTGGGCAATGTTGTTTATTATTTCCAATTTTTTTTTTTTTTTAGTTTATTGAGGTTTTCATTACGGCCCCAATATGTTAAATTTTGTTAATGTTCAATGTGCACTTGAAAAAGTGAATTTTCCTACTCTTTGGATTCAGGGTTTTAATATATATTTATGTGGTCTAGCTTATTGATTATGTTGTCTGTTCTTCTAAATCCTTACTTATTTTTTTGTCCACTTGATTTTTGTAGGTCTGAGAGAGGTATTTTAAAGGGTCACATGTACCCCAATATTCACAGCAGCAATATCCACAATAGCCAAACTGTGGAAAGAGCTAAGATGCCCTTCAACAGATGAATGGATAAAGAAGATGTGGTCCATATATACAATGGAATATGACTCAGCCCTCAGAAAGGATGAATACCTATCACTTACATCAACATGGTTGGAACTGGGTGGTATTATGCTAAGTGAAATAAGTCGATCAGAGAAAGACAATTATCATATGGTTTCAATCATACATGGAACATAAGGAATAGCACAGAAGACAATGGGGAAGGGAGGGAAAACTGGGAAGAAATCAGAGAGGGAGACAAACCATGAGAGACTCTTGGCTCTGGGTAAAAAACTGAAGTTGCAGAAAGGGAGGTGGGGGGGATGGGGTAACTGGGTGATGAGCGTTAAGGAAGGCATGTGATGTGATGAGCACTGGGTGTTATATGCAACTAATGAATCACTGAATGCTACATCAAAAACTAATGATGTACTATATGTTGGCTAATTGAATTTAAATTAAAAAAAGGAATTCTGATATTTATGGTAAATTAATTTTTGACAAAGATTGTAGATAATTCAATAAAGCAGAAGGCAGTCTTTTCAATGAATGGTCCTGGGACAACTGAATAGCCATATGCAAAAAATAAAAACAAAAAAAATTAACTTAGACCTTTAACACAAACCATACATAAAAATTAACTCAAAATGATTCATAGGCCTAAAGGTGAAAGCTAAACCTACATAACTTCTAAAACAGGAAAAAGTCTCCATAATCTTAGGTTAGGCAAAAAGTTACTAGATACACTGCCAAAAGTATAAAACATTAAAAAATTGATAAACTGAATTTCATCAAAATAAAAACTTTTGGGGGTACCTGGGTGGCTCAGTCATTAAATGTCTGCCTTCAGCTCAGGTCATGGTCCCAGGGTCCTGGGATCGAGCCCTGCATTGGGCTCCTGCTCAGTGGGAAGCCTGCTTCTCTCTCTCCCACTCCCCCTGCTTGTGTTCCCTCTCTCGCTGTCTCTCTCTCTGTCAAATAAATAAATAAAATCTTTAAAAAAATTAAAAACTTTTGTGTTTCAAAAGTTACCACTAAGAAAATGAAAACTTAAGCCACAGACTGAGATAAAATTCTATGAATTACATATCTGATAAAAAAAACTTGTATCCAGAAAATATAAAAAGCTCTTCAACTCAATAAGAAGGTAAACAATAATTTGAGAGAAAAAACTGACAAATTATTTGAATAGACATTTCATTAGAGAAGATAAATGAATGGCTAATAAGCATATGAAAATTTGCTCAACATCACTAGTTAATAGGAAAATACAAATTAAAACCATAATGAGATATCACTACACACCTACCAGAATGGCTACGATTAAAAAAAAAAAAAGATAGTAACAAATATTGGCAAGGAAGTGGAGAAACTAGAACTCTCCTACCCTGCTAGTGGTAATGTAAAACAGTATAGCCACTGTAAAATGGTTTGGTGTTTCTTAAAATGTTAAAAACATTTTAAACAACTCAGTTGTTTAAAATTTAAATTTTAAATTTAAATTTAAAAACAACTCAGAAGTTCTCCTAGGAATCTATCCAGGAAAAATGAAAACCTTTGTTCACACAAAGACATGTACATAAATATTCTCAGCACCATTTTTCATTAGAGTCCCAAACTGGAAATTACCCAGATTTTCATCAACTAGTAAATGGGTAAAAAAATGTGGTATATCCATACAATGGAATACTATGTAGCAACATAATGGAATGAATCTTTGATACATTCTATGACATAGATGAACATCAAAATCATTATGCCAAGAAAGAAGCCAGACACATAACATTACGTACTTTTTTTATAAGTCAATTTATATGAAATATTCACAAAAGGCAAACTGAGACAAAAAGTAGGTAAGAAGCTGAGGTGGGAGCAGTGATTAACTGCAAAGGAGCACAATGAAGCTTTTTGGGATGATGGAAATGAAAGCAAGATTTTGGTGATGGCCGCACAACTATAAACTTACTAAAGTAAAAAATCATTGAATTATACATGTAATAGGTGGATATTAAGGTATGTAAATCATACCTTAATAAAGTGGTTAAAAAATTTTAAAGCTAAAATTCTTATGAAGAAATAACAAATACTATTGTTATATACATTTAGTGATTACCTTTCATTAAAATTACATTAAATTTGTGCTCTGTCCTATAAAATTTGAGAGCCGTGATTGTGACTTTCCATGGAGTCCAAATATCTGGGGCTTTTAAGCAGGAAATGAGGTCATGGATGCACCAGTAGTATGAGACAGAAGAGTCACAGAACCTCCTAAGACCTACCATGGGGAATATAAAACCTTCCCTCCTGGTGGATTCCAGGCCTCTCTATAATTAGATTATTTCAGAGTGCAGATTTTCCCCAAATGACCATAAAGCCAGAACATGGGATGACATCAGAGTAGATGGTTTGAGCCAGTGAGGTCTCCTGTCAGTTTTTTGAATCCAGTTGGCTTCCTCCATTGGTGCTATCTAAGAAACTTTTATTTCCTGAAGATTCTCATCATTGGCTTCTGACTTTTAGTTGAAGGAATACTTTCAGAAATGAAAATGAGAGAAGTGTGAATGGAGAGAGAGAAATCAAGTTTGCAACAGCCAGTGTGGTTTGAGCATGAAAAACCTGCTCTGGCCTACCTGGCAGGGAATCTGGTGCAGTTGGGACAAGGGTATAATTTAGTCAGAAGTCCTGGGTTCATGTTCTGGCTCTGTGTTACTTGCAAGCCATGTGACCTTGGGTCAGTAATTCAACTTCTTAAAGACCTTTAATCTGAAGATAAACTAATAATGATATCTTCTTGATACCAACAACACATTCATCTAAAGAGACTGTATGTCAGTTCTTCTGTGGGCAGAGTGAAGTGAGGCAGTTGGAACTGTACACCTGAATCATGGTGCAATCCAGGCCATGTTTCTTTGCTTTGTTTTCACTGGAAGAATATACTTGCCCAGAGAAATTTAATGTTCACTGCAAAAACACTTCTGCACCTGCCTCAGGAATCCTTCTTTCTCAATTTCTTTCCTGATTCATTATCTTTACCCAGACATCTAAATGTTGAAGCACCCCCCAGGGCTCAATCCTCAGTCCTCAGTTTCTCCCCAGATGATCTCATCCAGTGTGACTGCATCAAATACCATCTCTATGTGTATATCTATTAAATTTACCTTTCCTGAGCTTCTCCTCTAAGCTCCAGATCCATATATCCAACATTCCTACTAGGGTGTCTAAGAGGTATCTCAAATCAAAGTGACAAAATTCAACTATTGATTTATCCACTCCATCCCAAATCTTCCTCCTCAGTACAAGCCTTCCACAATGCAGGAATGGCATTACCATCCATCCAGTTGCCCAGATGAAAATTTCTAGAATCTATCATTGATCACTCACTTTTATGTCTCCCCATATGTGCACTATTGGCAAGTCTTATCAGCACTGCAGTCAAATTATATGCAGGATCCAACTACATTTCACCATTCCCACTGCTACAAACTAATCAAAATCCCCAACATCTCTTACCTTTTAACCAGTCTGTCTGCATCAGACATCATGACCCAAACTTTCCCTCATAGCCCCCAGTCTCTCCCTAGCATATTATCCTGACCATTTTTTTGTTAACTTGTACAATGTTTTTACACCCAAACCTTCCTTGAAAGTAACAGTTTTTGAGGCACCTGGGTGGTTCAGTCAGTTAAGCATCTGACTCTTGATTTTGGCTTCGGTCACGATCTCAGGGTTGTGAGATGGAGCTCTGCATCAGCTCTGCATTGATTATGGAGCCTGCTTAAGATTTTCTCTCTCCCTCTATCCCTCCCCCCCACACACGTGTATGTGTGTGCTCTCTCTCTCTCTTTATCTCTCCCTCTCTCTCAAAAAAAAGTAAGTTTCTTTAAGGTAAGATCTTATTCTTCCCTATTCCTCCCAAGTATCTAAGGCATGTCTAGGTGCAGCTAGGCATTCAATAAACATTTGTTAGTTGACAGGCAAGGCTACATGACTTCTCAGGAAAGAACTAGACAAGACATAATTTCAGTGCTAGTTGATTTATTTACACTGTGACATTGTTATAGTCATAGTCTATTATGACTTTTGACTTAGAATACTAATGCTGGTGAGGTTATTGAGGTTCAAGTTCCTAACCTAGACGATCAGACATATTCTTCAGAGTGTTTATAAAATGAAAGCAATAAAATAAAATAAAATCTTTAGGATTATACACTACCCTTTTTTTTCCTCCAGCTTTATTGAGATATAATTGACATATAACATTGTGTAAGTTTACAGTGTAAAAAGGGTTGATTTGATACTTATATATTGCAAAATGATTACCACCATAGCTTTAGCCAACACTTCCATCATGTCACATAATTACCATTTATTTTTTTTGTGGTGAGAATTTAATATTTATTCTCTTAGCAACTTCCAAGTATAAAATACAGTATTATTGACTATAAGCACCATGTTATTATATATTAAATCCTCAGAACCTATTCATCTTTTCACTGGAAGTTTGTACTCTTTGACCAACATCTCCCCATTCCTCCCCAGTCCCTCGTAACTACCACACTATACACACTACTCTTAAAAGAGCATTGTATGCGGGGTGCCTGGGTGGCTCAGTTGGTTAAGCGACTGCCTTCGGCTCAGGTCATGATCTCAGGGTCCTGGGATCGAACCCCGCATCGGGCTCCCTGCTCAGCAGGAAGCCTGCTTCTCCCTCTCCCACTCCCCCTGCTTGTGTTCCCTCTCTCACTGTCTCTCTCTCTCTGTCAAATAAATAAAATCTTAAAAAAAAAAAGAGCATTGTATGGCTTCTTAGCATTTTGGACTGCTGAATTTATCCTAGAGTTTCTAAAGTGGTTTCACTATTGCACTGACAACTATGGAAAAACTCTAATACATAATAAAGACGTTTGCACACACACACACACACACACACACACACACACTCTCTCTCTCTCTCTCTCTCTCTCATAGTCATACCTGATGAGACTTCTCCATAGTGACTATAAATTTCCATGTTGCTAGAGCAATTTTCTGTAAATTATTGTCCCGGAGACCACTAAAAACTTTTGCCTATTCCAAGGTCATGAAAATGCTGTCCTATATCTTCCTCCAAAATATTTATTATTTTATCTTTCACATTTAACTCTGAAATAAATCTGGAATTAACTCTTGTGCCTAGTGTGAGGCAAAAGTCTAGTTATAATTTTTCCACACAAATATCCAATCTTGCATTACTTATTTAAAAGACCATTCCTTTTTGCTAAATATGAGTATCTCCTCTGTCATAAACTGGACTTTTTTATTTTCTTTCATTTTTGTCCTTGGTGTATAGAAATACTTACTTTCTTGTGTGTGTATTAAACTTGTATACAATGACCTTGCTAAATTCACTTACTAATCCTAAATATATATATTTAGATTCTTTCAGATTCTCTAGTTACATAATCATGTTATTCATGGATAAAAGCAGTTTTAGTTATTCTTTTCCAATCCTTATGCCATACATTTCTTTTTTCTTGCCTAATTGCACTGGCTAGGCCTCCAGTACAATGTTGGATAGAAGTAGTGATAAAGATACATAGAACTTGTCTTATTCCTGCAGGACCTCACTGGCTCAGTTGGTAGAGCATCCAACTCTTGATCTCAGGGTCGTGAGTTTGAGTCCCACGTTGGGTGTAGAGTCTACTTTAAATAAATAAATAAATAAATAAATAAATAAATAAATAAATAAATAAAATTTAAAGATAGGTAAAATTTTTTAAAAAAGAACTTGTCTTATTCCTGATGTTATGAAAAAAGTTTTTAACATTAACCATTGAGTATGTTTCCTATGGAATCTTTTTTTTAAAGATTTATTTATTTTAGAGAGAGTGAGCATGAGTGGGGGGAGGGGCAGAGAGAGAGAGAGAGAGAGAGGGAGGCGAGCAGACTCCCCACTGAGTGGGGACCCCAATGCTGTACTCAATCCTAGGATCCTGAGATCATGACCTGAGCTGAAGGCAGATGCTTAACCGACTGAGCCACCCAGGCATCCCACGCATCCAACTCTTGATTTTGGCTCAGATCACAATCTCAGGGTAGTGAGGTCGAGCCTCAGGTAGGGCTCTGTGCTCAGCAAAGAGTCTGCTTCTCTCCCTCTTCCTCTGCCCCTCCCCGTGCTCACACACACACTCTCTCTCTCTCTCCAATCCATGGACATGGGATGTCCTTCCATTTGTTTGTGTCTTTGATTTCTTTGAACAAAGTCTTGCAGTTTTCATTATACTGATCTTTCATCATCTTGGTTAAATTTATTCCTAGGTATTTTATTGTTATCAATGCTATTGTAAATAGGATATTTTAAAATTCCTTTTGAGATGTTTCATTGTGAGTATATAGAAATGAAACTGATTTCTGTTTACTGATTTTACATCCTGCAACTTTATTGATTTCATTGATTAGATCCAATGGTTTTTTTTAGTTGAGTCTTGGGATTTTCAATATATAAGATCAAATCTGCAAATAATGCCAAAATTTACTTCTTTCTTTCCAGTTTGGATGCCTTTTATTTATTTGTCTTGCTTGTTTGCTGTAGCTAAGACTTCCAGTACTATGTTCAATAAGTGTAGTGACAGTAAGCACCCTTGTCTTTTTCCTAATCCTGGAGGTAAAACTTTAATTTTTCTCCTTCAGTATAATGTTATCTGGGGGTTTGTTGTATGTTGAGGTATATTCCTTCTATACCCAATCTGATAAGGTTTTTATCATGAAAGGATGTTGTATTTGGTCAAATGCTTTCTCTGCATCTATTGGGATAATCATAAGATTTTTATCTTTAATTCTATTAATGTTATATATCACATTTATTGATTTGCATATGTTGAATTGTCCTTGCATCCTAGGCATAAAAACCACTTGGTCATGGTGCATAATTCTTTTCATGGGTTCTGAAATTCTGTTTCCTAATATTTTGTTGAGAATTTTTTCATTTATGTTCATCAAGGATATTGATTACACATTTTCCCCCTCTCATCCCATTTATTAAAGAAAGAGTAAGAAAAGATACAATGAGAGAACACAAACCATTCTTTCATGTTAGGCTGAACAAAGCACAGCGATTTTTCCCCTTCAACCCCCCCACCCCACCCCAATTCCCACATTCCTATTCATGTCAGTTTAAATTTTGAGGTTCTTTGATTGTGAGTACTAGTGGAGAGGGAGTTAGATGAGCAGTGGAGCCTTGATTCTGGCCTCCTGTAAGTCCCAGGAAAAGGAATCTGCAGGCCCAGTCAATCAAGCAGAAATTGTATTTGGTGGGTCTTTGAAGTGGTTGTCCACTTCCCTGTTCTGTGTTCAAGCCCCCAGTAGAGGATGACCAGATCTAAAGTTGCCCAGGTCAGAGATGTTGAAACATGGTCTGTTCACCAATGCAACATTTTAGGGAGCAGAGAACTGATTCTCCAGTGGTGAGCAGGGGACTACGTATGAATTGCAGGTCAACATATCCCTGAGGAAAAGTCCACAAGAACAATTCAAGAAAGTAGTAATAAAGAAGAGGCAGAAATCTGTGGGACAAAACCACAGCAGGCTTCTGGAGGGCTGGAGATCCTCTCTCTCAAGTCAGGATCATTCCCACCTATTGTAGTTCATTTCCCACAAATAACATTTCACCTTCAGTCAAGAAAGAAGCAGAGGAAAAAGATGCTTCATTTGAATTTGAGCCCCAGCTATGTACTTCAGACTGTAGCTCCATAGCTACCCTTTTACCTAAAACACAGCTCCTGGTCAGAACCACAGTGCTTGGAAACCAAAGTGGTCCTAGAAAGAAAATGGTGTTTAAGGGGGTAACATTCCATTTGGGTACATTGCAGCCATTGAACCCCCCTGGTCTGGGGAAAGCAGTAGGGTGTATGCCAGGGAGCCTCCCTACTCTAGGAAATGGGACCAAAGTCTTACTTATAAGGCCATTCATCCTTGGAAAGGAAGCTGGGTTTAGACCCAGGGTGCCAGTTGGCCTTGCAAAAGGAGCTGGGTTAATACCCAAAGAATCTGCTGGATAAGGGCCCAGGGGCCCAGAAGCTGACCTGGGGAAAGTAACCTGACTGGAGCCTAATGAGCCAGTAGACCTTGGTAAAGCAGCAGAACTTGGACCCTGCAAGCCACTGGCGCCTGGGAAGTTAGCTGGGTTGGGACCTAGTGGCCCAGAGGTTCTTGGGAAAATTGCTAGACTTTAGCCCTGGAAGTCAGCAGACCTCTGGAAAGTAACTGGATTTGAAGCCAATGTGCCAGAAGACTGAGAGAAGGCAGCTGGATTCAGCCCCCCTGAACCTGTCCCCCTTGGAAATGGATTAATATTTACTCCCAGGGGCCCAGCTGGCCTTGAAAAATGAACTGAATTAGGGTTATGGGAACCAGGGCCCTGGACATGGGAGATAGATTTGGCCCTGGAAGGCCACTTCCCTGAGAGCCAGGACACAAGTTTGGGACTGTGGAGTCAGGTACTCTTGCCATGGAGGATGGGCTTGTGCCATCTTGTTTCCAGAAGCCTTTGAGGAAGCAGCTGAATTTGCTCCTGAAAGACCTGCTGCTCTTAGAATAGGGGCAAGATCTAGGCCTCGAGATCCAGTCATTCTTAAGTTAAGGCCAGATCCTGTGCCCAAGAGGCCACCTGCTCTGGTATCCAGATTAGGGGCTGGGATCAACTGCCCTTGGGTTAGGCCCAAGGCCTGGGCCCAGGCTATTTGCTCTTGGGTTCGGTCCAAGGCCCAGGCCTGGAAACATACCTAACCTCGGAGCAGGATTTGTACCTACGAAGCCTGATCTCAGATTGGGACTTGGTCTTGGTCCCAGGCCAATGGGCTTAGGACTAGGATAACTATTCCCAGAAGTCAACAAGACACCTGCTGTCAGGTTGGGCCTGATCCAGGGGCCACCACTTCGGGGTCAGGACCCATTCCCTTGGGTTGGATATAGGACCTGCCCTTGGGTTGGATATAGGACCTGACCCTGGGAGACTCCCTAACCTTGGATTGGACAGAGGCCCTGTACCTGGAAGAGCCCCTGCTCTAGGGTTTAGAGATGGCTCTGGGCCTGGGCCCATGAGGTCACTAGGCCTTGGGAAAGAAACGGCACCTGTGCTCTTGGAAAAGAAGCCATGCCTGGGTCACAAGCACCAGCTGGGAAAGGTGATGGATTTGTAGCCAATGAACCTGATGAAGTTGGAAGAGGTAATGGGTTCCTTGGAAATGAGGCCAGATTTCCACCAAGAGAACCGGTTGCCATAAGGAAGGGGTCAGAGTTCATGCCCAGTGGGTGGCCTGTGTTCAGAACAGGACCCCCCTGCTGTCCCAGGGAACCATCCAGCTGACCTCAAGGTGGCAACTGAGCACTAGTCCAAGGAGTTAGCTGCTCTCTAGGGAAAATCCAGGGTTCTTTCATACTTTCTTAGGGACGTTGGTGATAATGGGCTTGGGGTTAGTTTTGAAAAGGATCTTGTTGGGTGCCTGGGTGGCTCAGTTGGTTAAGCAACCAATTCTTGGTTTCAGCTCAGGTCATGATCTCGAGGTTGTGGGATCGAGCCTGTGTTGAGCCCCACCCCCGTCAGGCTCTGTGCTCAGCATGGAGTCTGCTTCAGATTCTCTCTCCCTCTTCCTCCCACTCACTCTCTCTCTCTCTCAAATATATAAATAAAATCTTAAAAAAGAAAGAAAGAAAAGGATCTTGTTTTTGATGAGTGCTATCACCAGGTACCAGGTACCAGTCTTGCAGCTAAGCCCATCATAGTCCTGCTGCCCAGGAGTGTGTTTGACAAGGACAACAAAAGGTTTCTCCAGATGGATGATTTTTCCATACAGGATATGATGCCCCACAATCAGCACAGGGCTGTAATGTAGGTCTCCCAGGAGGTTTCCTGCTAATCCAGTGCTGTAGCAAGCCTTGATCTCCCCCCTGTAGCTCCATCAGCACCCATTCTGCAAGGCCTCTAACCCCAGCAGTGGAAATAACAATTTGCACCATGAGCTTTCCATCCTTAAAAAGCAACTGAAAGCTTTTTATCTTGATGAAGTCACAATAGTTCATTTTTGCCCTTGCTTCCCTTGTCTTTGGTGATGTTTCTAGGAAGAAGTTGCTGCAGCTGAGATCAAAGAGGTTGCTGCCTGTGTTCTCCTTTAAGATTTTGATGGACTCCTGTCTCACTTTTAGGTCTTTCAACCATTTGGAGTCTATTTTTGTGTGTGGTGTAAGGAAATGGTCCAGTTTCATTCTTCTGCATGTAGCTGTCCAATTTTCCCAACACCATTTGTTGAAGAGACTGTCTTTTTTCCATTGGACATTCTTTCCTGCTTTGTCAAAGATAAGTTGACCATAGAGTTGAGGGTCCATTTCTGGGCTCTCTCTTCTGTTCCATTGATCTATGTGTCTGTTTTTGTGCCAGTACCATACTGTCTTGATGATGACAGCTTTGTAATAGAGCTGGAAGTCTGGAATTGTGATGCCAGAGCTTACGGTCCTCTTACATTGCCATCTTGGCCCCCAGTCAGCTCCCAACTATGATTTTAGAATTGCCTATTTTTTCTGAAATGTTTTGTTTTATATATTTTGAATCTATGTTATTATGATCATACAGATTTTGTATTATATCTTCCTATCAGATAGTCCCTTTATTATCATGAAATAAAAACTATTTCTAGTAATGCTTCTTGATTTAAAGGTTCCTTTAATATTTGTATAGCTATCTCAGGTTTATTAGTGTTCACATGGTATATGTATTTTTAATCCTTTACTTTCAACCTTTCTGTGTTCTTCTATTTTAAATGTGACTCTTGTGAGGAAGATAAAGTTGGCTTTCTTTTCATCCAGTCTGACAATCCTCTGCTAAGTATCAGTAATTACTGATACAGTATGGTTTATATACAAATTTACTATAGGTTTTCTACTTGACCCATATATTTTTTTGTTCTTTTCTTTTTGTCCTTTCCTGTCTTCTTTTAGATTTGTCAAGTAATTTTTATCGATCCATATTTTCCATCTATTAGCTCATTATACTTCATTTTACATTTTTTTAGAGACAAAACAAGCATCCCTAACTTTTTTCAGTCTAATAAAATGCTAAAATGCATTACCTTACCACTTCCTTGAAACTGGTGGAAGCTTAGAATCTTTGATTTCTATTTATCAACACCCACCTTCAAGTTATCATTGTTATGCATTTTAGTTCCATATATATTTTTAAATTCCAAAAGACATTACAGTTGTTGCTTTGTATATATAAATATATATTTATTTATATTTATCCACACATTTACTCTTTCTGTTTCTTTTCTTTCCATCTTATATTTTATATTTCCATGCAAGATCATTTTTCTTCTGTCAAAGAACTCTTTAAAAAAAAAGATTTTATTTATTTGACAGAGAGAGACACAGTGAAGAGAGGGAACACAAGCAGGGGGAGTGGGAGAGGGAGAAGCAGGCTTCCCTCTGAGCAGGGAGACCAATGCGGGGTTTGATCTCAGGACCCTGGGATCATGGCCTGAGCCAAAGGCAGACGCTTAACGACTGAGCTATCCAGGCACCACCAAAAGAACTCTCTTTCATTATTTTCACACATGCCTGTTACCAACAGATTCCCTTGGTTTCCATTTGGTTCAAAAACTTTATTTCACCATAATTCTAGAAGGATATTTTACTAGGCTAGGCTTCTAGACTGTTTCTTTCATCACTCTAAAGATGCCAGTACATTACATTCTGTGTTTCCCTATTTCTGTTTGAGAAGTCAGCTGTCATTTTTACTGTTGTTTCCTAGTAGATAATGTGCCTTTTTTTCCTTCTGATTGCTTTAAAGATTTTCCCTGTCTTTGGTTTTCAGCAGTTTTACTATGATATGTCTGGTTGTGATTTTCTTTGTGTTTCTCTTGCTTCAGATTCTCTGACCTTCTTGAATATGGAGATTGATATTCATAAGTTTTAACAAATGCTCATTCGATACTTTTTGAATATTGATTTTGTCTCATTCCTTTTTCTTTTCTTCTCCTTCTGAAACTATAATTATAGATATAATAGGCACTATAAATGTGTCCCACATGTCTCCTATGCTGTGCATGTTTCCTTTTTTCCTCTTGGCACTTGACTTGTCTTCTAGTTAACTAATTCTGGGTTAGGCTATGTCTAATCTGCGTTGAAACCACCCATTTAATTATTAATTTCAGATATCATATTTTTTTACTTCCGCAAAATACATTGGCTCTTTATAGTTTACATTTCTTTGTTCTGAATCTTTTCATTTATTCTGTCTACCTTGTCTACATTTTATTTAACATATTAATTATGGTTAATCTAAAGCCCCCTGTCTGCTACCTCCAATATGTGAATCCTATGTGATTCTGTCTCTCTTCATGTCTTAAAATCTACTTTAATATTAGTATAACTTCACCAGTCATCTTTTGGTTGGTGTTTTTACAGTTTCTTCTGTATTATTTTTCTTTCAACATTTATGTGCTTTTTTTAAAAAATTTTTTTATTGTTATGTTAATCACCATACATTACATCATTAGTTTTTGATGTAGTGTTCCATGATTCATTGTTTGTGCGTAACACCCAGTGCTCCACACAGAATGTGCCCTCTTTAATACCCATCACCAGGTTAACCCATCCCCCCACCCCCCTCCCCTCTAGAACCCTCAGTTTGTTTTTCAGAGTCCATTGTCTCTCATGGTTCGTCTCCCCCTCCGATTTACTCCCCTTCATTCTTCCCCTCCTGCTATCTTCTTCTTCTTTTTTTTTTCTTAACATATATTGCATTATTTGTTTCAGAGGTACAGATCTGTGATTCAACAGTCTTGCACAATTCACAGTGCTCACCATAGCACATACCCTCCCCAATGTCTATCACCCACCCATCCCATCCCTCCCACACCCCCACCAGTCCAGCAACCCTCAGTTTGTTTCCTGAGATTAAGAATTCCTCATATCAGTGAGGTCAAATGATATATGTCAACATTTATGTGCTCTTATATGTAAGTAGATTGTAAGTATCTTATATGTAAGTATGTTTAGATTATGGAGTTATATTTTCTTGCTTCTTTCAATGGTTAATTTTTAAATTTAATTAATTTTAATCAATTCAAATACTCAACATTGTGTATTTAGAAAAAGAAAAAGAAGAGAGGTTCCACTTACTGTTGTCTTCCACATTAGAGGGATCCCCTGCTCTCTTTTGGGCAGATATATTAAAGGGCTGACCATCTCAATACAACCAAGGACTTAAGTAGGTTACAGCTGTTTCTGCAGTCAAGCCTCATATAGAATCAGTATTTCTCTCAGCAATTCTTATTTTCTGATTGAGAGCCTGGCAGGTCTCAAACTTCTCAGCTTTGAAAGTCTGCAGGAGATCTGGGGTTTCCAGCCTAGATCTCCAGCCTAAGCCCATACAGCTTCAACCTGGCACCTGTCCTAAGGAGGACATGGGAGGTAATCTTGAGGCAGATTCCTTCAAGTGGTGGATCGTTGGAGACTGCAGATATTCCTCTCTGGCTTTTAAGAAGTTATTGGTTTAGCTTTTTAGTCATGCACTCAGCTTGCAATTGTGCACTTGGGGCCTCTCAAGTTTCTCATCTCTCCTGCAGACCCACATAACTACTAAAACTTCACTGGTTTCCTCTGCTCCTGTGGATGGTCTCTTTTTGGTCCAAGTCTAATTCTTAGCTTATAATCAGTGTTGGCAAATGGCGCCAGAGAAGAGGAGGGACCTCAGCTTGTTTCATAACAGTACTGGTTCTCTGAAATTTTTGTTCATTTAGTCCTCGTGGCTCTCACAGTTTTCCTATGCTGTGATTCTTAAAAAAAAAAAAAAAAAAAAAAAAAATTCCAGGCTTTTGCTTTTCTGTTGATACTATGGGAGTGCTGGTCTACTATAACTTATTGCATACTACCCAGAATTGGTTTTGTTTTTGTTTTAATACCACTGGAAAGGAAAATCCCTGCCCCACCCTGGGCCACAACATCTACCAGGATTGTTGTTTCAATGTTGCTGATGGGAATCTTCAGCATGATATGTTTTTCCTCTCAAATATTAGTCATAAGCATGTCATAGCTATTTGCTTTATCTTGAGGAAAAGGAAAAACGTGGCCCTAGATTCTTAAGAGATTATCAAGGAAGGAGGGAGGTATTCAGGGGTAATGTAAATTTTAAGTGAGGTAGCAAAAGGTCGATTGGAGTAGGAATTTTAAGTTGCAGTTTGACACTGGACTCTGCCTCTTACCTGGTTATATTGGACAAGTCATTCACTTCTCTCAATCTCAGTTTCCTGGAATTTGAAATAAGGTTTGTTTGACTCTAAAACCTATATTTTACTCACTACACTAATGCTGTCACAACTGCACATAGGGGATCCCTGACTTGCATCTTATCTGTCTGTTTGAAACAGGCCCAATACAATGGAAGTCATAGAAGAGAAGTGTGGTTTTCTGGCTGCCATGAAAAATGGATAATTGTCGTCTGAAATGATTTCGTCAGTGCTAGAGTGTAATGAAAATGAGAGGACTCAAGATTAGGGAAAGGCAAAAAGGCTAAGGACAGTCAAGATCTACCTACTCTATCCTTCCATCTAACATGGCTGAAAATCTGCAAGTTGAGGGTCCTGGAGCTGAACAGAGGATTCCCCAAGATCCTGTGGTTCTGGGAAACAGAAACCACCCTAAGATGCCATGAAAAGTAGGTCAGGGAACTGAGAGGGTGTGAGGACAAGGCATGACATAGCCTGAGGGCCTGTGTCAATTCATCACCCTTCCTTTGACCTAGTTTAGGGACTGTCAGTTTGGTGGCTTCTACTGCAAGAGAAAAGAAATCTAACACATAAACACAAATTGGGGGGAGGATAGCAGAGCTATTTGGGACAGGAGACAAATTAAGAAACAGAAAATTTTCCCTATGGGTTTTAGCCTGTTTCTTTTTTACTTCTGTGTTTGAGCAATGCCCTGATTCTTTTTTTGTTACCAGAGAGCTAGGGTATTTGAACACAAGACGACAGAGACTCAACTCCAGTTTCATTAATTCCATCTGGAACAGAGGGGATAAGGTAGTTCCTGGGCTTGTGCCTTCATACAGGAATTGATTACTTTCTGACTGATTCTGATATGAGTGAAGAACTAAAGTCTTCCAAGAATTTAGAACCAGTTTCAATATTGAGCTTGTTCCCTTAATGCATTTTTTTTCCCCTAAGCACTCACATGGACTCCTGAGACTTCATTCCCCTTCTGAGCTAGAATCAGGGAGACTGATGGTCCTGAAACTCAACAGGCCTATCAGGATAAAACAAGAAAACTGATCAAGGCCAGAACAGGTTGAATCAAATTAGTCAGTTCCCTAATAGCGGTCAGAAATAAGATTGAGCAGTCAATCATTCTAAGTATGTTTTGAGAAAGTTGTCTTTGTAAGCTAGCAAATTCTGAGAACTATGCATTTTGCAAGTGTTACGTCATTTTATCATCCTAACAACAAAATGGGGAAGTACTATATTGTCATCCACATTTAATTATGTGCCCCAGATACTGGTTTTGATACTCAGCACCACGCTGGCCCTCCTAAACTCTCTCAAGCTTATAGTGACTGACATCTTAGAAACCTTACTTCCCAGACTCTTTCTGTAGCAGGTGAGTCCCTGTCCTTTTGTCTCTTTCATTTTAATGTCTCTTATATCTTTGACTCCTGGGCTTCTTCCTGTGTGAAAGTTGGATTAAGTGGCTCTAAGGGCCTCTCCCAGTTGTATCATTTGGTGACTCTAGTACCATCCACTGGTATGGTACTAGGTATGTATTTAGTGGTACATCCACTAAATACAGATTCCCTCTGTAATCTTGGTTTCCATTACTCAGAGCCTTCCGGTTTCTCCAAAAGCAAACACCTGCAGAGTGTTGTCCTTTACACAAAATTTTCACAGATCTCTCCTTGAATTCTCACAGACCACTGTAGGCAGAAGCACTAACTCCTTTTTAGAGACAAGTAAACTCAAACCGAGAAATGTAAGTGAACTTGCCCTGGATTTAAAGGCCCTGCTCTCTACCCCACCCCACACAGCCTCTCTCACTGCCCCTTCTCTTCTCTTCTATCCACCCTGGTCTTCTTGCTGATACACGGGGGCAAACCCAGGGCTCAGGCTTTGCTCTCTGCTTGTTTCCAGGAAACCAGTCTATCAGGGAGTTCACCAAATTACATGGTTTCAATTACTACTTGTTGAGAGATAATCTTTACTACCAGCTTTAACCAAGATGTGCTCTCCTATCTACATGCAAGGTCACTTATGATTTTGTGGGCATTTTTCTTTTCCTGAGGCACTTTCTCCATATATCCACATATTTTATAAGTACATTGGTATAAAGATAAAAATGTTAGTATAGATTAAAACATTGTCTTTGGAATGTTTTCTTCTGATCATAAAAGAAGTTAAAACATTTTTGTGAGCCCCCTTAAAGTATTGTAGGCCCTAGGCACTGTGCCTATTCAATGTAATAGTGTGTCTTTGTCTTTGCATAATGAAAAATTGGCCTTACCTACATGATTCTTCTGAGATTGCAAAACAACGATCCACAAGAGTTAGACAGAACAAGTCTCAGAACTCATGCAGCCTGGGGAATAAATAGTTCTTGCTTCCACCAACTAGAGTAGAAAAATCTCCTAATTCTTAGGGCATGCAGTAGGAGGCTTCTAAGTGGGTTAAGTCTTAGTCCTAGATTAAATGCTGCTTTGGTCCCACCTAAGAAAGCATAAAAGCAAGTCCTGAAAGGATTAAATGGTTTAGAAGTAACTTAGATGTATCACAGAATAAAGCTCAGCAATACTTATAGGAATACAAAAATATCCGGCATCCAAAAGGTAAAATCCACAATGTCTTCAGTAATTAAACATTACTAGGCACAGCAAAGAAGTAATAAAATAAGACCCATAATAGGAATAATCACTAAACCAAAAGAGACTCAGAAATAACACAGATGACACTGTTAGTAGACAAGGACACTTAAACAGTTATTATAAAGGTATTCAATACGTTCAAAAAGCTTAGAGGAAGACCACACATGTTAGTGGAGACATGGAGGATGAAACCCCCAATCAAACATCAATAAATGAAAATCACAATATCTGAGATGAAAAATACACTGTATGGGATTAACAGCAGATAAAGATTGTAAAAGAAAACAGTAGTGAACTTGAAGGACAATTAGAAAGCAATAGAACAATTGAAGCCATCCAATAATACTCAGAGACAAAAAGGACTGAAAAAAATCATCACAGTATCAGTGGGACATTTAATTGTCATCCCCAAGAAAGGGAGGGGGGCAGACAAAATATTTTAGGATTTAATGGTGGAAGGTTTGCAAACTTCATAAAAACTATAAACCCACAGGTTCAAGCACAAGAAACATGAAGAAGATTATGCCAAGTTACATCATAATTATATTAGTTTCCCAAGGCGGCCATAACAAACTACCATAGATGGGATGCCTTAAAACAATAGAAATTTATTCTCTCACAATTCTGGAGGCTGGAAGTCTGAAATCAAAATGTCAGCAGGGCCATGCTCTGAGGCTGTAGGGGTAGAACCTTCCTTGCCTTTTCCTAGATTCTGGTTGTTGCCAGAGATTTTTGGCATTCCTTGGCTTTTAGATGCATCATTCCAAACTCTGTCTCCGTCATCACAGGCAGTTTGTTCCATGTGTCCCTGTCTTTACATGACACTCTCCTATCTGTATCTGTGTTCAAATTTGTCTCATGAGGACAGCAGTCATTGGACTAGGGTTCATCCTAACCCAATATGATCTCATCTAAACTTGATTACATCTGCAAAGACTATTTCCAAATAAGGTCACATTCACCGATATCAAAGCATGGGACTTGAACATATGATGTGGGGCAACACAATTGCACACACTACAATAATCAACTTACCTAAAACTAGTAATTAAGAGAAAAATCTTAAAAGCAGTCAGATGCGTGAAAAAAATTATGTTCATACGTACAAAGGATGATAGCAGGTTTTTCACTGAAAGGAACATAAGCCCAAAAAAGGACAAGAAAAAATCTTTAAATTCCTGGAAAAAAGGACATCAACCTAGAAAAATATGACTCATGAACAAAGGTGGAATAAAGACTTTTTCAGACACAAAAAGCTAAAAAAAAATCATCACTAGCAGAACTGTACTCTAAGAAATGTTGAAGGAAGTCTTCTACTAAGGGGGGAAGATGACACTCAGTGGAAATATGAATCAACCAAAGGCAAAAAGAACACTAGAAATGGTAACTATGTGGGTAAATATGAAATCATTTTTCTTCTTATTAAATCTCTTCATAAAACGATTGCTTGAAGGAAAAATGGGGGGCGCCTGGGTGGCTCAGTTGGTTTAAACATCTGACTCTTGATTTTGGCTCAGGTCCTGATCTCAAGGTCTTGGATCAAGCCCTGCATCCAGCTCCATGCTCAGCAAGGAATCTACTTGAGATTCTCTCTCTCCCTCTCCCTCTGCCCCTCCTCCCTGCTCTCTCTCTCTCTTTCTCAAATAATAAATAAATAAATCTTTAAAAAATAAAGCAAAAATAACAATGTTTTGTGGAGTTTATGATGTGTGTATGATAAAATGTATGATAACAATAGTATAGTGACCAGAAGCAGAGAAATGGAAGTACACTGTACGTACTTGTAGTATACATTAAGTGATAATATCAATTGAAGTAATAGTGTTAGGTTCAAGATGTATAAACCTTAAAGTAACCACTAAAATAATACAACAAAAAATATAGCTAATAAGCCAATAAAGGAGATAAAATGAAATAAAAATACTCAATGTCCTAAAACAAGAGAGTAAAATGAAAAGAGGAACAAAGAACAAATAGGACAAGTAGAAGACAAATAGATACATAAAAGATTTAAACCTAACTATAGAGGGGCACCTGGGTGGCTCAATCAGTTAAGCCTCTGACTCTTGACCTCAGCTCAGGTCTTCATCTCAGGGTTGGAAGTTCAAGCCCTGCACTGGGCTCCACGCTGGGCATAGAGCCTGCTTAAGATTCTCTCTCTCCCTCTCCCTCTGCCCCTCCCCACTCCACTTGCATGCTCTATAAATAAATTAAATAAATAAATAAATAAATAAATAAACCTAACTATATAAATCATCACATCAAATTTAAATTTATACCCCAAGTAAAGTCACAGATAGATTGACTTAAAAAGCACAACTCGACTATATGCTGCATACAAACTCACTTTAAATATAAAGATACAAATTGGTTGAAAGGAAAGGATGGAAAATTATATATTCTGTGAACATTATTCTAAAAAAACCTTGGAGTGAATATGTAATATAAGACATAGTGGATTTCATGGTGAGCGCTGTGAATTGTGCAAGACTGTTGAATCACAGACCTATACCTCTGAAACAAATAATACATTATATGTTAAAAAAGAAAAGAAGATAGCAGGAGGGGAAGAATGAAGGGGGGGGAAATCGGAGGGGGGAGACGAACCATGAGAGACGATGGACTCTGAAAAACAAACTGAGGGTTCTAGAGGGGAGGGGGGTGGGGGGGATGGGTTAGCCTGGTGATGGGTATTAAAGAGGGCACGTTCTGCGTGGAGCACTGGGTGTTATACACAAACAATGAATCATGGAACACTACATCAAAAACTAATGATGTAATGTGATTAACATAACATTAAAAAATCAAAGAAAAAAGGACAGTGGATTTCAGAACAAAGAATATTACCAGGGATAAACCTATACTTTTTATAATGATAAAAGGGTCAATTCATCAAGAGGACATAAAAATTTTAAGTGTCTTATACACCTAGTCACAGAATTTTCAAATACATGAAGCAAAACTACAAGGAGAAATAGACAAACCCACGACTACTGTTGGATATTTCATCACTGCTCTCTCAATAATTCATAAAATAAGTAGACAGAATATCATTAAGGTATAGAAGACTTAACATAATCAACCAATTTGACCTAATTGACAATTATGGAACACTCTATCCAACAACAGCAAAATATACATTCTTCTCAAGTGCACTTGAAACATTAAAAATAGAACATATTTTGGGTCATAAAAGAAGTTTCAAGTTCAAAATCATTCAAAATATATAAAGTATGTTTATTGACAACAATGGAATTAAATTAGAAATTGATAACAGATCTTTGGAAAATTTCCAAATATTTGGAAATTAAATAATACACTTCTAAATAACTCATAAGTCAAAGAATAAATAAAAGAAAAATGAAAAGTATTTTGAACTAAGTGAAAATGAAAACAGAGCACAGCAAAATTTGTGGTAGCAGAAGGAAATTTATAGCTCTTAGTATCTGTATTAGGAAAGAAAAAATAGTCTCAAACCAATGATCTTAGCTCCAAACTAGAAACCAGTAAAATGGGAGAGAAAAGTTAAGGTAAAGTAAACAGATAAAGAAAATAAACTTCAGAGCAGAAATCAATTGGATATGAAATACAGTAGAGGAAACTCAATGAAACCAAAAGTTGGTTCACTCAGAAGATCATATGCAACTAATGAATCGCTGAACACTACATCAAAAACTAATGATGTACTATATGTTGGCTAACTGAACATTATAAAAAAAAGATCAACAAAATTGATAATCCTGTGGAAAGAATGATTAGGAAAAAAAAGGGGGAGAGGGGGCGGAGCAAGATGACAGAGGAGTAGGAGACCTGTATTTCCTCTGGTCTCAGGAATTCAGTTGGATAGGGATCAAACCATTCTGAACACCTACGAACTCAACAGGAGATTGAAGAAAAGAATAGCAACAACTCTGACAGAAAAGCGACCACTTTCTGGAAGGTAGGACGTGTAGGGAAGTGAATCCCAGGTGGCATTCAGGAGGACAGACGGCAGGGGAGGGGGCCTCCGTCGGCCGCTTCTGGCAAGTGATAGAGCAGCAGAGCACAAAATCGGAACTTTTAGAAGTCTGCTCCGCTGAGGGACGTCACTCCAGTGGCTAAGGAGGGGGGGTGGAACCCTCATGGGACAGTGTGGTCTCAGGACCCTCAGGGGTCACAGAAAGACCGGGGGTGCCTGAGTGCGGCAGAGCTCCCAGGTATCGGAGCGGGGAAGCCGGCTTGCAGAGACGGAGCCGAGGCGCAGGCTCTCAGCTTGGGGTTGCCATAAACCGTGATCCGTGGCACAGTCGGGCCACCGCTCTTCCAGCAGGGACCCAACAAAAGGCAGAGCCGGGGAGACTCCCCTTCCTCCCCTGGGAGGAGCGGCGCGGGAGCACACCACAGGGATCTGCTGGGTTTGGAGACTCCCACACCGAGTCGGGTGCCAGAGGATAGAAATGCTCGGTCACCGGCCGGGTGAGCATGGAGTGTGACCGGAGACTGGGGAGGTGGGAGTGATCGACTGCTTTTCTCTGGGGCTCACTGAGGAGTGGAGCCCCAAGTTCTCAGCTCCTCAGGGCAGAGATTGGGAGGCCACCATTTTCACTCTCGTCCTCCAAAGCTGTACGCAAAGCTTGCAGGGAACAAAAGCTCCCGAGAGCAAACCCGAGCAGATTACTTAGCCCGGACAGACAAACGTGGGGCAATTCCGCTCCGGCAAAAACTTGGGAACCACGGCAAACAGGCCCTACCCCAGAAGATCAGCAAGAACAACCAGCCAAGACCAAGTTTACCGATCAATGAGAACGGCAGAACTCCAGCGCTAGGGGAATACTGCACATAGAATCCATGGCTTTTTTACGATGATTCTTTAGTCTTTCAAAGTTAATTTTTTAAACTGTATTTTTTAAATTTTTCTTTTTCCCTTTTTCAACCAACATCTTATCTATCCCTTTTTTAAAAAACATTTTCATTTTTCATTTTTAGAGTCATTCTAGCCCTTCATAGTAGTTATCCTTAATTTTGGCATATATATATATATATATAAGTTGTTCTCTCTTTAAAATTTTGAGATACAGTTTCTAACAGATCAAAATATACCCTAGTGTATGGCTTTGTTCTAGTCTCCTGCCTGATCACATTCTCTCCCTTTTTTTAATCCTCTTTTTTCTTTTTTCAAACAACTTCTTATCTTATCAATTCCTTTATAAAAATTTTTATACTTTTCATCTTTACAGTCATATTCCATCCCTTCATTGTGTCAACCCTTATTTTTGTACATATATAAGGTTTTCTTTCTTTAAAATTTTGGGAGGCACTTTCTTCTAACAGATCAAAATACACCCAAAATCTAGTGTGTGGCACTGATCTATGCATCAGCCTGATCATATTTGATCATATTCTGTTTTTTCTGTTGTTGTTTTGTTCTGTTTTTGTTTTTATCTTTTTCTTTTTTCTTCTTTTTCTTTTTTATTTCTTTCCTTTCTTTTTCCCCCTGGCTTCAGGTCTTTTCTGATTTGTTTAGAGTATATTTTCTGGGGACGTTGCTACCCTGTTAGCATTCTGTCTTCTCATTCATCTATTCTCCTCTGGACAAAATGACAAGACGGAAAAAATCACCTCAACAAAAAGAACAAGAGGTAGTACCGACTGCCAGGGACCTATTCAATATGGACATTAGTACGATGTCAGACCTAGAGTTCAGAATCATGATTTTAAAGATACTAGCTGGGCTTGAAAAAAGCATGGAAGTTATTAGAGAAACCTTTCTGGAGAAATAAAAAAACTAAATCTAACCAAGTCGAAATCAAAAAGGTTATTAATGAGGTGCAATCAAAAATGGGGGCGCTAACTGCTAGGATAAATGAGGCAGAAGAGAGAATCAGCGATGTAGAAGACCAAATGATGGAAAATAAAGAAGCTGAGAAAAAGAGATAAAGAACTACTAGATCACGAGGGCAGAATTCGAGAGATAAGTGAAACCATAAGATGAAACATTAGAATACTGGGATCCCAGAAGGAAGAAGAAAGAGAGAGAGAGGGGGGCAGAAGGTATATTGAAGCAAATTATAGCAGAGAACTTCCCTAATTTGGGGAAGGAAACAGGCATCAAATCCAGGAGGCACAGAGAACCCCTCTCAAAATCAATAAAAATAGGTCAACACTCCAACATCTAATAGTAAAACTTATGAGTCTCAGAGACAAAGAGAAATCCTGAAAGCAGCTCGGGAGAAGAGATATGTAACCTACAATGGTAGAAACATTAGATTGGCAACAGACCTATCCACAGAGACCTGGCAGGCCAGAAAGGACTGGCATGATATCTTCAGAGCACTAAACAAGAAAAATATGCAGTCAAGAATACTATATCCAGCTAGGCTGTCATTGAAAATAGAAGGAGAGATCAAAAGCTTCCAGGACAAACAAAAACTAAAGGAATTTGCAAACACGAAACCAGCCCTCCAAGAAATCTTGAAAGGGGTCCTCTAAGCAAAGAGAGAGCCTACAAGCAACATAGACCAGAAAGGAACACAGACAATATACAGTAACAGTCACCTTACAGGCAGTACAATGGCACTAAATTCATATCTTTCAATGGTTACCCTGAATGTAAATGGCTAAATGCCCCAATCAAAAGACACAGGCTATCAGATTGGAATAAAAAACAAGACCCATCGATATGCTGTCTGCAAGAAACTCAATTTAGACCCAAAGACACCCCCAGATTGAAAGTGAGGGAGTGGAAAACCATTTACCATGCTAATGGACACCAAAAGAAAACGGGTGGCAATCCTTATGTCAGATAAATTAGATTTTTTTAAAGATTTTATTTATTTATTTGAGAGAGAGAATGAGAGCATGAGAGGGGGGAGGGTTAGAGGGAGAAGCAGACACCCTGCTGAGCAGGGAGCCCCACGCGGGACTCGATCCAGGGACTCCAGGATCATGACCTGAGCCGAAGGCAGTCGCTTAACCAACTGAGCCACCCAGGGGCCCCCAGACAAATTAGATTTTAAACCAAAGACTGTAATAAGAGATGAGGAAGGACACGATATCCTACTTAAAGGGTCTATTCAACAACAAGATCTAATGATTGTAAATATCTATGCCCCTAACATGGGAGCAGCCAATTATATAAGGCAGTTAATAACAAAAACAAAGAAACACATTGGCAACAATACAATAATAGTGGGGGACTTTAACACCCCCCTCAGTGAAATGGACAGATCATCTAAGCTAAAGATCAACAAGGAAATAAAGACACACTGGACCAAATGGACTTCACAGATATATTCAGAACATTCCATCCCAAAGCAACAGAATACACATTCTTCTCTAGTGCCCATGGAACATTCTCCAGAATAGAACACATCCTAGGTCACAAATCAGGTCTCAACTGGTACCAACAGATTGGGATTATTCCCTGCATATTTTCTGACCACAATGCTTTGAAACTAGAACTCAATCACAAGAGGAAAGTTGGAAAGAACTCAAATACATGAAGGCTAAAGAGCATCCTACTAAAGAATGAATGGGTCAATGAGGAAATTAAAAAAGAATTAAAAAAATTCATGGAAACCAATGAAAATGAAAACACAACTGTTCAAAATCTTTGGGATGCAGCAAAGGTGGTCCTAAGAGGAAAGTATATAGCAATATAAGCCTTTCTCAAGAAACAAGAAAGGTCTCAAATACACAACCTAAACCTACACCTAAAGGAGCTAGAGAAAAAACAGCAAATAAAGCCTAAACCCAGCAGGAGAAGAGAAATAATAAAGATCAGAGCAGAAATCAATGAACTAGAAACCAAAAGAACAGTAGAACAGATCAACGAAACTAGGAGCTGGTTCTTTGAAAGAATTAACAAGATTGATAAACCCCCCGGCCAGACTTATCAAAAAGAAAAGAGAAATGACCCAAATCAACAAAATCATGAATGAAAGAGGAGAGATCACAACCAACACCAAAGAAATACAAACAATTACAAGAACATATTATGAGCAACTCTATGCCAGCAAATTAGATAACCTGGAAGAAACGGATGCATTCCTAGAGATGTATCAACTACCAAAACTGAACCAGGAAGAAATAGAAAACCTGAACAGACCTATAACCACTAAGGAAATTGAAGCAGTCATCAAAAATCTCCCAAACAAACAAAAACCCAGGGCCAGATGGCTTCCCAGGGAATTCTATCAGACATTTCAAGAAGAATTAATACCTGTTCTTCTGAAACTGTTCCAAAAAATAGAAATGGAAGAAAAACTTCCAAACTTGATTTATGAGGCACCATTACCTTGATCCCCAAACCAGACAAAGACCCCATCAAAAAGGAGAATTACAGACCAATATCCTTGATGAACATGGATGTAAAAATTCTCACCAAAATACTAGCCAATAGGATCCAACAGTATATTAAAAGGATTATTCACCACGACCAAGTGGGATTTATCCCTGGGCTGCAAGGTTGGTTCAACATCCGCAAATCAATCAATGTGATACAAGACATTAATAAAAGAAAGAACAAGAATCATATGATCCTCTCCATAAATGCAGAAAAAGCATTTGACAAAGTACAGCATCCTTTCTTGATCAAAACTCTTCACAGTATAGGGATAGAGGGTACATACCTCAATATCATAAAAGCCATCTATGAAAAACCCACAGCGAATATCATTCTCAATGGGGAAAAACTGAGACCTTCCCCCCTAAGGTCAGGAACGCAGTAGGGATGTCCACTATCACCACTGCTATTCAACATAGTATTAGAAGTCCTAGCCACAGCAATCAGACAACAAAAAGAAATCAAAGGCAACCAAATCAGCAAAGAAGAAGTCAAACTCTCACTGTTTGCTGATGATATGATACTTTATGTGGAAAACCCAAAAGACTCCACCCCAAAACTGCTAGAACTCATTCAGGAATTCAGTAAAGTGGCAGGATATAAAATCAATGCACAGAAGTCAGTGGCATTCCTATACACCAACAACAAGTCAAAAGAAAGAGAAATTAAGGAGTCAATCCCATTTACAATTGCACCCAAAACCATAAGATACCTAGGAATAAATTTAACCAAAGAGGCAAAGAATCTGTACTCAGACAACTAGAAAATACTCATGAAAGAAATTGAGGAAGACACAAAGAAATGGAAAAATGTTCCATGCTCATGGATTCGAAGAACAAATATTGTGAAGATGTCAATGCTACCTAGAGCAATCTATACATTCAGTGCAATCCCCATCAAAATACCATCCACTGTTTTCAAAGAAATGGAACAAATAATCCTAAAATTTGTACGGAGCCAGAAAAGACCCCGAACAGCCAGAGGAATGTTGAAAAAGCAAAGCAAAGCTGGTGGCATCACAATTCCGGACTTCCAGCTCTATTACAAAGCTGTCATCATCAAGACAGTATGGTACTGGCACAAAAACAGACACATAGATCGATGCAACAGAATTGAGAGCCCAGAAATGGACCCTCAACTCTATGGTCAACTCATCTTTGACAAAGGAAGAAAGAATATCCAATGGAAAAAAGAAAGTCTCTTCAATAAATGGTGTTGGGAGAATTGGACAGCCACATGCAGAAGAATGAAACTGGACCATTTCCTTACACCACACACAAAAAGAGACTCCAAATGGTTGAAAGACCTAAAATGTGAGATAGGAGTCCATCAAAATCCTAAAGGAGAGCACAGGCAGCAACCTCTTTGACCTCAGCCGCAGCAACTTCTTCCTACAAACATCACCAAAAGCAAGGGAAGCAAGGGCAAAAATGAACTATTGGGACTTCATCAAGATAAAAAGCTTTTGCACAGTAAAAGAAACAGACAACAAAACCAAAAATCAACCAACAGAATGGGAGAAGATATTTGCAAATGACATATCAGATAAAGGGCTAGTATCCAAAATCTATAAAGAATTTATCAAACTCAACACCCAAAGAACAAATGATGCAATCAAGAAATGGGCAGAAGACATGAACAGATATTTTTCCAAGGAAGACATCCAAATGGCCAACAGACACATGAACAAGTGCTCAACATCACTCGGCCTCAGGGAAATCCAAATCAAAACCTCAATGAGATACCACCTCACACCAGTCAGAATGGCTAAAATTAAGTCAGGAAACACCAGATGTTGGCGGGGATACGGAGAAAGGGGAACCCTCCTACACTGTTGGTGGGAATGCAAGCTGGTGCAACCACTCTGGAAAACAGTATGGAGGTTCCTCAAAAAGTTGAAAATAGAGCTATGATACGATCCAGCAATTGCACTACTGGGTATTTACCACAAAGATACAAATGTAGGGATCCGAAGGGGTACGTGCATCCCGATATTTATAGCAGCAATGTTCACAATAGCCAAACTGTGGAAAGAGCCAAGATGTCCATCGACAGATGAATGGATAAAGAAGAAGTGGTATATATATACAATGGAATATTATGCAGCCATCAAAAGGAATGAGATCTTGCCATTTGCAAGGACGTGGATGGAACTGGAGGGTGTTATGTTGAGCGAAATAAGTCAATCAGAGAAAGACATGTATCATATGACCTCACTGATATGAGGAATTCTTAATCTCAGGAAACAAACTGAGGGTTGCTGGAGTGGGGGGGGGTGGGAGGGATGGGGTGGCTGGGTGATAGACATTGGGGAGGGTATGTGCTATGGTGACCATTGTGAATTGTGCAAGACTATTGAATCACAGATCTGTACCTCTGAAACAAATAATGTAATATTGTTAAGAAAAAAAAGATAACAGAAGGGGAAGGATGAAGGGGGGAAAATCGGAGGGGGAGACGAACCATGCGAGACGATGCACTCTGAAAAACAAACTGAGGGTTCTAGAGGGCAGAGGGGTGGGAGGATGGGTCAGCCTGGTGATGGGTATTAAAGAGGGCACATTCTGCATGGAGCACTGGGTGTTATGCACAAAGAATGAATCATGGAACACTACATCAAAAAGTAATGATGTAATGTATGGTGATTAATATAACAATAAAAATTTTTTTAAAAATAAAAAATAAAAAAGAGGGGGGAGAAAAAACAAATTACCAATATTAGGAATGACAGAAGTAACATCACTAAAGATTCTATGATTATTAAGAATGTAAGGAAATATAATGTCTATAAATTTGACAACTTATATGAAATGGTCAAATTCCATGAAAAACAAATTCAGGAAGAAATAGAAAACTTGAATAGCCCTATATCTATTAAACAAATTGAATTTGAAATTAAAAACCCTCTCACATAGAACATGAAAGATCTAGATGGTTGCACTGGCAAATTCTATGAAACATCTAAGGAAAAATAATACCAATTCTAACTTTTTCAGAAAATGAAAAAGAAGGAATACTTCCCACTAATTCTATGAGGCCAGCCATTACCTTGATACCAAAAACCAGACAAAGACACTACAAGAAAACTACAGATGAATATCCCTCATAACCTAGATACAAAAAATTTTAAGAAAATTTTAGCAAATTAAATCTAATATTATATAAAAGGGATACTATACCAAGACCAAGTAGACATGGTCTAATATAATTATACAAAGTTGATTTAACAAGGCAAAAACAATCAATGCAATTCACCATATTCACAGAACATCCATATCATTTCCTAGTTGTAAAAAGACATTTGATAAAATCCAATATCCATTCCTGATTTAAAAAAAAAAAACTTTCCACAAACTAGGAATAGAAGGAAACTTGACAGAGAGTTTCTATTAAATATCTACAACTAACATCATATTTAATAATGAAAAACTAAATACTCTCCCCCTCAGATCAGGAACAAGACAAGGACATCTGCTCTTACCATTTCTGTTCAACATTGTACTGGAGATCAAGTTCAATGAGGCAAGGGCAGGGGGTGATGGGAAGGCATATAGATTGGAAGTGAAGAAGTAAAACTGTGTCTGTTTGCAGATGACATGATCATCCATGTAGGAAATTCTATGGAAACTACAAAAAGTAAACTAGAATCAATGAGTTTAGTGAGAAGGCAGTAGTATAAAGATGTATAATAATTGTATTTGTATAAATTGGCAAGGAACAATTGGAAAGTGAAATTTTTAAAAATACTATAACAACCATAAAAATATGAAATACTTAGGGATACATCTAAAAAATATGTGCAAAACTTATACACTGAAAACTACCAAACATTATTAAGACAAATTAATTAATTAAATTGAGAGCTATATTGTTTTCATGGATTGAAAGATGCAATACTTTTAAGCTGCAAAATTTCCCCCAAATTGATCTGATTCAATACAGTCTTAATTGAAATCCCAACAGAATTCCTTTTGAAGAAATTGATAGCTGATTATAAAATTCATATGGAAATGCAAAGGACCTAGGATAACCAAAAGCAACTTTAAAAGAGAACATAGCATGGAGGACATTAGGAGGAGGAAGGGAAAAATGAAGGTGGGGAAATCGGAGGGGGAGACAAACCATGAGAGACGATGGACTCTGAGAAACAAACTGAGGGTTCTAGAGGGGAGGGGGGTGGGGGGGATGGGTTAGTCCAGTGATGGGTATTAAGGAGGGCACGTTCTGCATGGAGCACTGGGTGTTATACGAAAACAATGAATCGTGGAACACTACATTAAAAATTAATAATGTAATGTATGACGACTAACATAACATAATAAAATAAACTTAAATTAAAAAAAAGAACAAAGTTGGAGAGCTTACATTACCTGAATTTGCTAAACATTATAAAGTGATGTAATATTATAACATGAAGATATAAACTACTAAAGCGTAAGTTTCCAGAGAGAGACTTAAAAACAGTTGCATTCACACCCAGTTTGTATGCAGATCCTTCCCATGTTCCGTCCCAGAAGCCCATATATCAGTTCTGCCCGGGCTCCTGGCAGCTTACTGCTGTGGGCCACATGGCCCCTCCAAAGGCTGCTTTGAAAATTCAATTCCTGTGCAGTGGCTTCATGTGAACTCACCAGGGTCAGGGAAAATAGGTACTGACGGTTCACAACACTTTATCTTGAAATAAAGAACAAAATCAAACTTTAAGGAAATTCAGGGAATATTTGTGCTGAGTGATGGAAAAGGACCATTGAGGTGCCTGATCTGAAACCAGAGAAGGGCTTTAACTCCTGAACTTTCACTGATTTTCACTGTTCATACTCCCTGATTTTAAGACTTATCTGGAAATCCATAGCAATCAAGACTGTGCAGTATTGGCATAAAATAGACAAATAGATCAATAAAACAGAATAGACAGTCTAGGAATAGACCCATACTTATATGGACAATTGATTTTCAACAAATGTGCAAAATCAATTCATTTGAGAAAGAATAGTCTTCTCAACAAATGGTGCTGGAAAAATTGGATATCCATATGCAGTGAAGAAAAAAGAACTTCAATTCATACTTTTTACCTCATACAAAAATCAACTCAAAATGGACCACAGGCCAAAATGTAAAACCTTAAACTATAACCTTAGGCAGTATATCCTAGATATGTTATCAAAAGCACAATCCATAGAGGAAAAACTTGATTAACTGGACTTCATCAAAATTAAGAATTTCTGTCTTTGAAAGACGCTGTTAAGAGAATGAAAAGACTATAAACTTTATAAAACAGATATCTACAATACATAAAGCATTCTCAAAACTCAATATTAAGATAACAACCTAACAAAAAAAGGGGGGAAATATTTGAACAGACATATCACCAAAGAAGACATGGCAAATAAACACATGAAAAGGTGCTCAACATCACCTGTCATTAAGGAAATGCAAATTAAAACCACAGTGAGATACATTTACACACCAACTGGAATGTCTACAAAAAGACTGACCATTGCCACATGTTGATGAGGATGTGAAGGAACTGAAAAACTCATACGTTGCTGGTGATAATGTAAAATAGTACAACCGCTTTGGAAAAGGGTCTGTCAGCTTCTTAAAACTTTAAACATGTATCCATTGTATGGTCTAGCCATTTTATACCTAGATGTTTACCCAAGAGAAATAAAAGCATATATCCATACAAAGATAAGCACATGAATTTCACAGGAGCTTTATGTGTTATGGTCACAAATGGAAAACAACCCAAATGTCCCTCGACAGATGAATGGATAAACAAATTGTGATATAACCACACAATGAAATACTACTGAGAAATGAAAAGGAATGAACCAAGGAGACATGCAACCAGATGGATGAATCTTAATACACTTACTGAGTGTAAGGAGCCAAACAAAGAAAAAGAGTAAATACTGTATGAGTCCAGTTATATGCAGTTTCTAGAAATGCAAACTAACCTGTAATGACAGCTAATTGCCTTGGGACTGGATGCAGGGGAGGATATGAGGTGGAGGAAGGACGTCCAGAAATGAGGGGTTCAAAGAGGCATGGGATGATGGAATATTTATTATATTAATTGTAGTGATGGTTTCATTGCTATATACATATGTCAAAAAGCTATCAATTGTATATTTTAAGTAAAAAACTTGTGTGTGTTTTGGTGTGTGTTTTGTGTGTGTGTGTGTGTGAGAGAGAGAGAGAGAGAGAGAGTAACATCTCAATATATCCATTTCCCCCCAAAATATCCTTAAAAAAAGAGAAATCTGGGGCACCTGGCTGGCTCAGTTGGAAGAGCATGCAACTCTTGATCTTAGACTCATGATTTTGAGCCCCAAGTTTGGTGTAGATTGCTTAAAAATAAAATCTTAAAAAAAAGAAGAAATCTGACAGTGAGATAATTACAGTTTTAAGAAAAGCATCAACAATAAAAATCAAAGGCCCTGGAAAATAGATAAAACAACAACAACAACAACAAAACAAAAAAGATAGCAGCCTCATGCAACCAAGGTGAGAGTGCAGTAGTTCTATTATGGATGCTCAAAAACACAGGAACCCACTTTGTTGCTATCACCACCTTCATCTCCAGGACTCCTCATACTAGTCAGCTATAAAAAATTAATCATCAACACACGTATCACCATCACTACTGCTCTTAAATATCCCTTTGCCACCTTTTCTTCAGTTCCCCCCAAATGCTCTGTTCCTTCCCACCTTAGGGCCTTTCCTTGTCTCTGCCTGGACTGTGCCCCCATCTTGACCACATCTCCACCTCTATTTGTATGTTAATTCTCATGAATCTTTCAAAGTCAGCCCATATGGAACTTCCTCAGCTTGAATCAGAACTCTTCACTTTTCTGTTATTATAACACACTATACTTTTCACTCTGAGCACTGTCCCTAGTTTGTAATTGTATATTTATGATGCTGTTGGTTTAATGTCTATTTTCCCCAACTAGACTGATTTTTAGGAGGTCAGCAACCATATTTGGCCCACACAGGGCCCTATCATCTATTATAGACTCTGGCACATACAAGGAACTCAATAAATACATATTGAGAGAATGAACGAATGAACAATGGGAAGAAAATCATGGATGAAATCCTCTAATATGGAAAAAAAAAAAAGAAATCCTCTAATGTACAAGTGATTTTTACAGGTGATCAAGGACCCTCGGTCCAGAGCTATTCGTTTTACTTCCACCTCCAAGGGGGCCACTCAGTAGCAGAACACCTATGTAGCAAGGATAGGGTAGATGGCCCATGGAGTTGTCATCCTGTATGAAAATACATCAGTAAGTAAACTGCTGGTGCCCAGGAATACCTACCTGTTCCACACCAATTGCTGATGTCAGAGATATGTTCTTGGTGTCCCAAAGTCTCAGTTGGAACTCAGAAGAACACATGCCATAAACCTGTAGCTTGATCTCAGATGGAAATATTTAGATTTTCAGGGGCAAAAAGGGCATCTTAGAATCAGTTTAAGGTAAAAAGAAAAGAACAAGATTGTTCCCTTGAAATATTATAAAATATTCCAACTAACTAATAATGTTTGGAAAAGGTCACTGATCATTCTGAGGCAGGGTGAATTCACAAGAGTAAATGATATTTTAAATGTATCATCAAATAATAAATTATATATAATATGTATATAAACATATATAGTATATAATATAGTGTATATAATATATGTTATATATGCACTAGGTAGAGTCTGAAACATAGTAAGTGCTCCCTACATGGTAGATATTATTGTTAAGTCTTCTTATGAAAAGGAGAAAAAGAGATTATTTGATGAGACTTTTAATCTCATTTACTTTTGTGAATCCAGGCTGGCCCCAGAATAATCACTTACCCAAACAATACTAGTTTGTTTGAAAACTAGCTTACAAAATTTCTAGGGAATGACATTTATATGTATATAAATATTTAATCTTCCCAACAAACCAACAATGTAGGTATTATCATCACCATTTTACACTCCAAGAAACTGAGACTCAGAGAGATCATGGGATTTTTCTCAAGGTCATTCAACCTATAAGAGGCAGATCTCGCATTTTCACTCAGGTCTGTCAGACTCTAGTTGATCTCTCCTTCAGCTTCAGTGGTATTTCTGGATTTCAGCAAAACATCTGCCCCATTCTCTGATCATCACATCATGAATAAAACAATGGTAGTTGTTTGTACAATTGTTCTCTTAGGTAAACTTACAACTAGTTGAGGCATTATATCCAAAGCTCTTGTCAAAAATTGCATGTCTATTTGGAAGGAAAGCTATAGATTTCACCTGGAAAACTATGTCTGATTGTTGGTTGTAGCTGTCCAAAGTCCTTTGTAGTGAAGAATTCTGAAGGTACATCTGGGCTCAGTAGGAGAAAGCATGAAAGCCACCAACAATTTCTACTAGAGGCTAGAGAGAGTGAGGGTCAGGAGCGGCAATAGAGTGACAAGTCATGCCAGTTATAATAGATGCTCTAAGACCTAAACAAGTGACATATCTTTCTAAGAGAATTGCCCAGTTTAGTATTTTGCATAATGACTTTCAAGAAGGCACTGAGGACATGCTAATGAAGCCCATGCATGACATAAAACTGGGAAAGGGAAACAATATTCCTGATGTCAGAGTCTAAATTAAATTATCTTAACAAACTTAAATGCAGGGTCTAAAGAAACAGAACAAAAATCAACAAAGAATGAATGTAAATTCCTATAACTAAGGCTAAAATGATAATAATGGAGCAAGGTATAAAGAGCATGAATGGAATCCCTGGCTTAAAGGTAGTTCATATGGAAAATACTTAAGCTTTTATTGATCCTCTGGGCCGATGAGAAGACTTACCTCCATTAAGAAAGGATATGATAAAGATTGAAGGGCCTGCAAGTCCCATCAAACTCTCTCCTTAGACTAGTGCTGTCTAATAGAACTTTTCTGTGGTAATGGAAATGTTCTAAATCTCCACCATCCAATATGGTAGCCACTTAGCTACTGTGGCTATTGAGTACTTGAAATGTAGCTAGTGCAACTGAGGAATCAGATTTTTAATTATATTTAATTTTAATTAACTTAAATTTAAATGGCCACATGTGATTGGTGGCTACCATGTTGGACAGTGTAATCTTAGACAAATGACAGTCATTGCTGGACCTGGGACATCTAGTAGTGGTGGTCAGCAGGGGTGAATTAAGGTTTTAGAAGGGATATAGAAAGTTAATGAGCCTAGAAAATATCACTTGAGGAGAGTCAGTTTTGTCTTCAAATATCCTCAAGTATCTATCTCCTAAGGAAGAGGGTCAGACTTCCTTGGTAGCCCCAGAGGGCAGGACCAGGGCCAGTGATCTGAAAACCACAGGAGGGAGATTTCTTTCTGATATGTAAATGAATTTGTGGCACTTTCTAACATGAAAAAATTTGCCTCTTGGGTCCTCAGCTTCCTCACCTATAAAACAAAGGCAGTAATTTAAATAATCTATAAGACTCTTTCCCATTCTAGGATAAAGAAGATGTGGGGGGTGTGTGTGTGTATATATGTGTACATATATATATACATATATATGTACACATATATACACAATGGAATATTATGCAGCCATCAAAAATTTGAAATCTTGCCATTTGCAATGATGTGGATGGAACTAGAAGGTATTATGCTAAGCGAAATAAGTCAATCAGAGAGAAGACAATTATCATATGATCTCACTGATATGAGGACTTTGAGAAACAGGACAGAGGATCATAGGGGAAGGGAGGGAAAAATGAAACAAGACGAAACAAGAGAGGGAGACAAACCATAAGAGACTCTTAATTTCAGGAAACAAACTGACGGTTGCTGGAGTGGAGAGGGGTGGGAGGGATGGGGTGGCTGGGTGATGGACATTGGGAAGGGTATGTGTTATGGCGAGCGCTGTGAAGTGTGTAAGACTGATGAATCACAGACCTGTACCCCTGAAACAAATAATACATTATATGTTTTTTTTAATTTTATTATGTTATGTTAGTCACCATACAATACATCATTAGTTTTGGATGTGGTGATCCACGATCCATTGTTTTCGAATAACACCCAGTGCTCCATGCGGTACGTGCCCTCTTTAATACCCATCACCAGGCTAACCAATCCCCCCTCCCCCCTCCCCTCTAAAGCCCTGTTTGTTTCTCAGAGTCCATAGTCTCTCATGGTTCGTCTCTCCTTCTGATTCCCCCCCTTCATTTTTCCCTTCCTTCTCCTAATGTCCTCCATGCTATTCCTTATGTGCCACAGATAAGTGAAACCATATGATAATTGACTTTCTCTGCTTGACTTATTTCACTCAGCATCATCTCCTCCAGTCCCATCCATGTTGATGTAAAAGCTGGGCATTCATCCTTTCTGAGGGCTGAGTCATATTCCATTGTATATATGGACCACATCTTCTTTATCCATTCATCTGTTGAAGGGCATCTCGGCTCTTTCCACAGTTTGGCTATTGCGGGCTTTGCTGCTATGAACATTGGGGTGCATAGGGCCCTTCTTTTCACTACATCTGTGTCTTTGGGGTAAATACCCAGGAGTGCAATTGCTGGGTCATAGGGTAGCTCTATTTTTAAATTTTTGAGGCACCTCCACACTGTTTTCCAAAGTGGCTGTACCAACTTGCATTCCCACCAACAGTGTAAGAGGGCTCCCCTTTCTCCACAACCTCTCCAACATTTGCTGTTTCTTGCCCTGTCCATTTTTGCCATTCTAACTGGTGTGAGGTGGTCTCTCAATGTGGTTTTGATTTGAATTTCCCTGATGGCTAATGATGATGAACATTTTTTCATGTGTCTGTTAGCCATTTGTATGTCTTCTTCGGAGAAGTGTCTTTTCATATCTTCTGCCCACTTTTTGACTTGATTATTTGTTTTTTGGGTGTTGAGTTTGAGAAGTTCTTTATAGATCTTGGATACGTTAATAAAAAAATTTACATATATATTTTTAAAAAGACTCTTTCCCATTCTAAAAAGCTGTGATTTTACATGCCAAGACATAGTATTTAAAAATATTTTTACTTAATTAACATGAACCCTAGAATAGAAGCATCTTTTTATAAGAATTTTTGGAATTAATTGTGGAAGAAAATTTACCTTCCCTATTTGTATCTTGAAGGTCTTGCCAGGAAATAAATGGCACACTTGAACTGGATAATTAAGAAGATGTTCATATAGGGAATATTTACAAAGTAAACAGGGTTTAGGAGAACTCTAAATAGACAGTGTTGTAGGCCATAAGCAGCAAGAGCATGGAGCAATTACCACCCATCCGCAGCCAACCCATGGGGAACTGCTGGGACAATAAATACCTTAATCATCTCCTACCCTCAGTCTCCTACTAGTGCCTTCTGTTGGCCACACCCAAATTAAAGCAAGACAGAAAGGAAGCCTATTGTTTGTTACAGCCCATTCAGGACTCCCAGGACACAGAGCAAGATATAGAAGGGTTGTTTGGATCTGAAGGAACAAAATGATATTTAGCATAGGCTGTCTTAGTCAGTTCAAGCTGCTTTAACAAAAATACCATAGACTGGGTGGCTTAACAAACATTTATTTCACAGTTCTGGAGGCTGAGAAATCTAAGATCAAGGTGCCAACAGATCTGGTGACTGACGAGGGCCAGTTTCCTGGCTTGTAGATAACAACCTTCTTGCCCCATCCTCACATGGCCAAGAGAGTGAGCTCCTGTCTCCTTCTCTCCTTAGAAGGGCACTAATCCCAAGATGAAGGCTTCACCCTCATGACTTAATCTAAACCTAATTACTTCCCAAAGTCCCCACCTCCTAATTCCATCCCATTGAGGGTTAGGGTTTCAGCTTATAAATTTTGGGAAGACACAAACATGCAATCTGTAACACTACCTTTTTGTCTTTTGACATTCACATTCACCCTTATCTTTTGTCTGAGTAAAGAGTTCATGTTCCCTACACACACAGTCCCAATAGCAAATTTTTCATATGTCAGTTTTGTTGTAACTTCAATATAAGGTAATGGGGTAAAATGGAGGGGAAAGAGGACAATTAATGTACCTAAAACATAACATGAAAACTAAGTTGATATCACAATTTCCTTTTTGTACCACCCATTTCATGGCCCCGTTTCTCTCTGCCAGCATTATCAGATGGGCAGAGTTCTTTGCCTGCTGGGTGGTCCAAACCTACTCCTGTTAGGGCTGAGGTCCACATTATAATCCTTGCTCCCACTGTTTCCCCTTGAAAGTTGAGATCATTCATCTTGATTAATACAGGAATTCCTTTATACCTCTATTGGTTCACTGACTAGAGGAGCCACAAATGTCCAGGGGAGAGTTTCTACTCCATGTTCAAAGGGAATCATGGATGTGTTCTCTAATGGAAGCATTGATCCCTTGACCACTACAAACTTCAACATATTGAGTCAAAAGTCTTGAGGATATGAAGCAAAAATTTCTCCAGTGGATTATTTAGTGCTATGATGAGACCAATCACTCCCACTTCCATGTCTTGGTTCCTGGACCTATATATTCTGGCTCAAGGGGAGACAGTAACAAATACTGGATGCAAATCTAAGTCATACATCACCATCCAAAAAACAACATCTCAACTTTATAGGAGGTTGCCACTCAGCTGATGTAGTAAACAAGCCTTCAGCAAGCCATTCCACAATTTTGTCAAGCCAACTGCTTCTGAGTGATGGGGAATGTGTAAGATCAGTGAATTCTATGAGCAGAAACTCATTCTACACTTCTTCCATTATAAAATATGTCCTCTGATTGGAGGGGTTGTTGTGGAGCATTATACCATAACTATAGATAAGGCATCCCATAATTCCACATATGGGGTGGTTAAAGGAGCTCTATGAACAGTGATGCAAATGAATATATGGAATATGTGCCCACCATGTGAGCACAAATCATAATCTTCTCCAATACAAAAGGTGCAAAATAATTAAAATGCCACCAGGTGATTGCTGGTCCCTTGCACCCCTCCACACATGTGCCCTACCACGGATGATTAGGACCACACTGGGGTATTCTCTTCTGGCTACTCAGCACTAGGGGGTCACCAGATCAGACTTAGTGAGTCTATGTTTCTGAGTTCATGCATAGCTTCCATTACCACCCTGTGGCCATTGTGCTTGTGAGCTCATTAAGCGAGCAGCTGTGTGGTTGGGGACTCAGGATGGGGAATCTTACCACTTGCCTACTGACTCCAAAGTGGATGGCTTCTCTTAGACATTTATTTGGAACGTAACTACTTTCATATTTGTGCCCAGTCTAAGAGATTTATCCATATCATTTCCCCCTAGACCTCACTGTCCTCTATCTTTCAGTTTTCTTCTTTCCTATTCCCTGACCATTAGCCACTGCTCATGAATCAATATAGATACATATCTTTGGCTATTCGTCCTTTTTTTTATTTTTAAAGATTTTATTTATCTATTTGACAGAGAGAGACACAGCGAGAGAGGGAACACAAGCAGGGGGAGTGGGAGAGGGAGAAGCAGGCTTCCCGCCGAGCAGGGAGCCCGATGCGGGGCTCGATCCCAGGACCCGAAGGCAGACGCCCAATGACTGAGCCACCCAGGCGCCCCGCTATCTCTCCTTCTATATGAAGTAGATAACCAAATGCACTGCTCAAATTCCACCCCCTGGGAGAATTTTCTCACCACTGTTGTCCAGGGCAAACCAAGTGATGCTGCAATGTGGCAACTATCTGCTTCTAGCTACAGCCAGCCTACAGTAAGAACTATCTACAAACCAGACCCACAGTTTTCTCCTTCCTGGTTAGTCATAAGAAGCTCCCTATGAGGTCAGAGGTGTGGATTAAAGGAAAGGTAATGAAGAAGTTGAAGTAAGTATCATGTGAGTCTGAGTCACCTGACTTGCAGTTTATTCACGCTTTCTAAAACTGCTCCTGAGCCCAATCTCATGTGCACAATTTCCACTTAAAAATAAATTACTGCTGTGCACATTCAATTTTGCGGTTCAGATAGTCAGTACCTAGGTTATGATGGATAGTATGAATTGCCTACTTCTCTACCTGGGCCTGGTAGCAAGTCAGGGGTTACTTTTCCATGGAGAAGAGAAGAGGGCATAGCTTTATTCCTCGAGCCCTAGGGTCTACACTGTGAGTCTCCTACTAAGGTTTGCCAGAATTTCTACCCAACATCTTTGTTTGCCACACATACATTCAATACATTAGGGACTGCTGTTGGCAAGGTGGCTTGTATGTCAGCTTAGATCTGCTGAAGAGTCTTTTCTTGCTCTGGGTCCATCTCAAATCTGGTGGGTTATCCAGGGTTATCCATAGTTCAAATCAGCCCACCCAAACGTGATTATCTGTTGCTTCCCAAACCCAAAGAGGCCCACTAAATATTGTGTCTCTTTTATCATGATGGGTAGTCCAAGATGCAATAACTTGTCTCTCATGCTCCAGATCACCAGACACTTAGAAACTTAACCAATGTGGCAGTGCCTGAACTTTTGGGGGTAAAATCTCCCACTGTCTAGGCTGCTTGTTCCTGCCTGCTTGCCAAATCCAATTCATCTAATGCCATCAATGCAATGAATCAGTTGACGTTCTGTGAGTAGCCAGGATGATCAAGGTTTCTTTGTATGACGTAAAGCAGAACTGGCACAGCCTTGAGACAGAACAGCAAAGATACAGTGAGGACCCTACTATGTGAAGGCAAACTGATTCTGATGGTCTTTACTCATAGGGATAGAGAAGAAAATATTTGCTGGGCAAATAGCTACATATGAGGTGCCAACGGCTATATTAATTGTTCCAGTAAGTATATCTGGAGGCCTTCACACAACTGGCATATTTATTAAGTGTGTAATAATCTACGTTCATTGCCCAAGACCTGTATAGGCTTAGCATCTACCAAATGGGAACAAAACAGGGATGTGTGCCCATCTCAACCTCTGAATCATTTAATTTCATATTTTAAATTCCCTCACAGATATTATTTTTTCTTTACTCAACTGGGAGTGAGGAAGCCTGGGGATCTTTATTCCATGAATCAGGGAACTGAAAGGGGGATTTTGTCACTTGTTAGGTATATGTATCCTCCTTATGTTTTAATAGGTTTTATAATTTAGGTGTGGTACGGCCAACAGAACATGAGATGACTGCCATTATAAAGAGAGTTTGTTATCCACAGAGCCCGTGAGGAAGAGGCATGCCATGCCATGGGGAGGCTACCAGGGTAAGCATCAGGGTCTGTCAGGAGGCAAAGGGAGAGGGGGGAACTGTAGGCAAGAGTCTTTATGTGGTTCCCAAGGGAAGGAAGGGGTGAAGCAGGGTAAGCAGATTTAGGATTAGCTCGTTTTAATAATCTTAGCAGGCTCTGGGGCACTAGAGCTGTCCCTAGCTGTCTGGCTCCTGGTGACCTTGGGGTGTTTAGGGCAGGTAGATAGTGGTCCGGAGTGTAAGAGCCTGATAAAGGTGAATGGGGATGTGAAGTCTGGATTGGTTTATATTTGGAAAAGTGCCTCTGGGAGGAAGACTCCTCCCAGGGAGAGGCAGAGTCACAAAGGAGGCAGGAAGCCAAGGCAAGGTGGCTCAGGAATATTATAGGGTTGTCCAGACAAGCTATGTCTAACATATGCATGCAGGGAGATGTTAAAGCATCAAGTTTACAGAAGCCAGAAACATAGTTAATACACATTAGGCATACTGGGAGTGAAGAAAGAACTTCAAATGTGTCACTCAGACCCGCTAGACCCACTGTGAGATAGGCTTGGAACAACACCCATTCGATCAGTTGGTCTTTATAAACCCCCACCCTGCCCAGGAGACCATGGTGGCAGGTGTCCCAACACATCAGTTTATAGCCAGTAAATAATAACTCCAAGGAGACCTGGGTTATTTCCACTTCTTGAGTAAAGAGTCACTTGGGTGAAAGGCCCTCAGTTTCCTCTGGGGAAGGCTTAGGGCAAGATTCAAAGTATATACGTCTTGAAATGCTACAAGGTCCTTCCTCAAAAGGACCTGGCTTCCTTGTCATTTTTTATCATGTCTGGTATGGCTGTAGAAGAAAGTTGGTCTGAGTTTAACCCAGACTCATGATGCGTCATCTGCATTTCTCTTTTGCATCATTCCGATCATTATTCAGTTCTTGGGGGATACATCTGTGCTTAGTTTTCACTGCAAGGACACAAATCCTTATGTGCCTCCTTCAAATGTCACTTCGGAAATTCCTTTGCTCTTCCTTTACCAGATCTCCGTATGTCAGAACACCCCAGCATTTAATCCTCTGAGCCCCTCTCCCCCTCTACATTCCTTCCTAGATGATCTAGTTTCACGCTTCAAATGTCATCTATATACTGGTGGTTCTTAAATTTATCTTTCTCAGATCCCTCCCAGGCTCCAGAACTGCACAGCAAACTGCCCTCCCTCACATTTCCATGAGGATGCCTGAGAAGCACTTCAAATTTTGTGTGGCCAAAATGGATTCATTCACTGATCTCTCCTCTTGTCTCCTCCCTCACAAGTAAATAACTCCACCTTCCCTCTAGTTGCTCAGCCTGTACAAAAAAAAGGAGAAATTTAAAAATCCTCCAATGGCTGTCAATGATCAAACAGAACAAACAAACAAGTTCCATTATAACACGTTCTTCGAAGGTTCTGCATGACCTGGCTCTTCCTACCTCTCAGATACCTCTCTCCAATATTCTTCGTCAATCACAGTATTCCAGCCCCCCTGGCAAGAATTTCTCAAACACTACAAATTTCTCCCTGTCATGGGCCATTTATACTTTCTGGCTCTTCGATGTGGAAAGGTTTTCCTGCAGGCAACCAAAATGGGGACGCTGAGACTGATTAGGCATATCTACTCCATGTATGTATTCTTCCTCTTAATAATAATTTTTTAATAGACGTATAGTTGACACACAATGTTACATTAGTTTCAGGTGTACCACACAGTGATTCGACAACTGTACATTCTGTTGTGCTCGCCACAAGGGTAGCTCCCATCTGACACCATACACCACTACTGACTATATTCCCCGGGCTGTACTTTCATCCCCGTGACTTAGTCTTTCCATAATTGGAAGTCTGTCCCTACCTCTCACTCCCTTTCACCCATTTGGCCATTCCTGTACCCTCGGGCAACCACTAATTTGTTTTGGGGGCCTGTTTGGTTTTATGGGCCTGTTTCTGCTTTTTGTTTCTTTATTCATTTGTTTTGTTTTTTAGATTCCACATATGAGTAAAATCACAGGGTATTTGTCTCTCTCACTCTGACTTATTTCTTCAGCCTAATACCCTCTAGGTCTGTCCATGTTGCAAATGACAAGATCTCACCATTTTTTACGGCTGCATAACTTTCCGTTGCGTGTGCAGGTGTGTGTGTGTACACATCAATCACATCCTCCTCACCATTCATCTATCAATGTACACTTAGGTTGCTTCTGTATTTTGGCCATTACAAATAATGCTGTGATAAACAAAGGGAATATATATATTTAATATATATATCTTTTTAAAAATTTATTTATTTGAGAGAGAGAGAGAGCACGAGCAGGGGGAGAGGGAGATGGAGAAGAAGACTGCCTGCTAAGCACAGAGCCCACTGTAGGGCTCGATCCCAGGACCCTGGGATCATGACCTGAGTCGAAGGCAGACGCTTAACCAACTGAGCCACCCAGGCGCCCCTATATATATCTTTTTGAATTAGCGTTTTCATTTTCTTGGGGTAAATATCCCGTAGTGGAATTACTGGATCATATGGTATTTCTATTTTTAATTTTTCCACAGTGCCTCAGGGCACAGAGGAAATCCAAGAAGGAAAAGAAACATGTTAAATCCACGGGGAACAATGTATTTCATAACTGTCTCCTGCCCCCAAAGCTCTGCTCTCCTCCCTGATGTTTGTATTTCTCCTTTGCATCATTCAGTTAACTTCCTTCTCCACCCCCACAGGCCTTCCCTGACCAGTGTAGACCAAACCTCTCTGTAGGTAATTCCTCAGCCCCTAGACACAACTTACCCTATCCTATCCATCATCTTCACATCACCTGTCAGGACCTGTGATGATCTTATTTGTCCGTGTGATTGCGTGTTGATTGCTTATGTTCTCACCCTTTGTCTTGAATATAAAGGCTCTTTAAGGGCAGGGCTTGCACATCTGTTTTAATTAGAAGAGCACGTGATGTGGCGGCTGTAACAGGCGTGCAGCAAAGAGCTATCATCACCAAAGTTACCAGGAGCCAGAGGTGTGTACCTGTTTTCCAAAAACTTCAATCATATTTTCCATTTGGGGGAAAGTCGTTGAGAGGCTTTTATCTTACAATACTTAGAAACATCCTGCCTAAAAAGTAAAAGACAGATGAGACACGAGGCAGTTTGTATTAGACTGTAGACTTTTATTAGAACAAGCATTTCTCATAGCTGTAAGCAAAGCATTAGAATTCATAGAGCTAACTTGCATCTTTTCCCTGCCCCAGGAGGGCTGAAAAAGAGAGAAAGCCCCCTGTGCATCTAGGCTCAGTCGAGCAAAATATTGCAGTGAATGATTCATTGAGGCTATAAATGTTTGCAGATTTTAAGGCACTGGAGGGCATGCGAGGTGGGACAGGGCACAGTTCCCGTGTCCAAATGCCTTATCTTGTCTGACAATCTCCCAGCTTCCTTCCCCAGCTTCCGTGGCAGGCACCCAGGCCCAAGAAGACCGAGCACAGCGTATTCATGATCCTCAATCAGACCCCAAGCGATCCAAACAATGTCACAGTTCCACTCCCACCGGAACTCAGTAGAAGATAAACTGCATGTTATCAACCTGCCATTGCACTTCATGTAATCAGATCTCATTAAACCAGATTTTCCTGAATGCCTTCGCGCTTTGTGCACTTTAAAAAGCCACTGACCTGAGCCACAAAAGCATTGCCCAATTTGTTGAAAGCATTTTGGCTGTGACTTCAAGGGCTGACCACATGGGGAGAAATTACTTTTTAACACCCAGTGGACAGGACACTCCGGTGCCCCCGAGGCCGCAGTACCCGTCGGGGTTCTTGCTCAGGTACTGCTGGTGGTACTCCTCCGCGTAGTAGAAGGTTTGGCCCTCCCGGATGTCGGTCGTGATCAGGCCATAGCCGTGCTCCGAAAGAACCTGCGGAGAGAAAGGCGCCGTGAGGACTGGATGCTGGGCAGACAGGGTCTGAAGGATCGGGGCGGGGGGTCCGGCCGTGAGGGAGGCAGACGCGGGGGGCTTGGGGTGTGCCAGTGGGTCCTTGTGGGCCCGAGCTCTGCCGCTTCCCAGCTGGGTTATTTTGGGCAAGCTTCTAGCGCCCCGTGCCTCAGGTGACTGGGGCCTGAAATCCAGTTTTCTGATTCGGTAATTTGCATTCTACCCATCACACCAGCGATGCCCCCGGAGCGGGCTGGGAGCCCTGCTTTGGGCCCTGGGGTCTGTGTGGAAGGGGCCCCAGGGCTTCCCGGGGAAAACAGCAGGGCCAGGTGGCTGCCTGGCTGTCCTGGGAAGAATGGGCCTCCCTGAGGGCACTGGAGCAGGGCTGCGGCAGGAGGGGCTGGAGGGGCAGGGGCAGGATGGGACTGGCAGGGCTGCGGCCCCAGCCCAGTGCTGTCCCCTCTGCTGCCGGCTCCGAACGGGCCCCCTGCCCACTCCCAGGCTGGACCCAGGAACCCCCACGCGCTGGGGTTCTAGGGAGCTCGGGCGCTGCCTGGGGGCCTTGGACAGCACGGGGTCGTCTGGGTCTGTGCTCTGCCACTCCAGCCCCGGGAGCCTGGGGACTGAAGTCAGGGGAGGACGTGGCCTGAGGGCCTTTGTGGGCTCCTCACCGCCCTCTGTGACCTACTTTAAGGCCTGGTGTCATCTGCTGCCAGGGAAAGAAACAGACACGTAAACACAAGTGGGGGAGGAGAGCGGAGCTATTTGGGGCAGGAGACAGATTAAGAAATAGACATTGTTCCCCATGGATCTTAGCCCGTTTCCTTTCCCTTTTGGATTTCAGCTGTGCCCTAATTCTTCCTTGTTGCAGGCTGCTCGGGACATTTGGGCACAAGGCTACAGAGACCCGACCCCGGGTTTGCAGATTCGATTTGGTCCTGAAGTGCCAGGCAGAGCCCCGACTTGGGCTCGCATGAGGATCTGGCCAGTCTTTGACTGTTGGTCCATTTGAGATGGAGTCCTCCCCTCTGCAGAGCAAGGGGACTCTGGTATTAACATTCGGCATGATTCACTGCTGCCGTTTTCTCCCAGAGAACTTTCCCCTTCTTCCTGAGTCTCCACCCAGCCCTCTGAGCCAGAATGAGGCAGACTGAGGATCTAACGCCAAGCAGGCCCAGGATGGTAAGGCACAGGATCCATGCCAAGGCGGGCGGTTGGACCCCAGAGCTCGGAAGCAGCCAGTTTCCTTACAGGGGTTAGAAATGAGAACGAGGAGCCATTCTGACTTCAGTTTTGACAATTTTTTGTAAACGAGCAATTATCGAGGGCTTACCATATGCCACACTCTGTGCAAAGACTTCACAGTGTTAATTTTAGCCTCCCAACAGCCATATGAAGGAAGGACTATTATTATCATCCATATTTAAAAGCGCGCGTCAGAGATTGTGTCTTGATCCCTGACATTCTCAGCTCGCCCTGATACTGCAGAAGCTGGAAGCTTGGAAAACTACATTTCCCAGACTCTATTGCCGGCGGCAGTCCAGTTGAGATTTCACCAATGAGAGAAGCACACATGAAATTGGGCAGAAGAGAGGCCATTATTTGCAAGGTGCAGCCATGAAGATGGGCACTGTTCTCTCCAAAGAACAGACGGAGACTCTGCCAGCTCACCCTGACAATCGTGGACGGTCGGCCTCAGGCAAAGTCACCAGCAATGACTTCTAGCGATTTCGGTACCTTCTTGGGATCCTGAAAGGCAGTGGTGCTGGTCCCTGACCTTCCCTCAGACAGCCTTTCTAACGACTCTGGAAGCATCACTTCCCTTTGTAAAATCCACCCTCCTGCTTGAAACACCGTGAACACTCTCTCTCCGTGACTGAACTCCAACTAACACAGCAATGGGTTCCAGAATTGTTTTCAGGGACCCAAACCTCCGTGAGGATGAGAATCTGGAAGGGTTAACTGTCCTGGCCAGATTTAGAGTTAGAGATGTTCTCACTGTGACTGGGGAGCAGGTCAGTGCCCACGGGGTGTAGTCGGCATTTACTTAAATTACGGCTAGTGTTTGTGAAGAAACATCCACTGTAGGAAGGCTTTGGGACCCTAGGTGGCTGTGGCAGTGGACTATTCTGGTGAAGACGATAAAGCACGAGGTCTATGTGGTGTGCTGGCTGCTTCAGGCCACCCTCGAGAGCTCGTAGAAAGAACAGGATATAAGGTCATGACTTGACTTTCCTGGCCCGAGTTGAGAGAGGCAGAGAACTTCTAGGAGTGATTTAAAATAATCTGTTTCTTGTAGCTGCATTCAAATACCAAATAAAAGGGGCCCAGCTTTACCAGTGTAGTTGACACCCTCACTGGTCAGGAGCCCAGAAATCATGTGCACGTGGGATTGCCCTCAGAGAGCTCATGCAGTCACACTGTAGCAGACACCATGTATGGAGAGACGCTCCCCTCCGGTTCTTACCCGAGATATCGCATGCAGGCTGACGTGAGTCTTCCATATTCTGATGGGACCTCATATTGGACCTCGAAAGTTTCCTGGCTATGGCCACACTGCACAAGAGCTTACCCACTGTCAAGATCCTCTGCGCCTTTCTCTGTCCCTCACTCTCAGGGCCGGGACCCAGCTCCTGGGTCTGCCTGGGTCTCCAAGCACTTGCCTCATCCCCATCCAGGCTCTGTCCTCTCTGAGGGGGATCTCACACACGACTCACCCTGTTTCTCTTTCACAAGTGGCCATCCTCCTTGTATGCCCAAGGATGGCCTTCCCGAGGCCCTGGGGTTCACAGCCACTGACTCTAGAAGCTTCTTCACTGAGGCGGAGAGGCCAGTGCCAGTGAGCACTCCTGCCCAGGCTCCCTCCTCCTCTCCACACCAGCTCCCACCCCAGCAGACCAGCACCCCTTTGGGGGAGTAGTGGGAAGGTGACTGTGGGGGCCCAGGCAGTACCCGGCCTCTGCCACAAGATGGCAGACACTTCACTTTTATTTGCCAGGAAACAAGAATAAACAGTGATGAAAACCCACAGAAAACAGCTCCAGGTTGCCCTCCTGCACCTCCTGTTAAGCTGGGACATTCTGGCTCATTCTTGTTAGGGTAGGAGACACCTGCCGGAACCACGGGGCCTGGGGTCAACACGGCCCCCTCTGCTCTGGGCCGGCCAGCCTCTAGGCTGAGGCCATCCTTGAGCACAGGGCTGTGTCTGTCCTTAAGGCTCACTCTAAAACTGGGGAGGGGGGACAAAAACACATGAAAGAAACTGGATGTAAAAGCAGAGGGAGCAGGAACCTCCAAATCCTAACCAGTGTCTCGTTTTCCCCCTCCTCATATCCCTCACCTCTGCCTTCTCACACGCAAGGCTGTGGGGGCAGGTCAGTCTCCGCAGCGCCCCCAGGCCTGTCTCCTGGAGAGGGCTCACCAGACACACACGGCCGGACGCAGTGATGGGGGTCCGGGGGGCCCATCTGCTTCAGACCTGGTCGGTGCCGGCCGGCTTTGCCAGTCCTCTTTGCTCTTTCACTCTGGCCTTTCCTCTGCACTGTTTAAGCTACAGGGTTGCAGAGAACGGGACTCGGGACCAGGGCTGATTATTGCTGGTAATGGCACCTCCTTAAACCAGGCAGCGAGGCCTTCCCCGATCCCTTAGGAGAACCCACCCGCCCTTCCAAGCTGGGTTCTGCTTCACCTCCTCAGCCTCATGTCCCTCATCTTTTTCTAACTCTTTCCTTTCCTTCTCTGAGAACCGTTTTTGTGGGTCATATTAAACTTTACAGATTTCCTGAACATTCCATTCCCTTGCACACAACCTCCATGGAATGCTCTTTCTTCTCTTTCCTATCACGTGAGCTCCTACCCATCTCTCAGCACTGAGATCAAATGTCCCCACCTCTATAAAACCACTCCTGAGTCTATAAGGCAGAAGTGACTCCAGCTTCTAGGCTCCCACAGAAGGACTGTCCCTGTTAGCACTTATGACATTATACTACAATCGTCCTTTGTTTCTCTAAGCCACTCCCTCTCCCTTCTGGCAATACACGTACTAGGCCGTGTGCTCGAGAGTATGGACTGTCTTGTTCCTCTACCTCATCTCAGTGCTTCATACAAAATGAATGACTGAATGAATTTTAAAAAAACAGTTGAGTCTTGGGATCTCTTGGGGATTCTCTTCACCTTAGGGGCTTCTACTTGGGTTCCTGCTGCTGCCTCAAGCCCAAACACCTCCTTGGGGACCTGGAAAGGAACCTCAAGAGGGAGACTGGGGACCAGGGAGCTCAGGCTGTCACTCTCCTTGTCACAGACGCCTGGCCAATTCCATAGGTAGGTTTACTCTTTAGACTGTGGCAGTGCAGTGGCTGTGTCCACACAGGGGGGACCAACCATTTTGCCTAGAAGGATGACCTCAGCATCTCTGACAGCTCCTGAAAAGCCTGTTCACTCTTCTGGGGGTGGGGAGGGGGAAATGGGGGGGCATGGAGAGCAGCAGGAAGTGAGAGATGAAGGCTGGGTTACAGATGTTCCCTCTGGCCCCCAAAGTCCACTTGGCCCCATGCACAAGCTGTGCAGGGGCTGGTGGTGCACCTCAGTCTTCTCCTATAGCATCGCCTACACCAGATGCCCCAATCAGTTATGGGGGTGTCATGAATCATGTGCTACTAATAATGGCTAATGTATCGATGTTTCTGAGAAACTTACTTTTCCTCCATGAATTAGGGCAGCTGGAGGGCTATCCCAATCCAAGCACCACTGCAGCTCTCTTGCCCACTACAGTGGGAGGGAAGGGAGTGTCAGGAGAATTAAACTGGGGTGGCACATAAGACACAACTGTGTGGTCTCTTCCACTGTCTATGACGGGGGGCCCACGCCGATGGTACCATTCCCGATGACAGAGATGATGAATCACATCACCTACAAAGTTTGCTGGTATCTTCTAAAAAGGAGGCTGTACCCATGAAAGTCTGTTGCCCATAGGAAAATCACAGCAGATAAAGAGCTGAAAGCAGCTGCAGTAAATGCTCTGGCCTGAAGCACAGAAGTCCCGGCAGCTCGAATCCCTGAGGGGCTCCCAGGCTACGGGCCCCTGCCTCCAGCACCAGGCTGATGCTCCCCAGAAGCCTGTGCTCTTCCTTCGGGCTCTACAGAGCCACCCTGTGGTATGGGGAGTGAATGCAGGTCATCAAGGACTTGCCTGGTCAAAGTGACCGCCAGGTTGGCTCAAACCTCCGCTATGGTTTCAGATCGCACATTTAGATCTTTAATCCATTTTGAGTTTCTTTTCTGTGCATAGTGTTCGAACGTGGCCCAGTTTCATAAGGGGTTAATATCCAAATATATAAAGAACGTATGCAATACCATAAAAACAAATAATGCAATTTAAAAAAGGGCAGAAGACATGAACAGACATTTCTCCAAAGAAGACATACAGATGGTCAACACACACATGAAAAGATGCTCAACACCACTTATCATTAGGGAGATTCAAGTCAAAATCACAATGAATTATCTCCTTATATTTGTCAGAATGGCTAAAATAAAAAAGACAAGAAATAACAAATGTTGAGAGGGTGTAGAGAAAAAGGAACCCTCTCGTGCACTGTTGGTGGGAATTTAAATTGGTGCAGTCACTGCAGAAAATGGTACGGAAGTTCCTCAAAAAATTAAAACCAGAAATACTATATGATCCAATAATTCCACTATTGGGTATTTACCCAAAGAAAACCAAAACACTGAAAGATATATGCATCCCTATGTTTATTGCAGCATTATTTACAATAGTCAAGATATGGAAGCAGCCCAAGTGTCCATCAATAGACGAATGGATAAGGAAGATGTGGTACACAGACACACACGCACACATGCACACACACACAGTGGAGTATTATGCAGCCATAAAGTAGGATGAGTTCAAACCATTTGTGAGCACATGGATGGACCTGGGAAGTATTATCCTAAGTGAAATAAGTCAGAGAAAGAGAAATATCACATGATTTCAATCATACGCGGAATTTAAGAAAAACAAGTGAATAAACAAACAAAACCCAGAATCAGACCTATAAACCCAGGGAACAAACTGATGGTTGCCAGAGGGGAGGGGGATGGGGAGGCTGGGCAAAATGGGTGAAGGTGGGTGAAAGATACAGGCTTGCAGTCATGGACTGAGTGAGGCACGGGAATAAAGGGCACAGCTAAGGAATATAGTGAATGATATTGTGATGCATTGTATGGTGGTAGATGGTAGCTACACTTGTGATCAGCACAGCAGAATGTAGAAACTTACTGAATCACTATGTCTTACGCTTGAAACTAATGTAACATTGTGCATCCACTATACTCAAATATACAAAAAAAAAAAAAATTAAAACTCCACTATAATGCTGCCAGGAAGTCACTCTCTCACTGGTCAAACCCCAGGGCTCAACTAGTCTTCCCCTTCCCCAGGCTCTAGGGCTTGGTCCCCACTGCCACATGGAAAGCCAGCCCTGCATGCCCCCTCTGCTGGGTTCCTCAACCAGGACCAGCTCCAGAGGAAGGAATGATCTGGGCCTGACTCCCCTACCCCTCATTTTTCTGTCTCTTACTCTTATTGACTCCATTATAATTATCCAAAGCTTCTTGTTTGTGGCAATTTTTTTCTTGCTGATATTTTTGGAGGGAAGTGGGACCCAACTAAAATAACCTACATCTGTGTGACACCTGGATCAGGAAATCTCTGGAAGGTCACCTAATAAAATCGATCAGTCATGCTTTTCTCACAGATTCTTACTTCACCTTTTCCTTAGATGGCCCCAGAAAGTCCCCTGTGCCTTTATTCCTACAACCTGTTCTTCCCAGAAGCAGTTTTTCTATATGTAAAATGGGCACAATACCTAGCTTGCTGCTACGAGGAGGATCCCAGAAAAGGCACAAAAAGCGCATGGCACTCTGGCACATTTTAACTACATGATAACACTGGCTTCCTTTGCCCTCAGACCCCATGCTGGAGGACAGCTAGCCCACCCACCCTGCCCTCCTAAAATAGGTCTCCACATACATCCACCATGCTCTCCCTGTTCCTACAGCTGCGCAGTTGACCTCTGGGGGGCAAGAAAAAGAGGTGATCATCAACAAGCTACGGCAGAGTTCCCTCCCCCAAACAGGTGTCTCCAGTGCCTCCCCCCGCCCCCCTGCCAAACACCACAAATATCTGAGAAAGTTGCCGGGCCACTCCCTTATAGATGTTCTGCCAACAGAAGGGCCCTGGGCCCCACCCATCTTTGCAGAGCTGCTGGCAGGAAGCCTTTCTTTTAATAAAATTAATGAACACGTGACCGTTCTGCTTAATGCAACCTGCTAGCAAGCTTATCATTAGCTTCACTGAGATTTTTCTGAGTGCCCAAGTATACTCAACATATTGCATGGAAAGGACTCTTAGACCACGCTGAGAAAGCACAGCCTGGCGGTCACAGTGACGCTGGCTACGGTGGAGCATCAGCAGACCAGGTTAGGAGATCAAGACAGATCAGGTGAACAGATCAAGGCATTCATCCTGAGTTGCAGTGTCTCCAAAGGGCTTCCTCACACACTCTAGTCAATGTGAGGCTTTCACTAACTGTAAGAGGGAGGAATTATTACTCTTAATGCTTAGCGCAGGACAGTGAAGCCCAAGGAGAGAGAAAGCTTGTCTAAAGCCACTCACCAGTAAGCTGCAGAGATAGGACTAGAACCCCCAGTTCCTGAGCATTTCCATTATTACAATAAGGCACACTGCCCCAGCTGGCCAGATGAGGATGTGACTTTCCCTTAGAGAGGGATATGTATCATTTCAAAATTTCCAAAAGAATTCTAAACATGGATCATCCTATATTGGAATCAAACTCTCCCCCCAACCCTGCTCACATCCCTGGAACTCAGAATGTGTGATGTAGATTTCTTAGGTCATCTCATTGACTTTGCTTTTTTAAAAATCATGGTAAAATACACATGACTTCAAATTTTCCATCTTAACTATTTTTCAGTGTTAAGTACATTCACGTTGTTGTGCAACTAATCTCTAGAACTGTTCGTCGAGCAAAACTAAAACTCTTTGCCCATTAAATAACCGTCCATCCCTCCCATCCCATAGCCCCTGGCATCCCCACTGTATTTTCTGTCTCAGTGAATCAGATTACTCTAGTTACCTCATGTAAGGGGAAATCACAGTATTTGTCTTTGTGTGACTGGCTTCTTTCCCTCAGCATCATGTCCTCAAGGTTCATCCATGTTGTAGCCTGTGTCGAACATCCTTCCTTTTTTAAGGCCGAATAAGAGGCCATTTGTTTGTCTACTCATTCATCAGTGAAACTTGGGTCGCTTCCCATTGTTGTTTTTTTTTTTTTTTAGCTATCAAATACTATACTTTGCTGCATGACAAGCACATCCCACAACAGTTACTTAGATACGTCCTGGCCTGCTTCTTTCAGTAGCTTCCTGTTAGGATGCTAAACTCCTCCAAAGAAGCGCCCAAGGAGTACAACAGTGAAAAGACTCCCTCCAAACCTGTGGCCGGTTACTCTTCTCCTTGTCCCACCTCATCGGATTCCCTGTGCCAACGACTGCATTACCAAGACAGAAAACTAACACGGACAGCTCCTTTAAGGTCACCAAATAGGGAGAAAGCTGGGGTCGTCTGCCTCCCATTCACTCAGAAGGACAGATGCCCTCCAAATAGCAAATGCCACAACTTCCCAAGGATCACCTGATTCTAAGAGATGACAGGAGACCTACTCAAAGTGTCAGGAAAGCGGAGTTTGTGTTTTAAGTGCCAGGCTCCATATCGATTTTTCAATGGAAGTCAGAGGAGAAGTTGGCAGGACCCCGCGAGTGGGGCAGATATAAGCGGTAGGGTGCTTTCTCTTTCATTTTCTTATTTCATCATGCCAGCTGTCCTGCAGGGGTGGAGAGACCATTTTTCTGACATAGGTTTACCCACAAGGAAACTCAAAGAAGTTAAAGCCCATGCTCATGTTCATGTGCCCAGAGTGTTAGTTGTGAGTCTGGGACTAGAATACAGGTCTGTTCAGGGTGCCTGGGTGGCTCAGAAAGTCCTGGGATCGAGCCCCACATCGGGCTCCCTGCTCGGCGGAAGCCTGCTTCTCCCTCTCCCACTCCCCCTGCTTGTGTTCCCTCTCTCGCTATCTCGCTATCTCTGTCAAATAAATAAATAAATAAATCTTTAAAAAAAAAATACAGGTCTGTTCTGCTCTGGATTCCATGGTCCTTCCCACCTACATACTGTCCCTTGAATTTGGGAACACAGGGGAAGTGAGACCCCGGACAGCTGAGTCTGTTCTGCTCTGCAGCATGTCTGAGGTAGAAACAGTAAATATGAACCCACTAAGAACCTTCTGTTCGAATTCTACACATCAGGGCAGGGAGGGAAGAGAGGACATTGGCTCTAGAGACACTAACACATGTGTGTAGTGCACATGTGTGTGGGAGAGGTGTGTGTGCACACTTAGGCATGCGAGTGTGCACTCATATGCATGTGTATACGAGGGCCCGGGAGGATGCTGTGTGATATACATTCAACCCCACCTTAGATGAAGTAACCTATAGACACCTTTTGCTTTTTAGAAAATGTATCACTGTAAAGAAACTTGAATCTGTGGCAGTGGTTCTTAACATCTTAGAGGGTCATGGATTTACTTGGGGATCTAATAAACACTATGGACACTCTTTCCACATAAACTCACAATCAAATATTTGCTTATAATTTTGAAGGTTTCTGTGACCCTCTGGAGTTGACCCATGAGCCCCATATTCACAACCTTTAGATGGGGCCACCAAGTTCAAAGTCATCATGGTACGTGCCCATTCCCCACCCACAGGGTTCTAGAAACATGCAGGTATATCCAATCAGCAATGAACATTTTCAAGATGATGTCCTTACTTTCAATCATAGTTTGAAGGCCCATTGAGAAATGGCTGTGTTGCTAATGAGCAAGTCACCAGGAAAGGAGGAAGGTAACTGCAGTTCAAACCTCATTCAATTCATATTTTTATAAAGCCTCATTAAGTTTGATCCAAGCAAATGCAGAAGACCTGGATTCTGTTCCTCACTCTGCCCTCTAGTGGCAGCAGGGAGCATGGACGAGGCATAGCCCCCTTTTTGGTTCCTGCTTTCCCTTTCTGAACTGAGAGACCCCCTTCAGTTCTTTCCAGATCTAATTCCATCAAATCCCATGCTATGTTTCCATCCTGCGTGCACACACACACACACACACACACACACACACACACACACCCGCACACACACACGCACACCCCATTTGGGCTTAACAAGCTCCATCAATGCCAATGCCCAAGTCAGCAGTTTTACTCCATTGGCAGCTTCTAGCTGACCAGATTGCCATCAATCAAAACTTCTGGGAAGGGATGCAAAATGACTGGCATGGCTTTTAAATAAAACCACTAGAAAGAAAAACACCATCTATTCCAAGATGAGCAGGGACTCATGCGTTTCCAGTTCAGGAGAGCACAGAGCACCCACACATCTGCAGGTGTGCAGGGAGCCGTTTGCCCCTGCCCACAGTGGTAGGGCTCTTCATGTTCTGCACCACAGAGGACCCTGAAAGGACAGGAGCCCCAGGCTCTGGCACCACGGAATCAGCCCCTGTGAGTCCATCGGTGACCGTTACCATATGCAAGGGGGACAAGTCAGGGCTCGGGGAACAAGGATGTGACATTGACAAGGTGAGCGCTCAGAGGGGCTAGAGCCTTCATAAGGCCCAATCAGGGCTGCACTGACCCTTCCAGTGAAACTAAGGAGGCAAAGTAGAAAGAAGGTGACACAATTAGATCTATTTTGGTCCATTTACAAAACCTGCTTATGCAAATGGTGGCCTCTAGCTGGAATGAGTTTGGCCTTCTTAGAACAGCTACAGCATCCCTGTGCTCTGTCCTTCCCTGGACTCTGAAGTTATGTGGAGCGGTTAATGGCTTTCCTTAGCTATTTCTCTGTGTCCCCCCTCACCCTTGAGGTAAATCACAAGTGTCTTCTAACCAGTGAGGCTATTGTTCCTGGTTTGCCACACAAAATGACAGAGCTACAAGCCTCTGCTAAGAAAGGGAAAAGAGAGAGGGCTCAATTTGGCCAGTAAGGATCCAAAGGTTTACGCTTGCTCCTCAGAGGGTGGACAATGGGCCAGAAGCTTGTCAGAAATGCAGAATCTGGCCCTTTCTCCAGACCGACTGAATCAGGATCTGCATTTTAAACTTATCTCCAAATGACCCAGGTGCACATTAGAATTTGAGAAGCTGTGTTCTAGCAGACAAGCATGGCAGACTCTATTAGTGGCCACCAACATCCTCTGCCCTCCCTCTGGAAGTCAGGTTGCCCGTGTGACCGGCTCTGGTCAGGCCGTGATGGGGTGGGGGGACCTATGCTATTTCTGGGCAGAAGCTGCCCAGTGCCAGTATGAGCTTTTCCCGTTCAGCCAGTGGCCAGCACAGCTCCAGCCAGTGGTGGCTCCATCACCCCGGCTCCTGGCACGAGGGCAATGGCAATCTAGAGCACAGTCCCCGCACAGAATAGTCTATTCCTTCTGTTACAGGTGCCTGGTTTTCCCTGGTCTGGGTTATGACGCTGAAGCGTCATGGAAGGCAGGCACAGCTCCGTGTAGGCCGGGCACTTCTCTGCAAATACATTTTTAACTCTCCAACTCCACTTAATTAACTGACTATAGCAATCACGGACTGTGCTAGGCATTAGGCATGTACAGGCAGCCCGGGGCAGCCCTCCCCAGAGTGGGGCAATGACGGGTATGTGAGCCATTACAACATAAGTGCCTACCATGTAGCAGGCACTGCGCTAGGCGCTGGCGGGCGCTGTAAGCCGAAGAAGACAAACCTCCCTGTGATGAGTCTGTGGCTTAGAGATGGAGTCGGGTTGTATAGTGAGGACGTGACTGCCTGTGGGTGTGGCATGACAGCCAAAATGGGACAAAGTGGGAGCCACACCCACATGCTGGGGCATGAAGAGGATCACTGTCCATCCATTGGGAGGTCAGAATTCTGCCAAAAGAGCCAGGACATGCATGCATGTGCCAGGCAGAGGGACTGTGCTAGAATACACGGAGGAAGGAAAGATTAACCCAGCTGGGAAGGTGGGTCCTGAAGGGGGCGGATGTCGAATTGGGAATTGGCTGAAAGGCCTGGAGAGGAGAGGTGGGAAAGCTGAAGGGACCCCTCCGAACAGCAGGAAGAGATGAAAGCAGATGGGGAATGGCCTTGGGAGGCATCGAGGTTACGGTCCCTTTTTTTCTGTTTGCTCCCATTTAAGGTAACTCAGTATACGCTTTTTGTTCATGCTCTGCCCTGCAATCACAGTGACATGTAGAAGCACTTTACAAGATTAAAGGAAAGACTTGAACCCAGGCAAAGCTGGCAGATGCCTCTGAGGTTCACCTGCTGGCCTGCGGCAACGTCTTAAAGACCCGTTGAGCCAAGGTGGGGATGCTGGGGAAGGAGGTAGCTATTGCTTATTTTTCCATACTTAGGTGTCATCTTTTACCTCCCCATACCTTACAAATTCCAAGCATCATTTGCTGGGTGCAAGAGAAATTGGGTCCTTCCTTCTTCTCTATGTCGTGCCTTGAAAGATGGAGCCCCACCAGGCTGGGTCGAGCTGGGCTGCATGCTTGGCTTGGAAAGGAAAACGACTGAGCTGGGGAGTTCAGCCGCGGACCAGGGAAACAGCTCGGGGTTGTATTGCTGACCTGGGCCACTGTCCACTTGCCCCAGCCAAAGCAGTGCTTCCTCCAGCCACAAGATGACATACATCAATCATGCATTCAAGGACTGCTGGTTTCTCCTGATTTGATCTTCCCTTTGAGGTCTGCTGGTTTTGAAAAGGAATTCAAATGACTTTTCCTATAGGAGTTTTACTTTCATGGCTTTTAGTTTGACAGGAAATGGATCTCTCTCTCTCTCTGCTTCTCCTCCCCCCGCCCCCCGTATATATCTCTAAGGAGTTATACTCTGTTTTTTCATATCTGAAATCAATGCACTACAACCTCTCTTTTTCCTATCTTCTTAGCATTTAGTATACAAAAGAATCCACTTGTCACTTTTCAGAGGAAGCCAAGGACACTGGCTTTCACCTTGCGGATGAAATGCAGATTTCATTAAAAGGAAAGATCCTTCATTCCAAGAGGTTGAATAGAAAAGAACTTAAAGCAAAATACCAGCTGCGTAAGTTTAGAACACCGAATTCAGCAAGGTAAAGGAACTTTTCTGAACACCACCATTTCTCATTTATGTGTGATTTCAGTGATTCGGAGCTGCAGCAAAGGAGATTCATCCCAGTTTGAACTGCAGGCAGAGTGGCCAACTGTCCTCATTTGCCCAGGGCAGTGGGGCTTCCCAGGTTGCGGGATTGTCAGTGCTAAACCTAGGAAAGTCTGGCTGGTCACCAGAACTGTGGAACAGGTAAAGACATTCATGTCTCTTCCATTACCAGCACTCGGTATCTTGTTTCCCTCATCCGGGCCTCAAATCCCCCAACTGTAAGTGAGGTTAACCTAGGAGGCCGCCCCTCCTGTGGATCACGTTCTCTTTCTGAGCCATGTGCTCCGGAGCCTCCTCTGAACTGTGCTTCTTTTTTCAGATCACTGTTGTATTGAGATGTAGTTCACATATCACAAAATTCCCCCTTTTAAAGTTTATGCTGTGGTGTTGTGTGGCATAGTCTCAGAGTGATGCAACCACCACCATCTTTTTTAGTTTGTTCATTTCTGTTTTGCAGATTGGATAATCTCAATGAATTTTTATTTGTTCATCTTTCTTCTGCCCCTTCAGTGATTTTTTTTTCATTTATTATTCCTTTGAATTTCTTCTTCGTTCTGGGATTTCTATTTAGTTCTTTTTTCGATCATTTCTATCTCCTTATTGTTAGTCTTCATTTGCTGAGACCATTTGCTGAGAACCCTTGTATTTTCCTTTAATTCTGTAGATGTGGTTTCCTTTGGTTCTTTGAGCATATTTCTTTTTTTTAATTTAAATTCAATTAGCCAATGTATAGTACATCATTAGTTTTTTATACAGTATTCAATGATTCATTAGTTGCATATAACACCCAGTGCTTTGAGCATATTTCTAATAGCTGATCTAAAGTCTTTGTCTAGTAAGTCTTACTTCCATGTTTCTTTATCTCATACTGTTTTTCCTTAAAAACTGGGCATTTTAAATAATATAATGTGGTAACTCTGAAACTCGGACTAACCTCCCCATTGGTTTATGGTTGTTACTGCAGTTCATTTGTTTAGGGATGTTCTTGGGCTAATTCTATAAAGTCTGTGTGGCCCTTTCCTGTGTGGCCACTGAAATCTCTGCTTGGTTAACAAATGATCAGCTAATGATTGGGCACAGGGTTCCTTAAATGCCGTGAAGCAATGGTCTCCCACCCTTTGGCCTGGTGTGTGTGTTTTGGAGCAAACACAGCTTACTGGCTACAGCAGTTTGCAGCTCAGCCTTCTCTTCCTCTCCTCCTTGCATAGGCCTCAAGGTCAAGCAGAGGTGGGAGATTAGGGCCTTCTGGGTATATACATAACCGTGGTTTGGTTATCCATTCACCAACTGAAGGACATTGGGGTTGTTCTGGTTTGGGGCTATTATGAATAAAGCTGCTATAAACATCCAAGAATAGATATTGCAGTGAACATAAGTCTTAATTCTCTTAGGTAAAAACCTAGAAGAGGGGCTCCCAGGTCACATGGCAAATGTATATGAAACTTGATATAAAAAAAATTTCCAAGTGGTTTTCCAAACTGGTTATACCATTTTGCATTCCTACCAGCAATGCTGAGAGTTCCTGCTGCTCGGCATCCTTGTCAGCACTTGGTAGTGCCATTAATTTGAATACAGACATTCTAACTGGTACAGGGTAATCTTTCAATGTGGTGGCAGTTTCATTTCCCTCATGACTAATAACGTTAAGCATCGTTTAATGTTCTTATTTGCCTTCTGTATATCTTCTTTGGTGAAGTGTCTGTTCAAATCTTTTACCCATTTTTTAATTGACTTGTTTGTTGTTTTTGTCAAATTTTGAGAATTCATTATATATTCCCAAGTTCTGTTTTGATTTCAAATGCATAACCCTGTCCTGAGAGCCTGGTATGCTCCTATTGGGCATCTTGGCTCTAGATTTATGACATAATGTTTTATATTGGATATAATTCTCTATCTGTCTCTCTCTTTCCCTCTACAGACACACACATACACACACACACACACACACACAGCTCCGTGAGCAATTTTCCTTTCTGATTTACTTCAAGAAACATTTACTGTGTCCCTATTAAGGAATCATACTAGGTACTAGGGAAGCAGAATTGAATAGCATATTGAGAAACTTTCTGTTTTAAGAATATAGCTTTCAATTGGATTAAATTAAGAAATACATAAGAATGACTACACGTGATACCTCAGCTTTTAGTGTATAAGATTCATACAAACAGTTGAAACATGTTCATTATAACTGTATAAAGGCCACTAATTATCACGAGTAAATCCTTCCTTTATTCATAGTCAGAAATATTCCTTGATATGACTCCTTGCCTAAAGCAGCACACGTTCTAAAAGAATGCAGTTTGCATTAAAAGATTTCTGCTACCATTTTAAATGGATACTCCTGTATTCCGAGCTCATGAAATGTGGTAAAGGCCAAATCACGTTCTCTTCAAAGACAAAGTACAATCACTCTGCACATCTTAGCATACACCCTTTCCCTGCCAAGGAAAGGTGTCTATAGAACAGCCTAGAAAGGTGGCGCAGTCAGTTAAGCATCTGACTCTTGGTTTTGGCTCAGGTCATGAGATTGAGCCCTGAGTTAGGTTCTACACTCAGCACAGAGTCTGCTTGAGATTCTCTCTCCTCTCTCCCGCTGCCCCTCCTGCTCACTCTCTCTCTCTCTCTCTCAAAATTAAATAAATCTTTTTTTTAAAAAAAAAAGAACAGCCAAGAAAAAGATTTCACTTAACTGCAGCATGACTGTCTGCAGAACTTCCAGAAGAATCTTTTTGAACACAGAGAAAACTGAACTTTCAACAGTAACTTAAAAAGCTATTGCAGTTTCTTAAAATCCTCTTACATGGAGTTTAAAAAATGAGACTTAGCAACTTTATTGTTTTTTTATTCACTGATTAAGACAATAAAAGTTGTGCTCATTTCAATATTAAGAAATTAAAACCTCCCTTGAGACTTTCTCTGCTCTGGAGTAGGTTACATCTGTCAAGTGCAAACAGGCCGGCCAGCTTGCATGCAGAAATTCTCCCCGGGGCTCCAATCTGTATAACCTCGCACTGTATTGTCTAGGGCTCAGAATTAAATGATTGGAATTTTTTTTTTATTATCAAAGGAAACTAAAAATAGGGCTATAAAATAAAATACAAGCTGTAAGGGGAAATGCATTTAAGATACATTTTTGCTTTAATGCTTTAGTTTCCAGCCTCACATGGTATAGAATAAACGATGATGTTAAATAAAGAAAGAAAAGAAGCTTTTGTGGGTTTCCTCTAAAGCTTGAAAATGACACAGTGTGAGTAAATGGAGGACGGCCCGCAAAAGGCTATTTCCCTGTGATACTGTCAGTGTGCAGCCTAGAGGCGGCAGGTGTTGGCCATGTTTTTACTTTCTGGTTTCAGGCAACACCATCTTAACTTCTAAGTAGGCATCATTGGAGGACTCTTGCCTCTTCATGTCTCCTAACTGCTAACGCAATAACAAAGGAACACACAAGACCCGAGCGGAGATAGGATGGAGGGGTCTGGATTAATGAAGACTCTCTGTTCAGGCTGTCTAAGCTTCTTAAGCAATGAAGTACAGTCAGGGTGTTTTTTGAGAGAAGAAAGGAAGGGAAGGGAGGGAGAGAGGAAAGAAATGGGAAAATAAAAAAGAAAGAATCCAAAATAGGCTATGGGTGTTCTTTGCCAAAACATAATTTTAATTTTCTTCCAGGCTCAGAACCAGTGGAAGAACTGGAACTCCCTCAAGGGAAGGTGGCAGGAACAGAAGCTAATTATACAACTTAAGTTTGGTAATACAATGTAATTGGCACACTTTCCGGTTAAGGCAATATACATCCATGCTAACTAGAGTTAAGACAATGGCACTATATATTGCAAGCAGTACTTTGTATCTCTGAATATCAGAAATTCCTTCTAGTATCTCCAGGGGTTCTCAAGTAGATAAGGTTACACAGATGTTGGTGACAAGAGGGGTCTGAGTTCTACTCTTGGCCCTACCCAACTACATGACCTGAGGCTTAGCCATCTCTTCTGTAAAATGGGGACAAGGCACCTACCTCTCAGTGTTGTTTGGAGGCATAGATGAGATTATATATTTGAAATAATATTTCCACTTCAGTGGCACTGCTCATACTTATGATCTTTAGAAGCCCTCAGAATGTCATACTGTGGGAACTTGAGGTGCAGGGATTATGCCCAGAGAAGGGGGGAAAACCAGAGCCTGACTAACTGAAGCCTCATTCTCCCCTTCCTTGTTTTTCCCTGGCACAACCAAATGAGTGACTCAAGATGTCACACGTCACAGAGACTTCTGGTACTTTGAAGACACAGCCTATGGCCCAGACTCTGCATACGAGAGGGCTGGTGGCCCTGGCCGAGCACTCAGTCTGCCTATGACTGTCACCAGTTACGTAGCAGTGGGTGAGATAGGCCGCACTGCTGGGGAGAACCTGGGCACAGGCCTTGGAGGATAATCTTCCTTCCTTTGACTGTCTCCATGAAGAAAGACCTTGATCAAGGTCTATTAAGACCCCAGGGAAAAGCCAATGTTTCTGGAAGACAAGGAATAGAATGCACACATAGGGGAAAGGGAGAGAGATGGTGAGGAGCTAGGAGTTGGCATTTCTTGAGCATTGACTCTGCCAGGCACTGCCCCGTGTGTTATTCCTGCAATCCTCCTAATAGCCCCTCTGCTGCAAGTAGGATTATCAACCCATTTCTTTTTTTTTCTTTAAATTTTTTATTGTTATGTTAATCACCATACATCACATCATTAGTTTTTGATGTAGTGTTCCATGATTCATTGTTTGTGCATAACACCCAGTGCTCCACGCAGAACGTCCCCCCTTGAATACCCATCACCGGGTTAGCCCATCCCCCCACCCCCTCCCCTCTAGAACCCTCAGTTGGTTTCTCAGAGTCCATAGTCTCTCATGGTTCGTCTCCCCCTCCGATTCCCCCCCTTCATTCTTCCCCTATCAACCCATTTCTATGAGGAGGGCGCTCAGCACAGAGAAGAGGGGGCCAGGGTTTGAACCCAGGCAGGCCAACTCCTGAGCTGATGTTCTTTTGTTTTTAAGATTTTATTTATTTATTTGAGAGAGAGAGAGCACAAGCAGGGCAGAGGGAGAGGGAGAAACAGACTCCCCACTGAGCAGGGAGCCCAATGCAGGGCTCAATCCCAGGACCCTGGGACCATGACCTGAGCCGAAGGCAGATGCTTAACAACTGAGCCACCCAGGCGCCCCCTGAGCCAATGTTCTTAACCACTCACTGTAGCTGCCTTCTGAACTAAAAAGTGTTTCACAGCCACTATGTAACAATATGCTGGCCCATGGTAGAATATGATCTGCTTTCAGTAAGATGGAAGAGGTTAGCTTCATCTGAAAACCTGGATGCTTTGATTACATATTTCCCTTTGAATACCACTGTAAAGATATAAACTAAGACTGGTGCAAGTTAGTGATCCGGAGCACCTTGATTTTTCTACTTCTCCCAGTGATGGGACCGTTTATCTTTGACTTTTATTTGCTGTCTGTAAGCTAGTGCCCTGTGTGTTGTAACACAGATTTTGTGCTGCACTCCTGATCTCATGATCACCCTTGAAACAAAATTAGAATCTGGTATGGAAGCTTGTCAGCGTGCCCACTGCATCTTACTGAAAGTCTAAGAGGTTTATATCTGTTGGTTCTTCTTTGCAATCCTATTAATCCACTCACAGAATCTTTGTGTTGCCAGAGGAGCTTATAGATTTAGATACAGATAAAACTCTCAGAATTGGTGTCTGATCAGGATTCTAGAATGAAGTCCAGTCATCATAGGATGCAGAATAGGCATTCAATTATAAATTTAATGAGCAACTAAGTATGAAGCAAGTATGAGCAAGTAAGAATTTTAATAAAAACACAAATTATCCTAAACTCCAGGCAACGTGGAGTGGAGTGGTTTAGACCACGGAGGACTCACTCTCCATGTTTCTGTCCCCCACCATAGCCCAACCCTTCTCTTAACTTGCTTACAGAATCCTGTCACTCACCCCACACCCCAGGGCTTCAAACACAGCACATCCAAAACTGGAACCATTCTTTCTCTTCTCCCAAAGCTGTTCCTCTTTTCTGCTTGGTACCCAACATCATCGGCCACCAATGCCCCAAGCTATACGCCTCATTGTTATCATCAACTCTCTCCTCTCTGATGTCTTACAGCAAATCATATTTATCAAGCAAGTCTTCACACAACATCCTGAATGGTTCACGAATCCACCGCATCCTCATCAATACGCTCCAGGCTCAGCCATCACCAGCCTTTGCCTGGACTGTTGTTAGAAGCCCCCATCTGGTCTTGCTGACTCATGTCACAACCCTAAAATCTGTCCCCCACCCTGAGCCTGGACCAAGGGGAGCTGACGAAAGGCTGCATGTGAGAACACAGGTGTGTTACATCAACCTCCACATTGGGAAAGATTGAACGCTTGTTTATCCCATTCACAAATGACAAAAAAAATGTCACATCTGACAAGGCAAAACTCAAGGCCATCCTCAGCATGAATCTCATCTGGGTGCCTGAAGCCTGGATATATTTCAATATATTTCAAGGAGTGCTCAGCTGGCCATAAAAGGAGGTCCAAACAAGAGGTTGCCAAAAGAGAAAGAAAACCCCTGCATGCTTCAAAGAAATCAAAGGCACAAGCGCAGAGCAGGGAGACCCAGCTCCCACGTGAAGAAATAACACACTGTGTGTTTGGGAGTAGGCTGTCAGCTTAATTTATGCCAAGAGGGAAAAGTGGATGCCTTCCAGATAAGCATGCAAGGTATAGAAGCCACTGTGGAAGAGATAATGCCAACATGCGTCGGCTTACACTGCCCCGTATCTGCTGCCTGATAGTCCTGAAATAAGGTCCGGCCAGCCTATGCACGGGCGTCCCCCACACCGCCTGTGCCCCTTCTGTGCTTTAACTGCCTGTTAGGACGCCCCACTTACCTATATGACCTGGCCAAGCCGCTCATCCTTTCTCTGGCTTCCTCATCTCTAAAGTAAAAATGACAGTCTCTTGCAAAGGTGTGTTAGAGGTGTTTGTTGGAAGTCCACAAAATGCTCTTTAAGAGGCTCCTATTCTCATTTTCCAGATGAGTAACAGAGGCTCAGAGAGGTTAAGGAACCAGCCCAACGTCATACAGCTATTAAGTCGCCACGAGTGTTGGATGCCATCCTTGGCCTGCCAGCTAGACTTTCTCTCCACTCCCCTGTCTGAGTGCATACCCTCCCTCTCCCCTGCCCCTGTCAGACACACAGGATGAGTCCTGCTGCTGGTTCCAACCTGGTGCATGGGCTATGCCTGCCACTCCACAAACAATCAGAGTTTGTGATAATCATTACCATTTCTCCTCCATACTAGGAAAGAGCAGGAAACACGGTACTTAGTTCCTATTCTTGTTTTGATTATATTCAGTTCACTAGAAAAGGATCGACCACCATGCAAAATGTTCAGTGAACAGTTCCCCTCTGTCCCTTATGATCCATCATGTATGTGTATGTGAGTGAGTGTGTGTGTGTGTGCATGTGCACACCTGTGTGCATTTCCCTGGGTTCACCCCTGAGCCTCACCACTCCGCTCCTATTCACATCATTTATTCCAATGCTTTAATCACCAGCAGGTGGTGAAAGTCTGCTCTAGAATAGTTATGGATATTGGGTCCTTAGGTGTCCAAGTTCTAGGGAAAGAAAAGTGACAGCTGAGGCATCAGGGTAAAAAGAAGAAAAAAAAAATGTTATGTGGGGTGTGGAACACACATTTTTATTCTCTCTCTCTCTTTAAGAATCTGGCACGAAGAGCTCACCTCCTTCCTGCCAGGGACGGAACAGTAGTGACTTGGCAACAGTCTCCAGCCAGATGTCACCCTCATCTGGTTGCCTTGGCTGGTTAGTTGCTTGGAATGAGCAGCCCAAACACAGTGCAGGCGGGGCCGCTGCGAAGCTGTGGGCAGCGAGGCTGGGTGCCGGGCCCTCGCAGTGCCCCAACCCTCTGGGGCTGGGGGGACAGGTGCGTTACTGGGCCACTCTCTGCGCAGGTGCAGGGTCTGCAGAAGGCAAAGGGGCTCTCCGGAAGGACACACGTGCACTTCTTCCCTCCCATCTCTCTCCTGAGGGTGAGCTGAGTGGTCCTGCTCCCCCGGGCACAGGGGCATAGACACGTCTTGCTATTTTACAAAGACGAGGCTCCCAGCACATTTGGGAGCTGGTCAACGGTAAAGGAGCTCCTGCTCCCCGTGGGTCTGCTTATCCCATATACACAAGACCACCCTCCAGAAAACAGATGGCAGGGGCAAAGTGCGGTGTGGCCTCTGCATCTGGAGTCCTGGCCTTCATGGGCTTCATCCAGGCCGAGCCCAAAGCCATCAGGGGAAAACGGCCACGCTCCTGGGCAAACACAGCAGTGAGGACAGAGAAAGCTGTGCCTGGAGGCAGGCACGAGCCACCTTCGCAGACTGGTGGCAAAATGCTGAAGGGTCTGAGGCTCAGGGGGATGGCCCCAGGGACCACGCGTATATTCTGGAATGAGCCCTGAAACCCAAGGCAGGTGCCTGTAGAACAAAGCCCTGTGCTCAGATGTGTGTTTGTACACACATCAGTGTGTGTGATGGGAGGGTGGTGTGTGGTAAAACCTGCCAACAAGCCCATTTTGGTCACCATCTGTCGTGGAGAGCCCGAGCACCTGCCGGAAACAGCTGCTGATGGCAGATCGTAGGTGAGGGAGGAAGCAGCCCCACCCCGGGATGGCCTATTGTGGGGGGCACACGGCCTGTCCCCACAGGAATGCCAACTGTTCACTTTGAAGCCCATCTCCATGAGGAGGGGGAGTGATGAAATCCCTCGCTGTTCATTTACTTCCTCACAGGAAGTGGGGGGAGGAACAGGTATGACAGTCGCTTGTCACAGGGGCTGAGGAGAAATGCGTTCAGGATTCCCCGTAGGGAAGAGAAAAATTCCAGGGCAATGCTTCTCCGGAGGTGTGAGCCCAGAGACTCCCACGGTGAAAACCCCCGCCTCGCTGGAGGAAGAACAGTAACACCTCTCTTGCCTGGCCCCATTGGGAACATGATGTTCCATCTGTGTCAACCGGGGGCTGAGGTGACAGGTTGGAATGAGCATCAGAGGGTGACGTAGCTTGGGACCGGGCCCTCTGAAACATTTTCTTTCAGGTAAACAAAGTTTACTTCATTAAAAATAAGATAAAATAAAAGCTGACATAATAATTTCTAATGAAAAAGCTTTCTAAAGTGAGTCCCCTGCCTACCATATTTTTAAGTATTTGCCATCGTTCAATGCTCAGTAGTTGTGGGCATTTTGCTACCTTATTTTCCTTAATCCTCACAATAATCCTGTATGGTGGGCATGGTTTTTATCCCCATCCACTGGACTGGAGGACCAAGCCTTCAAGAGGTAATGCTGCTCATGAGGGACACACGGCCAGCATGTGAAAGTGGGGCCCCAGTCCGCCAGCCTGCCTCCAGCCCCTGGGCTTGGAACCTGCTGGCCACACTGCTGTGTGTCCCCTGAGTCATTTCAACTTTGTAAAGCCTTCATGAACACCCATGATTTGCAAAGCTCACACATGCTGGGCCTCTGTGGGCCGCAAACACCCAGGAGGCACACGCTGCTGTCTCTTCTGGAATGCTTTTCTCCACAGAGCCACCTGACAGCCTGTCTCCTGAATGTTAAAGGCAGCTCAAAGCCGGCTTTCCCAGAGGGAATTCAGGAGCCTCAGTTGGAAGTCTTTCTTGCCTAGGCTCATAGAGCCCTTCCCGGGTGAGCCTTGGGGCTGAGCCACCCCGTTACCCATGGCGCCCTTCCACCGGCCTGGGAGCTCTGTGGGGCCAGAGACCAGCCATCCCAACCTCCCACAGGTGCACCACAAGCTTGGTGGATTGTATAAGGTGTCACACCCACCTGCTCGCATAGCACAGTGGAACTTTTTCTTGTTGGCTGGGTCGACATCATTTTTCTCTTGGGATGCCCCACAGTGGGGCACTTTGCTTCTGGAATCTTCACATCTGCTTTTCCCTGTTTTTTGGCTGGTTATTTCTTCCCTCTCCAGCTACCAAGCTTGCAGAAGCTTCAGTGGTGCCTTCAAAGGGCCCTCCTCAAACGGGTCCCAAGATATTTTTAATCTGTGGCTTCCAACTTATAGGGCCTGGTAAACAAGGATCTCAAGCCTTGTGTGTATGTACGCCTAAAACCAGAGCCATACAGGGGTAGAGTGTATGCTCTGAGTGGCTTTAGTGCAGGGGCTTCGTGACTTGTCTTTTAGTTGCTCAAAGCTGTCTTCTCTTCCAGTTTTCAGATACTTGGAACCACTGTGCTACTTGGGAGGGACTTTGACCATGGGTTCATTGGCCAGGAACATCGTAGGCTTGGTGTACTCTTTGCTTCTCAAAAATAAACTCCTCCAAATAGCAAGAGAAACCAGGCTCCTCACTAATGTCAGGGCCGTTCAGTGCAGGAACATGCTGTGTTTAAACCTCAAGTCTGGAAAATTCCCTGCTGATTCCATATTGCAAAAGAAAATTACTATAAATACCACTCAAAAGTCCCACTCTATTATCCTGTTAAAAATAGTTTGGCCATCCGCAACTAAACCTTTTGTGAAAGGGGCACTTCTGGACACAAACGTGGCCATGCCTCTGTGGGGATACTGTTTCCATTGCTACCACTCCTTCACCACCTCTCCACCCATCTCCCATCTCTCCACACATGCCAGAAGCCGTCTTTAGAAAGTAGGATAGAGGTGCTTGGGCTTTCAGTTGCCCTTTGGGAGCATGATGGGCTATGGGATAGTACATGGCAGGGGTTCTGAATGCCGGCTCCTCAGGAATGAAGATGAACAAAATGCAGCCTCAGGGCTCTCCTCCTGAGGAAAACAGGGTAAGAGGAAGCTGTAAATGCAGGAGAGAATTCTGGCCCAGAAAGCAGCAAGTGGCTGTAGAAGATGAACCCCAGTTGGTACTGGTCTCATTGTGAGAGGCCAGTTAGGGCTCTCTCTGCCCTCTCCAGGCAGGAACTGAAATGGGAGGCCAGGACCCCTCAGGGTAGGTTCACCCCATTCCCCCAGTCTGGAGACATGCCTTCTCAGCCAGATGCCCTGGGATGGCAGCATATGAACCCACAGCACAGCTGTGGGTAACAGGAATGTACAGCGGGCAAACGGCAGCCCTCAGCCATGTCAAAGCTCACAATGCCCTCAGGAGAACTATGGGGACCTGAGCAAAGAGCCCTCTAAGGTCAGGGCCTGCCTTGCCTTCTTCTGCTGCTGCTTTTTTTAATGGCAAAAGATACATAACATTTACCATTTTAAAGTATACAAGTCAATGGATTAAGTACATTCACACCGTTGTGCAACCATCACCACCATCTGTCTCCAGAACTTTTTCATCATTCCAGAGTCCTATACCCTTTAAACTATCACTCCCCATTTCACCCTCTATCCATAGTGGTTGGTAAGCTCTATTTTACTTCCTGTCTCCCTGAATTTGCCCATTCTGGCCACCTCATATAAGTGGAATCATGCCGCATTTGTTCTTTTGTATCTGGCTTATTTCACTCAGCATCATGTTTTCAAGGTTCAACCATGTCAGCATGTATTAGAATTTCATTCCTTTTTAAGGATGAGTAACATTCCATTGAATGGATAGACCACATTTTATCTATTCATCTGTTGACGAACACTTGGGTTGTTTCCACCTTTTGGCTATTGTGAATAATGCTGCTATGAACACTGGTGTACAAATATCTGCTTATAACCCTGCTTTCAATTCCTTTGGGTACATATATAGGAGTGGAATGGCTGGGTCACACGGAAATTCTACATTTAACTTTTGAGGAACGGCCAAACTGTTTCCCTCACTTGCACAATTTACATTTGTACCAGCAAAGCGCAAGGGATACTTGCCATTTCCCACTTTTTAAAATAATAGCCATCCTAATGGGTGTGAAGCAGTTAGTATCTCCTTGTGGTTTTGATATGCATTTCCCTAATGACTAATGATGTTGAGCATCTCTTCATGTGTTTATTGGCTGTTTAGCTGTCTTCTTTGGAGAAATGTCTATTCGAGTCCTTTGCCCATTTTTTAATTGGGTTGCTTTGTTGCTGTTGAGTTGTAGAAGTTCTTTATATATTCTGGATATTAATTCCTTATCAGATAGGTAATTTGCAAATATTCTCCCCCATTCTGCGGGATGTCCTTTCCCTCTCTATATAGTGTCTTTCAATGCACAAAAGTTTTTAATTTGGGTGAAGTCCAACTTATTTATTTTTCTTTTGTCACACCCAAGAAATCACTGCCATATCTGATGTAGATCTGCATTAAACCTATCCCAAGTCCAGGGAAGATTTTCCTCTGTGTTTTCTTCCAAGAATTTTATAGCTTTAGCCCTTAAGGTCTTTATTTTGAGTTAATTTTTATACATAGTGTAAGGGAAGTGTCCAACTTCATTCTTTTGTACTTTCATTCAGCCACAGAACTAGATACCCAGCTTTCCCAGCACCATTTGTTAAAAAGACTCTTTTCCTCCTTGGATGGTCTTGGTACTCTTCTTAAGAATCAACTGACCATATATGTGAGGGTCCAGCCTTCCCTTTTAATACTGTCCCTTACCCTTCTCTTCATGCCAACACCCCAGCAATGTGACTCCCCGCAAAGGCTGACGGTCTGCCCATCCCCTAAATCTTCTAACCAGACCTTTACTGTCTCCAGGCAGTAATCGTCCAAAGCAGGTGCACCATTCAAAATCAGCACAGATACACATTAATTCTCTCTCTGTTCTCCCACATCTGCTCTCATTCCTGTTTTTCCGATCTCTACTCCAACACCAGCCAGACAAGGGGAAACTTTACTGTTGTTCTGAGCTCCAGCCCACATTCCCTCATGCCTTGTAACCATTACCCCATATCCCCACACAAAGACTGAATGGGTCATAGGTCAAGAGGTCCTCCTGATCTTCTCTCTGATTTTTTTCTTAAATCTATCTCTTCCCTTCCTTCCTCTCCATCCACTGCCTTAATCCAGGCTCTCTCTCATCATTTCTCACCCTTACCCCAACCCGTTGCCCCCACCCCAACCGGTTTCCATCCAGCCTCTACAGTTCCTCCAGAGTAGAACATGCAAATCAGGCTTTGTCTCTGCCGCTTACAGCTCCTCAAAGAGTCCCCATTTCTAGGGGCGCAGTTTTATCACACTCCCATGGCCAACACACACATGCAGTGCTTTAGATATACTGAAACTGCTGCTGGTCCCTAAATAATCCATTTTAATCTCCATGCCTTTGCACATTACATTCTCCTTGTCAGGAGAGTCCTTACTCCCACTGTCCATGTGACTGTTCCAAAGCAAACTAGATTTCACCTCCCTTGTGACAAGTTCTAGATGACTCCTGCAGCAGAGCTGGTCCATTCCTTCCTCTGTGTTTCACATCCTGTGTGGTTTATGAATCACAACAACAGGAATCGTCAATGCCACCACCACCACCACCGTGCCCTGTAGGCCTCTCATGCTCCAACACTACGGGGGACACTTGTAAAATTCTTGCCCCAGTAACACCTTAACGCATTTGTTCTCCTGCCCATTTCTTCCCCCCAGACAGCAAGAGATGTGAGGGCAGGGACTGCCCCTCTCCTCACCTCTGCATCCCCAGCGTGGTATCTGGAGCCCAGCAGGTGCTAATACGTATTTGCTAAATAAAGGAATGACTTCAAGCTCCCACTTTCAAGTTTTGCAGCCCTCGGAAAATTCCAGTTTGGGCAGCTGCTCCTGTCCTCTGTGCAAATAGGCAGTTTATCAATCCAAAGGCTGGCAGCAGATCTGCTGAGCCGAACTCAGCCTTCAGGCTTTTTCCCCGAGCCGTCCCACCACTCAAGTGGAAGCCACATCTGACTCTCCTGATAGGGGCTTCTGCCAGGGAACTAGGAAAGGCTCCATGCAGCCCCACCACTTCGAATGCTGTTTTAAAAGCAAATTCAGAGGCGGTGGTGATATTTTTTGCCCTTAAGAACAAGACAAATCCTTTGACAGAATAAGGTTGAGAGAGAAGAAAGAAAGAAAGAATGAAAGAAAGAAAGAAAGAAAGAGAAAGAAAGAAAGAAAGAAGAAAGAAAGAAAGAAAGAAAGAAAGAAAGAAAGAAAGAAAGAAAGAAAGAAAGAAAGAAAGAAAGAAAGAAAGAAAGAAAGAAAGAAAGAAAGAAAAAGAAAAAACCCTCGTACTGCATTTCCTTTAAGCTGAATTGAAAAAATTCCCAATCTCCCAGTTCCAGCTGGCAGACCGCTGGACTCACAGCTTCCGAGGAGAAGGGGAGTGGAAAGATCAGCCCTCAGCAGCTGAGAACTTATTTTTGGCTGAACAGCTGGTGGAGGAATTGATGGCACCAGGCAGCGTCCCCCTTGCACAGCGCGCAGGGGCACCGACACCATCTGGGCAGAACACCCCTGTCCAGGCGTGCACACCCCGTTCTCACACAGACAGTGACAAATCGGACTGTCGCGGAGCCCAGGCAACCCTGGTGGTCAAGGACCTTCTGGGGGACCTTTTGAGGAGAAAGGGGTGCTCAACACCCCAAAAAGGAACATCACTGCCAGCCTTAAAGGAAGCGCTTTTTTGGAAAAGGGGAAAAGACCTGCTCTGTCCTGCTCTAAACCTGAGACCAGGACCAGCAGGTGGAATTGCATGGATGCAGAATTTAGTCATATCATTATGAAGAAAACTCTCCTCCACAGACAGGTCTGTGATGGGCAAGGGGCGGCTCCAGAGCTATTCAAATAGAGGCTGGCTGACCGTCTGCCAGCCATTTTGTAAGGGGGAATCCCTGGATAGAGTGAAAAGCCCTTAGCCTCTTAAAGGCAGGAAGGCCAGTGCAGACTAGTCAGGAGTCGAATGTTTATCACCGTGCACAGGCAATCAGAAAGAGGATGCCAATGTTTTAATAGACTCCAGAGTGGATTTTTACACTAAGCTACAAATTTTTTATTTGCTTGGATTAAAGCCACAGAGTAATCGCCAATCTTCTGTACGTTGTGCTGAATCCACAGCACCTTGTACAAGGTTGACGTTACGTCCCAGGTTCAAGGTTTTCCACATTAACCCAAGAGAGAAGAGAGGGCCTCTACCCACTTCTGCTCTTCACCAAGCTGTTATAATGGGCCACTTCTTCACTTCTGCTGTTTGCTTTTTCGGTAACTTAGAACAACAGGAATAAAAAGTCCTAAAGACTACGAGAAAACAGAATGTTCTTCAAAGAAAGTTTTTACATTTATATTCAATCCATATATCTAGGACTCCAAAAACATCTTCATGTTCAATGTGGAGTATTTTTAAATGGAAATCTAAAGCAAAAGAACATGAAGTAGGTAGAAGAAAAATATTTTTTCACTGGTCGAGAGCCTTCCAGACCAAACTCAGGGATCACTTCCTGTGCATCAGGCTCTACCTTTGCTACCATCATGGGTAAGACCTACTGTGGTCCCTGCCCTTCGGGGGCTCCTGACACTCAGACTGAAGCCTGGCACAGCAGAGAAGCATGCGCGCTCCACGGTGCTCACACCAGTGCTCCGTTTACACTGGGCTCTTCTCTCCCCGTCTCCCACCAGGCCCTCGCCTCCCCTCTGCCCAGCCCCCCGGACTCCCTGTGGGTCAACAGGCTTGTCCTCTGGCTGCTTGTATTACAAATGAGCTCAACCCAAGCAACATTTTTCGACTCCCACAAAGCACCAGGGTCAGTGTTAGGGCCTTGGAGGAGGAGGATTCAAAGGTGAGTGGGTTCTAAATAGGTGTCCATGTGTTTGTTTATGCCTCCAATTTACTCCCCAAGCATCAGAGATGGCTTACAAAAATAAAACAGGACCAGGGAAAATGTACTTTCTTGGGGACCATGGGGCCAGGAGACAAAGACAGGATGCACATGTTCAGGTCATTAGGTCTTACACGGTTGCTGAAATAGAACCGCAGATTTACTCCACAAGTGAACGGGACATGGTCTCCAAGCTGTCTGGGGATGGCGAACAAAACCCTTATACTGCTGTCTGGAGTATAAAAGTACAGAGGCTAGGGGCGCCTGGGTGGCTCGGTCGGTTAATTGACTGCCTTCAGCTCGGGTCATGGTCCCAGGGTCCTGGGATCGAGCCCCACATCGGGCTCCCTGCTCAGCGGGAAGCCTGCTTCTCCCTCTCCCACTCCCCCTGCTTGTGTTCCCTCTCTCGCTGTGTCTCTCTCTGTCAAATAAATAAATAAAATCTTTTTTTAAAAAAAGTATAGAGGCTGGTACACAGCAGGTGCTCTCAATGGTCACTGTGGGGATGCAGACTGGGGGCATCAGCACCCAAGACGTTGTGCCTCAGAGCAGGGACATCAAATTGAATCACTGTGGCTGGGAGGGTCAGGGAAGGTCTCATCTAAATCAGGCTACTTGGAAGGGAAGACTGCCTAAAGTCGCCAAGCTAGCACTTCCTGCGGCCACTGACAGTACAATGCAATACAATACTATAAAGACAAATGTCACACAATTCCTCAAGCAACAGTGGCCCCCTGCTACATACAGGGCATGCCGGCAGACTGGCTAAAACCGCAGTGTCGATTTCATTCACTTAACAACCTCAAGGTTGTAAATGGAGGTACTAGTCTTGAAGTATTTCTAGTGGCAGTGCCTTTGGGTAAAGAGATAAGGTCACGCAACAGGGAGAAACATGTCATCCTTCTAGAAAGTTCTAGTCCAGAAAAGACCTTCAACCCGTACCTTACACTCTAAGGAATCTGAAATAATCATTCCCCAAAGGCTTAACAGCCAGGATCCTCTTTCAGGGGATCACGGTGTAAGTTCTCAACGCATAATCTTCAAAAACAAGTTCCATTTGCACTGGAATACTTATCTGGTTTTCCTCCAAATTGTATTTCCCTTTAGTGATACAGCCTCTTATCACACCGAAGCTCCAAATATAGGAACATGAGAAGTTACTGAAATGTTACATCTTCTCCCATTGAAATGCCGCATCTTTCATGGCCCTTGCCACTCGATGTGTAAAATACAGATTCATCTGAAGAACAACAGCATCGGCTAAGTGCACGAATGGTGTCCTCTTGGAGGCCTGGTACTTGTACCAAGGACAGAAACCATCTATCTATGCCTGTCTCTGTAATTCAACTGGCCAATGTCCCAGGGAGTAAGTGGAAAAACAACATTTTAAAGGAAAGGAAGGTGGGGGGGGGGTCAGGCCTCGCACCGGGGAGACGCTAGCCTGAGAGATGACAGGTCGCAGCTAAGGGCCCTTGCAGGAAGGGGGAAGGGCGTGAGCAGCATCACATGTGGGTTATTCCAACAGAAATTGTGCAATAGGGAGCGCAGACAAGATATCACCCACTTGAGCTTGACTGTACTTGGAAGGCCTTGTGGAGATTGACAGAAATGGGAATCTTTGTGAAATGTTGTTTCTGATTTCAGCCTCTGTAGAGAAGGGGGCTGTGTGCAGAGGAGAACCACTCTATATTATCACTAAAGATATTTGCCTCTGAGACCCATAAAAGATAGGGCATCTGTCTCAACCTCAAGGACTTTAGCATTTCAAGGATGGAGGGCAAAAGAAACTGGAAAGCACTCTCAGAAGTGGGCAAATGCAATTTTCATCGGATCAGAGAGAGTTTCAAATTGTCCTGTGCTTAAAGGTAATTTCTGCAGCAACAGTGGACCCCAGGTCAGCAGACATGCAGGCAGTCTCAACACTTTGCTAAAAATGGGGGGGGGGGGTGTGGCAGCAAAAACCCTTCACACCCCAAGTTGAGAGGACTCGCTCATGCCCTGCCAAGACTTCTGCACTAGGCTCCAAAGCAGCCTTAGCCTGTGGTGTCCGCCCCCTCTGCTCCATTCACCTTGCCACTGTTAGAATGAGTTAAAAACAAAACAAAACAAAACAAAACAAAAAACCATCTCTGGCCATGTCATCCCTCTGCTCACAAATATGGTGAAATATTTCCTCCACATTTTGGCCTCACCTAAATTTGCAGTCTTTATTCTTCTACTCCCTCCCACCCACATTCTGTGGTTCTGCCCCAGTGGACACACTGTTTCTCAGAATCACGCTTGCCTCTCCCTGGAATGCATTCCCTCTGCCCTTCCGCACCACAGCCCTTGTAGACACACGTGTGCACGTGAGCATGCACATGCATGCTCTCTCCTTCCTCTCTCCCCTGGGTCACAATTCAATGCCTTCTTGGGTGTGTTCCTAGAGCATCCTGAGCTTGTCTTTCTTGTCACACTTATTGAATTATTCTCGGTTGCTGTATGTGTGTTGCTTTCTGCCACTGGACTGTAAGCCAATTTGAGAGCAGAGGTTGAGCTGAAATGATTTTTATTGGTTCCACCCCACTCCCACACATCCCAGGGTCTAAGGCAGTGTCAAACACGGTAGATAGTCTATGGTTTGATTGAACTGAATATATAATTATAGGTCTTTAATTTATGATCAATAAGTATGGGTATTATTGAAAGAAATCTGGATGCAACTCAGACAAATAATCCACAATATTAGGTGGAAATTTGAGAAGCCACCTCCCATTCCTACCTCTTGGTACCAATTATTTAGAATTTGTTCACTCAAGAATACCGTTCACGAGAGCAGACTGTGAAAGGGTCCCAGTTCAGGAATGAGAGAGCAATGGGAGGTGTGGAGAGTCACCTGGCTATGGTGTCAGCTCTATCTCCCAGCAGCTGTGTGACTTTGGGGAAGTTGCACAGCCTTTCTGAGCCCTGGCTTCCCCTTCAATAAACTGGATGTGGGAATCCTGCCAGTCTAACGGGGCTGCTCAGAGAATCAGTCGGATGATATATATCAAGGGATTTAAGAACTAAAAATGTGCTATTCAAATGAGAAAACTTACATAGTTATTTTGGAAATCCTACCGTGACAAGCAAATTTTTGGACTGTAAAGAAGGCATGAGATGGGAAGAGTGGGGAAGCACAGTTTATGGCTTTGCACCCCCGTGTTGGTAAAGAGTCTGATACTTTGGGACAGCGCCTTTGAAAATACAAACTATTCTCTTTGGGGACCACAAGGTTCTGGCTGCCCCAAACACAGATGCATAGTGTTAACTTTGGTCTCTCTCCAACAAGAGCATTGAACAATCTCTTTTAGTTTTGGGAAAGGTCAAGGAGAAACACTTATCATAACAAGGAAGATAAAAAGACTGGTAAAATATTACCAGTCTGGGATATAATTATAAGTATATAAGATGCAAATGTCATCTAGCTAATAGTTCATATTAAATTGCTGGAAACCCAATGTTAACACTAGCCGTGTTGTCTTAGGGTCTCTCCCACCTGCTGTTTACTTCAGCATGGGTCACAGAAAGCCTAAATGACACAAGGCCCAGGGGCGGGCCGTGTGGCCGTGCGGCCGTGCATACATTATGTTGCCTGCGGGCCACAAAACCACCCCCATGGCGTCCTCATGCCAGCCCTATACATAACATGCACAGTGACCACAGAGAAAGGCACGCGGGATGCTCAGGTGTGGGGGGGGGCAGTCACAGAACCGTCTTGGTCCAACACCCCGCCTATTATCATGTAGATTTTCATGGCACATGCGTGTTACCCACGTGCTAAACTGCACACCTAGACGTTCATGTTGCCCTGTGCAGGTCATATCCAACAGAGGACAGCTACATGCTAGCCAGTCCTGAATATTTATAATTCCCATGCTATCACCAAAGACACAGAATGTTTCCATATACATTCAGTCATGTGTAACTACACATTTTGTGTCTTTTCTACTGCCCAGTAGCTGCATCGCTATAATACCTGGGTGCCGGTCACAACACCGTCACACAGCACCCAGGAGGGCATCCTGCCACACGGTGACTGTGTAGCAGCCGTGGGATTATTGGGCCAATTTCCTTCAAGATGGCATCCTTTTGCCTGCAACACAAGACCCATTTCCGTTAAAAGCCAAGAAACACCTCCCAGCTATACGGCAGTGCCTGCTATAATAACTGCAGATTGAAGTCTGAAAACTCCATTATGGCAAGTTCAGTGGAAAAATAATGCAGAAAAATGTGCTCAACCAATGGCAAGGAAACAAAACTCAAGCTATAGTGATATCTGCTCTAGAAGCAGAAGGGACACCGACTCCTCTTAACACAGTGGATGGAAACCCTAGGGGGAGGGAGGGGGAGCTCTGTTTTCTGTCTTCACCCCACATTATCCCAGGACTCAGGGGTAGCTATGGGCAGGGCTCAGGGCTTAAGAATTACAGAACATTTCTCTACAATTGGAATGTTCCTTTGGGGTCAGCTAATTCGGCCCTCCTAACAGCCTAGCTGAAAACACTGAGGGCCGAGGGGTAAAGTGATGGCCACGGGCCGCACCACTTATGGAAGGCTAAAGGGTATTCCCAGCGCCATGCTTTGCCACCAGATTAATTTTTCACTACAGTGTCCACTTGGGCTACTGAGCACATTTACTGAGAACCAAAAAAAAAAAAAA